>NC_133336.1:160697600-161391350 GCF_042186555.1 Aquarana catesbeiana
CGGCCAGGGCGTGCATCCCACAAAAAATGGAAACATGCTAACCCCCCATCGGTTGGTCACTGTATGGCTGTGGTTAATGAGATCAATGATATGGAATGCCAAACAGCGGCCATGAAATGTAAGGAGGAAAAATTCCGCAAAACGGTATTATTGGCATGACTCAGTGTCACGAGATTATGCTTTGTACCTGTCTCCTTGAATTGTACGGGCTCAGGCCCAGTAGTGATTGACTGCTTGGTAGTCTTTGGCTTCTTGGGCAAACACCAGCCCCTGTAAGAATTTCTTGCTTTTCCTCTTCCCTTTCCTTTTTTCTCACTCATTCCTCCATGATCCCCATCTATGTTCTAATTTAGGTTTTATAGAAAAGAAAAAAATAAACCATGCTCTTTTGGATTTAACCTGCGTGGGTCGAACCCCTGTTTACACACTAGTATTACATGTTCTTGTATTGTATGTTCTGGGGGCCTTGTTCGGAATGAACACTTTCCATATAATCGGATTCCTAATGGCAACGGAATTAAACAAGACGACACGGTTCCGAAAGTGCATTGACATATTTCATTGTTATTTCTGTTAAATGCTTTATGAAGGTTTCTGCCATGTTCGGCACACTATTTTCTTTGTAGAACTGTACTATGTGCTTTGCTGAAGAGTGAAATAAAAAATTATAAATGGAAAAAAAAAGATATGTGTTTCAGCACCTTAATTATGCGTGCATTTGCGCTTACGTTTCACTTATTCCCACAAATACCTGTTAAGCCTGCCACATAAGTTCACCTAATGCAGATTTAAGCTGGCCATACACAATTTTGCTTAAAATTGCTTGTCCTACAAACATTTGTTAAAGTTTCTAGTTGTTAGTGAGGTCAAATCAATGTTCATGTTCGACCTCAGTGACAAGAAAATTTGAATGAGCAGAATGGAATTTTTTTCTCAAACAAATCAATTTCCAACAGTGCTGTGTAGTTTCCGCTCAGGAAAGTCCGTTTGTTCCAAAATCAAATGCTAACAGAAAACAAAAATTTGAAGTACTTTTGAACAACATTTGTTGAGTCATAGGTTGTACTGAGATTTTTTTTTTTACAAGTGTTTGCATGAACGGTCATTAGAAACTACTAGTTTATGGCCAGCTTTAGTTAAACTTTAAGTATTCCTTTAACTACTTCAGCCCCAGAAGGATTTGCCCTCTTTCTGACCAGGTCATTTTTTGCCATATGGCACGCTATTGTCACAAGTGGGTGGGTTCGGGATGCAATGCTCGTGCCCCAAGCCCAATCTTTTTCAAGCCAATTAGAGCCTCAGGCTCTAATCATGTGGCTTGAAAAAAAAAATCATACAAACGCCCCTGCACCCCTAATGGACCGGCTGCTCCTGATAAGACCCCTTTCACATGGATTAGACTCCGTCAAGCAGATCCGCCTGCTCAGCGGGGGATCTGTCTGCTGATCCCCGCTGAGCAGGTGGATGACATGCCTGCTATTCTCTATGGGGCGGTCAAAATGCAACGGACCTCCTGTCCATTCCCTTCAGATACCATCCAATCTGCTAAATAGATGGGAAATGGAATCCCCATCCGTCTGTTTTTAACAGACTAGACTGGACTGGATCGGATGCAGGCAGGTGTAAACGGATACATGTCCATTTACATCAGCCTCTCCATAGAGAGCAATGGGTGGCCTGAAAAACGGACAGACAGACCAGATCTGCTTGTGTGAAAGGGGGCTAAGGCCTTGTTCACACAGGGCATACACAGCGTACCTTTACAGGGATGGACAGGTGTTCCGTGCATCTCTCTGCAGGCAGTCCCATTTTCATTTGGGATGCAGCAATTGCACGAACAGAGCCGTTGCTCCAAATTTTACATCCATGTAGGTCCGCATGCATGTCCCTGAGCTCACACTGCATTCGGAGTCATGTACCCACACCCGCACGGATATCAGATTGGGAACAGCAGCTATGCCTGTACAGCCATTGCATCCCAATAGACATAAATGGGACTGCCTGTACGGGTATGCATTAAACGGGTAAACATGGCCCCCCATGGCCCTCCATGGGCGTACACTTTAGTATGCCACATGTGAACGATGCTTTAGTAGCAATTTAGCAGGAATTTTGTTATGATGTGTTTATGTATACTATTAATGATTTTAGTGTATTTTTAGCAAAAATATTGTTTTAATAAACATTTGCGCAAATATCGCACTGCCTTAAAAATCAGTGGCACCTTTTTTTTATTCTATTGGCCATGTGCTTTCAGAAAATGTATGGCTTTGGGGGACTTTTACAAATTCTGAAAGGTGTAAGTGAAAAATGAAAACAAGATTTTTGGAGAACTTTTTTGGTATGTTCGTTTTTCACCATTTTGCAAAAAGGCGCAATTTAAAATTTACAAATATTTGTTATTAATTAACTCCTTTCAGGTTAAGCTTTTATATTTAGTATGGATTTAGCAGAAATTTTGTAAAATTAGCTGTGTTTTTTTTTCTGCTACTAATGGTTTTAGTGTATTTTTTGCGAATATATTGGTTTGATAAACATTTGCGCAAATACCGCGGGGTCTAAAAATCAGTAGCACCTTCTTTTGAATATAAAGGTCATATGCTTTCAGAAAATATATGGTTTTGGGGGTCTTTCACAAATTCTGAAAGCCGTAAGGGAAAAATGAAAACCTTCAGATTGTTAGAGAAATTTGGATATTTACATTTTTGCATACATTCGATTTTCACCATTTTGCAAAAAGGTAAAATGTAAAAATTACAAATATTTGTTATTTATTAACTCAATACAGGTTAAGCTTTTATATTTAGTAGAAATTTTGTAAAATGTGCTGTGTATTTATCTGCTAATCATGATTTTAGTGGATTCTTATTAAAAATATTGTTTTGATAAACATTTGCGCAAATTTCGTGGGACCTTAGAAATCAGTAACAACTTCTTTTTATTCTACTGGTCATGTGCTTTCAGAAAAGATATGCTTTGGGGGGCCTTTACAAGCTTTGAAAGCTATAAGTGAAAAATAAAAAGGATTAAGTTGGAGTACTATCATGGTGGAAGGGATCATGCAGCTGACCTTAAAGTGTTACTAAACCCAGGACCCTGCATTCACTATATCTGGTCTCCGACAGCACACAGAACATGGAAATGCAATGATTTAAGTCAATATAAACTGCTATAACCTTTTTTTCGTCAGCAGTATAAAGCAGTCTTATGACTTCTATGAGCATCTGGTTAAAAATTGTAAGAGGAGCTTTCACTCTATAATCTGACTGTCTTTTGAGGCTGCATGACCCCTGAACCTCTGTCTGGACAGTGTTGATTGGCTCTGTGCTGATTACATGCACCCTCCCACCCTCACTGCGGATGATAAAACCTCTTAGGTTCCACAGTGAGTATAACACGCTGTCAGGGCTGGCTCAGCCCTTCCTTCTCTGAACTGGCCACTCAGCTGTTGGCTAATTGCCAGCTCTCTTCTCTCTCCACAGTTAATCTGGGACTGCTCATCAGTCCCGCCTACTTAAAGACGTTGGCGAAGGCCATGAATTCAGAAGATACAGTCAATCCACTTGTTGGTAATATTTTTTCCAGACTGGGTGAGCAAGATGCATGGATCAGTTTGCCATTGCGCTGCAAACGCTCCTGAGTTGCACGGCTCACCTGGAATCCCCCACTGTGGCTGCTCCAGTACAACATGAGTTGCAGGCCTTCCCTGCTGCTGCGCCAGTCTCTGTGCAGGCACCCGCCTTGAGTGTTACCTCTATAAGAGGTATGTCTGGTTCCGCCCTGCTTCCCCAGCGATTTGGGGGCGATCCAGTTCAATGCAGAGGGTTTCTCAACCAAATTGAGATATACCTTGAGATGCTGCCCCAGGCGTTTCCCACGGGCAGAAGCAAAGTAGGGTTCATGATATCTTTGCTTTCTGAGAGAGCCTTGGCCTGGGCTAACCCTCTATGGGAGACGCAAAAACCTGTTGTCTTGAGTTGCCCTGAGTTTGTGGCCTCCTTTCAAAGGGTATTTGATGTTCCCGCACGCTCTGCTTCTGCTGCCAAGTGCCTCATGTCCATCAAACAGAGTACGAGAACTGCTGCCGACTACGCCATTGAGTTCCATACTCTGGCAGCAGAGGTTGCTTGGAACAATGAGGCCCTCGTGGCTGCTTTTTCTCATGGTCTCTCAGATTCAAGGATGAGATAGCAGCCCGAGATATACCCACTGAGCTGGAGAGCTTTTCGTTTGCCATCCTCATTGACTCCAGACTCAGAGAAAGACTTTCTTTTAAGGAGCACTTGCGGAAGCATCCTGTATGTATGTTTGCCTCCAAGCTCTGCAGTCCCACCCGTGCCTCCCTCACCTCTCATGCCTCCTGGTACCGAGTCGGTCAGTGAAGATGAACCCATGCACTTGGGCTTCACGCGTCTCTCTGCGGATGAGAGAGCCTTTAGGAGGAGGGAGAGATTGTGCCTTTATTGTGGCCAGGCAGGTCACTTTTTGAAGTTTTGTCCTACCCGTCCTGGGAACACCTGAACCTTGAGGTCCTTAGGCGGTCTCAAGGCTGCCTTTGTTTCTGCTCTTGTGTTGGCACATCCTGATCCCACGTTACCTTTTATCCTTGAGGTTGATGCTTCTGAGACTATTGTTGGTGCCCTTCTGTCTCAACGTCCTACCTCTGAGAGTGCTATGCATCTTTGTGGCTACTTTTCCAAGAAATTGTCACCTGCGGAGTGCAATTATGAGATTGGTGACAGAGAGCTGTTGGCAATCATTTTAGCCCTGACAGATTGGAGACATCTCCTCTAAGGTACCACTGTGCCGGTTCTCATTCTTACTGACCATAAGAAGCTCACATTCTTGTCTGAGGCTAAACGCCTCTCTCCCAGAAGGGCGTGATGGGCTCTTTTCTTGTCAAGTTTCAATTACATTGTCTCATTCTTACCCGGTACTAAGAATGTAAGGGCTGACGCCTTGTCACGACAATTTTCCTCCACTTCCAAGTTGGAGTCAGTTCTGGTTCCTATGATTCCTCCTGATCGTATTCTGGCTACAGTTCGCACCAGTCTTACTTCTCCTTTGGGTGACAAAATTCTTGCTGCTCAGGTCCATGCTACTCCTGAGAAACCTTGTGACTGCTGCTTTGTCCCAGAATGTTCCGTACTGCTGTGCTCCAGACTTACCATTCTCCCCAGGCTGCAGGCCACCCTGGGAAGAATCAACTCATTTGGGCCATTTCCCAACAATTCTGGTGGCCTAGTCTACGTGCTCATGTAACTGCCTTCGTAGCTGCCTGTTCCGTGTGTGCTCAGAGTAAGACTCCACGAGACCTTCCAGTGGGTCCCCTACAACCCATACCCAATGGAAAGAGGCCCTGGACCCACCTGTCTATGGATTTCATTGTGGAGTTGCCCAACTCCCAAGGCAACACGGTTATCCTTATGGTGGTTGACCGGTTCTCAAAGATGTGTCATTGTATTCCACTTAAAAAGTTGCCCACTTCTAAGGAACTGGCTTCCGTTTTTGCTCAGGAGATCTTTTGCTTACATGGGCTACCCAAGGTAATTGTCTCGGACAGGAGTAGTCAGTTTGTGTCCCGGTTCTGGCGAGCCTTTTGTGCACAGCTGGGAATTCAGCTTTCTTTCTCCTCTGCTTATCACCACAGTCTAATGGGGCCACAGAACGAGCCAATCAGTCCTTGGAGCAATTCCTACGTTGCTATACTTCTGACCATCACAACAACTGGTCTGACCCATTACCATGGGTGGAGTTTGCTCACAACAGTGCCTTGAATTCTGCTTCCCGGTTGTCTCCGTTTATGGCGAATCATAGTTTCCAACCTTCCATGTTGCCTGACTTGTTTGTTCCGCAGAGTACTCCTGCAATAGAGGAGCAGCTCCGTGGTCTTTGTTCAACTTGGGTACAAGTCCAGGAGGCTTTGCGTCATGCTAATGATAGGTACAGACTCCATGCTGACCGCAGACGCCTGCCCGCGCCTTCCTACCAGGTTGGGGACAGGATCTGGCTGTCATCTCGCAACCTCTGACTTTGTGTTCCCTCACTGAAGTTCGCACCTCAGGTTATTGGGCCTTTCCGTATCCTTCGCAGGATTAACCCAGGACCTTCCTCCTAGTATGCACATCTTAAATGTGTTTCATGTCTCCTTATTGAAACCATTGGTCTGCAACCGCTTTACCACCTCAGTGCCACGTCCTCACCCTATACAGGTTTAGAACCATGAGAATTATGAGGTATAATCCATTGTTGACTCCCGTAGGTTCCGTGGGCGCATACAGTACCTGGTGCATTGGAAGGGGTACGGTCCGTAGGAACACTCCTGGGTCTCAACCTCGGACGTACATGCCCCTGCCCTCCTCCGTGATTTCCATTGACGTTTTCCCCTCAAGCCCGGTGGTCCTTCGAGGGGGAGGGGTCGTTGAGGAGGGGGTACTGTCAGGGCTGGCTCAGCCCTTCCTTCTCTGAGCTGGCCGCTCAGCTGTCGGCTAATTGCCAGCTCTCTTCTCTCTCCACAGTTAACCAGCTGTTATGGATCTGCTCGTCAGTCACGCCTACTTAAAGACGTCCAGCTCACTTCCTTCCTGCCTTCGCCTTAGTCACATCACAAGAAACCATCTCCTGCGTTCCTGTTTAAAGACTGGCTTGCTGACATACCTTCTGGCTCCTTATCCTGCTTGCTGTTCCTCTACTTGGATCCCTGACTTCTGGCCTGGCTGATTACCAGATCTGGTTACTGAACTCTGGCTTGGCTGACTACCCCATCCAGTTACTGGACTCTGGCTATGCTTGACTACGCTTAATCTATTTACCTTTTTATTAATAAACAAGTGTGATTTAACTGTACTTCTGTCTCGGTCTGGTTCATGGTTTCTGACACACGCATGCTTTACTGCATATACAGACTTTATTTTACTGTTGGGGTTTGGTAAAACTTTAACCTCATAGCTGGAAGCAGCCATGGCTTTTTAAATACCCTAGGTTTATGGGCACTTTACTACTAAATTGTTCAGTCATTTGATTAGCTGAGTTGAAGTGTGCAAGAGAAGGTATCACACTAAATATATTTTCTAACCTTAAAAAAAAAAAAAAAGAAAAAAAAAATATAGAAAACGTAAAGCTGATTATAGTGAGTGCTATAACTCCATTAAATGCACCATAGTTACATAGTAGGTGAGGTTGAAAAAAGACACAAGTCCAACCTATGTGTGTGATTATATGTCAGTAAAGGCTAAACCTCTTGTCTTCTAATTTTAATGAGTGGCCACGAGTCTTGTTAAACTCCCTTCTTTTATCCCTATGGTGGGGTCACCAGTATAGTATTCGTATATCCCCTCTCAAGCGTATCTTCTCCAGCGAGGATAAGTTCAGTGCTCGAACTTACCAGTCCAAGGTTTTAGCACACATCAAAATACAGGATAAACATGTTTTATACTAGTGCAGTAAAACTTGTCAGAGTAAATTTGAAGCTGTCAAGCAGACCACCTTCTGAAAATGTAAGTTGATTTGGTGTCATGTTGACCTACTGGCTTCACACCAGTGCCTAAGTCTATGATCCAAAATAAATTTGCAGATCAGGAAAGGGAGAGTAAAGCCCATGGTCCGTGCTTCAAGTTACTGACTAAAAACAATAAAGAAAGCGGCACAGCATGACAACGGTCCAACTAGTATTTTTAAAGAAAAAGGTCAGCAATGGTAGCTTCCACTTTACTCTTTAGGCCACATGTTGAGAAACAAATACCAATACAAATAAAAGTTTAAACTTTTAAGTTTCTCACCTCTGGTGTAACATCTCTTGGAGCAAAGCCAGTTCCCCCTGTCGTTAGAATCAAGTTAAGTTCTTTTTCATCACACCAGTCTATTAACGACTCCTGGCATAAAAATAAATAAAATGTCAGTGAAATCATCTTCTTAAAAAATATAACATATAAATATAACAAAGCATTTCACTACAATCAATAGATTGAATGGAAAGTAATTTTAAGGACAAGTGTACTTTCGGACAAAGTACACTAACTGGCACGCTTGAAACCACACTAAAAAATCTTCTTCCAAATGCTTACTTATCTTAGTAGAACAGCAACCTTCTCAAAGATGTATCCTCTCTGGTAGAGCCTGTCCAATTTCCCATCAAAGACTTGTATAGAGTTATGTCCCAAAACTGGGGACACTCTGAAAATGGACCTATACAAACCTGTTATGGCTCAATGGGCATGCAAGGTCAAAGACAAAAAGGATTTTAGCAAGAACGGATAAAACAAAATAGAGGATCACAGCTGTTCTACTGAGGTAAGTAAGCATTTGGGAAAGGCAGTTTTATACCTCCCTAGAGTTCAGCTTTTACAATTTAGGGGAGCCATTCCTTCTTTACCGTAACACAGTATTCCTATTAAAAGGAGAAAGGATTCCTAAAATGTTAAAACCTTCATTACTGCTAGAGGTAGCAATGTAAGCTTACCAGCCTCCCATGGCTAAGGATGTTGCACTAAAGTTAAAGGATGACTAAGAGGAGAGTGGCCAGATGTAGCCAAGAGAACATGCCCCTTGTGAGAGTGCCAGTGCAAGCCTACAGATTTACTGCCACCTAGCCTGCACAAAATGGGCAAAAGAAAGAGCACTCAATGCCCACTCTCACTCAACCAGCGTTTTCATTGGGAATCAAGGCATACTTTAAAAATCCAAATGCGAATATTTCACATGGCCCTTCCAAGGTGGCAGCAACATGAGACTCAACAATTCTTATCAATAGAAATTTTCTTTCAACCTTACTGCCAGAAAAGATGGTAAACACTTTGGGTGATTGGAGAGGAGCGCCGATGTCCAAAAAGAGAAAGGTCTCACTTGATGAATTTTATAGTTATTTAATAAAGACAAAAGTAAATAAAGCCAACAAGTTTGGGGGGAATTGGCTCCCCCTGATTCAGGGAAATGAAAAGATGGTACATTCCACCATACTCTGGCCCACTTCCTACACCACCTCAAAAAGTAACACCACACAAACGTACCAGTACCTTGGAAACACAGTCAGCTGCAATTCTGTGAGGATCACAAACAATTTCCTAAAGTCACAATGCAGAGCACTCCTTAACTGGCCAATGACTACTTTGCCTTGGCCACAAGAATATTTCCTACATTTGCTTTAATCATTCATTCATATCCACTTCCTAGATCAGGTTTAGGGTTTCTTTTTACAGTTTTTACTTGGGTTGCAGTTTTTTTATTGTAAATAAAAAAATGTAAATAAAATAGAGATAACTCCCTATATCTGCAATTTGTGTGACTTTGAGGTGACATCCATAAAGTTAAAAAACATACCATTAAACACTGCACTTTTTTTTTTTTTTTTTACGCCCATCGTGAGTTGTGAGATACTATTGGGCAATTATCCCCATAACAAATAGAAAAGTTCCATACTATAAGACAACAATTACACCATGAAGTTAAAAATTCATGTGTACCTGCACCGATTTAAGCACTGGTAAATATAACATATATAACATAACATTGGTAAAAAGAACATCTAGGCTACTCAGCTGGATAAATCTGTGTCATCCTGAGCACCTCTCACCTGCACCTTATCTCATCCCTGCTCACATTGTTTCAGGAAATCTTTCCAATACGTGCCACGGCCACACCTTGATGCGTTTTGTCACATAGAACTTTGTATAAGTGATGAGACAATCTGGAGAGTCTGATGGTCACAGGGTGAGTGAGAAAAGAAACAAAATCCCCTTGTGGTGGACTTTTAAGGCACAGAAATTGTTTGAGAAAAATTAATCTAGTTTGAAAAATGTTTATTCAATGAAATAAGTACAAAATTTAAAAAACACATTAAGGGGGGCGTGGCTTGGCGCGGCAGAGATGGACGCTTAATACAGGAGCTCCGGTGGAACAGCAGCCTGAGCCCGTCTCTTAGCGCCGACAGCACTTCATAATGAACAGGAGGAACCTGGGAACACCCCGCACAAGATCTCGCCGTTCAGCGGCTGCATATAAAGGAAGGGACATATCGGATTTACTTAGAAATCTCCCGGCGGAGCGGATCAGCAAGTCGGGACCCAAGATGGCGACGCCGCATGTGGAGGATGAATTCAGCGAGGACTCTCAATCCACGGCGGATGACACTGGTAGGAACACTCCTCACCCTGATCTACCGCTCACCTACGCAGGCATGTCAGGCTTTGCAGCCGACATTAAAGCTACTTTCTCTGCAGCTATCACTGACTTAAAGTCCAGCATGATTGTACTCACAGACAAGATGGCCACTGCAGAAGCTGCAGGCAGAGGCAGAGACATAGCAATTCACCGCCTAGAGAAAGTTACCTCTACCCAAGCCCAACATCTTATTGAAATCAATAAGCATTTAGAAGATTTGGACAACAGGGGAAGGAGGAACAATATAAGGGTGAGGGGGATCCCCGAATCGGTGGAAGCTGAACAAATACTCCCAGCTCTGCAAAGAGTCTTTAACAGCCTGCTAGACAGACCAGAAGACACAGTCATAGAATTTGTGAGAGCCCACAGAGCACTCAGAGCTAGAGGCCCTGATACTATGCCGCCCCGGGATATCATTTGCTGTTTGCAAAACTTTTCTCTAAAAGAGGATATCATGCGCAGAGCACGCAGAAAATCATTTTTAATGGCGAGACTATTATGCTTTTTCATGACCTATCCCAGATAACTCTAAAGAACCGCAGAGCTCTGCGACCACTCCTTGACAAACTAAGAGAAAAGGACATTCGATACACGTGGCGCTTTCCATTTGCACTTCTGGTGAACCACAATGGCAGACAACATACACTAAGATCGCCTGAAGATCTACCGGATTTTTGTTAAGCACTTCAATTAGACCTCATAGAATTACCAGAATGGTATCAGGAGTTCTTATTACCTCCCCTGGAGAAGTCACAATCGAGATCACCACTTACTTCTCCAGATAAGCGGCATTCAAAGAAAATGAAATCTACACGCCCTGGTGGTCCTCAAGCCGGAACTCCAAACAACAGACCACACACTTCCAGGGGACTGGATGATGTCTGAAGACCCCTCTTCATAGATTCATTTCAGCAGACCAGTGAGTACGCAAATCTTATTCACGACAAAGATACCTTTGCCAGCTTTACAACACTTCACCATAATGATCTCGTCTTGTCAGTCGGGGTCGTTCGGATGGAAAAGACGCACCACCCACTTTGAACCCAATTCATCTATGGATCTGTCTTAGGGACCTACGTACTGAGGATCAAGACAAGTCATCATGGAGCGGTCAACACCAAGACTTCAAAAATTTATATTGACTATGCTCCTTATGAGGGAAGGATCAAGGAACTTTACAGTCATAAAGATGACAGAAATGGGTAAATCTAAGTTGTTAATGTTAGATAAATTGACAAACCCAAATAAAGGGTTAATATTGAAACTAAAGATGATGCGGGGGCAATGATAACAACAACGCTACGGAAATCCTTCCCTTGCACGTTTGTGCGTGGGGATGGCGGGAGACAGACCCCATTTAAAGGGGACCCCGCGGCCTCCACGTAACAGGGTGTCAATTCCCACAAGTTGCGGTTATTATTCTTTTAGTTCAGGTTTAACTCTTCATAAGTAGAGTCCACAGTTTCCTATATCAAGCATTTTAGGCACTAAGTTGACTAACACAACTACAGTTTTATTTACACAGGCTGCTACCGGTTTCAGCTCTAATAACTAGCGTTGTTTTATTACTACATTTAAATTTGTATTTCTAAAAGTCCGGGCAGTCATCCACTGCTCCCAACAAGTGCTCTCTAGCGGGAGGGATTTCTCCCGCTGAGTAGCACTAATTTAAACTACTTCCTTGGACCAACCTGGTAACCAGGGAGAAAACAGTATATCTTACTCCTTTTCCTAATTCTCTCTCTCTTACTCTCACTCCTACTTCTCTCTAAATATCTCACCCCCCCTTTTTTTTTTTTTTTTTCTTCTTCTTTAGGAATTGAAAAGTGTATTGATCATTAACAATTTATAGCTAAAATACTAACGGTCATTAAGCTTTGTTTCTAGATATTGTGCTGCCGGCTCTCTCTGAATCCACAAGATGGCGTACTCATCCCTGAGGCATTCTCCCACAGTGATTTCTCATAATACAAATGGTTTAAACATTCATGAAAAACGCACCGCTCTACTAAAAGAACTCAAAAAAGGTAGGCCCAAATTCGTATTTTTACAAGAGACACACTTCCAGACCGACAATGTCCCCAAACTGACTGACTCCTTTTTCACACAAACTTATCATGCAACTAATAGCATGGCTAAATCCAAGGGAGTGTCTATACTTATTAGTAGAGACGCTTCCTTTGAAGTCACAGATAAAATCGTGGACCCAGAGGGCAGGTTCCTATTCCTGAAGGGTAATTGTTCTGGCACTCCCATGACTCTAGCCAATGTTTATTTTCCCAACACAGCGCACGCAACATTTTGTAAACGCATTCTTGACAAACTCCGAGACTTCAGCTCAGGATGCCTTATTTTCGGAGGAGACTTCAATGTGCCGTTAAACCCTCTAACTGATACATCTACCGGTAAAACTTATATCACTTACAAAATTCTTAAAGATTAAAACACTACTCAACTCCCTACAATTAGTCGACTCATGGAGATTTTTGCATCCTAATGACAAAGATTATACCTTCTATTCAATTCCACACAACAGATACTCCAGAATAGACTATATCTTTATTACACAAAAAGACCTTGACAGGATCTCGGAAGCAAAAATAGGGATTCAAATTTTATCAGATCACGCCCCTACATCACTAACTTTAAATTTATCTGAATCTCCCTCAAAATCCAACCAATGGAGACTGAACTCAGCTTTACTGACAGACCCAATCTGGCTACCGCAAATTGCTAAGGCATTGAAAGATTACTTTGCGCACAACACCACACCTGAAGTAAACCCTCTGACAATATGGGAGGCCCATAAATGTACAATCAGAGGTGACCTCATTCGAGCTGGTTCCCAACGTAAAAAAGAAAGAGATAAACAAATTAAACATTTGACAGAGAAAATTCGTAGCCTGGAAACTTTACATAAACAATCACTGACAGAACAATCAGCAAGAGAACTTTTAGAAACCAGGAAGGCACTACAACAGATTTATGACACTAGGTCTAAAAGATTTTTATTCTTCAGGAAAAAAATCTATTAGGAACATGGTAACAAAACAGGCAAATTCTTAGCGAGAGCCCTGAAAGCCACAAGAACACAACACAATATCTCAGGCATTAGAACAAAAGAGGGAAAAATGGACATTACCACCAAACAAATCGCACGCAACTTTCACGAGTATTACACGGCCCTTTATAATCTACCTGCTTCACAAAAACCCAACGAGACGCAGGGAACAAGACAACAAAGTATTCAAAATTATCTTAAAGAATCCAAATTACCCACTCTGACAGCAGAAGACGTAACCTTACTAGAAAAACCCATTGAAGCTATAGAACTACAACAAACAATTAAAGACCTTAAACCAGGGAAAAGCCCAGGCCCTGATGGCTTCACAGCCATATATTATAAAACATTCCAGACCACTCTGCTTGGGCCGCTGCTGAGAGCACTGAACTACTTGTCACAACCCAGGGAGATCCCACCAAACTTTCTAGCAGCACACATTACAATTCTTCCCAAGCCACATAAAGACCCAGCAGAATGCGCCAGATACAGGCCAATTTCGCTTCTGAATTTAGACGTGAAACTGATGTCAAAAATAATAGCCAATAGGCTGAAACCTTTACTTCACAACCTAATAGGTGCTGAGCAAGCAGGTTTCATGCCTGGCAGAGAAACCAGAGACAATGTCATAAAAACGCTCAACTTGATTCATGCAACCAGGAGGGAGAACATCGAGGGCCTTCTCCTGTCGACCGATGCGGAGAAGGCCTTCGATAGAGTGGCCTGGGACTTTATGCTCGAGACTTGCAGGTATATTGGCTTGGGAAATCATATGACGACGTGGATCTCCTCTCTCTATTACAATCCCACGGCTCAACTCAAAATTAATGGTTCGCTTTCAGAAACAGTTAAAATTAAAAATGGTACGAGACAGGGATGTCCCCTCTCACCAATTTTATTTATTCTAACACTGGAACCATTCATTAGACGGATTGTAGCAGAGAAAGCAATAAACGGTTTTAAAATAGCCGGGAAAGAGTTCAAGGTAGAGGCTTACGCGGATGACCTGTTATTTTTTATATCTAACCCCCATATTTCTCTCCCTACTTTATTAAAAGAATTTTCTGCATATGGTCGTCTCTCCAACCTAAAAATTAACTATTCCAAGTCCGAAGCAATGAACATTAACATACCCACGAATAAAATAGAAGCTATCAAATCTAACTGCCCCTTCAAGTGGGAAAATTCAGCACTTAAATACTTAGGAGTGTGGCTGACTCCCCAGATTTCCCAAATTTATGAACGCAATTTTACCCCGCTATTAAAGTCAATCTGCTCGGATCTCCAAACTTGGCACGCGAAAGGTTTTTCGTGGTTTGGACGCATTGCTATATGTAAAATGACTATACTACCAAGAGTCCTGTACTTATTTAGAAACCCACCAATTAAGGTCCCCCAAAGTTTCTTTAAAGCCTTAAACACAACCCAAATGAAATTTGTTTGGGCCCACAAAAAACCCAGAATTCGCTGCACAGTACTCACACAACCTAAAGAGAAAGGAGGGATGGGAATCCCAGACTTCCGTGCGTATTACTTGGCAGCACACATCACAAGGATAGTTGACTGGCATTGTCATCACAAAATTAAAGATTGGGTAGAGCTGGAAGAAGCAGTGAGTCAAACCCCAATTAGGTTCTCGCCATCGATCCCATGGACTAGCCTTCCGGCAGATATGAAATCTCACCCTCTCATAGGCACCACGCTTGCAATTTTTCATAAACTAACCTCACAAATTTCTCTTCTCACTTAAGCCCACTCACACCACTACAAGACAACCCTGACTTTATACCAGGCATTAAAAACCGCCCCCTATGGTCTACAAGTGCAAACAGAACATTACTAGCCATGGACTGCTTTTGCAACCAAGACTTTAGAGACTTTACTGATTTAAAAGCAGTGAATAACATTCCAGACCTACCTTTATGGACCTACTTTCAATGCCGAAGCTACCTGAATCAAACAGGGAAAAAAACTAACTTTAATAGACCAATGACAGACATAGAAGAGGCCTGCAAGACAGGAGAACCGATTCACAAAACGACTTCCTTAGCTTACAAATGGATACAAAATGGAGCTGGTGCGGTTGACCATGGATTCAGGGAAAGCTGGTCGAAAGCATTAGAGATTTCATTGTCAGACGAACAATGGAGAAAAGCGTGCATTTTCGCCCATAAATGCTCACTGAGTACAAGCACTCAGGAAACAGCATACAAGTTGCTTACCCAATGGTATGCCACGCCGGCAAGGCTGCACTCTTGGTTGCCAGATTACCCTGACACATGTTGGCGCTGCCATAATGAAAAAGGAACTCTGCTACATATTTGGTGGCAGTGTCCTGTGCTAGAACCGTATTGGTCGGAAGTTAAGGAGATTATTCTCCAAATCACTGAGACATCATTAACATTAGACGCGGCGGGGTGCCTCCTCCATGTCACTGATTTCCCTATCAAAAAGTATAAACATTCACTTTCTAAACACTTGCTGAACGCTGCAAAAGCTCTGATTCCAATCCACTGGAAATCTACAAAAATAACAACTATTAGAGACTGGCTCAGTAAGATTTCAGAGATACGTGAGATGGAGGAGACTATAGCCCAGGCAGGAGAAAATGTTGAGCGCTTCCATAAAACATGGAACCCTTGGATAATCTTTAGATACTCTCAGAAATACTCAAACCCAGATTAGGGAGTTTAAACCTCACAGTAGGATCAAACACAGATCATTTACTTTCCCAACAAATATTGATGGTTACTATTTACTTTATAGGAATGTTTGTTATGAATGAACCAAATCTAGAAAAAGAATACTCGTTATAAGACATGGGGGTTTTTACCCATCTGATTAGGTATATGCTATAGATTGCTTTCTACTCTTTCCATTTCCTTACTACTTTTTATTCTTAACAACTGAATAACATTTGACAAAACTTTGAGACACTATTAAAAATGCACTTAACCAGGGGAGCAAGTCTCTACATTTGAAAACAATTGAATGGTACAAACTGTCAGAGTCAATGTTGACTCATAGATATATTCTATATATGTTTTTCTTCTTTCTGTTTTATAATGGAGCTGCGATTCCATAGTTGCACTATTTTCACTTCAATAAACTTTGATGTTAAAAAAAAACACATTAAAAAGATACAATAGAACAAATTTACAGTGTTGTCATCACTACATAGTACAAGTAGTAAACCAGTAATTCTTGCACCCGACGCGTTTCGGAGCACATATGTATCTCCTTCCTCAAGGGTATAATTAAGCGAGAATACTAAATGTTATATATATTGAGATGACAACCCTTTCAGACCATGCAGAATGCAAAAAGATGTTCCCAGTTTGCTTGAATCGGAGATCCAACACAAGTGGCGTGCCTCAAAAAGAGGGGTGCCTAGCATGAAACGCTGACCCAGTTCCCCCACACACAAACCAGACCAGGAGGAGAGGCCAGGGGACCCACTGGGGCCAAAAAGAGGAAAAAGACTCCGCCAATGGTGAGTAAGAACCACTTGAGTGTGCGAGAACGTTATTTGTTGTAGAGAGCACAGTCACCACAACTATTGAACTTGTGACCGTTCACTCCAGCATCCAGCACAGAACTGACCAACACAGTTCATCTTTGAAACACTTATATTTATTTTTATTCATTTTTGTTTTTTGACATCACAGATCCCACCACACAACTCACAATCCACCTCTCTCTCCTCTCCCTTTTATCCTGTTACTTGCTAGTATCCTTCTGCTATCCTATGTTTTCCACCATCTCCATGTCCCTACCATCCTTGACTCAGCTCTTTTACTTATGTATACATATCTTTATGCCAATACTCATTTGATTTTACTTTACTACTTTATATACCTGACAAACATACTCATGTCTATAGCCTATACTCTTTATGGACTAACGAGGTTTCTAGGGATACATCATTACACCACCATTGCACAATCACAGTTCACCTCTCTCCTTTCTTTTCTATCTTGTCACCTGTTAGTATCCCTCTGCTATCCTATGTTTCTTATCATCTCCATGTCCCCTACTATTTTCGGGCCCAGGCCTTTCATGCATGCTTACATATCTTTATGCCAGTACTTAATGATTCTACTTTACTACTTTAGAAGCCTCACAAACATACTTATGTTCAACAGCCTATACTCTTTAGGACGAACGAGGTCTCTTGGGATACATCACTACACCCATGCCATGCCTGCTCTCCATTTGGCCCCTGGCGGGGTCCCATCTGACTCCGCCCCCTCAGCTCCCTGGTGAGGCACCTGCTGCCGCCATCTTGGAGCTGCACACCTGTTAGCCATGGTCAAGCTCAGTGGTGAGTATGGGGACCCATAACCCCTCCTACCCTGTGCCTTCATATTTATAATCAATACTGTGCCATATTGCCAAATACATACTTTTTTCATCCTAGGTACATTGTTACACACATCCACCCCTGAAGAGCGAGCTGGATCTCGCAAAACTAGTCGGGTAGTATGATGCCCGGTATCTATGACTGCAATTACATCTATGTACCAATATCTCTTGTTTATGTACCTTTTTTAAATTGGCAACTGTTGGTGTTATCTATGCATGTAAACAATTTTACTTGAATAAACCTTATACTGTATTTACTACTGTTATGTTTACTGGCGGAAACGGTACCCACTTAATTTAAAGTCCCGGGCGAATCCTTTGTTTTATTATGTTACAGGGATGGAAGTATGTTACTGGGGACACCACACCTTTCCGCTTTCTTCACTGTGAAATATGAGTGCATTTGCCACTGGCATTAGACTTTTTTTTTTTAATAAATGTTTTTAAAAGGTATAGCACTATTTGGAGTAGTGTATTTTTTTAATTATATACTCTGGATATCATTAGATGTATGCAATACTCAGGAGTTGAATAGAACCCGCTTAGGAATTACAATTGCCACACAGCATACACGACCGGAAATTTTTGTATGGTCATAGAGTGTAGGTGTACGTGTGTCAGTGTTGATAATCCTATCCCATATCCCTGTATATTGTGTTCTTTAAGATGCACGTCCCAGAGTATTGTAAAGATATCAATACTCCCCGCTGACACCACCAATTGTGGAAGAGAGTTCCACATTCTTACCGCCCTGACAGTAAAAAACCCTCTGTGCAGGTTTAGGTTAAATCGCTTCTCCTCCAATCTCATTGTGTGGCCCTGCATCCTCTTAACCCCATGAGATTGAATAGCTTTTTTCCTATGCTGGGATCACCATTAAGGTATTTGTATATCGCTATCATGTCCCCTCTCAAGCATCTTTTCTCCAGCAAGAATAAATGTAGTGCTTGTAGTCATTTCTCATATTTGAGGTCCTCCAGTCCCTTTATTAATTTAGTTGCCCTTCTTGGGACTCTCTCCAGCTCCAGCTCATCCCTTCTGAGAACTGGTGACCAGAACTGGACGGAATACTCCAGATGTGGCCGGACCAGAGTTTTATAAAGGGGCAGGATTATAGTTTTATCTATGGCGTATATCCCCTTTTTTATGCATGCTAATATTCTGACGGCTTTGGTAGCTGCAGCTTGACACTGCATGCTATTGCAAGGTCTGTCTTCCACTAGAACCCCCAGATCTTTCTCCATCCTTGACTCCCCCAGAGGTTCTCCCTCCAGTGATTAGTTTGCGTTTATGTACTTAACCCCCAAGTGCATTATTTTACATTTCTCCACATTAAACCTCATTTGGCATGTAGTTGCCCACTCCATTATTTTGTTCAGGTATTTCAATAACATTTCTATATCCTGCTGTGAAGTTATTGCCCTGCTTATGTTTGTATCGTCCACAAAAACTGAGATTGAGCTATGTATCCCTTCCTCTATGTCATTTATATAATAAATTAAACAGAATTGGTCCAAGACAGAACCTTGTAGTACCCCACTTACCACTCCAGACCATTCTGAGTACACGTTATCACTACCCTTTGGATGCGCCCCTGTAACCAGTTTTCTATCCAAGAACAAACCTTATGGTCCATGCATGCAGACCTCAGCTTGTAGATTAACCACTTAAGGACCGCCTAACGCCGATTTACGTCGGCAAGGCGGCACGGGCAGGCAAAATCACGTACATGTACGTGATTTGCCTCTCGCGGGTGGGGGGTCCGATCGGACCCCCCCCCGGTGCCCGAAGCGGTCCCGTTCTGTTCCCCGGCGATCCGAGATGAGGGGGAGGCCATCCGTTCGTGGCCCCCCCCTCGCGATCGCCGCCGGCCAATGGGAACACTCCTTTGCTGCTGTATGCTAAACAGCAGCAAAGGAAATGATGTCATCTCCCCTCGGCTCGGTATTTTCCGTTCCAGCGCCGAGGGGAGAAGACATCAATGTGAGTGCACAACACACACACACACAGTAGAACATGCCAGGCATACAAAACACCCCGATCGCCCCCCGATCCCCCCCCAATCACCCCCCCCCCCTGTCACAAACTGACACCAGCAGGTTTTTTTTTTTTTTTTTTTTTTTTTTTTTCTGATTACTGCATAGTGTCAGTTTGTGACAGTTACAGTGTTGGGACAGTGAGTATTACCCCCCTTTAGGTCTAGGGTACCCCCCTAACCCCCCCTAATAAAGTTTTAACCCCTTGATCACCCCCTGTCACCAGTGTTGCTAAGCGATCATTTTTCTGATCGCTGTATTAGTGTCGCTGGTGACGCTAGTTAGTGAGGTAAATATTTAGGTTCGCCGTCAGCGTTTTATAGTGACAGGGACCCCCATATACTACCTAATAAATGTTTTAACCCCTTGATTGCCCCCTAGTTAACCCTTTCACCACTGATCACCGTATAACCGTTACGGGTGACGCAGGTTAGTTCGTTTATTTTTTATAGTGTCAGGGCACCCGCCGTTTATTACCTAATAAAGGTTTAGCCCCCTGATCGCCCGGCGGTGATATGCGTCGCCCCAGGCAGCGTCAGATTAGCGCCAGTACCGCTAACACCCACGCACGCAGCATGCGCCTCCCTTAGTGGTATAGTATCTGATCGGATCAATATCTGATCTGATCAGATCTATACTAGCATCCCCAGCAGTTTAGGGTTCCCAAAAACACAGTGTTAGCGGGATCAGCCCAGATACCCGCTAGCACCTGCGTTTTGCCCCTCCGCCCAGCCCACCCAAGTGCAGTATCGATCGATCACTGTCACTTACAAAACACTAAACGCATAACTGCAGCGTTCGCAGAGTCAGGCCTGATCCCTGCGATCGCTAACAGTTTTTTTGGTAGCATTTTGGTGAACTGGCAAGCAAGCACCAGGCAGCGTCAGGTTAGCGCCAGTACCGCTAACACCCACGCACGCACCGTACACCTCCCTTAGTGGTATAGTATCTGATCGGATCAATATCTGATCCGATCAGATCTATACTAGCGTCCCCAGCAGTTTAGGGTTCCCAAAAACGCAGTGTTAGCGGGATCAGCCCAGATACCTGCTAGCACCTGCGTTGTGCCCCTCCGCCCGGCCCAGCCCAGCCCACCCAAGTGCAGTATCGATCGATCACTGACACTTACAAGGCACTAAACGCATAACTGCAGCGTTCGCAGAGTCAGGCCTGATCCCTGCGATCGCTAACAGTTTTTTTGGTAGCATTTTGGTGAACTAGCAAGCACCGGCCCCAGGCAGCGTCAGGTTAGCGCCAGTACCGCTAACACCCACGCACGCAGCATACGCCTCCTTTAGTGGTATAGTATCTGAACGGATCAATATCTGATCCGATCAGATCTATACTAGCGTCCCCAGCAGTTTAGGGTTCCCAAAAACGCAGTGTTAGCGGGATCAACCCAGATACCTGCTAGCACCTGCGTTTTGCCCATCCGCCCGGCCCAGTCCAGCCCACCCAAGTGCAGTATCGATCGATCACTGTCACTTACAAAACACTAAACGCATAACTGCAGCGTTCGCAGAGTCAGGCCTGATCCCTGCGATCGCTAACAGTTTTTTTGGAAGCTTTTTATTGAACTGGCAAGCACCAGCGGCCTAGTACACCCCGGTCGTAGTCAAACCAGCACTGCAGTAACACTTGGTGACGTGGCGAGTCCCATAAGTGCAGTTCAAGCTGGTGAGGTGACAAGCACAAGTAGTGTCCCGCTGCCACCAAAAAGACAAACACAGGCCCGTCGTGCCCATAATGCCCTTCCTGCTGCATTCGCCAATCCTAATTGGGAACCCACCACTTCTGCAGCGCCCGTACTTCCCCCATTCACATCCCCCAACGAAATGCAGTCGGCTGCATGAGAGGCATTTTTATGTGCTCCCGAGTACCCCTACCCAACGAACCCCCCCCAAAAAGATGTTGTGTCTGCAGCAAACGCGGATATAGGCGTGACACCCGCTATTATTGTCCCTTCTGTCCTGACAATCCTGGTCTTTGCATTGGTGAATGTTTTGAACGCTACCATACACTAGTTGAGTATTAGCGTAGGGTACAGCATTGCACAGACTAGGCACACTTTCACAGGGTCTCCCAAGATGCCATCGCATTTTGAGAGACCCGAACCTGGAACCGGTTACAGTTATAAAAGTTAGTTACAAAAAAAGTGTAAAAAAAAAAAAAAATATATATAAAATAAAAAAAAATAGTTGTCGTTTTATTGTTCTCTCTCTCTCTCTATTGTTCTGCTCTTTTTTTACTGTATTCTATTCTGCAGTGTTTTATTGTTATTGTTATTGTTATTGTTATTATGTTTTATCATGTTTGTTTTTCAGGTATGTAATTATTTATACTTTATTGTTTACTGTGCTTTATTGTTAACCATTTTTTTGTCTTCAGGTACGCCATTCACAACTTTGAGTGGTTATACCAGAATGATGCCTGCAGGTTTAGGTATCATCTTGGTATCATTCTTTTCAGCCAGCGGTCGGCTTTCATGTAAAAGCAATCCTAGCGGCTAATTAGCCTCTAGACTGCCTTTACAAGCCGTGGGAGGGAATGCCCCCCCCACCGTCTTCCGTGTTTTTCTCTGGCTCTCCTGTCTCAACAGGGAACCTGAGAATGCAGCCGGTGATTCAGCCAGCTGACCATAGAGCTGATCAGAGACAAGAGTGGCTCCAAACATCTCTATGGCCTAAGAAACCGGAAGCTACGAGCATTTTATGACTTAGATTTCGCCGGATGTAAATAGCGCCATTGGGAAATTGGGGAAGCATTTTATCACACCGATCTTGGTGTGGTCAGATGCTTTGAGGGCAGAGGAGAGATCTAGGGTCTAATAGACCCCAATTTTTTCAAAAAAGAGTACCTGTCACTACCTATTGCTATCATAGGGGATATTTACATTCCCCGAGATAACAATAAAAATGATTTAAAAAAAAAAAAAATGAAAGGAACAGTTTAAAAATAAGATAAAAAAGCAAAAAAATAATAAAGAAAAAAAAAAAAAAAAAAAAAAGCACCCCTGTCGCCCCCTGCTCTTGCGCTAAGGCGAACGCAAGCGGCGGTCTGTCGTCAAACGTAAACAGCAATTGCACCATGCATGTGAGGTATCGCCGCGAAGGTCAGATCGAGGGCAGTAATTTTTGCAGTAGACCTCCTCTGTAGATCTAAAGTGGTAACCTGTAAAGGCTTTTAAAGGCTTTTAAAAATGTATTTATTTTGTTGCCACTGCACGTTTGTGCGCAATTGTAAAGCATGTCATGTTTGGTATCCATGTACTCGGTCTAAGATCATCTTTTTTATTTCATCAAACATTTGGGCAATATAGTGTGTTTTAGTGCATTAAAATTTAAAAAAGTGTGTTTTTTCCCCAAAAAATGCGTTTGAAAAATCGCTGCGCAAATACTGTGTGAAAAAAAAAAATGAAACACCCACCATTTTAATCTGTAGGGCATTTGCTTTAAAAAAATATATAATGTTTGGGGGTTCAAAGTAATTTTCTTGCAAAAAAAAAAAAACTTTTTCATGTAAAAAATAAGTGTCAGAAAGGGCTTTGTCTTCAAGTGGTTAGAAGAGTGGGTGATGTGTGACATAAGCTTCTAAATGTTGTGCATAAAATGCCAGGACAGTTCAAAACCCCCCCAAATGACCCCATTTTGGAAAGTAGACACCCCAAGCTATTTGCTGAGAGGCATGTCGAGTCCATGGAATATTTTATATTGCGACACAAGTTGCGGGAAAGAGACAAATTTTTTTTTTTTTTGCACAAAGTTGTCACTAAATGATATATTGCTCAAACATGCCATGGGAATATGTGAAATTACACCCCAAAATACATTCTGCTGCTTCTCCTGAGTACGGGGATACCACATGTGTGAGACTTTTTGGGAGCCTAGCCGTGTACGGGACCCCGAAAACCAAGCACCGCCTTCAGGCTTTCTAAGGGGCGTGAATTTTTGATTTCACTCTTCACTGCCTATCACAGTTTCGGAGGCCATGGAATGCCCAGGTGGCACAAAACCCCCCCAAATGACCCCATTTTGGAAAGTAGACACCCCAAGCTATTTGCTGAGAGGTATAGTGAGTATTTTGCAGACCTCACTTTTTGTCACAAAGTTTTGAAATTTGAAAAAAGAAAAAAAAAAAAAGTTTTTTCTTGTCTTTCTTCATTTTCAAAAACAAATGAGAGCTGCAAAATACTCACCATGCCTCTCAGCAAATAGCTTGGGGTGTCTACTTTCCAAAATGGGGTCATTTGGGGGGGGGTTTGTGCCACCTGGGCATTCCATGGCCTCCGAAACGGTGTTAGGCAGTGAAGAGTAAAATCAAAAATTCACGCCCTTAAAAACGCTGAAGGCGGTGATTGGTTTTCGGGGCCCCGTACGCGGCTAGGCTCCCAAAAAGTCCCACACATGTGGTATCCCCATACTCAGGAGAAGCAGCTAAATGTATTTTGGGGTGCAATTCCACATAGGCCCATGGCCTGTGTGAGCAATATATCATTTAGTGACAACTTTGTGCAAAAAAAAAAAAAAAAAAGTGTCACTTTCCCGCAACTTGTGTCAAAATATAAAATATTCCATGGACTCAATATGCCTCTCAGCAAATAGCTTGGGGTGTCTACTTTCCAAAATGGGGTCATTTGGGGGGGGGTTGTGCCACCTGGGCATTCCATGGCCTCCGAAACTGTGATAGGCAGTGAAGAGTGAAATCAAAAAGTTACACCCTTAGAAATCCTGAAGGCGGTGATTGGTTTTCGGGGTCCCATACGCGGCTAGGCTCCCAAAAAGTCCCACACATGTGGTATCCCCGTACTCAGGAGAAGTAGCTGAATATATTTTGGGGTGCAATTCCACATAGGCCCATGGCCTGTGTGAGCAATATATCATTTAGTGACAACTTTTTGTAAATATTTTTTTTTTTTTTTTTTTTTGTCATTATTCAATCACTTGGGACAAAAAAAATAAATATTCAATGGGTTCAACATGCCTATCAGCAATTTCCTTGGGGTGTCTACTTTCCAAAATGGGGTCATTTGGGGGGGTTTTGTACTGCCCTGCCATTTTAGCACCTCAAGAAATGACATAGGCAGTCATAAACTAAAAGCTGTGTAAATTCCAGAAAATGTACCCTAGTTTGTAGACGCTATAACTTTTGCGCAAACCAATAAATATACGCTTATTGACATTTTTTTTACCAAAGACATGTGGCCGAATACATTTTGGCCTAAATGTATGACTAAAATTGAGTTTATTGGATTTTTTTTTATAACAAAAAGTAGAAAATATCATTTTTTTTCAAAATTTTCGGTCTTTTTCCGTTTATAGCGCAAAAAATAAAAACTGCAGAAGTGATCAAATACCATCAAAAGAAAGCTCTATTTGTGGGAAGAAAAGGACGCAAATTTCGTTTGGGTACAGCATTGCATAACCGCGCAATTAGCAGTTAAAGCGACGCAGTGCCAAATTGGAAAAAGACCTCTGGTCCTTAGGCAGCATAATGGTCCGGGGCTCAAGTGGTTAAGTGTGGTGGGCACTTTGAATTTCGGTATATGTCATATTCACATAAGTGTGAAGATTGCAGATTTACAGACTTTTGGGCTATTTTGTTGGAGTGTATTAACAAATAATTTTCACTTAATGGGTTTAATATTTAGAAGGTTCAAATGTATAATGCATGGTATTCATTTAATTTTATTATTGTACTCATATTTGTTTATGCTGCACTGTCTGTTTTATATAAAACGATTTATTATTTTTGACAGTCGAGTTAACTCTTGGGGGTTAAATCATTCCAAAGAAACCATTCCTCAGTGGTATGTTTTACATAGTCAATAGGTGCTCTAGCTCGAATTCTGTTAAATTTACGTAAATCTCCAGTCAGTCTGGGGATTGGACTCAATAAGATAAGCTATTCTTTTATTACATGTACTGAAGAAACTACTTCTTACTCTTATTAAAACCTCTTCCGTCAACTCAAGAACTGCTACAACTTTTTCACTAAGTACCGCATCCCTATTCTGGCCTTTTTTTGTTACTTCCAATCTTCCTCACATCCTGTTTAGGAACCCCACCCTGTAGTTTCTTCTAACAAAGACTAGAAAAGTGTATCCAGTTTACTTTGATCAAAGATTGCAGTTTTTATCTTTATAGATATGTCTCTCCTACATTTAATTTATCATCCTATTACTGTGATCTTGCACCCCAAACCCCCTCCCTAGTATAATGGTTGTACCTTTTACATATTTAAAAGCAAGAACCAATTCTTTTTATCTAATGTATGATTTGTATGTTTAATGTTCTCACATCTGACCGGATGTGGAGGTGAGCGGAGGTGCGTGAGCTCTCTCCCTGCTCCAGCTCCTTGCTGCCACCCCTAATGAATTGACCCAGCGCTACACACTTTGCGGCCTCTCCCCATCTGCTCTTGCCCCTTCTTACTGGGATTGTCATCTCTCGGACTCCCGGTCTCTACCTGAAGTGTGTTGACTGGCTGCTGGAGACAGCGGAGTGTGTGTGGGAGATCAGCTCCGGCGGAGGCTGGATACTCGGCTGCTCGGCGACGGCGTCCTGGGCTGATCACGCCGGCTGGTTGCTCGGCAACGGCCCTGCACTCTCGCGAGAGCAGAGAGAACCTCGTAGGATTCAGAGTGTGAAGCGGTGACTGGCTCGACAGGCACTATTTGCGGAGAACGCCACAGGTCCAGAGGACCGGATCCAGGACTGGAGGGGGACCTGCTGGGTGGGCTCGACTACGCCGCCTGATAGCCCTGATACTGGGAAGAGTCAAGAGGTAATAGCGACAGAACTGTTATTTTTACACTGTGTGGCATTACGCTGTGGGGGTTATGTATGCTCTCTAGTGAAGCCAGGGGAGTGGAATAGCTGGACGATTAGTAACATCTTGCCTTACTAAAGGAACTTTTTTTATTTCCTCTGATACCCCCCTTTTTTTTTCTTTCACCTTTGCATAGCTAAATCATGACTAGAAAAAAGGGGGAGGAACAGTCTCAGCACCCCCAGGAAAGCTCATTGGCTCAGTCTACCCGCTCACTTAAAGAGAAGGGGAATCAAGCAGCATCCGCAATGGCAGCAGCGGCTAAACTAGAGAAATATGCGCGCACCCCCTCACACTCCCCAGCCAAAGGTAACCAGCCACCCAACGAGAAGACACAGTTAGGATGCACGGGGGACAGAAAAAGCATAAGTAAAACATCATTAACATCGCTAGCTACTGCTAAAATGGCGAATAAAACAAGTCCTGAGAGGGACCTCCTGGAAAAAATGCCCGAAGTTATCCCTGATACTAGTGTAACTGGTGAACCTGAGCCTACATTAAAAGAGGTACTGAATGCAGTTAACTCCTGCAGGGGATCACTGAGTAACTTATGTGACCAGTTAAGGGGTCTTAAGGAAGAGCTGCGCTCTATGAGCCAAGAATTACAAAAAGCTGTGGAAAGGACTTCCATTTTGGAGGAGAGGCTAAGTCAAGTCGAAGATGTTTTGTACCCAATGCGGCAAGAGTTTAAATTGATGCAAACCCAGCTAGATACATATAAGTTTAAAATGGATGAAATGGAAAACAGGTTACGTAGACACAATGTGAGGGTAATGGGCCTCCCAGAGAGAAGCGAGGGTTCCTGTCCTGAAGAATTTTTGGAAAAGTGGCTCAGGGAGGTTTTTGGAGCTGAGTCATTTTCACATTTCTTCGCTATTGAGAGGGCGCATAGAGTACCCACTAGGATTACCTGTACCCGCCCCAGACCAATGATTATGAAACTGTTCAGTTATAAAGACAAGGTGACATTGATGCAGAAATCCAGAGAGAAGGGTGATAGTTTCTACAATGGCGCCCGAATTTCATTATACCCAGACTACTCCCTGGACTTGCAGAAGAAAAGGGCAGGATTTGCGGAAATCAAGCGTAGCTTGCGGACACTCAAAATAACATACGCTTTGTTGTACCCGGCGCGCCTGCGCATAGAGGCCCTAGGGGCAATACAATTTTTTTGACTCTGCTGATGGGGCCACAAAGTGGCTCGAAGACAACAAAAAGAACTTTTAGAGCTGGAACATAATGAGTTAAAATTATTTTGACGCTAGATGGGGTTTTTTTTTTTTTTTTTTTGCAGCAAGGGCTGGAGGGGGATGGACGGATGGTGAAGGTGTTTAATGAGAGATGGTAAAAGATGGTGGGTTGATGTTTTTTTGATAACACTACTGTATGAAATTGGGGACAAGGGAGGAGAGGGAGGTAGGGGAGGGCAAGTAAGGATAAGCAAGGGAAAACACATTGATTGGGGGAAGGAGTGTTGGAAAGAGTGCGTTGCTGGGGTTAGAAGGGTCACAAGTATGTCCCCAGGGTTTGCCAAGTTAGGCATGGGGGGAGGAGGGTGGGGTTGTACAAGGGTAAAGAAATATATCAGTTTCAATTAATAAAAAAGGGTTACACTGCACTAGAACAAAAATTGGGGATAGAAAAGGTTAAAATGGCACACATATTTTTGAGATACTCATTCACATTTAAGAACAGTAAAGTAAGTTTAGCAATGGTGTTGAGTGTGGCAAGGGAAGATATACAAAGAGATAGGTATTTTAGACAGATTGGCTGTAACAGAGGGGTTATGGGTGTTTTTAGTCACTCAAGACAGTCTCTTTTTTCTCGGCCCTCTGTCTGCAGGGGTTGTAATTTCCTTTTATTTCTTATCATTTTGTTTCTCCGCTAATGCTGCCTAGAACAGTAGGAATAAGTTCATGGAATATCAGAGGAATGGGCGACCCTACTAAAAAGGCCACTGTATTCTCGGAGTTGGAGTCCCATGGCTCCGGACTGATGTGCCTGCAGGAAACACACCTGACCAATGAGTCTAAATTATTGATCAGGAATAAGAAATTTCAAGCCCAATTTCATTCAGTGTACTCCTCTTATTTAAGGGGAGTGAGTATACTGGTCAAAAAAGGTCTGGCGTTTTCCTGCAGGGATGTCAAGATTGACGCACTGGGTTGCTATGTTTTCTTACACTGTATTATAGAGGGTAATCCATTCATTATAGCAAATTTGTATATCCCTCCCCCCTTTAAGATGGAGATTCTGTATTGCCTGTTAGAGTATGTGGAGGATAAAGCTGATACCCCGATTATAGCGGTGGGCAACTTCAATACGGTCCTTAACAGCTGCCTGGACAGGTTTCCACCAGGGGCTAGGGTGGGAAGGGCAACTGGGGGACGGCTCGCCCAGTTTCTTGAGGAGATTGGGTGGTGCGACCTTTGGAGAACTCGAAACCCAAAGGACCGACAGTACTCCTGTTTCTCGGGGTCGCACCGTACACTCTCTCGTATTGATCTGGCTATAGGCAATGGAGTGGCACAGCCCCTTGTAAGCAAAATAGAATATCAGTCAAAGGGGATATCGGATCACTCGCCTCTGATGCAGGTGGTAAATATTCATGATAGACATACTCAGAGATTGTGGGCGTTAAACCCAGTGTGGTTGGAGATAATAGGGGGGACAGAAGATATATCCGCAAAATTAGAAGAGTTTATAGAAAATAACTTGGGCTCAGCATCAGAGGGGGTGGTCTGGGATTCCCTAAAAGCATTTCTTAGGGGGATCTTAATGCAGCAGGTAATAAGGGTTAAGAAACAATCAAGGGCGAGGGGGGAGCAGATTAAAAATGAGGTGTTGGAACTGGAGAGGCAATATGTGGAAGACCCAAGCCCAGGAAAACAGGAGTTATGGTTGAAAAAGCAGCAGGAGTACAAGACTGATATAAACCAGAAATGCTGAAAATAGGAGACTTTTTCAGAGGCAGAGGTACTTTGGAGAGGGGAAAAGAGTGGGTCAAATATTGGCATTATTAGTTAACACCAATTCCCCCTCCTCATTGATACCTATGATTAGGACTTCTAGTGGGGAAATCTCATCCGATCATTCGAAAATTAAGTCACAACATCGGTTAGAACTGAGAGAGATTGAAAGCTTCTTATCGGGCGTCAATCTGCCGACTCTCTCTGAAACAGACAGGATCGGATTAGAAGCCCCCATAACTCTTGAAGAATTAAAACAGGCAGTAGCAGACATGCCCAATCAAAAGTCCCCAGGCCCGGATGGACTGCCCTTGGAAACCTATAAGTATTTCGGGGAGGTGCTACTTCCATTACTTCTGAAGACATTGAACTGGGCGTCTACAGAGGGTAGGCTGCCCTCTTCGAAGTCAGAGACTAACATAACACTGATACAGAAAGAGGGGAAAGATCACCTCGACGCATCCTCATATAGACCAATCTCATTGCTATGCTCTGATATTAAAATTCTGGCAAAAGTAACGGCACTCAGGCTAAACAAATGTATTTCAGGATTAGTACATCCAGACCAGACAGGGTTTATCCCCAATAGGTCTGTTAGTGCAAATATTAGGCGGACATACTTGAATCTCCAGTCCCCGACGGGAAGTAAGGGCTCCACAGTGATTCTGTCCTTGGACATTGCCAAGGCATTTGATAGCCTGGAATGGGGACACCTCTGGTGGGTACTGGAGAGATTTGGGTTCGGCCTATGTTTATTAGATGGGTGAAAACTTTATATTCCCACTCAAGTGCCAGATTAAAGATCAATAATGAGTATTCAGAATGGCTGCCTCTTGAGAGAGGAACGAGACAGGGGTGCCCGTTGTCACCCCTACTATTTGCTCTAGCAATGGAGCCATTAGCAGAAGTAATGAGAACCTCGACTGGTGTGCAGGGATTTAGGAGGAAAAATGGGGAAAAAAGGATAACGTTATATGCAGACGACGTGCTGCTCTTTCTGGGTGATACGGGGCCATCCCTAGAGAAAGTAATACAGATTGTGGAGAGGTTTGGGAGACTATTGGGATTGATAGTTAATTGGGGAAAGTCTACACTTTTACCAATAGACTCAACCATTAACGTTCCTACTGGCGGCATATCTCGGTTAAGAGTAACAGAGAAATGAGGTACCTGGGCATAGTCATCTCAAATGACCCCTATCAACATATTGGAGATAATTTAGCTCCCCTCTTAGTAAAATTCAAAAGAAAAAGTGACATTTGGTGCCAACTCCCTTTGTCTATGGCAGGTAGAGCTAACCTAGTCAAGATGATATGGATGCCACAACTATTGTACGTGCTCCATAACTCTCCAGTCTGGATTGGGAAAAAATGGTTTCTAAAAATAAACACCTTATTTATAGAAATAATATGGAGGAAAAGGCAGGCAAGGAGTAGCCTACAAACCTTACAGTGACCCATTAGGGAAGCGGGAATGGCAGTACCCCAACCATATAGCTATTTCCTGGCTGCTCAGTTGCAGCATGTAGGGGGATGTGAGACTCAAGGAATGATGGATGCTAGCGGCAAAATCATGCTGCAGGGCAACCCACATAATTCCCTGGCGGAGGCACTAGAAGCTGGTTCACTACAGGACGGGCCCCCAACATATAAGTTAGTTACCAAAGTCTGGCAGTCTGTTAAGAGGATTATGGGTTATAGGGGCCTCACTGAATTCTCACCCTTGTGGCATAATAAATACTTGCAAGAACTGTCAGCCCTGGAAAAAAATATGATATGGGAACGTCATGGAATATGCAGGGTGGCTCAGCTATATGATGATAAGACCTTAAAATCCTTTACTGAGCTGAGACGGGAATATGGAATCCCAAATAAAACATTTTATTGTTACTTGCAGACTAGGCATGCTTTGGACAGTCAATTTAGGAACTGTCCACTGGAATGGTGCATAGCTCCACTTCTCAATAGAATAACTAGAACAAACAGCACTAAAGGCCTGATAGCAATGATATACGGGCAATTGGCTGAAAGGCTGCTTGCTCTGCAACTGGCCATGTGCATTAGGGCGAGATGGGAGGCAGATGTGGGAGGTGACGGATCACCAGTGGAAAAGGATATTGGAGTCTGGCCCGTTGGTGTCCGTTTCTCCGTCGCAGCAGGCCTTGCATCTCTTCCTGTTACATAGAGTTTATTATACTCCCAAGAGATTATTCAGATTTGGTAGCAGACTGGATGACAAATGTCCCAGGTGCCTGGAGACAGGAGACCTTATACATATGATGTGGAGATGCCCAAAATTAGTAAGATTTTGGTCAGAGATAGTAAAGATTATAGAAACTAGGTTTAAAACTAAACTGGCCCTATGTGTCCTTGGTCTGATAGGAGAGAATATAGGGAATAATAGTACTAATATTGCCATCATGAGGTGCCTTTATCAAGCAAGGAAACTGGTTGCACAGCCCTGGCTTTCTGCTACACCCCCAACCCCGGAAGAATGGGTCATTACAATGGATAAGTTGGTGTGGTCAGAAAAGACAGTCTATACTAGGAGGAGTAGCTCTGTTAAATTTATAAAGATATGGAGACCCTGGTTACATTGGGCGGGCATTTCCCTCTGAGTCGCACCTAAATCCAAGAGAAGGCTTAAGACGAAGAGAATTTAGGAGTATAGAGGGGTAGTGAAAGGAAAACAGGGCAGCCCTGCCCAGCAGTTGGAATCAGGATACTATATTAATCGGCCTAAAAGCATAGCCCTTCTCTAAGATCATTGATTGATCATCTGCTCTCTCTAAACTATCCCTCTGCACATCAAGACTGTCACTACTGTACAACCATTTTCCATTTAGTGCTGTCTGTAGAATGTAACAATATGAGAAATCCACTCTACACAATTATTGGGTAACTATACACAGTATGCTTTTCCCCATATAACACCTACCATGATGATTCATACCATACAAAAAATAGTCCCCCTTGATGCTAGAAGCCTAAACTGTACTATAAAGGAGAGGACTGCTCTCAAAAGAACTGAAAAAAAAAAAAAAGACTACAGCCTATATTAATGTTTTGTTGCATAAAATGCAATTGCCAAGGGCAAATTTAAATTCTTTAGAAACTATACCACAAAACATTCTCAGCTTCAGCAATGGCAAAAAAAAAAAAAAAAGTTTGATGTACTGTAGCTATATTAATAAATGATTCATGCCCCTTCATACTTACTAAACTGGTTATAGACCCTTGAGGCAGGTACATAATGTTAAATAGTAAATAGGACCCCACTGATATTACCTTATGCAATTTTTATGCTCCTAATGTCAATGACCTCTTACTAGAATACGGTATTCATCTAAATGTGCGACACTGAACCATACCCACCTCATCATAAGAAGAGCAGAACAAAATAAAAATGAATAGTTCATTAAAAAATAATATAGCTAAACCATTTTTGCTGAAAAAAATAGCTTTGATCCGAAGAGTTCCCCAGAAGTACTTTTTAATCAGTCTGATGGTCATCACAATTTTACCCACTTGCCCTTAGCCCAAGTCATCCTTGACCCTCCCCTGTCTATTTTTGGACAGTGAAAGTAGCACAGTGATGAGCTTATCTCTCTGTCACTCTGCGGTTTTCCTCCTGTCAGCATGCTCACACTCCAGCCTTGCTCTATAGGGACTGCAAGAGGTGGGTACCGGGTCATATTTGGGTACTTACACTGCTTTTCTTTTAAAAAAACACATTTAGTGAGGTATAATTAATTACAGAATTGTATTAATGTGTCTTATATCTGCCTTTAGTTCAGGTTTAATTTACCATTATTCCTTCCTTTAGACAAATATACACAGAATTATAAATCTTTACATACTGATTCAATTCCTTAAACATTATTCTCTATTTGACATATGCTTGATGATACATTCTTCAGATAAACAATACACCTTCTTTTCCCTAGCCCATAATACCCACCCATGAATAGATCATTTCTTAGTCAATATACCTAAACTGTAGAGCAGCCTTTTTTAACCAGAGTGCTCAGGCACCCTGGGGTGCCTTCATGTTTCTTCATGGGAGCCTTGCAAAAATGCCTAAAATTGTTTTAAAAATTGTGTACAAGCCAGTGGGTGGATCAAGCCTGCTTTTAGTTACACAAAGACACAGGGGGTTTTTTTGTACACCATCACAACCTTCTAGCCGCCAATGTCCTAACAATCAATGATATCATCGGTTGATAAGGAGGATGTTGGATGTAGTATACTTGTTTGCGCCACCCATTGGAAACAGTACTATTTGTACTGAAATAAAAATTTGCAACATACGTTTGCAAAATGAGACAATAAATTAAAGTGTTCACCGGTGCCAGAAGTCTGCCAAGCAAAATAGGTGAGTAGGAAGCTCTGGTGCACAAGAACTATGATCCAATTGGTATTGCTGAATCTTGGCTTCATTCTTCTCATGACTGAGCTATTAATATTCCTGGCTATGCTCTCTTTCGGAAAGACAGGGTAAATTGGAGGGGTGGTGGTGTCTGTCTCTGTGAGAAGTGATCTCAAAGTGAGTGTGAAAGAGGACCCAGCTGATGGAGAGTGTGATGAGTCTGAAGCATTATGGGTGGAACTGTACATGGGTGTGTGTACTACAAAGGTTGTCGTTGGAGTTTGTTATAGACCTCCCAGTGTTAGTGAGGAGTTGGAGACTCAGCTTCTTGCACAGATGGAAAGGGCTACAAGGGCTGGGAAAGTGATAATAATGGGGGATTTTAACTATCTGGAAATTGACTGGAGTAATGGCACTGCTGGGACAGTTAAAGGGCAAAAAATTATAAACCTATTACAAGACAATTTTATGGTCCAGTTTATTGAGGCCCCAACTAGGAATGAAGCTCTGCTGGACCTGGTAATCTCAAACCATGCAGAGCTTATTACCAATATTCATACACAGTAAAAGAGCATCTGGGTAGCAGTGACCATAACATGATTTCATTTAATGTTAGCTGTAAGCAACAAACTCATACGGGTAAGATAAAAAACACAATTTTAAAAGAGCTACATTTTCCAAGGATGAGGGCTGCTCTCCAGGATTTAGACTGGGAGTGAATATTGGCATCAATGGACATGGAACGGAAATGGAAATTCTTCAAAAAAACTGTATGTGAACTCACTGAAAATATATTCCCATGGGCAATAAGTTTAAAAGGCTAAAAATAAAATCTATGTGGCTCACGGCCAAAGTTAAAATGGCTATAAATAATAAGAAAAGAGCTTTTAAAAAATATAAAAATAAACGAACACCATCATAGTATAAATGTTGCAAAGAATATAACAGAATATGTCAAAAGGAAATCAAGGGCACAAAAATTCAAAAAGAACGACATTGCAAAGGATAGTAGGACAAACCCCAAAAAATTTCAAATATAATCTTCAAATATATTAACAGTAAAAAGGCCAGGTCTGAGCATGTTGGCCCTTTACAAAATAACCTAGAGTGGGTGACTGGGGACAAAGAGAAGGCAAATTTATTAAATACTTTCTTCAGCTCTGTGTATACAATGGAACATGGGGGAGTTCATGTCCATAATGGGGATAGTAGTGACACAGCCCTAAATGATCCACAATGGCTCAAAAGTGATATTTCCAGAAATATTTAGACAGAATAAAGGTGGATAAAGCACATGAACCAGATGGAATCCACCCATGGATCCTAAAAGAATTGAGCTCTTTCATTTCAAGGCCATTGTTTCTAATATCTAGGGACTCGTTATCGACTGGAATGGTACCACTGGATTGGCGCAGGGCCAATGTGGTGCCCATATTTAAAAAGGGATCAAAGTCTTTGCCAAGTAACTATAGACCTGTTAGTTTAATTTCTATAGTCGGGAAGATACTGGAGAATTTAATAAAAGACCACATAGACGAGTTCTTGCTGGAAAAAAATATTTTAAGCAACAGACAGCATGGATTAATGAAAGACAGAAGTTGTCAAACAAACCTGATTTCTTTTTATGAGGTGGTAAGTAAAGCCTTGGACAGAGGGTGGCTGTGGACGTGGTATACTTGGATTTTGCAAAAGCGTTTGACACAGTTCCCCACACACCACTAATGTGTAAGGTAAAGTCTACAGACTTGGAAAGATCGATTTGTAAATGGATTGAAAACTGGCTAAAAGACAGAATTCGGAGTAGTGGTTAATGACTCTAATGCCCTGTACACACGGTCGGATTTTCCGACGGAAAAAGTGCGATCGGATTGTGGTGTCGGAAATTCCGATCATGTGTGGGCTCCATCTGACTTTTTCCATCGGAATTTCCGACACACAAAGTTTGAGAGCAGGATATAAAATTTTCCGAAAACAAAATCCGATCGGTTAAATTTCGATCGTGTGTACACAAATCCGACTCACAAAGTGCCACGCATGCTCAGAATAAATTAAGAGACGAAAGCTATTGGCTACTGCCCCGTTTATAGTCCCAACGTACGTGTTTTACGTCACCGCGTTCAGAACGATCAGATTTTCCAACAACTTTGTGCGACCGTGTGTATGCAAGACAAGTTTGAGCCAACATCCGTCGGAAAAAATCCATGGATTTTGTTGTCGGAATGTCCGATCAATGTCCGATCGCGTGTACAGGGCACGGGTGCGCAAAAGGGCATACCTGTACGTCCCTCGCTCCCATTCCCCCGTGCCTGCGGCAGTCAGATTTGTTCCAGAAACGATCAATCTTCAGATCCAGGCAAATTATTTCTGGCCTGGACCTGCTGATCGGTTCGGGCGAATGAAAATTCTTGCCCTGCCTGCAAGTGTAAACACAGGCAGGGGAAGTGATGTCATCTCCCCTCATGAAATTATTTTCGGTTCTAGAGAGAGGACAGAGGACATCTAAACGCAAGTTGCACAAAAACTACACTAACACCAGTACACATAGGTACACTTGTCACCCACCCGATCGCACCCCCCCCCCCCCAGTTAACCCCTTCACTCCCTGTCACTGTATCACCAATTACAGTTGTCAGATTTTTCACTGATTGCTACATTGGTGTCATTTGTGACTGTAATAAGTGTTAGGGCAGTTAGTAGTAGGCCCAGGTAGGTCTAGGGTACCCCCCTAAACCCCCTAATAACGGTTTAACCCCTTGATCGCCCCTTAGTTAACCCTTTAACCTCCTGTCACCAGTGTCACTAATAGATCTTTTTTCTGACCGCCGTATTAGTGTCACTGGTTAGACAGTTAGTCGATTAGTTTCACCGTCAGGTTTTTATAGCGTCAGGTACCCCCATATACTACCTAATAAAGGTTTAACCTTCTGATTGCCCCCTAGTTAACCTTTTCACCCCCTGTCACCAGTGATCACCATATTAGTGTTACGGGTGACGCTGGTTAGTTTTTATAGCATCAGGGTACCCGCCGTATATTACCCAATAAAGATTTAACCCCCTGATCGGGCGACATCAGGTTTTAGCATCAGTTAGGGTCTGCGTCACCCTGGCCAGTGTCAGATTAATGCCAGTAGCACTAACACCCACGCACGCACCATACACTGCCCTTAGTAGTATAGTGTCTGAACGGATCAATATCTGATCAGATCTATACTAGCATCCCCAGTAGTTTAGGGTTCCCAAAAACAGAGCGCTAGCAGGATCAGCCCAGGAACCTGCTAGCAGCTGCGTTTAGCCTCTCCGCCCAGCCAACCCAAGTGCTGTATCAATTGATTACTGTCACTTACAAAACACATAACTGCAGTGTTCGCAGAGTCAGGCCTGATCCCTGCAAATGCTAACAGTTTTTTGGTAGTGTTTGAAGCAGTCGCTGACAGTCAGGTGATCTTTTTTCCTGTGAGTCTCACTAGTGTACCAGTAAATTTAGAGGCCAAAATGTCCAATTGAAGGTACACTAGTGAAGAGGCCTACACGTTTCTGAGCATGACAGATGAGAGTGAAGAGGAAGTCACCCATTTGTCAGATTCAGGCTCAGTATTCAAACCTGTAAACAGCAGCTGCACCCTGACAGATGGCTCTGCTGACGGAGTAGTGGTCCCTGCCAAGGTCAGGCGTACCCAACCCCGTTCTTCTGCTGTTATTGAGGTGCAAGAACCGCAGGGCTCTCGTATGGAGCAGAAAGCTAGTACTAGTGCCGCTCATCCTTCTAGTGAACTGGCAAGCACCAGCGGCCTAGTACACCCTGGTCGTAGTCAAACCTGCACTGCTGTATCACTTGGTGACTTGGCGAGTCATAAGTGCAGTTCAAGCTGGTGAGGTGGCTAGCACAAGTAGAGTCCTGCAGCCACCAAGAAGACTAAGATAGGCCTGTCGAGCCCATAGTGCCTTTCCTGCTGCATTTGCCAATCCGAATAGGGAACCCACCACTTCTGCAGCACCCATACTTCCCCCATTCACTGGCCAACCCAGAATTCAGGTGGAAACAGTTGATTTTACGTCACTTGATTTTTATTCACTGTTTTTCACTGAGGATCTCTATAGATCTATTGTGGACCAAAGCAATTTGTATTCTGGTCAATTCATCGCCGCTAATCCCCATTTGACCCTTGCCAGAAGATGGAAACCTATTACGGTTTCCGAATTTAAGACCTTTCTGGGCCTATCCCTCATGGGCATAACTAAAAAGAGTGAGTTGCGGTCATATTGGTCCATTGACCCAGTTTATCATATGCCCGTGTACCTTTGCCTCCATGGTCAGGGCATGATACAAGCAGATCTTGCGGTTCAAGCATTTTAATGGCAATGAACTCGGTCGCCCTCGGGGAGACCCTGAATACGATTGGCTCCACAAAATTCGGCCCCTCGTAAACCACTTCAAGCAACAGTTTGCAGCCTTGTTTACTCCTGAGTTGTCTGTGTTGATGATTACCTGATTACGTTTTCTGGCCGCTTGTCTTTCAAACAGTATCTTTCCAGCAAGCGTGCCAGATGTGGGGTCAAGATGTATAAGCTCTGTGACGGGGCCACAGGCTATACATATAGTTTTATGGTTTACGAGGGAAAAGATAGTCACGTGGAACCGGATAACTGCCCAGACTACATGGAGCGCTGGTAAGATTGTGTGGGATTTGTCACCCTTATTTGGAAAGTGGTACCACTTGTATGTGGACAATTATTACACGAGCGTGCCACTTTTAATCACTTGTTTGATCTTGGAATTGACACATGTGGCACCGTGCGATCTAATCGCCGGGGCTTACCCCAGCAGCTTGTAGATTCTCGTCTTAGGCTGGGGGAGAGAGCCTGCTTGAGAAGTAATAATTTGCTCGCAGTGAAGTGGAGGGATAATCGGAATGTTTTCGTTCTGTCCTCCCTTCACGCAGACACGACGGTCCAAATTCAAACGGCGACTGGTGTTGTGGAGAAACCCCTCTGTGTCCACGAATACAACCATAATATGGAATGGGTGGACCTCAACGACCAGTTGATGGCGCCGTATTTAATTGCCCGTAAGGCCAGACGGGGGTATAAAAAAGTGTCTGTATACTTATTCCAATTGGCTCTGCTGAACGCTTATGTGCTATACAAAGCATCAGGATGAACTGGATCCTTCCTTAAATTCCAGGAAGAGATCGTCACAGCCCTTCTTGCAGTAAGCCGACTGCATGAGAGGCATTTTCCGCATGTCCTCCCTTAGGGATGAATACCATTTTTTTACGAGTGCAGGTACCAATACTTTTTTTTTAGTATTCGCCAGTACCAATTACCGATACATACCGCAACTGTTTTGTTTTCACTTCAGCTATCAGCAATGGTACAAAGCATTGAAAAGTTATTTACAAATGAAATAAATAGTTTTTTTTTTAATTTTGTGCTTTTTCAATGTGAAATGTGTAAATATATGTTAATATGTGTAAAATATTCACTAACAAAGCAAACAAAAAAAAGTTTTAATTGTTTAGCATTTATAAAATAGACGTGAACAAAAAAAAAAAAAGGAAAATAATTAAATGGAAGAGAATAGGGAGTTAAGGCTGATTAGAGTAAATTAGGGGTTAATAAGGGCTTAAACAGAGGAACATTTATCCCTTTGATCTGCAGATGAAAAAACAGAAAGATTCAAAAAGAAACCATGTTTCTTTTTATTTTAGTGTTTCAGGGGCTGATTAATGTTGTTAATAAACATTGCCGGCTGCTTTTTTTACAGCTCCAATTACCGGACTTCTTTAACACCTCAGCTGTCAACAGGGGAGACCCACTGACAGCTCAAAGAACCAAGTCTAAAAGTATCGGTTTCAGGCATCGGTGCATTTGCAGGAGTACCGATACTTGTGCAAATACTTGGTATCGGCACTGATACTAGTATCGGTGCAACCCTATTCTCCCTGGTACCCCTACCCAACGATCACCCCAAAGAAAATGTGTCTGTAGGAAACACGGGCATAGGCGTGACACCTGCTACTATTGTCCTTCATGTCCTGACCATCCTGGTCTTTGCATCGGTGAATGTTTTGAACGCAATGTTTTATTGTTATGCTCTATCATGTTTGCTTTCCAGGTATGTAATTCTTTTATACTTTACTGTTTACTGCGTTTTATTGTTAACCATTTTTCTGTTTTCAGGTACGCCATTCAGCTGCAGCACTGATTTATTGATCTCGACAGCATCAGCGTTTGCTTCCATGATATGTAAATCAGCGACTCCAGCACTGTAGGAGGTGATTTCACCATTACAGTTAAAAAAAAAAAAAAAGAGCATATTTGCCGAATCATGGGGGCAGGGGTGGAGGTGCGATTTGCCCCTAACGTTAGGGGCGGAATGCCCCCATTCTTCAGCATATATTTTTTACTCTTATTTTTGGAACGGATAGTTGTTTTATTGAGTTAATGTTTTATTGTTACCATTATTTTCTTTTCAGGTACACCATTCAGCTGCAGCACTGATTTATTTATGTTGACAGCAACAGTGTTTGCTCTCACGATACGTAAATCAGCGACTCCAGCGCTGTAGGAGGTGATTTTACCAGCACAGTTAAAAAAAAAAAAAACGGTGCACGTATGCCCATCATTAGAAGTGGGTGGATGAAGGGTGGTATTCTAATGGTGGACATACCCATTGATCAATATCTTTTTTTCATGCAGCCTACAGGCTGCATGAAAAAAAAGAACATTACAGTATATGCCCAACAAGGACCAGCAACGTACTGGTATGTTTCTGGACTTTGAGTGGTTATACCAGAATGATGTCTGCAGGTTTAGGTATCATCTTGGTATCGTTCTTTTCAGCCAGCGGTCAGCTTTCATGTAAAAGCAATCCTAGCAGCTAATTAGTAACTAGACTGCTTTTACAAGCAGTGGGAGGGAACGTCCTCCCCTTCCCCACCCCCTTTTGTTGTCTTCCTTGGTTTTCTCGGGCTCTCTTGTTCCACCGGGAAACCTGATAATGCAGCCAGTGGTTCAGCCAGCTGACCATAGAGTTGATCAAAGATCAGAATGGCTCCAATCATCTCTATGGCCTAAGAAGCCAGAAGCTATGAGCATTCATGACTTCGATTTCACCGGATATAAACAGCGCCATTAGGAAATTGGGAAAGCATCTTATCACACCGATCTTGGTGTGGTCAGATGCTTTGAGGGCAGAGGAGAGATCTAGAGTCTAATAGACCCCAATTTTGTTAAAAAGAGTACCTGTCACTACCTATTTCTATCATAGGGGATATTTACATTCTCTGTGATAACAATAAAAATGATTAAAAAAATGAAAGGAAAAGTGTAAGAACAAAATAAAAAAGCAAAATAAATCATTTAAAAAAAAAAAAAGCATTACTGTCGGGGGACAGCGTCACAAGCGCCGGTCTTGTGTCATATGTAAACAGCAATCGCATCATGCATGTGAGGTATCAGCGCGAACGTCAGTTACGGGCAGTAATTTTAGCAGTAGACCTCTGTAAATCTAATGCGGTAACCTGTAAAGGCTTTTAAAAAAGGTATGTAGTTTGTCGCCGCTGCAAGGTTGTGCGCAATTTTAAAGCATGATGTGTTTGGTATCTATGTACTCGGCATAAGATCATCTTTTATACTATACCAAACATTTGGGAAATATAGCGTGTTTTAGTGCATTAAAATTAAAAAAAGTCTTTTTTTTCCCCCCAAAAAAAGCGTTCAAAAAAACGCTGCGCAAATACTGTGTGAAAATTTTTTTTTGCAACACCCACCATTTTAATCTGTAGGGCCTTTGCTTTAAAAGAATACTGTACTTATCGGCGTCTAACACACACTTTTTTCCCCTTAAAATCGGGGAAAATCGCGGGTCCGCGTTATACGCCGAGTGGGTGATGTGTGGCATAAGCTTCTAATGCTGTGCATAAAATACCAGGACAGGCCAAAACCCACCCAAATTACCCCTTTTTGGAAAGTAAACACCCCCCAAGCTATTTTCTGATAGGCATGGTGAGTCCGTGGAATATTTTATATTTTTCATGGCCTCTGAAACTGTGATAGGTAGTGAGGAGTGAAATCAAAGATTTACACCCTTAGAAATCCTGAAGGCGGTGCTTGGTTTTCGGGGTTCTGTATGTGGCTAGACTGCCAAAAAGTCCCACACATGTGGTATCCCTGTACTAAGGAGAAGCAAAAGAATGTATTTTGGGGTCTAATTTCACATAGCCCATGGCATGTTTGAGCAATATATAGTTTATTGACTACTTTCTAAAAAAATATATATATATATATTGTAATTTTCTCGAAACTTGTGGCAAAATATAAAATATTCCATGGACTCAACATGCCTATTAGCAAATAGCTTGGGGTGTCTACTTTCCAAAATGGGGTAATTTGGGGGGAGGGGTTGTGCCATCTGGGCATTTCATGGCTTCATGATTCCAAAAAAATGGAATCTAGAAGACAAAATTAAACACTTGGAACAAAAATTGTGACTACTAAACCAACCAGTGCCACATACACGGAAAATCTGAACATTAACAAATAATTAACAAATATCTTTGGACGCAGTAGAACAAACTTTGCTTAACCACTTGCCGCCCGCCGGCTGTCATATGATGGCCAGGCGGTGCGGCTCTCGTTCTGGGAGGTCGTCATATGATGCCCTCGCCTTTCCTGCCAACCAGGGGGCACACGCGCGCCACCGGCGGCAATCGTGCACGCCCGCCGTGTCACTGGGCACCCGATGCTTGTGCCCGACGGCCGCAATGTCCGCCAGGCACCCGCGATTGCCCGGTAACATGGCAGGACCGTGGATCTGTATGTGTAAACACACAGATCCACGTCCTGTCAAAAAGGAGAGGAGACCGATGTGTGTTCTCAGTATAGAGCAACACCGATCGGTCTCCCCCCTTGTGAGTCCCCTCCCCCTAGTGTTAACCCCTTCCCTGCCAGTCACATTTATACAGTAATCAATGCATTTTTATAGCATGGATCGCTGTATAAATATGAATGGTCCCAAAAATGTGTCAAAAGTGTCCGATATGTCCGCCACAATATCGCAGTGATGATAAAAATCGCAGATCGCCGCCACTACTAGTAAAAAAAAAAATATATAATAAAAATGCTATAAATCTATCCCTTATTTTGTAGACGCTATAACTTTTGCGCAAACCAATCAATATACGCTTATTGCGATTTTTTTAACAAAAATATGTAGAAGAATACATATCGGCTTAAACTGAGGAAAAAATTTGTTTTAAACAAAAATAAAATTGGATCTTTATTAGAGCAAAAAGTAAAAAATATTGTTTGTTTTAAAATTGTCGCTCTGCTTTTGTTTATAGCTCAAAAAAAAAAAAAAACACAGAGGTGATCAAATACCACTAAAAGAAAGCTCTATTTGTGGGAAAAAAAACGATAAAAATTTCATTTGGGTACAGTGTTGCATGACTGCGCAATTGTCATTCAAAGTGTGACAGTGCTGAAAGCTGAAAAATGGCTTGGGCAGGAAGGGGGTGAAAGTGCACTGTATTGAGATGGTTAATCTTCAAAGTTTACATGTGTCAAGATTACATGGCACTCTACAACCTCACAGAAACAGCATACAGAAATCAAAATACTTTGCTTCTAATGCATATCATTAGCTACCTGTTATGGCCCCCCTGGCAGTTTATGCAGGCTTATCAAAACAAATGAGCTTAAAGTGATTGTAAAGGCAGAAGGTTTTTTTATTGTAATGTATTCTACGCACTAGAGATCTGCACCGTGGATACCGACACTGTTCAACCCCACTGAAGAGGTACGTGGATTTACTGCTGTTTACTGCTGCAGCTTCATTGATACAAGACCCAGCTGAGATCAACCTCTGTCCATGTGTTTTATAACACAAGGCTCATCTTTATTCATCTTTTGGTGAGTGCATTATATACTGGTGGAGGGATATCATCGTGAAGAACCTACAGACCATATTTTTGGTAGAATGTCCTTTTCATGAGATGCTAGCTTCCAGCTGATGTCTGATAGACCTTGTGACTCTTTGTAGTTCTTTTCAACAGAGACGCCTTAATAGACTCAACAATTTGTTATCACCATGCACTTCATGTCTGATCATGAATTGATGTTTTTTACGTTTCACATGTGGGTTTTCATTTTGGTCAATCATTCCTTGTATTTATTTTTAGCTCTGCACTTATTTGATTGTATTAAGATAAAAAAGTGTTCTGTGTGCAGCAGCCGCCCCAGCACCCCCTAATATTTACCTGTGCCCCATCTCTGTCCAGCAATATCCACGAGTGCCTCGGTCCTCTGTGACTCGCCCTCCTGATTGGCTGAGACACAGCAGTGCCACCATTGGCTCCTGCTGCTGTCAATCAAAGTCATTTAGCCAATCAGGAGAGAGAGGGGAGGAACTGAACCGGGGCTCCGTATCTGAATGGACACACAGAGCTGCAGCTCGGCTGCCCCCATAGCAAGCTGCTTGTTGTGGGGGCACTCAACAGAAGGGAGTGGTCAGGAGAGCCAAAGAGAGACCTGAGAAGAGGAGGATCTGGGCTGCTCTGTGCAAAACCACTGCACAGAGCAGGTAAGTATAACATGTTTATTATTTTTATAGAAAAGAGAGACTTTACAATCACTTTAACTCTACCCCCTGGCTATTATCGTCATGCAGCAGGTTTTTAGTCTCACAGCTGGGCACCTGAGTCCATACAACATCTGCAGAGTTACTATATTAACTCCTGGCTTAATCTTGCAGTGCTGCTGCTCTGCTCGCTTCATACTTTCAGTCCCTGTCTGGTCCTCCAGACTGTCTTACATAATCAAGATTCTGCATCTTTCTTGAAGCTCCTTGCTGCACTGACCCACACCTTCACCTCTGGGCAGGGGACCTCATGTTTCCTGGGTGGAGCCCCATATCACCAACAGCCCCTTGATTACAAAGGCTGTGTACACCTGCAGAGTCAGGCTGCTGATCTCTGGTAAGACATGAACACATGGTCAGAGGTGTCATTCCCTTCAAGCCTCCTCAAAGCCTCTGGACTCCAGAACCCAATCCAAGATTTACCAGTCCTGCAGAACACAAATTTTCCCCAAATTCAATCTGGAGCCCCTCAATCCTAATCTGTGAGGACCCAGTGTGACCTCTACCTCTTCTACCACAGAGCAGGGCTCAACACTGTCACATACTGAGAGAAATAAGTAAGCTGCCACTGCTGTCCTCCTCTTGAAAATCGTGTTTGCTAGGCTATCTCTGCTTTCAATACTCTGAGTCAATGTCCTGCACATATATTGCAAAAAGGGAAATCAGAACTCCTGGTCAGCATGCTTGCTTGGGGTTACAGAGTAAAAAAAAAAAAAAATAGACCCTTCTGGCAGAACAGAGTCAGGGTAAGTCTGTCAGGACAGTGTGCTTCACAAGGAGAAAGAGTTTAGCAATGGACAGCTGGATGATTTGATGAGCTATGGAACAAGACCAGAGGTAAATTCTTCACATCTGTAATGTGACTATTGTTTGGAGATTGTAGTGCTTAATGACATAGGAGGTGAATTGCTGAAGCCTTGGTATATTACCATCTTTCATTACTACAAGCTTTTGGTGGAGCTACGTACACACGCTACTGCGCATGCACAACCGATGTTCGGCCATCTTATCTGTGGGAAACTGACCTGTCTTCAACATGACATGTGTTTCCGCTTGTTTATGCTGTTTTTAATGCAAGTGCACTACCTTTTTAATAAATATACGATTTGTACAGTGTTGCACTAAGTGGAGTTTTATATTTTACATATACTCAGGTCATTGAGCACGATTGAGGGTTTCCCAATGCTGCCTCCTGGATTGTCTGTGAATCTATCCTTTTACCTACCATCTGGGGCCATTTGAGAAGACACCTAAGCTCTTAACAGTGAATCTAAGGTCTGATTGAGCGTATACTGACCTCCCTGAGTAAGGGTGGTCGCTGGATTTCTGGTAAGCCTCCAGTGTGAACTTGCTGTGGGTGTCATGTTTGTGTTTTCTGGATTTCTCTATTCAACACGGATTTTCCTAGGGGACTTTCTCTCTATGGACTTTTTTGGAATTTACACAATTTTTTGTACAGTTTATTGATTATACACTTAATATATGTACAGTGCTGCACTTTGTTTCATATGCACTTAATATATGTATAGAGCTGCACTTTATTTATCGATTACTACAAGCTTGCCAGTTGCCAGCAGAAGTGTGTATATACCAGACTGTCTACACTACAGTTTTGGTCTGAGACAGCACAAATGTTTGTAACCGTCGGATTGCTTGTACTAAAAGCGTGGACTCTGAGTACTATTTTTAGTATTATATATAACATTAAAGCATCACTGTATCCTTGTATATTGGCTTCGGTATTGCGAAACTGTTTGGAAACAACTTTTGAAACTGTGACTGGATCCAAGGGATGGTATAGACTTGATATATTTATTGTTTTTTACTTGGAAGAGCATTTATAGGTAGGGTTGTCCCGATACCGATACTAGTATCGGTATCGGCACCGATACCGAGCATTTGCCCAAGTACTTGTACTCGGGCAAATGCTCCCGATGCTTCCCCTGATACCTTGACTGTCAGCTGTGATCGGCGCGTGGGGGAGTTACAAGATTCTCCCCCAGCAGCTTTCACTAGCTTTAATGACAGACAGCGGTGATCGCTCACAGCTGACTGTCACTGCATCCTCCTCCATGCCCCCTCCTTTCCTCTGTCCCTCTCAGCTGTCCCCTCCGTTCTGCTCTTATCTGTCCCCTCCGTTCTCCCCCTCAGTTCCTCCGTCCTCCCCCTCCTCCTTCCTTTGTGTATGGATAGAGTCAGCTGACTCTGTCTATTCACATAACTGAAACATTGTAATCTTCTGTGATTACGATGTGTCAGTTTATGAATGGAGAGAAGCTGCGGTCTTCTCTCCATTCATTGTCAGTGCAGCTGACGCTGCAGAGAAAGGGACTGGGGATTCTCTATCCTCTGTCTCTTTCTCTGTCTCAAGGGGGAGATATCAGAGGTCTGTTAAGACCCCTGATATCTCACCAAAGCCCCCCAAAAGGGCTGATTAAAAAAAAAAAAAAAAAAACAATAAAGAATAAAAGAAATATTATTGTAAAAAATAAAAATTGTAAAAAAAAAAAAATAACACACACATACAACGTTCACCCCCTCCCCCCCCCCCCCCCCCAAAAAAAAAGCAAGCACTGTTAAAAAAAAAAAAAAAAAATGAAAAAAAAAAACACTGTCACGTGACATAAAAAAAAAAGTATCAGTAATCGGTATCGGCGAGTACTTGAAAAAAAGTATCGGTACTTGTACTCGGTCCTAAAAAAGTGGTATCGGGACAACCCTATTTATAGGAATTAAAATTTTGAGGTAAGAAGTTTGCTCTGTGTACTCCAGAATTTGATGTAATGCAAAGAAATAGCACAAGTAATTTTCTTTTCACGTGATTTTAACAGCTGTTAGGATTGACACACACACGGTAACTGCTCTGAGAGTTCCATCTAGTGGCAAATAAACAAACCTATATAATTAAAGATAAAATATAATGATTTTAGGTCTTTTTTATTTCATTTTTTAGTTCATACTTTTACAATGGTTGCTGTATTTTATAAAATGTAATACATGTCAAAGGATCCCCAGTGCACTTTGGGTTAACTAAGCACAGCAGATTCTGCCTGCCTTTTGGCTTGCGTTGTCTTATTGAAATCCTGGACAAAGCAGTTCATATAGTACATATAGTAGGTGAGGTTGAAAAAAAGACAGAAGTCCATCAAGTCCAACTTATGTATGTGATTATATGTCAGTATTACCTAGTATACCCCTGTATGTTGTGGTCGTTCAGGTGCTTGGTGCTTATCTACTAGTACCAGGTAGTCCCCCTGAGACCACCGCCTGTGGAAGGGAATTCCACATCCTTGCCGCTCTTACAGTAAAGAACCCTCAGTTCTAGAAGTCATGAGTCATTCCTCTGCCTTATTCACATGTGAGTTCTATAAACAGGCTTTTTATAACAAAGCAAACACAGAAAAAACCATGAAAAGAAGTATAAACCTCACAAGCTATACAGATAGTAAATGACATAATGCTGGAAGGCAACATACAACTTTAATGTTTTTTACTCCTGACAATAATAAAAAAAAGAAAGAAAATATATACAAAACCACTATACATTCCTTATAAAAACAAAAATTGCAACCGAAATATGGAAGAGCAAGACTGTAAAAATGTGAAGGTCATATAAAGGAAAAACAGAGCAATTTTGGGCTCACAATATGTGCTCACTGACAATCCACTTTACTTTCCCTCTAAAAAAAACAAAAATAAACGTGCTCAGGATTCAATAGTACAAATATATCTCTGAAACGGAAACATGGACAAGAAAAAGAGACCTGACTTAGGATAAGAAAAAAGAGGGTGTTTGGATTATTATTTTATTTTATTTTTTATATTATTTTATAGAACAGAATGAAAGGTCTCAGCAATATGCTGGACCACCATGGGATAGCTCAAAGGAGATCCGCAGTCTCCTGTCTTGTTTTATTTTACAGGTTATGGAAAAACAATAAAATTTCCGCGCTTAAGACAGAACCAGTATGCAGCCTCCCCTAGGTCACACCTCCTATAGGAGGGTGAAATGTGATAATCGTAAAAAAAGGGGGTTGGGGTAAGTGGCGCTTCCTAAGACGGGGTATCCTGTAGGGTATATGTACTAAACACCTAAAGGTATAGTGCTGAGACCATGTGAAACCTGAACCTCATAATAAAAGTGAAACAGAACTGGTAAAAATATATGTGTCTCAATACCGATTCAGATAAAACATAATAACACTACACATAATAAAAAAGTGCATATAGGAATGACATAAAGGTCTAATTGCAGTGAGAGAAAATGTGACCATCAAAATCTTCCCCTGCTGACCCACAGTAAGTAAACAGAAAAATATATAAACAAAAAGATTTTGACAATATGGTATAAAAGCGTGTAGTAAAAAAAACATGTAATAAGTGTCCACTCCAGTGAAAATAAAAAGCAATATTAAATGGAAGATCAAATATAAAATATAAAAGTGAACAATCATCCCATAAAAAATATAAAAAATATATTAGGAACAAAAATAAAGATAAAAGTGAAGCTCCAGATTGGCAAAGTGTTCATAAAAATACGTGACTCGTGTGCTGAAATCAATATCAGGTGCCTTCCGTGATCCCCCTCAAGGATCCCCACTCAGCCAGTAGCTTTGCAGCTGGCCTCGGCAGGTGGGGAGTAGTCGTCCAGCATTGGCTGGATGGACACCGCTTATTTTTGTTTAAATGGATTTTAGCCAAGGTGGCTTTATATTTACTTAAATTTGTAATGTTCAATTTAGCCCCCCATGGATAACACTATGGCCATATAATTCCATTTAATAAATATGTTTAAATTGTGAATATTGTGTTGTCTCTTTTATTCGGAGTACCTTTGTGCCTGCCCATGAAAGGTCACAGCAATATGCTGGACCACCATGGGATAGCTCAAAGAAGATCCGCAGTCTCCTGTCTTGTTTTATTTTACAGGTTGCCAGGGGTTGCTGCAGTATCCCTGGGCAGCAACAGCCATGGGATTGGTGCAAAAGCGGAGTAGCTGATTGGTCAAATCTGGTGGTGTTAAAGCCCGTGCGGAGGAAGCCTATAAAAGGGCCTGGTGAGGTATTCTCACTGACCGCTGGACCAGACAGCAGTGCCCACCTGCCCTCCCTAGCTTCAGCAAGTCATGATGTTGTCCAAATGGGGGAGTAGTCGTCCAGCATTGGCTGGATGGTCACCACTTATTTTTGTCTAAATGTATTTTAGCCAAGGTGGCTTTATATTTATTTAAATTTGTAATGTTCGATTTAGCCCCCCATTGATAACACTGTGGCCATATAATTTCATTTAATAAATATGTTTAAATTGTGTTCTCTTTTAATTGGAGTGCCTTTGTGCTGGCCCATGTGGAGGGAGATATTTGTGTTTTGTAAAAAAAAAAGTAAAGTCTTGTTTTTTTTTTCTTAAAAATAACAAACATGTTATACTTACCTGCTCTGAGCAGTGGTTTTGCACAGAGCAGCCAGGATCCTCCTCTTCTCGGTTCCCTCTCTTGCTGTGGGGGCACCCAAGCCAAGCCGCAGCTCTGTGTCCATTCAGACACGGAGCCCCGGCTAGGCCTCACTTCCTCTCTCTCCTCATTGGCCCACTGACTTTGACTGACATCAGTGGGAACCAATGGCGCTCCGCTGCTGTCTCAGCCAATGAAGAGTAGAGTCCCAGGTAGCTGAGTCTTTCGTGTAACATCGCTGGATAGAGATGGAGCTCAGGTAAGTATTAGGGGGGGCTGCTGCACTTAGGTTTTTTTTTATCTCAATGCATTGAGAGATGGACTTGTACAGCTTTAGGGATTCAGCTGTAATCTTTGAGGTTTAACTACTGGAGCACTTGCAACTGAGGTCAATTAGGACTTATTTTAATGCTCATTCAATGTATTCTGGTTTTTAACAGAGTCACTGGTGGTCAACTTGATATATGAAGATTGCCTCAAGTACTGACCTGAATATCACTAAATGGCTAGACATTATATTCACCACCATTATGTAAAATTATTTTGTATCTAATCTGTGTGTCAGTGCTGGAGCGATGTATGGTCTGGTCTTGATGGAAGTGATGTGGACTATGTTGTCCTTCATGGGAGCTTGTAACCAATTAAGGTGTGGTGTAGGTGGGCCCTGTTAGGGTCTCAAGCTGCTGCCTTTCTGAAAGCGACACAAAAGGAGCTCTGCAAAACACGCTTGGATAGGTGTTGGTGTGCACTTGGCATAAAGGTTCATCACCCTTGGTCATATTAAGGAAGTTGACAGTTCACAGGTTCCCAGCATGTCATTGCTCTACAATTTGACAACACTCAAGGGACCATACTCTTAGCTGAGTATGGTCTGTTCCAAACATAACTACCATCAAAGACCTGATGAAGAGGGAGGCATTTCCCCCAAAATGTGTTGTCTTAACTCATCACCTGTGAATTGTCAATTTTAATAAACGTCTTACATATATCCTTTATACCGAGCGTACCTCTACACCCATCCAAGTATAAAAGAAATCTAGAAATTTTATTTTTAAAAAAGTATTTTTTCCCCAGTTTTCAACTATAATTCAAATATATGCCTTAAATCGGAACACTGGCAAATTGTTGTAGGTGAAAAGATCATTGAAATACTTCGTACTCTGCTTTTAAGTAGTTTTCCTGTAGTGTTTGGCAAGGAAATGCATAGGTTTAAGCTGTCGCTCATTTTGAGAGAATGCACCTCTTTTTAACCAAGTAAATCCCCTTGTCCCCATTTCCTCTTCATCCGACATCAAAATTATCACATTTTGTTAATATGATATAAAGCAAAAATAGTAGTACATTAATAGCATACATACTTTGTGCAAAAAGGTGTCCTCCTCTCAAAAAAATGTGAGGTATGGTAACTAGGATTTCTCTATGGGCTCTTTCACACGGGGCGGATCAATGATGATCCGCCCCGTGAACACCCACTTGCTCAGCGGGGATCGCTCCGCCGATCCCCGCTGAGCAGAAAGATGACAGGTCCGTCACTGCACAGGACCTGTCAGAGCGCCACTCTCCCCTATGGGGGATCGGATGATGACGGACCGTAGAGTCCGTCGTCACCCGATCCGATAACGGATGGAAAAGTAGGGTTTTCCTCCGTTACGCTTTTCGGATCGGAGCGGGTCGGATGTCAGCGGACATGTCACCGCTGACATCCGACGCTCCATAGGAATACATGTATGCCCATTTTTCATCCGGAAACGGAAGGATGAAAAACGGACATACGGATCGTCAGTGTGAAAGAGCCCTAACTGTTAAGATTATGTGATTAGACTTTGTCGTGAACTGCAAACTGTAATCCTGAATTGTACTTCAGAAATGTCAATACTACTCTAATGTCACAAATAAAACATATAAAGTACATAAAAGGTACGTCTTCATATTTCATAACACACAAATGTGGATAGTATTAATATAATTACTACTGTGATAATAGTTTGGTCACATTGCGATTTCTTTTTTTACCCCAATTCTAAGACAAGCAACTACACTGGAGCCAGCAAGCAGCCTGCTCCAAACTTTTAATCACATCATGTTGTCAGAAATTGAAAGCCTTTGGTGCAGGAACACTGGTGATCGAACAGGTCCAAGCAGTTTGAACAGTTTCACGATTAGAGCTCATAATTTGGAGTTCACCAACTAGTCCTCAAACCCCTTGAATGGCTAATATGCAAGCCATGGGAAACATGGTAAAAATTAAAGAAAATAAATAAAAACATTAGGGAGAGGGCCCTTTTATGTGGTTTTAAGGGCGGCACTGAAAACACACAAATTAACTAAACTCAGGTGCTTGGACACTGGCAAAAATTTTGAGGACATGCCCCCTGGGCGTCCCTGGGCGACCTCTCTTCGAGTCTTCAGTTTTTTCTTTTCTTGTCTTTTTCTTTTTTTAACAGGCAACGCAGAGTAACACAGGAACAGTTGGGAGGTTTAAGTTAAAAATTATTTTATCCAGTTTTGTACAGTACAAAAGGGTGGCACCAACAAGGCAAACAGAACTGCCAACAGGCCCAAGACTAACAAGGTTCCATGGACGCAAGAGTGCTGCTGCGACAGATGCATCCATAGGAAACTGGATTTCTATCTAGTATAAACAGAAGACCAGATGGAGGCCTTACAAAGATTGATTACAGAGCCTTGAGGCAGAATGTCCAGGAATCACCTACCAACCTGGTGGAGTGAGCAGGTATTAGTGTAGCAGGTGCTTTATACTTTAGGGTGTAAGCTCTTGAATTGAGTTGTCTTATCCATCTAGCAATGGTGGATCCTGAAGCAAGATATCCCTTGCGAGCTCCCGAGAGTGGGACAAACAGGAAGTCTGTCTTTCTGATAGAATCTGTAGCTTTTAGGTATGCTCTGATGGCTCTAGCAACCTCCATCCAGTAAAGAGCAATCTCCTTTGACTGCTTAGGAGCAGGGCAAACTGAAGGAAGACTAGGTCTTTTTTGATGTGAAGGGCCGACACCACCTTAGATATAAAGTAGGGTCTTGTGCATAAGACTACTTTGTCCTTGTAAAGAATGTGGAATGGCCCCTTTCAAGAGAGGACTGCTTACAAAGAGAAAAGTTTAAAGTGTGGTCTCTGCATAGCAAAGGGAACCAGAGTTCTCAGACAAGCTCAGGGTGCTGTAAGTGTGGTTTGATCCAAGAAACCCCTTGAATAAAGGTTTCCAAAAGGGAAAGTGCGGCCAGAGGTTTTTGGAAAGAGTACTTAAGGCCAAGCTCTGGTCACATCCCAATTACCAGATGGTCAGAATGCAAGGCGCAGAATAAAAAGGTTGAAGGAGTTGTGTTCACATCAGGCAAAGAAGGATTTTAAAGCACAATAGCAGATTTTTCTACAAGTGGCTTTCCTTGATGTTAAATCCAGTGACTGAGAAGCAGGATGAACAAGGGGCCTTGAAACAGCAGGTCCGGACTGTTCGGAAGAGGTAAAGGATCGCCTCCTAGACATCTGAGTACGATTGTAAACCAGGTTCTTTTGAGACAATAATAATCACTGCTTTTTCTCTTGTTTAAGTTGAAGCAGAATTTGCACTAGAGGATAATGGGAGCATCCGATGCCAGTGCTAGATGATCCTTGATCCTGGCTATAAACAGAGGTAACTTGTTGTTGAACCTGGGGGTCAGAATATCCACATCTGGAGTCTACCGTCACTGAAATATCAGGCTAAAGATGTAAGGGTGAAGGGCTCATTCCCCTCGGTTCAGGCGATGAAGACTGAGGTAATTTGACTTCAATTGTCCACTGAGATGTTAAAAGAGGTCACTGGACACGGTTTTCAGGCTTGTTTCCCTCAAAGCTGCATGACTTCTAGTACCCCCTTGGAATTAATGAAGGCCACAGCTGTTGCATTGTCTGTTTTCACCCTGACTGGGTATCCCTGAAGTAGGGGGGTGCAGTGGTGCAGAGCAATTTTTATCGCTCTAAACTCCAAGAAGACCCTGGGGAGTGGAATTTTGGAGCCTTCTAACATGGAAGCAGAACCTTTCCTCCAGTGACATTGTTGATGAATTTGTCAAGTGCCCCACCAAAGAGATGATGTTCTTCAAAGGGCATACATGTGAGGTCTCTTTTTTTAACCCCCTTCCTGACCAGAGCACTTTTTACAATTTGGCACTGCGTCGCTTTAACTGCTAATTGCGCGGTCATGCAATGCTATACCCAAATTTTTCTTCCCACAAATAGAGGTTTCTTCTGATGGTATTTGATCACCTCTGCGTTTTTTATTTTTTGCTCTATAAACGGAAAAAGACCGAAAATTTTGAAAAAAAATGATATTTTCTACTTTTTGTTATAAAAAAAATCCAATAAACTCAATTTTAGTCATACATTTAGGCCAAAATGTATTCGGACACAAGTCTTTGGTAAAAAAAAAAGTAAATAAGCATATATTTATTGGTTTGCGCAAAAGTTATAGCGTCTACAAACTAGGGTACATTTTCTGGAATTTACACAGCTTTTAGAAAGTAGTGACATTTAGTGACAACTTTGTGTAAAAAAAAAAAAAAAATGTGTCTTTTTCCCGCAACTTGTGTCACAATATAAAATATTCCATGGACTCGACATGCCTCTCAGCAAATAGCTTGAGGTGTCTACTTTCCAAAATGGGGTCCTTTGGGGGGGGTTTGAACCGTCCTGGCATTTTATGCACAACATTTAGAAGCTTATGTCACACATCACCCACTCTTCTAACCACTTGAAGACAATGCCCTTTCTGACACTTTTTGTTTACATGAAAAAATTATTTTTTTTTTGCAAGAAAATTACTTTGAACCTCTAAACATTAGATATGTTTTTAAAGCAAATGCCCTACAGATTAAAATGGTGGGTGTTTCATTTTTTTTTTCACACAGTATTTGCGCAGCGATTTTTCAAACGCATTTTTTTTTAGGAAAAAACACACTTTTTCAAATTTTAATGCACTAAAACACGCTATATTGCCCAAATGTTTGCTGGAATGTAAAAGATGATCTTAGGCCGAGTACATGGATACCAAACAAGACATGCTTTAAAATTGCGCACAAACGTGCAGTGGCGACAAACTAAATACATTTTTAAAAGCCTTTACAGGTTACCACTTTAGATTTACAGAGGAGGTCTACTGCTAAAATTACTGCCCTCAATCTGACCTTCGCGGTGATACCTCACATGCATGGTGCAATTGCTGTTTACATTTGATGCCAGACTGACGCTTGCGTTCGCCTTTGCGTGAGAGCAGGGGGGACAGGGGTGTTTTTTTTCCATTATTTTTTTGCTTTCTTATCTTATTTTTAAACTGTTCCGTTCATTTTTTAAAATCATTTTTATTGTTATCTCAGGGAATGTAAATATCCCCTATGATAGCAATAGGTAGTGACTCATTTTTAAAAAAATTGGGGCCTATTAGACCCTAGATCTCTCCTCTGCCCTCAAAGCATCTGACCACACCAAGATCGGTGTGATAAAATGCTTTCCCAATTTCCCAATGGCGCTGTTTACATCCGGTGAAATATAAGTCATGAAATGCTCATAGCTTCCGGTTTCTTAGGCCATAGAGAGGTTTGGAGCCATTCTGGTCTCTGATCAGCTCTATGGTCAGCTGGCTGAATCACCGGCTGCATTCTCAGGTTTCCTGTTGGGACAGGAGAGCCAGAGAAAAACATGGAAGACGTGGGGGGGGGGGGGCATCCCCTCCCACTGCTTGTAAAAGCAGTCTTTTAAAAGTATGTAACTGTGGTGGTGAAATCACCTCCGACAGCGCTGGAGTCACGGCTTTATGTATCGTAGGAGCAAACGCTGTTGCTGTCAAGATAAATAAATCCACTCTGCAGCTGAATGGCGTACCTGAAAACAAAAAAATGGTTAACAATAAAACACAGTAAACAGTAAAGTATAAAAAAATTGCATACCTATAAAGCAAACATGATAAAACATAATAACAATAAAACATTGCAGAATAGAATACAGTAAAAAAGAGCAGAACAATAGAGAGAGAAGAGAGAGAACAGTAAAACGACAACTATGGTTCGTTTTTTTATTCTATATATATTTTTTTTTTTTACACTTTTTTTTGTAACTGTAACTTTTGTAACTGTAACCGTTGCCAGGTTCGGGACTCTCAAAATGCGATGGCATCTTGGGAGACCCTGTGAAAGTGTGTCCTAGTCTGTGCAGTGCTGTAACCTAAGCTAATACTCAACTAGTGTATGGTAGCATTCAAAACATTCACCAATGCAAAGACCAGGATTGTCAGGACAGGAGGAACAATAATAGCGGGTGTCACGCCTATATCCGCGCTTGCTGCAGACATGACATCTTTTTGGGGGGGCTCGTTGGGTAGGGGTACTCGGGAGGACATAAAGAAAATGCCTCTCATGCAGCCAGCTTACTGCATTTGGTTGGGGAAGGTGAGGTGGAGCGCACCATCTGGAAACAGAAGGGCTCTGACGATCTCTTCCTGGAATTTAAGGAAGGATCCAGTCCGTCCTGAATCTCTGTATAGCACATAAGCGTTCAGCAAAGCCAATTGAAATAAATAAACAGACACTTTTTTGTACCAGTGTCTGGCCTTACGGGCAACTAGGTACGGTGCCAACTGGTCGTTGTATTTTGGTTATATTCGTGGACACAGAGGGGTTTCTCTACAACACCAGTCGCCGTAGTAATTTGGATCATCATGTCTGCATGAAGGGAGGTAAGAACAAAAACATTCTTATTACCCCTCCACTTCATAGCGAGCAAATTATTACACTGCAAGCAGGCTCTCTCCCCCAGCCTAAGACGGGAATCTATAAGCCGCTGGGGAAAGCCCCAGCGATTAGGTCGCACGGTGCCACATGCTCCAATCTGCTGATCAAACAAGTGACTAAAAAGTGGCACGCTCGTGTAATAATTGTCCACGTACAAGTGGTACCCCTTTCCGAATAAGGGTGACACCAAGTCCCACACTATCTTGCCAGCGCTTCCTATGTAGTCAGGGCAGTTTGTCGGCTCTACGTGACTATCTTTTCCCTCGTAAACCATAAAACTACATGTATAGCCTGTGGCCCTGTCACAGAGCTTATACATCTTGACCCCGTATCTGGCACGCTTGCTGGGAAGGTACTGTTTGAATGACAAGTGGCCAGAAAACTTAATCAGGGACTCATCAACGCAGACAACTTGATGGGGAGTAAATAAGTCTGCAAAACGTTGGTTGAATTGGTTTACGAGGGGTCGAATTTTGTAGAGCCGATCCTATCCAGGATCTCCACGAGGACGACAGAGTTCATTGTCATTGAAGTGCATGAACCACAAGATCTGCTCCTATTGTGCCCTGGTCATGGAGGCAGAGAATAAGGGCATATGGTGAATTGGGTCAGTGGACCAATATGACCGCAACTCACTCTTTTTGGTTATGCCCATGTTAATGGAAAGGCCCAGAAAGAGCTTGAATTCGGAGACCGTAATTGGTCTCCAAGCTCTGGCAAGGGAGGACTGGGGAATAGTGGCGATGTGTTGACCAGCGTACAAATTGCTTTGGTCCACAATAGATCTATAGAGATCTTCGGTGAAAAACAGCGAATAAAAATCAAGTGACGTAAAATCAACTGTTTCCACCCGAATGCCGGGTTGGCCAGTGAATGGGGGAAGTACGGGGGCTGCAGAAGTGGTGGGTTCCCAATTAGGATTGGCGAATGCAGCAGGAAGGGCACTATGGGCACAACGGGCCTGTATTCGTCTTCTTGGTGGCAGCGGGACACTACTTGTGCTTGCCACCTTGCCAGCTTGAACTGCACTTATGGGACTAACCATGTCACCACGTGATACTGCAGTGCTGGATGTACGACCAGGGTGTATTAGGCCGCTGGTGCTTGCCAGTTCACCAGAAGGAATAGCGGCGCTAGTACTGCTCTGCTCCATACGAGGGACCTGCGGTTCTTGCACATCGACAGAAGATGTTCGGGGTCTGGTACGCCTGACCTTGGCAGGGACCACAACTCCATCGTCAGAGCTATCTGTCATGGAGCCGCTGTCGTCTACAGGATCGTATTCTGAGCGAGTTCCTCTTCACTATCTGTCATGCTCAGAAACGTGTAGGCCTCTTCACTAGTGTACCTTCAATTTGCCATTTTGGGCTCTAAATTTAGTGGTACACTAGTGAGATTCACAGGTAAAAAAGCTCCTGTTTGTTAGCGACTGTATCAAAACTCTACCAAAAAAACTGTTAGCGATCGCAGGGATCAGGCCTGACTCTGTGAACGCTGTAGTTATGTGTGTTTAGTAAGTGACAGTGATCGATCGATACTGCACTTGGGTGGGCAGGGCAGGGCTGGGCGAGGGGCAAAACGCAGGTGCTAGCAGGTATCTGGGTTGATCCTGCTAACACTGCGTTTTTGGGAACCCTAAACTGCTGGGGACGCTAGTATAGATCTGATCGGATCATTATATTGATCCGTTCAGATACTATACCACTAAGGGAGGTGTATGCTGCGTGCGTGGGTGTTAGCGGTACTGGCGCTAACCTGACCCTGCCTGGGGCGACGAAGATCTTATCTGACCCTAAAACTTAACTTATATCACCGCCGGGCGATCAGGAGGCTAAACCTTTATTAGGTAATAAACGGCGGGTGCCCTAAAACTATAAAAAACAAACTAACTAACCAGTGTCACCCGTAACAGTTATTTGGTGATCACTGGTGAAAGGGTTAACTAGGGGGCAATCAGGGGGTTAAAATCTTTATTAGGTACTATATGGGGTCCCTGAGGCTATAAAACGCTGACGGCGAACCTATATACTTACCTCCCTAACTAGCGTCACCTGTGACACCAATACAGCGATCAGAAAAACGATCGCTTAGTGACACTGGCGACGGGGGTGATCAAGGGGTTAAAACTTTATTGGGGGGGTTAGGGGGGTATCCTAGACCTAAAGGGGGCTACCACTAACTGCCCTACCACTTATAACTGTTACAATTTGACACCAATGCAATAATCAGAAAAAAAAAACTGCTATTGGTGTCACTGTGACAGGGGGTACAGGGGGGTGATCGGGGGGTGAAAAGTGTGCCTAGAGTGTTCTACTGTTAGTGTAATGTTAGTGCAACTCACATTGATGTCTTCTCTCCTCGGTGCCGGAACGAAAAGACCGACTCGAGGAGAGATGACATCACTTCCTCTGCCGCTGTATACATTACAGCAGCAGAGGAAGATTGTCATTGGTTGGGAGCAATCGTGAGGGGGTGGCCATGAATGAGTGGCCTCCCCCTCACCTCGGATCTCTCCCCTAACAAAGTCGACCGCATCAGGCACCGGGGGGGCACGATGCCCCCCCCCCCGCCCGCGGGGGGCAGATCACGTACCAGGTACGTGATTTTGCCTGCCTGTGCCATTCTGCCACAGTATATCTGCTTTAGGCAGTCAGCAAGTGGTTAAGCCACTTTAGCTGTCCAAGCTTTTAGTCACAAGATCCTGCACACATGGACAGAAATCTGAGCAGTTCTGGAGAATTGCATCATGACTTGTTCTAAGACATCAACACAAAAGCACAGAGCAGAGGGTAATGAGTGCAAGTGCTAAAGCATAGTCCTGGAAGACAGGGTTTTTTGGTTGTTCATTGCTCTAGTCTAATTGGTTTGACAAACAGAAATAGCAGCAATAGTTGACTGCAGAGCTTGGCCAGCAAGAGTAAAGATAGCCTTTAAAGTCTAACTAAAGGTATGATTTCCCTAGGAATGGACAACAGCCCTGAACCTGTATAGCACCCTTCAGATAGCTACACACAATTTACCAAGTGCTGAGGTGAGCACCCAAGCAGGATCCAGTCCCTAAAACAACAATACAGGCCATCCCCATGGTGTGGGGTCCGAGTACAGCTTGTAAGGTTTCAATTAGGTTGAACCGATCTAAGAGCACTAATTCTATTGCTGTATCAGAAGACAGTAGGGAGTTGCATGAAGAGTTGATTGAAGAATCCAAAATGAAACAATAAACTAGTCAAGCTAAGAGTGATTTCTCCGTAAGCCAGAAGAGGTCCTTCGCCTTAGGACACTAGCAAAAGAAACTAAGGCGTCACAGAGTGGAATAGGGGTTATAAGGGGATTCCCGTAAGACACGTATTCAAAAGATTTGCCAGTGTCAGGTCACCTGAAGGTACCAGCGTATAATCCAGGGCCCATGAATATCAAGCCTGTGTCCTGTAATTATTTATAGATTGAAAAAAAAAAAACAGGTTTAAAACTGGTTTAGATTGCTGAATTGTAGAGCACTGTTCAAGTCTGTATCTCTGCTGAGGAATATCCCAAAAGCTCATAACATAAGGTGGCTCTGGCACAATTGCAACAGGCTCTGGCGCAGGCAGTCTTCAGCCTATCAAGCCAATACAAACTTGTTGAGAATCCCCACAAGCATAAGTATTTGCCTCAGAGGAGGTGTTGACATAAGCAAGTGGCTGTTGCCCCTAGTAACCAGGCAACTGTGAGTCACTACCTGCAAAAGGTGACTCGAACCGATGAGGTGGAAGCCCTGCTCATCATATTTGAGAAGACAGCGGACAGCAGAGAGAGGGGGTGGCCCAGAGAACAGGGGGCTGGCTTCATGACACCTTTTTTAATGGAGATCCACAAAAAGGCCTACTACAACATTCCACCTGATGAGGCCTATACTTAAGGTGACCATGGTTATCTGGGCACAGAGACTGCATGACTGCAGACACTGACCAGTAAAGCATATAAGAAATAGCAGCAGCTGGTGGAGGATCTACTCGATTCTGGAGGATGGGACCCCATGTTTTCACATTCACATTGAGGTCTTCTATAGCTTACAAGAAGAAAGCTCTGCAAAACCCTGGAACCAGCACCAAAGATGGCCAAGATTTGTCTCCCTCAGCTCCTCAGAAGTCTACTCTTACCCAGAGAACAGGGGTGTCCAGTTCTGGTGGAATCACTCTTGGGGGCATACTCTGTCCTAGTGTACTACAGGAGGGGCTGACGAAATGTGAAGCCATCCAGAGGGCATCCATTTATGTTAAAAAGTGTGTACTATGTACATTCATCAAAAATAGCGAATACCTTCAGGGACTTAAACGCCAGGCTCTACCACCTCCCTGACACCCTCCCTGGCTCCACAGGGAGACAGAAGACTGAAAGTATCTCACAATACTTAGAGGATGCTCAGTTCCCTCAGATCTTCACCCAAACTAAAAATCAGCTGGACGCCCCCATTTCACTGACAGAACCTGCGGCGGTTATTAAAGATCTACCGAAGGGGAAGAGTCGGGGCCAGACGGTTTTACAAATGCTTATTATTGTAAGTTTCACTCGCTCTTGTCAAACCAGATGTGTAAGTATTTTAACACGTTGGCGTCGGGTTCAGCTGCAACCAAGGAGGCCTTGTTGGCCCTTATTACGGTCATCCCTAAAGAGGGAAAGGACCATACCGCTCCTGCTAATTATAGGCCGATTTTGCTCCTCAATATTGACATAAAAATTTTGGCACAGATTTTGGCTAACCGTCTCAAATCCATCTTACCGACGATAGTCCATCCTGAAATAAACAGGGTTTATTGTTGGAAGGGAAGTAAGAGACAATTCTAACCGGGAGATACAACTGATTCATTGCCTGAACTGCTGACTGACCATCCACCCTGTCTACTGCCTTCCACTGATGCCGAAAAGGCGTTTGACATGGTGGATTGGACTTACCTGGGTCTAGGCTCCAACATGCTTTCATGGATAGCATCGCTGTACAGCTACCCGGAAGCTAGGGTTAAGGGCAAATGGCGTTCTTTCGGACCCGTTCCCTATCTGTTAGGGGTCAAGACAGGGGTGCCCCCTGTCCCCTCTCATATTTGCTTTCACCCTCAACCACTGCTCAATAAAGTACGCCTGAATCCAGACATTAAAGGGTTTACATTGGGACCGACGGAACATAAATTGTCCGCCTACGTAGATGATGTTTTATTTTATGTGTGTGACCCCTTGATTTCTCTCCCTATTATTATTGCGGAACTGCAGATTTTCAAATCACTCTCAAACTTTAAGATTAATTATAATAAATCAGAAATTTTGCTTTCGAGTGCGCACGCAGTTACAGGCCTCATTCTCCTTCACCTGGTGCCGCACCTCCCTAAAGTACTAGGTGTCCATCTTTCAGCTCACAGCAACCATTTATACATATGCAAATATGCCCCACTGCTCTCTACCACTAGAGCGATCTTGTAGAGTTGGGACCGCACAACTTTCTCTTGGATGGGCCTAGTCAGTGTTTTGAATATGAATATGTTACCCTGTATACTTTTTTACTTGCAAATGGTGTCTCTCTCTCTACCCAGGTCTTTCATCCCAACCCTCAACAGTATGTTTTTATATATAAATATAATATATAAATATATCTGGAATGGGAAATTCCCTCGTTTAGCCCTTGACACCATGCAGCGCCCTAACCGGGTGGGAGGTATGGGCGTACCCGCTCTTCATAAATACTATGAGGTAACTGCCCATCAACGGATATAGGATTGGTGCAGAAAAACAAAAAGGTTGTCAAGAAGTATCACCATAATGTATAGGCAAGGGCAGGGAAGAGTAATTAATTAATGAAAAATAAATAACAAAAATTCTTCAGCTGCCCAGGTACAAACAATTCACCTACATTGTATTATGAATAGAGCTAGGTGTGTTCCTCTGAATTAGGGTTAATGTATATAGAAAAAACATGGAGAGAAAAAGAGGGCAAACAGCCGGACAGGATTCTTCAAAGAAGAACAAAACAGTTTTTTTAGCAAAAAATAATCACTTTATTATAAATAATTCCACCATCTAGAAAAGATTTTTCAAAAGATAAAAAAGATACCTCCACAACATAATTATGTAGAATGATAACGTTATCAGAACATGGATAGCATCACCAACCACACATTCATTCAAACCCCAATCAAACCCCAATTCAAACAGATGTCAGCTGAGTAGCAGTTAGTACTTAGTACGTAAGAAAATATGTCCACTAGTAGTATAAGTATGTTGGAGCTCAAAAATTAAGCCTATTAATCATTTGGAATGCTCATGTATCTGCAGCTGGAAACTTCTGTATAGTATAAATAAATACCACTTTCAGAAAGTCTTGTAATGAAAACCACAGGACAAAGAGATATACACATAGTTTTGCCAAAACGTAGTTTGTGATAAAGTGAAAAAAGTGCTTTCAAAGGGGATTCGTTTCTCATATAGAGTTATCATAAAGTTATTTCTCTAAATGGAAAATGGCACCAACAACACTTGTATATTCACACACTGAAGCCAGAAAACCAGCAGTATAACAGGACATATAGGGATGAAGATGTACGGGAGTGAATTCCCTTTGCTTACCCTGACCGGTATGGATGTACACAGGGGAGAGATATAGGGTCAGAGAGACCAATAAACTGTGTCCTTACTGGTGGCTTGTGGTCCGTTGGAGAGAAATCCGGGTGTTAATCACCAGACCCCTGTAGAGTTATACATGGGGAGGGGGAGAAAACGAGGAGAGAAATCACCTTATTCAACTTATATATGGGGTCGAAAAGATCAGAAGATTATATCCTGAAAAGCATCCTGCTGTCCGTGGTATGAAGGAATGTCCGTTGCTGTTTGATAGAGATCAGCCTGTGAGTCTATCAGCTGATCCAAAGGAATGTCTGTTGCTGTATGATAGAGGTCAGCCAGTGAGTCTATCAGCTGATTCAATGGATGTTTAAGGAATTCCACAGCGGTCTCCACTCAATCCAAAGGTGCACAGGGGTCAGGGAGAGCTTTCCCACTTAGTTGGAGAGACCTATCTGTGTCCTGTGGTGTCCAAAAATGGAAAGTGGGGAGGGGGGGAGAGAAGGTGGGGGATTTTTCTTGTTGCTTTTAATCCATGTTCGGTTTAAAAGAAGCAGTTAGTGCAGAGGCATCATGCTGACGCGTTTCCTTCGATAAACAAAATTCTTCAGAGCCATCCCAGAGAGGATATTGGATTGGTGCCATAGTGTATCCTAAGGGTTCCCCTGAAAAAAAATTTGGGCTGATAGCAATCTCTCCCATGCCCCCTGGCTCCCCCAGGAAGGTAGAGGTTTGTCTAAGCTCACCTCTCCCACAGCTATTAATGCCTTGAAACGGTGGGATGCCATAAATAGTCAGGGTCATCTTGCCTCTCAATTCTCTCCTCTTACTCGCCTTGGGGGCTTCCCCTGGTTTGCGCCGGGGGAACACCTCTCCTTTTTCCGAAACTGGGCAGTTGACGGGGAGATGCGATATGGCAGATTTGTGCAAGACCACAGGTTACTGACTCTGGCTACTCAGAGCATAGTACGCCCATTTTCCTCTGGACGACTGGCGCTACAAGCAGATCCAGCATTTCCTTTGGAGCCTGCCCCAGGCAGTTCGATCTCCCACCTCAGCGTCCCCGTTCGAAAAATGATGCATGTCAACCTCAGCGATTTCTTATTCCATTTCTGTGCTGTATGAGATATTGCAGTCGCTGGAGACTAAGGGGAGGCCTGCTTATATCAGGGTGTGTGAGAGGGACCTGCGTTATTCACTGAGAGCCAACTTGACCACCTTTACCGCCTTACCCACTCTAGTTCTGTTGACACAAAAATGCAGGAGAGTGGTTAGAAGATACTTACCCGTTGGTATAGCTTTCCCTCCAAATTGGCTCAGATCCACCCAACTGTGTCAGATGCCTGCTGGAGGGAGTGCGGACATCGGAGTACATTCCTACACATTTGGTGGAAGTACCCCAGGCTGCGACCCTACTGGCAGGACATTAGATCCCAAGTCAAATAAATTCTAGACATTGAATTACCTATTTCCCCATCGGAACTCCTGCTTCATATCCTGACCATTTCTCTCAGTCATTATCATAAGTCCGTACTGCCCCACCTTTTAAATGCAGCGAGGAGGATAATTCTGTTTTTTCAGAAGAAACTCAGATTCCTAGTCGAGCAGAGTGGATCCGCCAAGTGAACGATATCATGGCTCCAGAGGAATGGATGGCGACATACAGGGATTGTTACGATAAATTTTACGGTATCTGGGCTACTTGGATACATCATGTCAATAAAACAGCGGCGGGCTCTCAGTCGGCTCAACCCCATTTGACTCTTACACCATGAACGGTCGGGTCTCCCCGAGACCTCTGCCCCTTAAGGGCCGCTAATTGTTTTGAGCAGACTGAGCCCTCATATTTCTTTAAAACTTGTCAAGCCTGTTATTGGTATGTTATATTATGTAGTGAAATGTGCTGCTCTGTTCCCCACACCTTCTTTTACCTGTCCCCACCTCTTTCTTCTTGTCCTTATCTCTTCGCTTCCCTTTAACCCATTTCTCCTTCTAAATATCTCTCGATTTATATCTAAGTTTAAGGTATTGAGTCTTCATAGGTTCCATTGTATGTAGGGGGATGCGAGAATTCACATTGTGATAGTGTTCATCAGGTGTAACATGGTTCTGATACTTCTTTTGTCTCAACACCCCTCATTTGGCTAATCTCATATTTTTGCTGTTACCTACTTGGACTTGTTTATTGTCTATATTGGTCTAAAGTCTGTGATTTTTTTTTTTTTTGTTTGAAAAATTTAAGTAAATAAAGATTACATAAAAAAAGTGTGCACCACAAGCCTTGGTGTATGCAGGGGGGGGGGGGGGGTCATGATGGACGCAAGGGCAGCATGGTAACGCTTGTGCATGCTAGACTGAATGGAAATCTAGCTTAACAGTAACGCAAGGCAGTTGTGGTACATACTTTTTTTATGTAATCTTTATTTACTTAAAAAAAAATTTTACCTGTGTAAAACCCCCTCCATGTCGTATGTATAAATGAGGACACTAGGGACTACAAACTCTTGCTAGTGTCAACTTCCACTGCCTGTGGCACCATTACCCAAGTGGTTGGGGTGGGGAAAATCTTGATACATGACATCAAAGTGGGACAGGACTCTTCTTTATTTTTCAAAATGGCGAGTATGAGAAGTGAGCTATACATACAGCCCGTAACTTGTGAAATGTGTAATTTTATATAATAAAAGGGGCAATACAAAAAGTAATGGACGGTGATGATAAAAATAATGTTGATGTAAATGTTCCAGATCTACAGTTGACCTCTGGGGGGACCTTCCCTATTACCACAGGTTGAGATCGGGGAAGATGATGAAGACTTCATCCAATCTGGAGTTATCCAGACTTGGATTTGTCAAGGGGAGCATCTGCCACTGCCTGAATGAGAGATCCCTCACTTATATAAAGTTACTATTGCTAATGGAGTTACACAAATGCCTCATGCTAAAAAGAGCTTTCCTCATTTTCCAGCTGATTGTGATTTGCCATATCGAGTTACACAATTCCATGGTCAGGTTTTAGAGCAGTTGCTAGCTCTCCTTCATATACCCAGATTGTACAAGATTTAGCTTAAAATGATGCATTGGGAGGACACTGGGGGACCTGAGAAAACAGAGGCACGGATAACCAATCAGTTTTACTAGCTGAGGTTGAGGGCTCGTTCACACCACAACATGTTCAAATCTGTGCGATTTGCTGTGGGTGTCAATATAATCCTAATGGCACCTTAAATGCAGATCACAAGCACAGTGAGTTTGCCTGCACCAGATCGCCTGGTATTGCAATGCGTTTTTGAAATGTCATGCACTACTTTTAGTACGATCCAGTGAGCTTTTAGCCCATTCAAATTTGAATGGGCTGAATCACACCACACTGAGTCGCATAGAAATTGCACAGGAATGCGGACTAAAAATTCATGTAAAACTGTATAGCATCCCAGAAGCTCATAGAAAGGCCATATCCAAATAAGTTAGAAGAATGCTAAAACTTAATGTCAATGAGGATCGCAGAGTAAATGGCCAAGCCCAGTTGTCAATGTCAAATGACACTCTGCAGTTCTGCAACGAATTTGGAAAACCTAAATCAAGTATCTAGGTTTGACCCCTAACCCATGCCCAGGGTGGATGAATTGACAGAGAGGTTGGGACTAGCCCAACATATCACCACACTTTAGCCTCACCATCTCACAGAAAGATCTGTGTATTCCTGAGAATAGTTGGATACAATCAGATGTTTGTGTCCCTATCTTTGCCACCATAGCCACATCACTAACCAGCCTAACACAGGGACGGAAGCCTGTGATGATACAGTGGAATGCTGATGCCAAGAAAGCTTTTTTAAAACGTAAAGTTGCATTAATCTACCATTCAGTGCTGGTTTCCTCAGATTTATTCATGGAGTTAAATAATCTAGACAGACAAGAGAGGTTTTAGGAGCAATCCTGTTCCAAGAGGTCATTTGGGAATGCAGCCCATGGTTTTTCTCTGCAGAAAGTGGAGAGCCTGTCAGAATATCCAAATTAAACACAATATTTAGGGATACTTTACGGGCCGGGTCATACCAGAAACTGCACTTGCAATTGTGCGATTCACACGCAGTTTAGTGCAGTGCGATTTGAGCCCATTTAGTTTAAATAGGCTGAATAGCACCAGACCAAAAGTAGTGCATGGGGTGTCATTAACTTAACATTGACACTCGCTGCAGATCGCAACTGTGGTGCATTTTAAATGCAGTGCGGGAAACAGGCACAGAATTTGGGTTTCCTGCATCGTGTTCTAGTGCGAACTGGCCCTAAAAATGACATTTTTATTGTTGTCTTTGATCTTCAAAGCAATGTTTTTACCCAAAATCTGTTTCGGAAACTGATAAAAGGTGCTTTTCTTATCTAAACACACTGGGTGAGGGGGGACATAAATCGACAGATCAGGCTGCCTGGTAGTCAGAAAAGTCTATAGAGTTTTTATGTTTATTTGCAACCCCTATGGTTGCAATTCTGGAGAGCCAATTGAGACAATTTTGTACAGGTCTCTGACAGAATTACCACTCAACACTCAAGAGAAGACTTTCGTCTTCCTTTTTCAAGACTGGAAAATTTTCAAGATAAAGCTCAATTTTACTCAAAACAAATCCACAATTAGGCTCTGCTAACATTATCACAATGCCGCAACACATGTTATCACAACACAAGCCAATGCATGCTACTTCCACATTTGTGGTGTCATGCAGGGCACCCACTTACTAACCTGTGTAAAAAAAGATGTATATACTTTTTTTAACAAATATGGTAAAGATGTATATACGTGCCTATTTTCAGCTCACTCCAGTCTGGTCACGTGTTCCCCTATGTCAGCCAGCGGCGGCTGCAGGGAAATGAAGAGAATACCTGACAATGGTTGTGAAAGCCTGGAGTGATGATGTCATGATAGGCTCTCATGGTACAGCCATTGTCGATGGTCCCTTCTATCTGCTGAACTGGTTGCTGGCTGAAACAGGGCAGCTGAATCACATAACCGGAAAAGGCTGAAAATAGGTAAGTATATACGACTTTTTTTACAGGTTAGGTAGTACAGGTGTTAGGAGGAGAAGAAACATCTTTAAGACTAGTTAAGCTTTAACTTGAATTCTACTTTAAAAGGTAACCAGTCAGAGGATGGCAAAAACATTTGACCTAAGTAAGTAAGCAGTAAGCATAAAACTGGCTTTGGACTCATCCAATAATAAGAGTTCAAGAAGCAAAGCACAAATACTGTTTGCAATTGCAAGCCCAAATTACTTCCTGACTATTGTTAGTGAAATGTCATCACCAAAATCAGATGGGTAGGAGAACTGTGGAAAAAATACAAAATGGTAGACGCAGAATCAGCCATTGTAGGAAAACAGTTATTTGCTGTCCAAGTCGATCATATCAAACTAATCATTTGCCTATTGGGAGAGAGCCACTGCAGATTTTTAATTCTCTACTTGTTCTCTACTTGAGGTGATTCAGTTCGCATTTGTAGCGCTATACAAACCATTCATTCATTTATGTAAGCTCCCTTTGTCTCATATTGGAAAAAAATTAAAAAGAGAGACAACTATTACAATGGTTTAAGATAATAATGCATATTATTAATTTAATCAGTAATAGTTATATCATACCTTAATATCTTCTATTTCATCTGGCACAATTTTATACGCAGATATAGTCCCGCCCAATCTAAAATTGGAGACATAAATCTCATTACTTTTCACATTCAGGAGAGGTGATAAATATTTTTGCATATATAATCACATGAAATATATTGTATGTTGAAAGTAGTATACTTTAGGCTTTTATTTAGTAGGTTATGTGAACCAGCTTGAAAACACCTTTCAGTAGTCTAACGACAATCAAATTCTAACATCTGACCAGATACAAATGATTATTGCAGAATATTGCTCTTTGAGATATGCTATTAAACAAAAGCCTAAGAAATAGTTTTCACCCTTTAAACTATTTTAATTTATTATCCAGAAATATTAGCACAACCTCAAGAAATAAATGCTTAGTCATAATTCGAAAAAAATTCTGAAAATAAAACAATTTTCAAAAAACAATATAACTCAGCATATGTATCTGAATTATAAAATGATCAGCCATAACATTATCACCTCCCACTATAACCCAGTGTTTCTCAACTCCAGTCCTCAGGCTTTCCATTATTTTGCACATGTGATTTGATCAGTTTCACTGCCTTAGTAATTACCACTGTTTCATCTGAGGGAAATCCTGAAAACATGACCTGTTGGGGAGCCTTATAATAGGCTTACCTGTAGGTTAAAGTGGTAGGTTAAAGTGGTAGTAATGGGTTTACAACCACTTTAAAGATATGCTACTTGCGGCTTGGTGCCAGATACCACAGCATACCTTCAGAGGTCTAGTGGAGTTTATTCCTCTACTGGTTATGGCAGTGTTTAACTCCAGTCCTCAAGGCGCCCCAACAGGTCATGTTTTCAGGATTTCCCTCAGATGAAACGGTACCGTGAATCTCCTAAACTATTCACTGAAGAAACAGCTCGCTCGTGTTGTGTCTTCAGCAGCTGTGCCGTGACCGGCGGCACCCAGGCATTCGCAGGAGCTTCGCCCAATCACAGCACCGGGGTCCGCAAACCCAGAAATAACTCCGGGAGACATGTCACCGATCACAGTGGTGTACAGGGACCGCTGCAACAGCTTCGTTCTAAGGTAAGTATTTCATAATGAGCTAGTATGCGATGCATACTAGCTTATTATGCCTTTGTCTTGCAGGTTGTTTTTTTTTTCTTTTCTTTTTTTTAGAGAGTTTACAACCACTTTAAGTCCTGTAATTTGCAAGGTGAGGGATCAATGGATTGGACCCCAATGGATTCGCTTTACTTGTCAGTGGTCATAATGTTATGGCTATCGGTGTACAAGGTACATTATAAAACATACAGAGCAATGGAGACTGTATGCATTAATAGATAGTACAGTAATTTAGTATGTCATAAAATGCATTATTACAATGAGCAGTGACACACAGATCAAAGCAGAGACACAATGTCCACAAGTAGCCACATATCACACTAGTCACACAAGCATTATACACACACACACATATATATATATATATATATATATATATATATATATATATATATATATATATATAGTAAATTCCTGATTTCCTTAAATTGTGCGATCAGCTATTAACGTGTAACTAATCCGACAATAGTAAAAAACACTCTGTATATGCAGTAAAGCATGCTTGTTATACTCACTGTGAAAATTAAGGGGTTCCTCTGCATTGTGTAAAAAAGGCTATTTGACCCTTTAACCACTTCAGCCCTGGAAGAATTTACCCCGTTCCTGACCGGGCCATTTTTTGTGATACGGCACTGCGTCGCTTTAACTGACAATTGCATGGTCATGTGACGTACCCAAACAAAATCTATGTCCTTTTTTTTCCCACAAAAAGAACTTTCTTTTGGTGGTATTTGATCACCTCTGCGGTTTTTATAAATAAAAAAGCCAGAGAATATTGAAAATACCAAATATTTTTTACTTTTTGGTTCAATAAATATCCCAAGTTCAAAAAAAAAAAAAAAAAAAATGTCTTCCTCAGTTTTATATTCTTCTACATATTTTTGGTAAAAAAAAAAAAAAAAATGCAATAGATGTATTGATTGATTGGTTTGCGCAAAAGTTATAGCCTCTACAAAATAGGGGAAAGATTTTTGGAATTTTTAAAATTTTTTTACTAGTATTGGCAGAGATCTGTATTGAGAATTTTATCGAGATTTTTATCGAGACTGCGACATTGCGGTGGACAGATTGGACAATTTTTTGGGACTAGTGACATTTATACAGCGATGAATAGCCACTGATTACTGTATAAATTTCACTGGCAGGGAAGGGGTTAACACTAGGGGGCAATCAAGGGGTTAAATGTGTTTCCTCAGTGTGTACTAACTGTAGGGGGGATGGGACTGCCTGGGGGAGGAGACCGATCATTGTGCCTATATATGAGGAACACACGATCAGTCTCCTCTCCCCTGCCAGAACAGGGATGTGTGTGTGTTTACACACATCCCCGTTCTGGCTCTGTCAGGAGCAATTGTGGGTGCCCGGCAGACATTGCAGCCGCCGGGCATGCGCATCGCTCCTCAGTGACACGAAGGCGTGTGCACGCCCCCTATACCCCTTAAAACTGCCACTGTACAGCTATGGCGATTCACGCAGGGGAGCCTTTCTGCCGCCGTCAAACGATGGCGGGCGGTCAACAAGAGGTTAATGCACAGATCCTCCCCCTCCTGCACTCTCCCCTTGGACAAGTCCGGATGTGACCCAGTGTGTGGAGTGAGTCTGCCCATGCTCAGATTGGTCTCTATTGCTGGAGAGAACATTTCCTGTGAGGCTTTTTTTTTTTACTGGTCATGTGCCAATCAGTGCTGGCCAGACAGAGGCTCAGATGTCAGTCAGCATCAGAAGACATGTCAGAGGAGAGTGAAACCTCCTCCTACAGGAACATTCAGCCCTCGGCCGGACACTTCTACACATCACGTGACCGATGTATACCGTTCGTCAAAAAAAATATATAGCGGTTTTATTTTAATGGAGAACACATTTTTAGGATGTGTGTACTGTGGGGGGTGCGGATGCATTATTGTTACATTCATCGGTTTAGTAACACTTTCGGTTACATGTGAGTAAAAAGGACAGCTATACAAAATCACAAAGCGTAAGAAAAAAATAAGCAGTAGATAAAACTAAAAAAGAAAAAAAAAGGAGTTTAACCATATCAAATATAGAAAAATATAGAAACATCTGGAAAAAATATACAGGTGGTTGGCAAAATAATGGGAAACAAAACAAAAAGCATTTTCGTTTTAAAGAAGATGTAAACACTAATTTTATATTTTTGCTCCTAAAAGCACCCTGTATCATAAACAATTGCGATATTACAAGTTAGTGTATGTAAAAAGAAGTAAAGCGCTGGATAAATAAATCATAAATAAACTTAATGTGAATATTTACCAAAAAAAAAATGAATAATAAATTAAGGTTGATAGTAAACTGTGATCAAAAATTGTGAATAAATGTATATCAAAAAACCTAATATCCATAAATTATAAAACAAATAAAGAATGATGAAAGTGACCTCGCTGCAGAAATATATGTGTGACTTCCACCACAGCAAACGCTTGAAACGATTCAAGGCTTAACAAACTTTTAAACACAATTAGCAAAATGTTAGTGTCCATAAATAAAGCAAAAATTAAGAAAGTGACTGCGCTGCAAAGGTATATGCGTGACTTCCACCGCAATAAAAGCCCACCACCTTAGAAAGATTAAAGGCTTACCAGATAGCCCTTAATAAAAGGCATGATGACACCAACTCTAAATCTTTGGGTACTTTTTCCTCTTAGTAGATGAGTCTCATCCAGAATGGTGGGTGCGTGTCAGCAAGAGACTACTTCATATAAGCCATATGCCTCCACTAGCGGTCCAATGAAAGGGAGACCGCTCTTCTGATTTCCTCCGCTCACTGCACAGAGATAGGGAAAGGAAGAAGCAGGTTCATCCCCCTCTCCAGTATGCACAACCCCTGTACCGTCTGATCCTCTGCAATCTGGACAGCAGCCACCGAGCCTCGCTCCCGGCTCCAATACACACTTATTTAATCCTCCTCCTCTGTACTTCCCTGCTTGGAAGTAGTGCTGTTGATATTATGATCTTTTTGAAATCACTTCCTGTCTCCATGCATGCACTCATAAAACAGTTGCATGTCACTTTTGGGGAGGAGTTTGCTTATGATAACGGTGGGCAATGTCTGCATAATTTGTGTTGAAACGATCACTTGTAGCCTCCTTCTTAAGCGCACGTGACAGGCTATGAATAAAGAAGCAAAACGGAGAGCCAGGGATGCCAAGAGTGTTGTCAGTCTAGAACAGTACAAGGACCTTCATGGCAGAATTACCAGTTATTATTTTAATGAAAGCTGCCTAATTAAATACACTGAAAATTATGTTTGAAATAACATTGACATGTTTATATACGGTTTTAGTGAGTTGGGTTTACTTAAACTTTAACAACTTGACGCACAATCCCATACCTGGTATGTCATTTTTTTTTAGAGAGATAGTCAGCTTTCTTGTAGATAACTAACGGCTTGATCGCTATTACAAGCAGTGAGAGGGGACATCCCCACCTTCCACCGCTCTCTTGGGATCTCCTGTCCCACTGGGAGACCCGAGCATCCAAGCCGACACATCCGTCAGCCGCTCGGACAGCCCAACCAAGCCGGGATCGGCTTTGATGGGTTGTTCATAATGGTAACCCGGAAGCGATGACATCACATCACTTCCAGTTTACCTGGATGATTCCAGTGCCCTTTTTACATAATGAAAAGCATTCAAACTATCGATCTCCGTGTTTATGCTTTCATGTGCAGAGGAGGGATTTGGTGTCTTATTGCCCCAGATCCCTCCATAAAGAGTACCTGTCACGTGCGTATTGCTGTCACAAGAGAAGTTTACATTCCTTGTGACAGCAATGAAATTGATTCCAAAAAATATTTAAAGAAACAGTGCAAAACTAAAAAAATAAAGAATAAAAAAAAAAATTAAAGTGCCCCTGTCCCCCCATGCAACGGTGAACGCATGTGTCGGTCCACACACACACAAACAGCGATCATCCTACACGTGTGAGCCATCACCGCGAATGTCAGATCATGGGCAGTAATTCTAATTGATCACCTGTAAAGCGTCACCTATGAAAAATAACATTTACGTACTTTGTTGTCGCTGCATGGGGGTATGCAACTTTAAAGCATGACATGTTTGACATTTACTTACTTGGCATATTATCATCTTTTATATTGTAAAAAAACAAAAAACGGGCTATGTATTGTGTTTTTTTGCATTCAAATTCAAAAAAGTGTATTTTTTTTTCAATAAATTGCGTTTAAAAAAAAAAAAAAATACTGTGGGACATAAAAAAAATGGCAAAACCCACCAATTTATTCTCTAGGGCCTCTGCTTTAAAACAATATATAATGTTTTGGGGTTCTAAGATATTTTCTAGCAAAAAAAAAAAAAAAAGATTGTTACATGTAAACAAAAAGAGCTAGAAAAGTCCTGGTCTTTAAGTGTTTTAAAGTATAACAAAAAATAACCTTTTTATCATCTTAGTTTTGGATAGAGTGGAGACAGATTAGAACACCTCTCAGGTATTTATCGCCATCTGTGTGCCAGTTAGGGAGATTCAGTCTATTTTTCCTATTTACAATTATCGCCAGGAGTGAAATTAAAATACCACATTTTGAGGTAGTACCAGAACAGGAATAGAGGACACAAGTTCTGGAGGCAACCAGGAATCCCTCACTTTGGAGAGATTTAATTTAACTTTCTATTTTATCTATGGGACAGGAAGTGAAGGGAAATCACCCCAACAGGATGCAGATAACAAAAAATAACCTGACCAGAGTTATAACCGTCTTATTCTAAGTAGCTAGTTCACAATATGAAACACTGTTGCAAAAGATGATGAAGATGATGTACCTCGATTAGTCATTCATATGAGATTAATTTATTTTGGCACTAAAATGTTTATGGTTTATTTCATTTTCTGGGTCAAAGCCTAAGTTTAGGTAATTTTTTTTTTAAATCAGCACAAGGGATTGTACTTACACTAAATGAGAAGTGTTCCTTGTGCTGGTGGCTGCTTTCTAAAACTGGCCATATATACGGATTGAAATCCAGCTGGTTCAGCAAGGACCAGCCAAGTTTCGATCCATGTATGGCCGTTCCAGCTCAAGATTACTAGACCGACTTCTCCTGAACGCGGCTGTTGTAAAATTTGTGTTCGATGAGCGCATGCAAGCAACCATCTGCGTCTTGATCAGTGTGTTCTGACAGCAGAGTCGTCCCGCTGTCAGAATACAAAAGCGCAGCGGGGAGTATGTGGATGAAGCAATCCGCTCCGGTTTTTTTTTCTTTGAGCAGTCCTCTTTAGTTGGCTTCAGCCTTCTCCCTCCATGGCATTAATCTTTCAGTGCTGGGAAGGTAAACACAGCACCTGAATCTATCAAAAAGCAATTGTCAAGAAATCAGACTACAGTGCCTTGAAAAAGTATTCATGCCCCTTTAAATTTTCCACATTGTCACGTTACAACCAAAAACGTAAATGTATTTCATTGGGATTTTATGTGATAGACCAACACAAAGTGGCACATAATTGTGAAGTGGAAGGAAAATGATAAATGGTTTTCAAACTTTGTTACAAATAAATATCTGAAAAGTGTGGCGTGCATTTGTATTCAGCCCCACTGAGTCAATACTTTGTGGAACCACCTTTCGCTGCAATTACAGCTGCAAGTCCTATTGGGTATGTCTCTACCAGCTCTGCACATCTAGAGGGTGACATTTTTGCCCATTCTTCTTTGCAAAATAGATCAAGCTCTGTCAGGTTGGACAGAGAGCGTCTGAACAGCAATTTTTAAGTCTTGCCACAGATTCTCAATTGGATTTAGGTCTGGACTTTGACTGGGCCCTTCTAACACATGAATATGCTTTGATCTAAAACATTCCAGCGTAACTCTGGCTGTATGTTTAGTGTCAATGTCCTGCTGGAAGGTGAACCTCCGCCCTAGTCTCAAGTCTTTTGCAGACTCTACGATTCTGCTAAGATTGCCCAGTATTTGGCTACATCCATCTTCCTATCAACTCTGACCAGCTTCCCTGTCCCTGCTGCAGAAAAGCATCCCCACAACAGGATGCTGCCACCACCACCATGTTTCACGGTGGGGATGGTGTGTTCAGGGTGATGTGCAGTGTTAGTTTTCCGCCACACATAGCGTTTTGCTTTTAGGCCAAAAAAGTTAAATTTTGGTCTCATCTGACCAGAGCACCTTATTCCACATGTTTGCTGTGTCCCCCCACATGGTTTCTTGCAAACTGCAAATGGGACTTCTTATGCCTTTTTTTCAACAATGGCTTTCTTCTTGCCACTTTTCCATAAAGGCCAGATTTGTGGAGTGCACCACTAATAGTTGTCCTGTGGACAGATTCTCCCACCTGAGCTGTGGATCTCTGCAGCTCCTCCAGAGCTACCATGGGCCTCTTGGCTGCTTCTTTGATTAATGCTCTCTTTTCCCAGCCTGTCAGTTTAGGTGGAAGGGCCATGTCTTGGTAGGTTTGCAGTTGTGCCATACACTTTCCATTTTCAGATGATGGATTGAACAGTGCTCCGTGAGATGTTCCAAGCTTGGGATATTTTTTTTATAACTTAACCCTGCTTTAAACTTCTCCACAGCTTTATCCCTAACCTGTCTAGTGTGTTCCTTGGCCTTCATGATGCGGTTTGATCACTAAGGTTCTCTAACAGACCTCTGAGGGCTTCACAGAACAGCTGTATTTATTCTGAGATTAAATTACATACAGGTAGACTCTTTTTACTAGTTAGGTGACTTCTGAAGGAAATCGGTTCCACTAAATGATGTACAAGTGAATGTGAGGGACGACATCACTAATAGAGCAAGGGAGGAGGTGGAATCCTTATGGGTAAAGCTACAAAGGGAGAAAACTAAGGGGAAAGTAATACTGGGAGTATGCTATAGGCCCCCCAACCAGAGGAAGGAGGGGGAGGCAGACCTCCTATCACTGTCTGGATTAGCGGAAAGGATGGGAAGTGTCATTATAATAGGGGATTTTAATTATCCAGACATAGACTGGGCGGAAGGAACCACACATTCATCTAAAGCTCACCATTTCCTAAATGTCTTAAAGGACAATTTCATGGGTCAGATGGTAATGGCACCAACAAGGAACAATGCGTTACTAGACCTACTGATTACTAACAATACAGACCTGATCACGGATGTGGAAAAACGGGGAAACGGCGATCACAGATCAATTTGTTTCAGTATAAATCACACAAATAGGAAACATAAGGGGAACACAATGACACTGGAATTCAAAAGAGCCAACTTCCCTAAACTACGATCCTTGCTAGAAGATACTAAATGGGATAAACCTTAGGAACAAAGAAGACGGAGGAAAAAATGGGTATGCTTTAAGAGCATATTAAATAAGGGTATTAGCCAGTGCATCCCAATGGGAAATAAATTTAAAAGAGCTAATAAAAGTCCTGGATGGCTTAACTCCAACGTAAAAATGCATATAAAAACAAAAGAGAAGGTCTTTAAGTATATAAATAGTAAGAAAGGGAGGCGGCCAGATCATATTGGTCACATAAAGAATGATGAAGGGAATCTGGTTAGTATGGATGGAGAGATGGCAAAGGTATTGAATTTATCAGTCTTCACGAGGGTAACCAAAACTGCAATGTTTATTATGACACGTCACAGGAAGCACCCTCATGACCAGAGGATAGAATTAGAAATTGACTTGAAAAACATAACATTATTAAGTCACCAGGACCAGATGGCTTGCACCTGAGGGTCCTTAAGGAACTCAGTAAAGTAATTGCCAGACCACTGTTCCTAATTTTTACAAACAGTGTACTGACTGGAATGGTAAATGGTACCAGCAGATTGGAGAAAAGCCAATGTAACACCGATATTTAAAAAAGGGCCAGGATACATCCCTGAAATTACAGACCAGCCTAACATCAATAGTATGCAAGCTCTTGGGGGGGGGGGGGGTGATAAGGGACCATATACAAGATTTTAGCAATGAAAATGGTATCATTAGCAGTAATCAGCATGGATTCATGAAGAATCGTTCTTGCCAAATCAATCTATTAACCTTCTATGGGGAGGTGAGCTGCCATCTAGATAAAGGAAGGCCTGTGGATGTGGAGTATCTGGATTTTGCAAAGGCATTTGATACAGTTCCCCTTAAAAGTTTACTGTACAAACTAAGGTCTGTCAGTATGGACCAAAGGGTGAGTACATGGATTGAAAACTGGCTACAGGGGGAGTTCAGAGGGTAGTGATAAATGGGGAGTACTTGGAATGGTCCAGTGTGGAAAGTGGGGTCCCTCAGGGTTCTGTCCTGGGACCAATCCTATTTAATTTATTCATAAATGGCATGGAGGATGGGATAAACCACTCAGTGTCTGTATTTGCGGATGATGCTAAACAGGGCAATAATTTCTCCGCAGGATATGGAAACCTTGCATGAAGATCTGAACATATTAATGGGGTGGGCAACTACATGGCAAATGAGGTTTAATGTAAAAAAATATAAAATAATGCATTTGGGTGGCAAAAATATGAATGCAATCTACTCACTAGGGGGAGAACCTCTGGGGGAATCTAGGATGGAAAAGGACCTGGGGGACCTAGTAGATGACAGGCTCAGCAATAGCATGCAATGCTGTGCTCCTGCAAGCAAAGCCAACAAAATATTGGCATGCAGTAAAAATGGATTAACTCCAGAGATAAAATGATAATTCTCGCACTCTACAAGACACTGGCCCTGCCGCACCTGGAGTATGCCATCCAGTTCTGGGCACTAGCCCTCAGGAAGGATGTGCTGGAACTGGAGAGAGTCCAGAGAAGGGCAACAAAGCTAATAAAGGGACTGGAGGACCTTAGTTATGAGGAAAGATTACGAGCACTGAACTTAATCTCTCTGGAGAAGAGACGCTTGAGAGGGGATATGATTTCAATGTACAAATACAGTACTGGTAACCCCACAATAGGGATAAAACATTTCCATCAAAGGGATTTTAAAAAGAGACGCGGCCATTCACTAAAATTATAAGAGAAGCAGTTTCTCATCCCATGAAAGGGGGGCAACTTTCAATTTTTAAACACAAACTATGCTTGTTATGTAAATCGGGAATCCTTATCTTATATGGTTAGAGATCAGTGGACCACCCCACCCCCTGCTTTTTTTTCTGTTCAAATTTTTTATTGGTAACAATCAACAAACATCAATATGTATTCATTTGAAGGCAATGAAAATTACAAAGAGTGTAACGATCAAGAAATACAAAGGGGAATGTCTTGGTTGTGAGGATACAGAGTAATGTAGGGTTACACAAGCATATATATGTTAACGTATTCCAAGGAGTTCTAGGACGTTGGAGGCGAGAGCCTATTTTTGCAGTAAATACAGAAGAGAAGAGTCACTCTGTGAGGTGGAAGCGAGGTGACTGTAAGAGATGTTACACCAATAGATTACGTTACCAATGATGTGCATTGGCTAGGGGAGTGAGTAAGAGAGAGGAGGAAAGAACAGGTGAGGAAAGGAAGAAAGAGAGGAGAAGCAGGAGCTGCAAGGGAGGGCGGTCAGGGGGAATGCACAGGCCTTCATCTCGTTGTGCAATAATCTTGGAAGGTCGGGGGGGGGCTAAGGTTCCAAGAGAGTTTTGTCAAAATCTGGAGGTAAGAAGTGCTCTATCCAGGGTCGCCAAATTTTGAGGTGGTGGGGGATTCTATCTAAAATTGTGGCCTCAATTTTGCTATGTATCAGAGCTTGGGTGATTCTATTTTTGACATCTGTATTTAGTTTCAGGGTTTTCCAAGCTCTAGCTATCGTTTGCTTGGCCGCAGTAGTGAGTTGGAGAAGGATGCAGAGCTGGGCTTTAGTACAGTCCAATGTGACATGGTTTAATAGTGCAAGGGATGGGTCTGGGTCTAAGGGAACTCTAAAGGAAGTAGAAGCCATATGAAAGATTGTCGTCCAAAAGTGTTGTGCGACAGGGCACGACCACCATATGTGAGCGTGTGTGCCTCTCTCACCACAACCACTGAAGCATACTGGGGGATAGTTTGGCAAAAATTTGGAGACACTTGCCGGAACTAGGTACCACCTCATGAGGACTTTGTAGCTTGCTTCGAGTGCAACAATATTTTTGGGAAGTGCGGTGCGGTGTGTAATCCTCTGCCTGTCTGTGTTTGGAAAGCTCTGTCCTGCCCCAGGAGGAGGATTACACACCGCACCGCACGCCATAGGATTCACCTGTTTTCCATTATTACACGCTTTGGATAGGATGGTGCACTGACGCACCTCAACATTGTGAGTACCCTCCTGGAGGGATTGTTTTTATGGCTTTTTAATTAAATCCCTGGCGGTATTATGCTATGTAGTCTCCTTTCTTTCATATATGTCACCATTTGAGCGAGGTACAGATCATCACCAGCAGACCCTGTATGAGCCCTGGAGTGGCTCTAATGCGTGTTTTGACACTGTTTAGCCACTGTGTCACACGCTCTAAGGTGAGCGCAATAACCATTGGGGGTCACTGGAGAGCACTGGAGCATGCCATAATTTGCACATCTTTTAAGAAGAGCATGAGGAATAATTAGCACTTTTTTAAAAAGAGCATGAGGAATGCCTACTATTTTTCTGGATACTATTGTGCACTTTGAATCATGTATTCTTATGAATTGATTTGGACTGAGATATTTTTATGAATTGATTTGGACTGAAATATTGGACACTTCATTTATTAAGTAGCACCAAAAAAATAATTTTTTGAAAAATTTTTTCTTTCACATTTTTGCATGTTGCATGCTGCTATTTATTTGAATATTTAGTTGTGGATTTTAGTCACTTTCGTCACAGGCGTTTGACACTGTTTATTACTTATCAATATTGTATATATTTATTATATTTTTCCATCACGTATTTACAGCTTTTAACGCATACACATATATCCATTTTATTTTGTCACATACACGGTATAAAACGTGGTTAGTGTGTGCAGCTGAATAAGGTTTAATAATTCACATTTGAGGCATTAATCCATCTGTGGCTCACAAGATCTTCGCACTATTTTTGGGTTGGGTTGCTAGTCAGCTTTATTCCAAGATATGGTATTGATGATGCGGACCAGGTGAAGGGAAAATTTTCCCGTAGATGATTGAACTACGTCTGTGGGAGGGACACGTTGAGGGCCCTGGATTTGGACTGATTGACCTCTACTGTTACTACTGAAAATTTGTCTAATGTATGAATAAGGTTTGGGAGTGTTGTGCGAGGAGAAGTTATAAATAGTAAAGCGCTGTCGGCGAACAGGCACATTTTATGGGTTGTGGAAGCAACTTCCGGACCTTTAATATTTGGGTTTGTTTTTATCAGGGCTACCAGGGGTTCAATTGCAAGGGTAAAAATTAGGGGGGAAAGAGGGCAGCCCTGCCCGATTCCCCGTTGAATAGGGAAGCAGTCTGAACAAAACCCAGAATACTTGACATATGCTTGGGGTTGGTTGTATAAAGAGTCTATCCACTGTAGAAAGTTTGGGCCAAAGCCCCAGCGCTGGAGTATAAAGCATAGGTAGGACCAGGAGACTGTGTCACACGCCTTCCTAATATCGAGGGACAGGAGATGCATGGGTATCTTACGGGATCTGGCTAGGTGTTGTAGTAGGATTACACGTCGGATGTTGTCGCTAGCCTGATGCCACGGTATGAAACCCACTTGATCTTTACGTATTAGTCCCCCAATGATCAGGTTAAATCTCAATGCCATTATTTTAGCTAGGATTTTAATATCCAAATTGAGTAGGCATATGGGCCTGTAATTGGACCAGATGGTATTATCTTTGTTAGGTTTGGGTATCATAGATATGATGGCTGTCAACGTGTCCCGGCCGAAGGAGTGGTGTTTGAGCAGAGCATTGAAGGAGTTCAAAAGGAGTGGAGTTAGTGTGTCAGCAAATTTTTTAAAGTATGCACTAGAAAGGCCATCAGGTCAAGGTCGTTTGTGAGGTTTAAGCGCTATGATGGCTAGTAGGACTTCGGTCATAATAGGGCATTCCATAGACTCACGATTGGTGTCTGATAGTTTAGTTAAAGGTATATTTTGGAATAGTGTCTCTGCCTGATTCAGAGGAAAAGAGGCCTTCGCTTCATATAGTTGGGTTAGTCTCTTAGGGAATTTGGAGAGCACTTTAACAGGATTGCTTGAGTGGACATCTTTAGCCAATCTGAGTCTAATGGGATTATGGACCAGTTCCGGTCGACGAAGACACAGAGCCAAGAATGTGTCTGGTTTGTTGGCCTTAGTGTATATAGTATGGTTGGGTCTGCGCATTCTGCTGATTAGGCTAATAGTAAGTCCAATTCAGCCTTAGTTTTTTCTAGGTTGATTCTGTTGGATTCAGTAGGGGAAGATTGGAATTGGAGGAAGTGGCGGTGGTAATCGGTTTCAAGTTGCTGTAGTTTAAGCTTTTTATCGTGTTTAAGGTGTGTGGGGACCGAGATACATGTACCTCGGATCACCGGTTTATGCGCTTCCCATAAAAGGACCGGAGAAATATCCGGTGTCGCATTATGTAAAAGATATTCCTTAAGGGTGAGCTGGATATCAAAGCAATAGGATTTGTTGGTTAGGTGTGCATCGTTTATGCACCAGGTGAAGTCCCTGACTTGGGGGATCAACGATAACACAGTAGTGATTACTGCACAGTGATCAGACCATGGGATAGGGTGTATGCAGGAGTGCAGCAAAATTGGTGAGGACGCTACTGGGACAAAAATATGTTCTATCCTAGAGAAGGATTTATGTGGGTAGGAATAAAATGTGTAGTTATTTCTATAGGGGTTACACTCTCTCCAGGTATCAAGTAAGGAGGCCTGTTGGAGCTGTCTGCAGAACTGTAGGGAGGGAGAATGTTGTTCCGGGGCATATGGGGATTTATCGAGATGTGGATGAAGTACTAGGTTGGAGTCGCCGCACATGAATAATGTTCCTCTATAGTGTGTATTTACAACCTGTAGGAGGCGAGAAAAAAATGGGTTTGGAATATTGTTAGGGGCGTAGTATGAGACGAATGTAGTTTCAATGTCCTGCAGCAAGCCTACGAGGACAATGTAGCGGCCCTCAGGGTCCTTGATCTCAGTAAGGGGGTAAATGGTAGGGTGTGATGGAAGGCTAATAGGAGCCCTCTTTGTTTTGTATCGACAAAAGCAGTACATACTCGGGGGTAACGGGAACTAAAGAATTTGGGAGTACAGAGCGTCATAGGGTGTGTTTCCTGAAGAGCTACTACTCCAGCTTTCAGAGACTCAAATGACTAGAAGGCTTTAACTCTTGTTTGGGGAGTTGAGCCCCTTAACAGTTAATGAAAGTATGTTTAGGGGGGCCATCTGGGGAATCAGGGTAAATCATTGTGGGGAGACATCGGCCCATGCGAACCGACCGACCACAGTGAGAAAGAAAGCGAATTAAGAGGAAACGGGAGAGAAGAAGAATTTTGAGGAACAGGGAGAATGTTCTGTAGGGCAAACAATTGAGTAACAAATACCTAAAAGGTGGAGCTTTTTTGCCCGACCAGGTAGTGCACCGATTCCTCCGCCAGCCGGGTAGCCAAAGAATGAGTGCACCGCAGAAAGGGGGAGCAGTGACAGCTCCCCGCTGCAAACGGGAAAAAACATTAACAGCATAACATTAAACTCAATTACTACTTGTGAGTTGGTATCTTATTTAAACAACCATTACTAACATAACAGACTACAACTGTGTCACCAGGCATCCAGTGGATGTAACTTTGGCAGGGGATAGGTAGGGGAAGGAGGGATAGGAAGGGGTGGGGCAATTATGGGGGGAATATAAGAGACGGGAGGGGTAGGGGGGAGGGAGGCAAGGAGGAAAGTGGGGAAGGGTGGGATAGTTAGGGGGACTGCAGGGTACAAAGGACAATTATTTGTGTGGACATTTAGTACTCCTGCAGCTAAATTGTACCGCCTGAGCATGGGAATGTCCATAACAGCAATCAGCAATACGATTCACACCGAACATTTAAACATTTTCAGTACAGGAAACTGAGTGGTATTAAACTAGGTATAAGACAGGTTAACAGATGAGTAGGATCTGAACCTGTGCAACCCAAATAGGGTTGTGGGGCCTGCACAGGCTTTCCTTCATGTAGAAAGTACGTACCAGGATGCGGTTCCCTGGGTCTCACTTGATTGGAAGCTTCAAATGATGTGAGAGGGTTAGGTTCCTAACGGTCAACCGAGAGCAAATCTCCAACAAGAGAGGTGGTGGTACTGTATGTTCAGCCAGGTAAGTAGGTCTTCTCATCATGAAAGCCATTATTGGGCGCCCGAGACGGAATTGCCTTCTGAATAGAGGATGGGTGCGGCTGGTTACGTTTCGGTGTTGTGGTGTATGGGTGGCCACAGAAAGAGCCGGTGTTCATGGTAGCATAGTCTCTGACTGTTGGACCGGGGGTGCCAGGTGGGGGGATTCCAGGAGGCGCTGCAGTGATTCAGGCGACGTGCAGGAGTGTTGCTGGCCTTGGTAGGAGAACTGTAGGGCGAATGGGAATCGCCAAGTTTACTTAAGCTGATGCTGCAGCAAGATTTGGAGCTGTGGCTTCATATCGCGTCGTTTGGCTATAGTGAGGGGAGCCAAATCAGAGAAGAGTTGTTATGCATGGCTCTGGAACAGGAGAGCATCTTTGTTGCGGGCAGCAGAGAGGAGTTCTTTTGTGCGGAAAAAATGCAGCTTAATGATTATGTCCCATGGTGGGACATCTGTCTGGTGGCAGGTAAGTGCTCTGTGAAATCTATCGAATTCCAAGCACTCGATAAGTATGAACAATGACAGTTGCTGAAACAGGGCAGTAGTAAAGGATTGTAAATCATCGATCGTTTCAGGGATCCCGCAGAGCCACAAGTTGGATCTGCATGAGCGGTTCTCCAGGTCTTCCAGAAGTGTACATTAATGAGGAAAAAAATGAACTTAAATGATTTTAGCAAATGGCTGCAATATAACAAAGAGTGAAAAATTTAAGGGGGTCTGAATACTTTCCGTCCCCGCTGTATGTTTTGCAAATGAGTAATTGTGTAAGGGATTTATTTGTATATTAAAGATTAAACAATAAATAAAAAGTTTGATGGTGGACTGCAGTGTTCAAGTCATTACACAGATTTTTAATTGGGTCTAAGTCTGGGCTCTGACTAAGCCATGCAAGGACATTCATCTTTTTCTCCTTCAACCACTGTGGTCATTTTTGCTGTGTGCTTTGGGTCACTGTCATATTGAAAGGTAAACCCTCATCCCACTGACATCTTTCTGGAAGAGGGCAGCAGATTTTACTCAAGAGTTTTTTTTGGTATTTTGAACCTCCATGCTTTACTGTGGGAATGGTGTTATCTGGATGGTAAGCTGTAGTGGATTTCTGCCAGACATATCATTTGGTGTTGAGGCCAAATAATTAAATTTTAATCACATCTGACCTTAACACCTTTTTTTCATGTGGTCTCACAATCTTCAAGGTGGTCAGATGAGACTAAAATTGGATTATTTGGCCTCAACGCCAAACAATATGTCTGGTGGAAATCCAATACAGCTCACTATTCAAATAACACCATTCCTACAATAAAGCATGGAGGTGGTAATATCCTGTTATTGGGGTGTTTCTCTGCAGCAGGGACTGGAGCACTTGTCAGGATAGAAGAAAAATGGATGGGGCAAAATTCCTTCAAATCCTTGAGAAAAATCTGCTGCTCTCTGCCAGAAATTTGTCAATGGGAAGAAACAGTGGCATCGCTACAGGGGGGCAAGGGGGACCCTTGCCCCTCCAGGTTATTTTTTGCCGCCCCACCGGGCCCACTGATAATTGGGTAGCCCCAGTCCTCCTGTAGGGGAGCTGGGCACACAGGGAGAGTGGATCGATGCAGAAGGATAACAGCAGCGATGCCTTGTGTCTATGTCTCTTCCTGCAGCAGCTGGAAGCCGGTTTCTACCTCTCTCCCTCCCGCGGGCCTTCAGCTGCCGGAGAGAGAGACATAGACACAAGGCATCGTTGCTGTGATTGCTCCCCTTGCCGCACCTAGGGTTGCCACATTTAGACTGGACTGAGAAGTTGTGGGGGTCTCTGTGATGAAGGTACCCCAGGTGTCCCATTACCCTGCTCTGCCCAGTGCTCTCTCCTGGGACTTGCACTCCCCTTCTCCTCTTCCCTGGCAGCAGCTTGCTGGGAACTCTGATGGCCATGTCTTGTTCCCTGGGACATGTTTCTCCTCTGCACACGGCCATCCCGCTGCTGTTTAGGGCCAATGTGAAGTTGCCCCTGCCAGAGATAGACGTGCTGAGCAAGACCTGGCCCCAGACCTTCAGTGTCAGAGCCCAGAATGTGGTGAGTGGAGGTTGGAGGCTGTCAGCTTTTGTGGAACCTAAACTCCCACGCCTGCCCTGACAGCTTCTGCTGGACTTCAGAGACTTGGGACATGGCACAAGGGAAGGTCAGAGACTGCATGTCCACAGACTCTGACCATCCCTTTTGCCATGTCGGCAGTCTCTGACCATTCCTTGTGCCATGTCTAAAGACTCTGGCCATCCCTTGTGTCATGTCCGCAGTCTATGATCATTTTGTGTGCCATGTCCGCAGTCTCTGATCATCTCGTGTGCCATGTCTGCAGTCTCTGATCATCTCGTGTGCCATGTCCGCAGTCTCTGATCATCTCGTGTGCCATGTCCGCAGTCTCTGATCATCTCGTGTGCCATGTCCGCAGTCTCTGATCATCTCTTATGGCATGTCCACAGTCTCTGATCATCTCTTGTGGCATGTCCACAGTCTCTGACCATTCCTTTGTGGCATGTCCACAGTCTCTGATCATCTCTCAGGGCATGTCCACAGTCTCTGACCATCCCTTGTGGCATGTCCACAGTCTGATCATCTCTTGTGGCATGTCTGCAGTCTCTGACTGCAGACATGCCACAAGAGATGGTCAGACTGTGGACGTGGCACAAGGGATGGTTAGTTAGTACAATAGGATAAAAAGGTATCATTGCATAATGTCTTACTCTCATATTTTGTAATCTTATTTATATATTATTTGTTTTTTTTCAATGGTGAAAATTATTAGTGGCTTTGGTCTCTTATGTGCCCCAGCCCTATATATTGGTCCTAGAGTCGACACTGGGAAGAAGGTTTACCTTCCAACATGACAACGACCCAAAGCACACAGCAAAAATGACCACACAGTGGTTAAGGAAGAAAAAGCTGAATGTCCTTGCATGGCTTAGTCAGAGCCCAAATCTGCAGAATGACTTGAAGACTGCAGTCCACAAACGGTCACCATCAAATTTAACTGAACTTGAGTAGTTCTGCCAAGAAGAGTGAGCAAATATTGCAAAATCTAGAGGTGCAAAGTTAGCAGAGACATATCCCAACAGACTAAAGGCTGTAATTTGAATTGTTTAAATTTTTTCCTGACATGTTGGTGTTATATCATTCACTTGGATGTTATAATTTGCACTAGTAAATACAGCTGGATAAAACAAAAACTGTGTCCGTCTTCAATTCAGGCTGCAAAGCAACAAAATTTTACTATTTTAAAGGGGTGATTCTTTTTTATACCCACTGTAAGTACCATCCCTTGTACAGACTTTTTTATTTAAAGGATAAGTTCACCTTTCATAACATGTTACACCCAAATTCAGAGTGTAACATGTTATGAACGGACAGACCTCTGCACCCCACCCCCATCACCCACTGTGACAGCTAGCAGGGATCTTCTCCTCCCAGCTAGCTGTCAAATTTTATAAAAACGTAGCCATGCAGGGCTCCGCCTACCCCGCCACGTCACTCATTCACAGTGCTCTGTGAAAGGAAAACTACAAGGTCCGGCAGCCTTTGCGGCTGTCGGCTTGTAGTTTTCAATGAACTATCACAATTCTGTGAGCTTTGCGGTAGTTCATTGAGTCTGGGTATGAGGTACAAGCAAGCCAATACACTCACAGATCTGCAGGAGACCTGCATGGCATTAGCAATCTGCTGATCGCTGGTGCAGTGATTTACAGGCTCCTGCAACAAAAAATAATAAATGCACATTTTTTTACCTTAAAAAAAAATGTGCATTTATTATTTTTTGTCAAAAGGTGAACTTATCCTTTAACTAAACTTAAATTTGATTAATGAAGCTTTAATTTTGTAACAAAGATTGCAAGAGCTCTTTCAGACTTTCTGTGCTCTCTGAAGAGCAATTTGTGTTCAGGTCACTTTTCAGGGGGCATTTGACAGGCAGTGAGGAAGTGTTATAATACCCCCTCACCTCCTGATTCAACCCTGTAAGGCTGCACAACCCTGTCAAACTCTGCACCCGAAGTTAAAAATGCTGCAGGTGCGGTATCTGTACAGCCTAGTTCGGCTGTATAGGGACAGTTCAGATGGGTGGGCCAGGGGCAGCAAAGCAACGGTTCAGGCAGAGTTTTTACCATCTCCAGCTGATCATCTGAAAGACTTAGGGAAATATTTAAAATGAGACAAACACTACTAAATACTTCGTTAACATGAACATACAGTATATTCTGTTTATTATGTAAAAGTGTCCAACACAGTTGCCTCTGAAGCAGTCGGCGTAACCGGTCATGCTTCCAGCTTGGTCCCATGCAGCCAGCTACTGGGATACCTCCTCCCCTACCTCCTCCATTCTTTTAAGGGGCTGAAATTCTCTCTGGATATGGACTCATAAACTTCCATTGCTACAAGCACAGCTTGGACTTTTCAAGAGCCACATGGATTTCTTTACTAGAGATAAAAATGGTTCAATTCCTCTTTGATTTACACTGATGGCTCCCACACTGGGCCATAACAAACCACATACCACACAGTTGGAGGAGTTCTCCTGTTTTTATTTAGTTGCCAAAAGAGGGAGGGTAGAAGATGCCTTGCTATTGACCAGGATGTTTTATAGATAGGCAACTCCTATCCTCATATTAATTAGTGGTTTCAAATTAATAACTATTGCAGTAGGGAACAGACACAAAAGATACACACAGCATCTTTCCAAATAACTGTTCTGCTTTATTATGACGCAATTGAAGGTTTTTATACAAATTATTACATAGGTATCACATTAATATTACAAATGTACATTTATGGTAACAAGGGGCGTTACATAGGCAGGCTAATTCTAATCAGGACTCGAAAGAATACAAACATGTACTGAAAACATTATTAATGCTGTGTGCAGCACAGTGAGGGCAGTGTGCAATACATACAAAATAGAATACAATTATATACAGAACTTACAAATTTCCATTAGTCTCCACTCTTTTGATCAATACTTTGATCACTAAGCACACCTGCTATCACCTTTTACCTGGAACCTCCACACGCTTAGGTGGAGGTAGTTCTGGCCAAAGAGGCAAAGAAACTCCTATGCATCCAATGTATTGCAATCCCATACTTCACATACTGTACCTTCTATGATTCTATTATCAGACGCTCATAGATTATCAGATTCAGTGCTCATCCCATCTTCCCTCTCTGACAACATATAAAGTATTCAGTTTTAACTCTCATTTCTCTGTTTCTGACTTTACTAGTTGTAGTGCCTGACTCCAAATTCATCCCACACCTTAACAGGAAAATGTCCCTTTCCCATGATCCATCCTGCTCACATAGATAGCTGTTTCTCTAGCTGTTTACTCTGCATGATTCTTAGTCCCTGTGGACTTGACTTTGGTAACCCGGTTACCCATTATGGATCCCTGTCCACTTTAACCATTAATCTAGGGGCTCAGTACAGGCGGAACCGCACCTTCGGTTCATAAATAGCACTCCTCTTGCACTGGGCATTTTTGAGGGTCTCTTACCATTCATTCCCTTACTTAATTTAATGCCCATAATGACTGGCCAGTCTTCTCTACTTGTGCCTCTACCCTCTTGCCTCTAAACTATTTTATCTAGCAGATGCACTACATATACCTGTGAACAGAACTATTCTTCCCTTTCTTATCTATAACACTCCGATGGACAGTAGACAGTGACAACATAACATATAACCACCAATCAATACAGTACGATTAAGGGGAGTAAAATAGGTACTCTTTGTCCCAAAAATGCCTTACCGATCAAGGAAGTCTGATAGCTCAAATGTAAGCAAAAGGCTTACCTCAGCCAGCTGATTATTCAGAAATTCCCGGATCGTCTCATGCTCCTCGTTTCGGATTCTCAGGGTCACCTGTAAAGCCCCTCCTGGCTGGCTCGCCACTTGACCAGGACATTTTATAGATAGGTAACTACTATCCTCATATTGATTAGTGGTTCCAAATTAATAACTACTGCAGTAGGGAACAGACACAAAAGATACGCTCAGCATCTTTCCAAATAACTGTTCTGCTTTATTATGATGCAATTGAAGGTTTTTATATCACATTAATATTACAATTGTATGTTTATGGTAACAAGGTGTGTTACATAGGCAGGCTAATTCTAACCAGGACTCGAAAGAATACAAACATGTACTGAAAACATTATTAGTGCCGTGTGCACAGTAACGGCAGTGTGAAATACATACAAAATAGAATACAATGATATACAGAACTTACAAATTTCCATTACACTATACACTACAAGAATACCATATGTGAGGACAAGGACATCTCTCACTGGGAGTTTTCAAGTTGTACCTGATGTAAGCCATAATTCCACTCTCATTCCAGGCTGTATATAGGAGGACTGATCCTACATAGGACACCCTCGTGGACTTTAAAAGTTATTAACCACATAAAGTGGCTCATTACATCATCCATAGGTGGGGTGATATATCAAAGAATCTCTAACATTGTTGGCCACACAGGGGCAATATTGTCCATGTGTGGTCTGGATTCCTGAATATCCATGAGAAGATTTCTTAAAGGACATTGAATAACACCTAACTTCAAACTAGCCCTGGAACATACCTTACCAAAGGATCCCCTTCAAGGAATCCTCAGTAATATCAAGCTATGAGCTATTAATTACCACTACAATATGGAGGAGACAACCTTATATGTTTTTTGATTCAGTTGATTCAGACTGCACCCCTCATTGGGGCACATATATTTACAAATACACGTTAATACTTCCCCCCCCCCTTTTTTTTTGGGAAGAGGGGGTTGTGTATACAACTTACCTGCAGCTGCCATGGTTGGATTTTATTCTTAATAATTGGACAATTATGGTCTTATTAGATGGATAGTGGTTTTTGTATTGTTTAGACAATGTGTGTTTAATAAAGCTCATTTCTATATTACTATAGGTGTCAGATCATGTCACTAGATCCTCTTACATTATATTTATTTATGGATACAGTATACTGTGTGCACATTTGAGGTTGAACTCAGTCAGGTTTTTACTTAGTTTTCTTCTGATTCGCATACATGAACGCACCGACAGCTCCCTCATAATTGAAATTAATTTAAGTTCACCCTTGATTAAGTAATTCATTTCTTTTTAACGTTTCTCCCATTCTGTCTTGAGGACATATTTTATCTTCCTTTGTTTCACGTTTTTAAGAGACATTTACTCAGCATTGTTAAAGCCTCATAACCGGCAGCATGTTGCTTTCAAGAGACACTTTCCTGTTTGTACAGAGCAGCCATGTGGTAACACCATTTTTTTCTGTGTGCAGGCAAAGGCAATCACGGCTGCCAGCAATACTAACAGTTCCAGGATGGAGCAAAGGTACTGAATATTATTGCCATTGGCAAAGCTTTTGTGTCAAAGTTAAGCTGGACCAAGCCAAGTGTCAAAGAGATCAACGTATACATATATCCATCTAGCAGAGAATTTACAAAAATGTCTGCTATCACAACACAACACAACAACCACACCTCAAAGTAGATCATTTCCTCTACATCACTTCCCCTTCAAGCACTTTCCCCTAGAAAAGTAACACTTTCATGGGCATTTATCAAGCATTCTTGAAGCTTTTTCACCTATTCAAAAACACAACAAAAACATCTCATAAATGCTATAGCCGTAGTAACGGCTTGCTGACCGTATAACTTACATTTACGGTGGCAAGGTGGCTCTGCTGTGCCGCATAACGTACCTAGTATGTGATCTGGCAGGCAGGGCTGTAATTCGATCCAGCACCAATCAGTCTTTAGGTCCAGGCAAATGATTTTTGGCCTGGACTTGCTGATCGCTTCTGATGAATCACAGATCATGCATGTGCCTGTCTTTACAAAACACAGGCACAGGAAAAGATAATCCCTTCTCTCCTGGAGCCTTTTCGGTTCCAGTTTGAGAACAGAACACATCACACAGTGAGTAAAAGCATCACACAGTCACACAAACACCTAGATAGGCACATTTAACCGCCAGACACCCCCCCCCCCCCCCCCCGGCTAACCCTTTCAACTACCCTATCTCAGTGTCATTAGTACAGTATACAGCTTTTTTTGCTGATTGCTGTATTAGTGTCACACTAGATAGCGTTTTTCAGTTAACAGTTTGCCTGCCACATATTCCCTAATAAATTTTAACTCCCTAATCGCCCCCCCAGTTAACAATTTCACTGCCCTGTCACAGTATTTTTTTTTTATAATCACTGTATTATTGTCAAGGGTGATGCCAGACAGCATTAGAATCAATCCTAGATAGCGTTAGATTGCCAACCACATATTCATTATCACATTTAAACCTCTGATTGCCAGTTACACACACACACTCTATAAACCTCCATTATTAGTATAATGTCTGAACAGATCAATATCTTTGATCAGATCAAAACTATACTAGTGTCCTCAAAAATGCAGCATTAGCAGAATCAGCCCCGACACCTGCCAGCACCAGCGTTTAGCCCCTCTGTACCCCCCAACAAGTGCAGTGTCAGTAGATAACTTTCACTTCTAAAACACATTACACAAAACCGCAGTGCTAGCAAGATCAGTCCAAATTGGTAAAGACATATATGGAAAATTCCAGATGCTTCAGCAGTCGAGATGAACTAGATATTCCTCACAGAACAATCATAAGAAATGCATGCTTACCAGAATGTAAGCCAAAATAGACGAGTGGCTAATAACCCAGCCTGGGTTGGTGGTTATACAGCATGAAGTGTAGACCTCGTGAACGCCTCAGCATGGGTTAGCATCAACTCCAAAGGTATTTATTATGTGTAAAACAAAAAAATGTGTACATAGCGTGATACCCTCAAGGTTATAAATTAAATGCGTAAAATAGATCTGGTGACACTCACATTATGAGCAACCAGACGTGAGCAGAAAAAAATTTGGTAGTCACCCAGTGAATGAAATAACAATAGATGTACCATCACCAGAGGGAGGACCTCCTTACCAGATTTAAATGGCAAAAGGGCATAGAAAATATAGGCAATAGAAAAATAAACATCCACCCAGTGGATAAATCGAATGGAATGGGACCGTCACCACATAGAGAGCCTCCTTACAAGTCGTCTGATCAAACTAAGCAAATAACTGCACCAACAGGAAGCAGAACCACGGCTTAATACAGGGAACGACTTGTGTGATAGATGGATCAATCGCTCAGCAGATAAGGGAAATGGTCTCACGGAGCCATAGTTGACAGTAGATAACCCAAAAAAATATATAATAGACCAATGGCGTGATATCATCAATACTAATTTATTAAAGATAAAAGAAATGCACTTACAAACAGACGATAAAAAACTTGCATGGAAATATGAAGCCGTCCGGCATAAGCAAACAAGTCCCGTCCTCCTCAACGAGACAGCGCGGTGATGTCAGCATGTACCTCCTCAGATGCGTTTTGTCATAGCTAACATTATCAATGGAGGTCAGGGAGGAAACTTTGTATCAACTTGTGAGAAACAGGAGAGAGGGAGGGGAAGGTGTGCACAACCAGGAGTTCTACCTGCTGGAGTACCTGAGCTTTTGATCATTTGGGAAGCTAGCAGCCACCATTGAAGACATCCTTGGGAACGAGGAAGGAGGGTAGATGACCATCAGCACATACCTCTTTGTGACCTCTTATGAGATCTACTAAGCCTGTACTGACCCCCCTGAGTAAGGGCGGTCGCAGGCTTTCTGGTAAGCCTCCATTTCCTTATACCTGGTGATGGGAAGCACTTTTCATCTGGAATACCACACAGGGTCTTTCTGAACAAGCTCTCTATATATGCAAGCAAGCGTTTTGATTTCCTTTGGACTTTTTTATTATTTTTGAATTATTTTTCACTTAATTGTTTAATTTTTTTTAGTTGGAGTATCCTAACTTATTCCATTGTATGTAGTGTGGTTTTTTCGCTTTATTTTATTTTCACTGTATTTATTTATTGTGTTTATAATTTATTCACTTTTGTCCAGCGCTGCACTCTTTTATATGTATTTACTGTCTTTTGCCCTTATGTCAGGGTTATAGTGTTTAGCGGCAGGACCTCCATCACAGTAGCTCTATTTCATAACATTTATTGAGTTTTATATCACATGCACCTAGCGCAAAATTTTTTTTCTTTTTTCTGTTTGCAATATTAAAAACGTACCTAGACCTCCTAGTCAGCAATCAGAAAGATGCAAATTAAATAGAACCCCTTGTGAATAGTAATCGCACATAAAAATAAATACATTTAAATAAGGAAAAAAAATATTTATAGAATGTGACCCACTTCTGTCAATAGACATATCAAGGTAAGTCTAGATCAGAGAAATGCCCCCTTAAATTGAATCCCAGTGAAAAAGCGTGAATTACTTTAATATATAATTTTATACATGTAGCTGACATCCACATACAAAAATATTAAAGTAATATAAAATAAAAAATGATGTGTTAAATAATAAAAAAATATATATTATAAATATTATAAATATTACTCAATAAATAAATTATTGACAAATAATGTGTTACTCTTGTGTCAATATAGGTGACTCAAAAATATAGGGATTGGAGTTTGTTGATCATCCCGGAGGTATAATTATGATCCCAGAATATAAACATCAAAAATTAATATAAAAAATTTAATAGATTAATCAATTGTTCAATCAATCTATATAAAAAATGAATATATATACAATAGTGTTATCAAAAAATGGTATTGGCAGGATTTTTCCTATTGTATATATACTATTGTATATTGTATATATATTAATTTTTTCACATCCGGGACTCAGACCAAGGTGTGGTACTATAAGAGGTGGTGACTCAGCACGCTGCCCGTTCCCCATTGATAATGTTAGCTATGACGAAACGCGTCTGAGGAGGTACGTGCTGACGTCACCACGCTGTCTCGTTAAGGACGGGACTTGTTTGCTTATGCCGACCGGCTTCATATTTCCATGCAAGTTTTTTATCGTCTGTAAGTGCATTTCTTTTATCTTTAATAAATTAGTGTTGGTGATATCACACCATTGGTCTGACTGGGTGACTACCAAATTTTTTTTCTGCTCACATCTGGTTGCTCATAATGTGAGTGTCACCAGATCTATTTTACACATTTAATTTATAACCTTGACGGTATCACGCTATGTACACATTTTTTTGTTTTACACATAATAAATAACTTTGGAGTTGATGCTAACCCATGCTGAGGAGTTTGCGAGGTCTACACTTCATGCTGTATAACCACCAACCCAGGCTGGGGTATTAGCCACTCGTCTACTTTGGCTTACATTCTGGTAAGCATGCATTTCTTATGATTTTTCTGTGAGGAATATCTAGTTCATCTCAACTGCTGAAGCATCTGGAATTTTCCACATATGTCTTTACCAATTTGGACTGATCTTGCTAGCACTGCGGTTTTGTGTACTGTGTTTTAGAAGTGAAAGTTATCTACTGACACTGCATTTGTTGGGGGTACAGAGGGGCTAAACGCAGGTGCTGGCAGGTGTCGGGGCTGATTCTGCTAACGCTGCATTTTCCATATATGTCTTTACCAATTTGGACTTTAATAGCGCAATTTCTTGTTTATTTGGTTTGGGTTTATCCCACTTTTATTGCAGCTTGGGGATTTGTCCACTGTATTGTTATATTGGATTAGCGCAGTTTTTTCTCTTTTTAGCTAGCAAGATCAGGCCTGATCTCTGATATCACTAGCAGGTACATTTTATTTGTAGCGGTTCAAACAGCCAGGTGCTTTTTTACCTGTGAGTCACACTAGGTACCTGTAAATTGGCCAAAATGTCCAACGAAAGGTACACTAGTGAAGATGACTACAGGATTCTTAGCATGTCAGATGAGAGTGATGGGGAGTCCTCACTAGCAGAAACAGGCTCAGAATACAAACCTGTAGAGAGCAGTGGCTCTCTAACAGATAGCTCAGACGATGGAGTAGAGGTAAAAAGAAAAAATAAACCACCAATGTGTAAACAATATTGTTATTTCCCTTTAAGCTCCTGTGAGATATACACAGTTTAAATTGGATAACCTTTGCTGAGTTGCGCTAACAAGGATTAGTGTCCACATTGAATCAAAAAAATATCAAAAATAAAATCCATGTGATGAAATAATAAATTCCTTGATTGAAAATCACCACCAACCGCGACCTTAAAAGTATGATTCTTAGTGACACCGCCACCACCAAAAGCAAAAATGCTCATCTACCAGCTCATATTGACCTCATATTACAGGAGGGAAATAGCTCTTGTGGTTTAATACCCAGCCGGGGCCTTTACGTGTCTAAGGATTCTCCTGTGACTCACACGTCGATCTTCCCAACAATGATGTCATAGGAGTATCCCAAAACACAAAAAGCTCCACATAGCGTAAAATCATTAACACTTTATTACATCAGCCAAAGGTTGCACTTACATGGTATTAGTATCAAAATCGCCTTAACCAGTTGACATCCGCGCTATAGCCGAATGACGGCTACAGTGCGGACCTGAATTCCCGGGAGTCTGTCATATGACGGCCTCCCGCGCTGTGATCACCGAGTCACTGAGACGCGGGTGATCACCGATCCAAAGGGGCTAGTCCCGGCCCCTTACCATGTGATCAAAACAAAAGCTCTGTGATCTTTTTTTTCTCCTCGCGCTGACAGCACGAGGAGGAAAAAAAAGCCGATCATCGGCTCATCAGCAAGGGAGATCGGTCCAGAAGAGGAGGAGGCAATAATGCCTCATACGTGCCACCAGTACCCCCTGCCAGTGCCACCTGCCATTGCCCACAGTGCCCACCAGTGCCACCTATCAATGCCCACAAGTGCCACCTATCAACGCCCACCAGTGGTGCCAATCAATCAAGAAGAAAAATTACCTTTTTAAAATTTTATAACAAAATATTTAAAAAAAATTTTTTTTTTTTTTAATTCGGTCTTTTTACATTTTTTTAACAAAAAATAAAAAACCGCAGAGGTGATCAAATACCACCAAAAGAAAGCTCTATTTGTGGGAAAAAAAAGATACAAATTTCATTTGGGTACAGTGTTGTATGTCCGCGCAATTGTCATTCAAAGTGCATCAGCGTTGAAAGCTGAAAATTGGTCTGGATAGGAGGGGGGTCTAAGTGCCCAGTAAGCAAGTGGTTAAAAACAGAAGCACCGGCCGCACAAACAGCAGCCCGTCCTTCTGGGATTACAGGATCACGGTGACGTTAGCACGGGTAGGGCGACGGGTGGAGAATAAAGCTGCATAAACTCCAGTATATACAGTGGCTTGCGAAAGTATTCGGCCCCCTTGAACTTTTCAACCTTTTGCCACATTTCAGGCTTCAAACATAAAGATATAAAATTTTTATTTTTTGTGAAAAATCACCAACAAGTGGGACACAATTGTGAAGTGGAACGAAATCTTTTGGATTTTTGAAACTTTTTTAACTAATAAAAAAATGAAAAGTGGGGCGTGCAAAATTATTCGGCCCCCTTGCGTTAATACTTTGTAGAGCCGCCTTTTGCTGCGATTACAGCTGCAAGTCGCTTGGGGTATGTCTCTATCAGTTTTGCACATCGAGAGATTGAAATTCTTGCCCATTCTTCCTTGCAAAACAGCTCGAGCTCAGTGAGGTTGGATGGAGAGCGTTTGTGAACAGCAGTTTTCAGCTCTTTCCACAGATTCTCGATTGGATTCAGGTCTGAACTTTGACTTGGCCATTCTAACACCTGGATACGTTTATTTGTGAACCATTCCTTTGTAGATTTTGCTGTATGTTTGGGATCATTGTCTTGTTGGAAGATAAATCTCCGTCCCAGTTTCAGGTCTTTTGCAGACTCCAACAGGTTTTCATCCAGAATGGTCCTGTATTTGGCTGCATCCATCTTCCCCTCAATTTTAACCATCTTCCCTGTCCCTGCTGAAGAAAAGCAGGCCCAAACCATGATGCTGCCACCACCATGTTTGACAGTGGGGATGGTGTGTTGAGTGTGATGAGCTGTGTTGCTTTTACGCCAAACATATCGTTTTGCATTGTGGCCAAAAAGTTCGATTTTGGTTTAATCGGACCAGAGCACCTTCTTCCACATGTTTGGTGTGTCTCCCAGGTGGCTTGTGGCAAACTTTAGACAAGACTTTTTATGGATATCTTTGAGAAATGGCTTTCTTCTTGCCACTCTTCCATAAAGGCCAGATTTGTGCAGTATATGACTGATTGTTGTCCTATGGACAGACTCTCCCACCTCAGCTGTAGTCCTCTGCAGTTCATCCAGAGTGATCATGGGCCTCTTGGCTGCATCTCTGATCAGTCTTCTCCTTGTCTGAGCTGAAAGTTTAGAGGGACAGCCAGGTCTTGGTAGATTTGCAGTGGTCTGATACTCCTTCCATTTCAAAATGATCGCTTGCACAGTGCTCCTTGGGATGTTTAAAGCTTGGGAAATCTTTTTGTATCCAAATCCGGCTTTAAACTTCTCCACAACAGTATTACGGACCTGCCTGGTGTGTTCCTTGGTCTTCATGATGCTCTCTGCGCTTTCAACAGAACCCTGAGACTATCACAGAGCAGGTGCATTTATACAGAGACTTGATTACACACAGGTGGATTCTATTTATCACCATCAGTCATTTAGGACAACATTGGATCATTCAGAGAAAGTACTGCACTGAAAGTAAAGGGGCCGAATAATTTTGCACGCACCACTTTTCAGTTTTTTAATTGCTAAAAAAGTTTAAAATATCCAATAGATTTCGTTCCACTTCACAATTGTGTCCCACTAGTTGGTGATTCTTCACAAAGAATTAAAATTTTATATCTTTATGTTTGAAGCCTGAAATGTGGCAAAAGGTTGAAAAGTTCAAGGGGGCCGAATACTTTCGCAAGCCACTGTATACCATAGTTTGTAGACACAAGTGGTTAAAAAGCATTGTTTCAGTCTTCATTATCAGCACACATGTGATCAAGCCTTTAGAGTAAGCATTAAAACCATCATCCAGTTTTTACTGATATCTGGGCTTTATTAGAGAGATTTTACCTCACTTACTGTCCCGGGACAATGGTTTTACAAGACAGGAAGTGAGAGAAAATTTGCAACAAACACAGACAAGAAAAAAGTAATTCAGAATGTTGGTCCAGGCCAAGGAGTACTTCCGGGAGTGAAAATCCTTTTTCGTCACAATGTGCAAAGTAAGCTACCCATGTACAATGTTAAACAGCACAAGAGTCAGACTTTCTAGATTTTAAAAAGGCACGTACCTCCCAAGACCTGGGCTTTAAAAGTCATGCCATTAAAACCTATATTTGAGAGAAAAAAAAATCTTGTCAATCTAGAGGAGGCCACAGAGAGACTGCCAAAAGCCTGACGAAGCTGGATTACATATAGAAAAAAATAAGTTTTGCATCAACTAGTGGTTCCCTGCATCTAGAGATAAACGTGCGCAGTTTGGTGTTGAACCTGGAGCCCAGGAGGTCCAACATCCGATGTCCCCACCTTCTGAAAGACCAGCACTGATTTTCGAAAGGTTCAGGATTTCCCCAAACCTTTAAAGAATCTAGACAGAATGCATCACATTACTGAGCAGAGTCTGTGTGAGACTATCCAGACAGGGCTCAGTTTTGGTTTTGAAACAGTAAGAAGGTTGGCGTAAAAACCTTAAACCTTTCTACAGTTGGAACAATGGCAAGGACTCCTTGATCCAGGAGAGCTGCAAGAGCAGCATGGAAATCAACTTGCCTGTTAGGGGCTAAAGTCTTCTTATAAGACTTTTATAACAGATAAAAGGTCTTCTAAATTAACTTTTTTTTTGCACCATGTGAACGAAAGCCAACACATACACATGGGTACCTAAGATATAACTGGCATCAGAAAAGCAGGTTACAAACAATATTATTTATTTTAATATTTCCAAAAGAAAAATTATAAAAATTATAGCATGTGAAAAACAATAGCAAACGGCACTTGCAAAGAGGAACAATGCTTGAAGGTGAAACTCACCAACAGATCTGGACACTGAGGAATGGTGCAAAATACCACTATACACATTTACAGCTAGTAGTAGTTAGAAGCATGCAATTGGACTTGTTTTGTAAAGTTGAAGATGATTTGAAACTTAGCAAAGCAGCTTCTTCGGTTCGAATGAGTGTCAAGAACAGACCACAGAACATGTCAAGGCAGATGTTGATTGTCCCAAGAACAGAATGAGATGTGTAAAAGTGTGTAAAACCACCCTGTCCTAATCACATAATCCAATCCCATGGTGCTGTGAAGCTTGGGATAGGTATTAATTATTTGGGTTACAAGGTGTTAATGTTATGAATCAAGTCAAGTTGAATGTGACTAATACTAACTATACCAAGACCTGGAATAATGAGAACCCTCACAGACAAACACACATTTTAGGACAGGAAATACCTAATCTGCTTTGATGACAAATTATGTTTTTGTTTCAAACTAGACTTATTAAAGATCTACGGTTTGGTGTGTTTCTTATGATATCTAACTTGAATATAAAATAAGAAAATCATACATACATTAGTAGTACACAAAATAAAAATCAACATGCATGAAGTTGTAGATATTTTTGAAGGTTAAAGCACAAATACTAAATAAAATTAAATAGGGCTGAAACGATTAATCGATATTATCGATAATAATTATCAATTAGTTGGTCCGCACCTTCCTTCTGTCCGTCCGTTTAAATAAATCCTCCCTCCTGTGTCCTCGGCGCCGCCGTTTGTGACCAGGCACGTCTGCGCCGCCGCACGTACACGGCACGCCTCTCCTCCTCCTGCTCGCTGACGTCATCCCCACTGATCTTCTCAGCCCCGCCCGCTGCCTCGAGGGAACAGAGAGGCGAGGGCGAGAAGCCGCGAGGAGAGCCGAGCTGCACATTCATTGTGAAAGGTAGCGGCTAAACACATTAAAAACATAGGAGGAGCCAGTGACCAGCTTTGCCATTAAAAGTTACGAGCAGCAGCAGCTCTGGGGGAGTCACGCTGTCAGTGTCTTGACTGTTTTCCATTTATGCCTAAATACTTGCGAGGCTATGCCAGTGTATCTTTTTGTGGTTATCTCTCTGCTGTATTCCTTATCTGATCATTGCGCAATGGTGTCTTTATTTTCTCTTCACATGAATCGTAAGCGCAAGCCATCATTTACTCTTAACTTGGAAAAGATACTTTAAAGCTATTTATGTTTGTGAGGTTAACTATCAGGCTGAATACCAACTTTACTGAGCTTAACCCTTTCAATGCATTTGCCATTGGACTAATGGGTGAATATTGATAGAGGAATATTCCTTTTTTTTTTATTGCTTTCCTCCTCTATCTCCCAGTCAGTTTTTTTCAAAAAATGTTTGCAACCTATCACATTTTATTTTTAAATTATTTAATATTATCATGCACTATTCACTAAAGTGGTAGTTGGCGATTATTGGAATTATCACGTTCTCACTAATCATATTTCTGGAAAACTAATTATATAATTTTTTTTTTATGTTTGGATTTGTGCATAGTATATTATAATTATAGTGGTTATCACACAAGTTAATAGTTTAAATTGGAGTGCATCAATATATTTTTTATTAACATTAAAAACAGTACATTTTTATGACCAGTGCCCCATCCTAACAGTATTCCTGGGGAGGGGAGGGGGGGGAGTGCCCCATCATTGGTGTTCCGGGGGGGTGGCTGCCTGGAATAGTAGTGCCCCATCATTGGTTTTCCTGGGAGGGAAAAGACATAGTGCCCCATTGGTGTTCCTGGCAGGGGGTGGGAAATAGTGCCCCATTGGTGTTCCTGGGATGGGGGGAATAGTGCCCCATTGGTGTTCCTGGGAGGGGCGGGGGGATAGTGCCCCGTCATTGGTGTTCCCGGGAGGAATAGCGCCCCGTCATTGGTGTTCCCGGGAGGAATAGCGCCAGTCATTGGTGTCCCCGGGAGGAATAGCGCCCCGTCATTGGTGTTCCCGGGTGGAATAGCGCCCCGTCATTGGTGTCCCCGGGTGGAATAGCAAAAATGGCACATTACGATTTTTTTTTTATGATTTTATCCGATTAATCGAAAAAATAATCGGCCGATTAATCGATTATGAAAATAATCGTTAGTTGCAGCCCTAAAATTAAATGCCCAGTATTTTTTGCCTCCAAAACACTTACTAGAAAAGGAGGATTGAAGACAGTAGAATTATGCAGGCAGTAAACACTGCCCACCTAATACATTTACTTTCAGTGCTGGAGACACATACCAGATAGTTTTCATTCAGAGGTCCTGGTGCTAAGAGCAATTTCCTACCGTCCCATGCATTCCTAACTCTATGCTGGGAGCCTCTGAAGCCTAACATCTCTAATTTCAGCATGGGAATCTATGCACTTGAATCAACTTTTACGCTACCCACCTATAGCATACATGAAAGAAAATTTCAGGCATTAATCTCAGCCAGCACCCTTTTAGAGATATCCAGTTCAGGAAACCCTGACTGTTGTTTGTCCATCTTTCATTATACAGGGCAAAGCAACAGGGGGCACTTTCCACTGCCCTGAAATCTTTTGTAAGCTCTGATTTAAACTAGCCATATTTATGAAAATCAGCTTTTTTCCACCATCCACACTAAAAAGCCTGGATGTAGGAATCTCCACTGCCAAGTAATGTATTCTGCATCTATTGCACCAAGGTTGCCTAAATACAGTGGTGCTGCCAAACAATGACTGCATTTGATAGGATGCCTTGACTGTTTGGCTGATAATTTTCTACCCAGCTTAGGGAATTCGTAAATTGAGTTTTGCCGAACCAGGTGGTGCTTGCAGAACAACCCACAGCTCCGTTTTTAGGTGATTCAGCCAGCCTTGGTCAGATTTGTAATAAGTGACTGAGAATAATAATATAAAAAAAAGGGTTGAAGCTAAAGTTACAGGCCAGAAAAAAAAGTAATGCAGTAAAAAAGTTAACAGACTATGTGGGGGTAGTTTGACACATTCATAAGTTATATATGATACAATGAATATTTAAAATATTTATCTTGATTTAGGTTGCAGCTTTAAGCTTTTTTTTTTTATAAATTTTTACACTGAGATTTTAACTTACACAACTAATTTAATGTGCAATGTTATGTGTTCTTAAAAAATGTGTTCACTTGCAAATAAATAGGTACATATACTAATACTGCTATTTATTCTTAAAAGAGCTCTCGCTTAAAAAATAAATGAATCGATTATTCCATGTGTTTTCTTGAAATGTATGCTATGAGACATTAATGTGGAAAATAACATTTAAATGATGTGCAAACTAATAAAGTGCTGTTAATAAAGCGCTCTCAGATTAGTGTTCATTATATGTAATGTCAAAATATCACTCCACCATGCTATTCATATGACTATAGCATTCACAATTTGATGCGCTTCATCTGGAATCCAGTGACCAGTGATGGGTACCCATCCACAATCACCAACTAGGTACTAGGTGGACTGTGGCCAGTTGGGACTACAACTCCCACAAACACTGCATGTTGGATTAATTTCAGCCAATCACAGCACACACTGTTTCCTTGGCCACCTGAAGGTTTCCTGATGCTGTCCTAGATCTGTGCAGGAAGAAGCATAACAACAGTCTACTTCAAAACAAATAGATAAATAAATAGACATAAATAGAGAAATCTATTTGAGTTTGTTGTTTCCTGACTCATAGTGCTGGCAGCTTTATATGATTATTTAGTTTGAGTGCAGTGTTTTTTTCCTTTATACTGCAAAACAAGGCCTACTTGAAAAGTGGAGGAAGTTGTTTTTGTGAAAAGGAGGTAGGAAGTTGAAGGCCGAGGAGCGCAGAAAGAATCCTAAAGGGGCATGGTTGCAATAAAAGAGTGCTTTGAGACATTCTTATAATTAAAGGATCACAGAAGAGCTGGTGATTGAGCTATTCACTAGGTGATTATTTATTTACTTTTTTTTCAAGTGAACCCATTTTTATTAAAAGTATAGCACTGCACCTTAAATTAGCTGTGCAATAGTCCTGCTCTGCATTTTGGAAAGCAGATTGGCATTCAGCAGCTTTACCAGTGATTTTAATGATTCACTTACCATAAGCACAGAGTTATTACCCACAATTTCATTTTATATTTTAAATAGTTTTTCTATTTTTAAACTATATACATACTGTACATATATATACACAGTACTGTGCAAACGTCTTGGGCCCTTGTGAAAAAAATGCAGTAAACTGAGGACGCTTTTACCAGTAATGCAATTAATATCTGTTATCAAATAATCTACAGTGCCTTGAAAAAGTATTCATACCCCTTGAAATGTTCCACATTTTGTCATGTTACAACCAAAAACGTAAACGTATTTTATTGGGATGTTATGTGATAGACCAACACAAAGTGGCACATAATTTTCAATTGGAAGGAAAATGACAAATGGGTTTCAATTTTTTTTTGCAAATAAATATGTGAAAAGTGTGGCATGCATTTGTATTAAGCCACCCTGAGTCAATACTTAGTAGAACCAACTTTCGCTGCAATTACAGCTGCAAGTCTTTTTGGGTATGTCTCTACCAGCTTTGCACATCTAGAGTGTGAAATTTTTTGCCCATTCTTCTTTGCAAAATAGCTGTCATGGTTATGCAATAGTTTTCTCTGTCAGCTTACCTGTCTCCATCTGTTCATCTCTAAAGACCAGCTGCCTCTCACCTGACTGGTTTTATAACCTCTCCTCTAAGCATGGCCCCACCCCAGGCCCCATCAGGGAACCCTATATTAACCTGTGCACTGCAACCAGCAGTGCTGATCAACCTTTGTGCGTTAGCCTCCGTGTGTACTTGCTGTGTTTCCTACGTCTGATTCCTGTTACCGACTTTGGCCTGTTCTCGACTCTCCCTGTCTGCTTGTTACCCTGACCTTTGTCGTGTTATGTTTATCCTTGTCTGCTAGTCACCCTGACCTTTGGCTTACCCTTTACTTCCCTGTCATTCCAGCCTGCTGCCTCCTTCCTCTTCTCCTGTAGTCTACAGTGAGCGTGAGCTGTGAGACCCTGGGGGCCGCGACCTGGAGCCAGAATGCAGCGCAGTACATCCTCACCACTAGAGGCTCTGGTGAACACCCGCTGGCTCTTAGACTCCGCGTCCTGGGGAATCTATGCTCTAGCTCCCACTGGGATCCATGTTAGTTATCCTGTAGACCTGCTTCCTGAACCTTCCAGGGTTCAATCCGCAGCAGTCAGTCCTAGGGTCCACTACCTTAGCGGTGCACTTCCGATGCCTACAGAGTGCATCTGTCACCTGGTCCCAGGTGACCTGACAAAAGCTCAAGTCTTGCCACAGAGTCTCCATTGGCTTTAGGTCTGGACTTTGACTGGGCAATTTTAACACATGATAAGGCTTTGCTCTAAACCAGGGGTCTCAAACTGGTGGCCCTCCAGCTACTGCAGAACTACAAGTCCCATCATGTCTCTGCCTCAGGGAGTCATGCTTGTAACTGTCAGTCTTGCAATGCCTCATGGGACTTGTAGTTTTGCAACAGCTAGAGGGCCGCCAGTTTGAGACCCCTGCTCTAAACCATTCCATTGTAGCTCTGGCTATATGTTTAGGCTCGTTATCCTGCTGAAAGGTGAACCTCCGCCCCAGTCTCAAGTCTTTTGCAGGCTAATGCCGCATACACACAATCGAGATTTTGGTCGGAAAAAGATATGATGGCTTTTCCAACGCTCAAGCTTGCCTTGCATACACACGGTCACACAAAAGTTCACTGACCTTTCGACCATTAAGAATGCGGTGACGTACAACACTATGATGAGCCGAGAAAATGAAGTTCAATGCGTGGAATTGTTTCCGAGCATGCGTAGGAATTTTGCGCGTCGGAATTGCTACAGACAGTCGCATTTTCGGATAGGAACTTTTTCCGACCGAAAAATTGAGAACATGCTCCCAATCTTTTGCTGGCTGGAATTCGGCCAGCAAAAGTCCGATGGAGCATAAACATGGTCGCATTTTCCGACCAAAAGCTCTCATAGGTCTTTTGTTGGCTGAATTTCCAATCGTGTGTGTGCAGCATAACAGGTTTTCTTCTAAGATTTCCCTGTGTTTGGCTCCATCCATCTGCCCATCAACTCTGACCAGCTTCCCTGTCCATGCTGAAGAAAAGGGACAGGGTGATGTGCAGTGTTAGCTTTCCACCACACGTAGCAGGCCAAAAAGTTCAACTTTAGTTTCATTTGACCAGAGCACCTTCTTCCACATGTTTGCTGTGTCCCCCACATGGCTTCTCACAAACTGCAAACGGGACTTCTTATGACTTTCTTTCAATAGCTTTCTTCTTGCCACTCTTCCATAAAGGCCAGATTTGTGGAGTGCACGACTAATAGTTATCCTGTGGACAGATTCTCCCACCTGAGCTGTGGATCTCTGCAGCTCCTCTACAGTTACCATGGGCCTCTTGACTGCTTCTTTGAATAATGCTCTCCTTGCCCGGACTGTCCATTTAGGTGGATGGCCATGTCTTGGTAGGTTTGTACCTTACACTAATATAGGCCTATCTCTCATTGACTTGAACAGGGCCCCCCTGATTGATGGAACGATGTTACCCCTCTCCTCCCTCCAGGCGTATCTCCTCCAAGATTGGACATTTTCCCCTTCCCCTTAATTTAGCATAGCTCAGCGCCTAACTAGCACCTCCTCTCTTGGGGAGATAATTAGAAGAGAAATTAATTAAAGAGAAGGTCATCACCTTCTCTTGAATGGGGCACTTAACTATGCATGGTCATAACTGGGGCAAATTGTCCATTGCTGAACAGAACAAAGAAATATTCTCAGGATATCAAACACCCTTTGAAGTGGATAAAGGGTTGGTTAACACATGGGACTACAAGGCCTTTATCTAGCTAATGAATTCGGCCCCACTATAGTATTTAACTCAGATGGTATCTCTTCCTTGCATTTGAATTTACGACAGGTAAATAGCGGAGCATCTCCCATAACACACACACCTAACATTCCTGCATGTCAAAAAGAAAAGAATGAATGATTTAGGTTCTCAATCTAAAGCCTGTCCTATGTGTACAGCTAATTAGGTTAACCCCTTACCAACAACACTATTTCATACACACTAATCCTTGTTTCCTATTCTAATATATATATATATATATATATATATATATATATATATATATATATATATATATATATATATATATATATATATACACACACAAATATTCCCAGTTGCTAATGGAGATTACTCAACCTCCTCATAAGGCAGCATAACCCTGCTTTAAACTTATCCGCAACTTTATCCCTGACCTGTCTGGTTTGTTCCTTTGTCTTCATGATGCTGTATGTTCACTAAGGTTCTCCAACAAACCTCTGAGGGCTTCACAGAACAGCTGCATTTATACTGAGATTAAATTACCCACAGGTGGACTCTTGTTACTAATTTGGTGACTTCTGAAGGCAACTGGTTCCATTATATTTTAGTTTAGGGTAAATATCAGGATAATATCAATGTAAATATCAGAGTAAAGGGAGCTGAATACACATACACACCACACTTTTCACATATTTGTAAACATTTTGAAAACCATTTATCATTTTCCCTCAATTTCACAATTATGTGCCACTTTGTGTTGGTCTATCACATAAAATCCCAATAAAATACATTTACGTTTTTAGCTGTAACATGACTAAATGTGGAAAATGTCAAGGGGTATGAATACTTTTTCAAGGCACTTTACAAAATGTGTAAAAAAATCAAATCAATATTTGGTGTGTCCACATTTTCCTGCAGGTCACATGACATGGAATTGTCCTCTTCTGCTCCAATGCTGGTTGTTCTTAAGAATGCACAGATAGTCACTGATGTGATTAATTCAAGGTCATTCTTGGCATTATTGTACTATGGCACTGTACATCCTCCCCCCCTCCCTTTTCCCTAAGACTAGATGGCAGAAATGGAAGCAGTCACTCTCAGCTCTCACAGCACACCTGCATACCTAACACAACCCCTTCCCTGCTCTCTCCACCACACCTGCATACATCACCCCACCTGCATATCTAAACCTACACTTCTACCATTCTCACCATCACACCTGCAAACTAATCCCGTCTATCCCCTGCTCTCTCCACCACACTTGCATGCCTAACTTTCCTCTTCCCCACCTGTTTTAACCCCATAAATGCCAAACCACCATGCCGCAACCACATGCAAAGCATGTGGTTGTGGTGCACCCCAATTCACGTAAATGGATCGCATTTAGTGGTGCTACTGCCCACTGACAGGGGCAATCATTTTTGCCATGGCATGTGAATATACTCTGTCCATTACCTTTGCAATTTAAGTGGGGTTGGTTGGAGGGCAGTAAAAAACACAGTTGAGGCGCCTTAATTTCCTGACTGGTAAAATGATTGTCCCTAGGATACCAATATAAAACAAATATCCCTAAAAGCAACACAGAGGAAAAAAATAGGGGAATGCTAAATTGTCTGTTAGCTTTTCATTGCAGTTCCCCTGTTGCAGATATTCTCTTACTTCCCGTGTGATAAAAAGGCCCCAAAAAAAAAAACAGTTGGGGGGGGGGGGATCTCTCTAATTTGCAGTAAAACCTGACAAAGAATCCAAAAAAATAGGTATAGTATTAGCATAAACATTCTGAAAAGTCACTTCTAAAAACCTCCATTGCTTTATTGGTGTCAGATAGCTTTCTAATAGATACTCTAATATAAGACATAATATTTGTTACCTCTTTATTCACAAGAGGAAATAAGGATAATTGGAATTACACAGAATCCTATTTAGACCAGGACCATCAAAATCTACATCTCACAGCCAGACCTTTCTAAAAATATATGTAGCCAAAAACCACCTCACTCAGCTCAAGATGAAAAAGATTATCTTCTAAGAGGTTAAATATAAATATAGAAAGGCTTTCACATCTTTACTTTGTACAGTGCAGTCTGAGGTTCAACAGAACTGTCTTTTGAAGAGCTTGATGCCTGCAAATTGAGACATACCACTGCAAATCTTCAAGTCTTTTAAATGCGAGCTGTAGTCCTTCTAATGGTGCCTTTTGATTTTATACATCATCTGCACTTTATAAATGAAAATATTACAATTTGTATGTATGCACATAAAGGGTATTCTGTACAAAGATGAATAAACTGTACCACTCAGAGTATTCAAGGTTTACATCTGTTTTAAGTCAGCATTCTAATACAGTGACAATTGGAATCTGATTTTTTTTTTTTTTTTTTTTTTTTTATGTTGGGCAATAGTTTCCCGTTCCCTGTGCACCATTGGGCTATACTAGCCTGCAGTGCCCGTGTAACACTGTGATGGCAGCTTTGCATGTTAAATAATGTGAATCTCTAGACAAAGTTTAATTTTATTGACTTACGGATTTCTTGACTAATCAGTAAGTGCCAAATTAAGAGAAGTCTCCTCTTAGACAATTGTCACCAGAAAAAGTGTCCCCATTGAAAAATTTCCACTTAATTCTTATTTTAGTGACCCAAAAATTTGGATTACCCCTCATTTTCAGTTTTACTGAAATTATCACCAGAGGATTAAATTACCCGATTGAGGACACAAACAAAAACAAAAATAACAATCTAAAAGAAGTTGTGGCGATTTCCCAATCAACAATTAAAAAAAAGTGTTTTTAACCGCTTCCATACCACGCAAATTCTGGCATGTAAAAAACAGAATTTGTTTTTGCTACAATATTACTCAGAACCCCCAATTATATATATTTTTATAGCAGAGACCCTAGGGAATGAAATGGCAATCATTGCAATTTTTATGTCACACGGTTTGTGCGCAGCAATTTATCAATTGTGATTTTTTTGGGAAAAAAAACGTTTCATGAATAAAAAAAAAACAAAACAATAAAGTTAGCCCATTTTTTTTTGTATAATGTGAAAGATGATGTTATGCCGAGTAAATAGATAACATGTCGCGCTTTACAATTGCTCACACTCGTGGAATGGCGCCAAACTTCCGTACCTAAAAATTTATATAGACTACGCTTTAAAATGTTTTACAGGTCACCAGTTTAGAGTTACAAAGGAGGTCTTGTGCTAGCAATTTTGCTCTTATTCTAACGTTCGCGGTGATACCTCACATGTGTGGTTTGAATGTCATTTACCTATGCAGACTCGGCCTACGTATGTGTTCGCTTCTGCATGCGAGCACAAAGGGGACAAAAGCGATTTCATTTTTTTTTTCTATTGTTTATTTTATTTAAAAAAAAAAAAATTACACTTTCCCTTTTATTTTTTTTTTTTATCACTTTTATTCCTGTTACAAGGAATGTAAACATCCTTTGTAATAGGAATACCGCATGACAGGTCCTCTTTATTGAGAGATCTTGGGTCTACAAGTCCCCAGATTTCTCCTCTGGGCTGTTAAGCCTGAGATCAAGAAAAAAAAGTGTTTACAACTGCTGGGGGTCGGACATGATGTCATAACATCATGCCTGGGCTCCTAGAATCATAGAGCTGACCGGGGACCAGACCTTGGCAGGCAGATTCTGAACTGCCACTATAATTGTTTTCACGGTGCAGGGAATCGCCTGCAGAAAAAAGTTATCTGGATGATGCCTGTAGCTGCAGGCATTATTCAGATACCTCCACTGAAAGCCCAGGACATCATATGATGCTCAGCGGTATGGAAGTGGTTAAATACACTTTAAAGTGGAATTCTAGTCTATAAATTAATTTCTGTTATATCACTTCAGGCTCGCCACTTTTGCAGGTATAGCTTTGTAAAACATTAAAAATAAGTGTTTAAAATCCAGTAATACACTGTCTCACCCTGCTCTGCACATGCTCAGTTGCTTTCCATTGTTAGGCACTGCTGAATTTAGAGAGGCAGATCTGCTGAAAGCCTTAAAAGCAGAATTAAACTCTCCTATCCTTTACAGTTAAGGGAGCTGATCTGCAACTGCCATGGTGTTGCACATGTGATCAGTTATGATACCAGATATTTAATGGTTTGACAGTTTGGTTGGGGACACAAGCAAATGAACTTGACTGTTTTTGAAATAGGTAAATCAATGGGTTTAGCTCTACTTTTTGATTTACTGCTGTTGAGGGACTTTGGGTTTCAGCAAAATGGCAGCCTCAGCAAGAAGAAACAGGAGCAATACTGAAAGCCAATTTATAGCACACACTAATCTTGGTAGCATAATTATTGGAATTTATATTCCTTGCTAAAGAAGATTATTTTTTATCAAGTTCTGCTTTAAGCTGTGTGCGGACAATTTAAAATTTAAACTGCTGAATGGAGTAATGATGCCTTTACAAACAGGGTTATTAGCAGGACCTGGATCACCTGCTGGTCGCTCTGTAGTTCCCAGACCAGAAGGTTGTAGTTCTGGTGTTAACCAGCGTGCATCTAAAAGCAGCCAGGAGATCCCTGTAATCAGTCTCCACCTGGTGGCTGTTAGGAGGGTATTTATTCCTTCCTCTACATTACCCTCTTGCTGCAGTGTTTTTCCTGGTAGCCAGATTATGCTGGCTGACTTATCCTCAGCCTAGATCCCGATTATGCCCTGTATCTTGTACCCTGCTGCCATGTATCTGCACCCCTTGTACCTGATTCCCGGTCCTGGTTCCCCTTCCTGACTGTTTCTTCTGCCTCCAGTCTTACCCTGTGCTCCCCTTTTGTCTGAATATATTATATTATAGTTGGCTTGCTAGCTCGATTTTCTGTCACTTAGGTTGCCAGTTAGGTATTTTGTTACTTGGCTTATGGTTCACTTATATCTTCATGCTGTGTATTCTGGTTGCTGGTGTTTGGATGTGTTTTGTTTCACTGTTAATAAACCTTATACACAGCAGCTACATAGACCTGGTCATCCCTGCTGCTGGATGCCTTCACGCGGTATCCCTGGCAGTTGTTTCAACTTGTCTGTAAATTCCATCTCTAGGAATCAGCCTACAATTGGTTAACATACACAGGAGTTCTGTGAAAAATGGTGTGAAGTATCGGCACATAATTCACTCAACTATATATTGATCATTATAGAAGAAGTGAAGGTGCAATTGTGCCAGGTGGACAGGGAGCTAGATGCTTTTAAGCACTCCATCCAGGGAAAGGTAAACCAAACCCTTACACTCCAGAAAATTGAGAATGGGTTATCAACCTACACTATAAGACATAACCAAGCCAAAAGTGACAGATTTAAAGAAGTTAATCAAGACTATAAAGAAGGAAGGGTATATCCCTAGCTCACTGGTTCTACTCAACCAAGGAGGAGACTCCGCACATGCACTTTGGGAAAAATATATAACAACCAACCAACATTGTCTGTCAACAGCCTACTAAAAATCCATCACTGGTCTTCCCCTTTTCCATTTGCCAAGAGCGACAATGACCCAGGAGGGGCAACAAGAAGCCGTGAGACTCTTCCTCCACACAGCAGTTGTAGATGGGGAAACAATAATGCCCAGAAATTAACTTGTCATCAAGACATACCACAGACAGTGCATTGGAACGTTTGTACAAAGGGACCTTTTGTTGTCCCACAGCAAGGTTTGATACGTTTGGCTTTGGCATAGGGATATTCAAGTTTGAAAGAAAGCCTAAAGCAGTATTAAAAACAAACATTTATTATATTGCAGCTTACAAATTTTTAGATATGATGGCTGCATTCATTTTTTTTTTTTTTTTTTTGTACTTTCTTCTGTTTTCATCTGGTGATCCAGCCCATAAGTTTGAAGTTTTTCAAGAAGGTAAGCTTTCTTGCAGATTTATCAATTACAGGGATAAGACAAACCATTCACCATTGACAGAGGTACTTGCAACGATCAGCTTTTATGTGAAACCTTCATCCCAAAAAGAAGAAAAAAAACTGTTTGGTGTAACTTATAAAGTACAAGCTGCAGTTTGGCCTTGGTCTGTTAGTATATCTAAATCTATCCCCCAGGTGTCCCCTGTGCTCCTTCACCAAGAGTGGGGACACTGTAATACAGGAGGTGTGTTAATGGCCAGATCACCAGGTGAAAACAGAGGGGAGGGGAAAAGCCTAAAAAGAGAAAACCAATGTAGCCACCACATCTAATGATTGATGAGCTGCAATATATTACATTTTTGGTTTGGGGTTTAATACCGCTTTAAGATCAAGCAGTATTTCCATACACAACCCCATACTATGTCTGCAACAAAGCTAGTTCCATTCAAATTCAAGAGTACATTTACTCTACCAGGGCAATTTCAGTCAATTGAGAGTTCAATACAAATTGTTAAAACACAATGTAACTAGTAGTGTCTCCAAAAATACCTATACTATACTACACTAACTACAGCCCAGAGGAATTTGCTGCATTGAAGTTACTTAGGGATGACAATAGCATTATTATCAAACCTGCTAATAAGGGCAGAGCCATTAGCGTTATAATCTATGCTGATTATAGAGATTGCATGCTTATTATGGTGGCTGACACCAAAAGCTATGTGTTGTTGAAAAATTACTCTTTACAGAGTGCAAAAATTAGATTGACCGCCCTAACATCAGTCGGTCCAATGGTTGAATAATCAATGAAGCTACTGATTTTTTTTTTTTAAATATATATATACATACACAAAGAACACCCCTGCCTTCCATTCCTCTATAACTTACTGAGAATTCACAATAGGACCAAGCCCTTAAAGTTTAGACCAACTGAATCTGGCATGGTGTCATTCACTCCACTCAACTCACTGACTTATCTACAGCCGCTGGTGAAGGACTTTCCGGCATACATTAAGGACCCTTATGGCTTTTTTAAAGAAACTCAGGACTAACTGTATTCAATGAAATTTGGACATTTTTACTTTGACGTTTCATTATTGTATACCTGTAAACCCAAATGCAGCAGGGCTGCAGGCTGTCAGGGACTTTTTATTTGGTTTAAACTTGCCAATTTTTTTTTAATGAATTTCTATTTCAATGTCTTCATTTTGTCCTTGTAAACAATTATTTTGCATTTGAAGAGACATTTGCAAAAATCCGTGGCACTGCCATGGGTAGTTGTGTGCCCCCCTTATTTGCAAATCTTTTTATGAGCTTATCTTTAGGAACAATACATCAACTCATCCACCATATTTTCTGATCATATCTGCTGGATGCACTGCATAGATGATAACTTCCTCATTTGGGCAGGTAATGATACTGAATTTTCAGTTCTCAGTTGTTATTTCTTAAACAGCATTTTTCCTGGCAGTGTTTAATCCAGAGGTCTCATCTCACAGTGTCCCTATTCTTGACATGAATTTCACCAACACACAAGGTACCCTGATTACATCTGCATACACTAAATCTACTGACAAGAAATGCTATTACACCACTGGATTGCACACCTTAAGCATCTGCTTAAGAGCCTACTCATTGCACAATTAAGGAGGGCCTCACACATTTGCTTTGATGAGGAAGATAGAAGATGGCAGAGAGAATGTATCATACATTTTGGAAAGTGGATACCCTGTCATCACAATAGACCAAGCCTTGGCACAAAATCCTCAATTAATCAACCATTATTCTTACACACATTTAAACATTAAACTGAACTCATTTTACAGTCAGCGGATGGCGCGCTGACACCAAATCTAAAGTCGATGTCCCTAGTGGCACAACAGATGTAATAAAATCCTGCATGATATTTAGGTTCAGACAGCCCTTAGACAAAAGCATGCCACAGTGCCACATAGTATATCACAGAGGATCGGCTGTTATAGGTGTCACAAATTGTAAAAAAATATAAGTAATATCGCGCTGTCAAAGGCAGCTGCTAGCACTGCAAATTACAGTTGCAAATAATGTATGTGAGAAAATAATGGTGTAGCACTAATATCAATTGGAAAATAAATCAAATAAAAATATAGGTATTTTGAACTGAATAAAAACCCATAATGATAATGAATATTAAATCACAATAATAATAATAAATGAATATTCAAGTGCAAAAATTCCAAAATTCCAAAAGGTGAAACTGTAAAAATACAATTATTGGAAAGTGCAAATGCAGTGAAACAACTAAGAGTAAACTATACAAAATCCAAAAACCAATAGTGTTGTGAAATGGAACAAACCCCTGCCCCCCAGACGATATCTTTGCGGATGAAACGTGTCAGGTCGAGCCTACTGTTCCCATTGCGTCACCTTATTGGATAGACAAGTGCTTGTTTTACTACTCAAAATGTGAGTGTAACCATTCATTTTTTACAAAGAAATGTCTTTTTTTATGTGGATTCACGCTATATATGCTTTTTATTCCTTTTTGGCCATTTATACATGAGTCCACACCACAATACATACCCTTGGAGCCTCCTTTGCCTTGTTGACTGTGGCAATTGTGAGGAGAGTGGGAATGTTATGTATCCAATTGTTCCATCGTCCATATCTGCAGAGGTGCTTCGATCATTGGTGTGTAACCACCGACAAGCCTGAATGATTCATGGGGCGTAGGTCCTATTGAATCCATACACTCCGGTAAGCCTCAGTGTTATCGGTGGTGGTGCTCTGTTTTCACTGTTCATGCACTTTTAGTGGCGGTCCAAAAATCAACGTTTTGACCAGCAAGATTTATATATACTTTTTTAAGATAGATTAATCTATCAACATTTGTCACAAAGTAGGTGTCACAAATTCACTCATTTGTGGAGAATGCTTTCCACATCCACTTGTGTAACACTGAAAATTAAGTCTAGATATTGAGAGACAATGAAGTGACATTAGGACAGCATTATCAAAAACAGAAGGGTGAACAAAATATTCTGAATAAAACCAGTAGCAATGAACTTTATTAGACATCAGACCCATGAACTTATGGGTATGTTGATTTAATATGTCAAGCAGCTCGTGAGAGGCGGGGACTATGCTTGTCTTCTTTTATGCCGTTTCATCCTTTCCTTGGCATGGTACAGCCAAGTGGACTGAATACCAGTTTATCTTTTGCATGCTTACTTGACAATAGATAACTCGTTTTGGCACTTTTTTCTTGCTCTCCCCTCCCTTTTCCCCCCTCTCAACACCCCCCTCCTTACTCCCACTCCCACCCCCCCCCCCCCATTTTTTTATTTTGCCCTATTTCTTTATATTTTTATCAGATTCCTCTTGCTTTCTTTTTTTTCCTTTCTCTACCTTTCATATTCTTTAGTATTTCTGCACATCTTTATTTGTCCTTTGGTGATGATGTTTTTCAACTACTCTGGGCTGTTTTGACTCTTTGCACTATTCATATTCCTGGCTCTTTGTTTTCAAAGCCCCCCACTCCAGCTATGCAGTCTATGCTCTCTGTGGCAGCAGGAGATGGCTGGGCACCCTAACATCATGGGTTTTAATAGTGTCGGAAGCTCCGCCAGCCAGCGTTCCTGGTTGCCTTGACACGGCCAATGCAGTACACAGGAATTGGTGAGAGGTCTGGCCACCTGGCAAAAGCCAATCGTATCTGCTTGATCAGGTGCATCTGACAAATGTACCTGATCGGCGATAAGTTTGATTCTGCACATTTGGGACACATGGCTACTACCCAGAGTGATAGTGGATTTCCTCCTACACTTGTTAACTCCTTATGTGACCATTTAATAGCATGTGTAGATTACCACTAGGTGGGATTATGTGTCTTTGTTTATAATGTGTTGGAAGGATGTCAGACATCAGAAGGCTGTGGGTAGCTACTTCTACATCGCTTTTGATTTGTTGTTGTTACTTTGAATGTCTGCACTATTGTATGCACATATCACATGCCTGAGGAAGGGGTCCTGTGTGGCCCTAAAACATTAGCATTCTTCCTCTTTAATGCGATCACTTTAAATAAAACCTTTAATTGTTATATGTGAAGATCTATGGTCTGCTGGCAAATATGTACATTGATCTGGTGGAATGGGCATTTAAAGTACAGGAGAATATTTCTCTTTCAGAATGCAAGCTCTTGCAATTAGATTTGGTAGCCATCATGCAATCGGTTCAATTAGAATCACTTTTTTCATCTCTTGCTCTATTTTTTTGAGCAGATGAGATAGGATTTGCACTGTAAGAAAAACAGAAGAGCAGATTTGTTTAATGTGATCACTCAGTTGAAGTTCTGAAGCATCTGAGTTGTCTTGCAGACACTATCTGATAGCTGTTGCTTTTAGCAAGGTAGGAATGAGACTCAGTGACCCTTCCGTTCTTAAGACCTGGGCTTCAACAGCCATGGCGTAAAGCTAGTGACTGAGAAGCAGGATGGAATAGAAAAGACAGCAGCTCCAGCGTGTTCGGCAGAGATCAGGGGTCGTCTTAGTAGTCTGTGTATATCTATGTAACATGTTCTTCTGGGCCGGTTTGGTGCCATGAGAATAACTGGCTTCTTCTCTTGCTCTATTTTGTGGAGCAGATGAGATAGAATTAACAGTTGAGAGAAGGCAAAGTTTATCCTGAAATGAGACCAGCGGATTATCAGGGCATGCAATGCCAGTGCTAGAGGATCCTTGGTCCTGGCCACAAACATCTATCAGTTTGAACATTTCTTGGTTAAGGACCAATTTCTCTTGGTCCAGGTGTAATCCGCCGTTTAGTTGTCCACTTCTGGGAAATGAACAGTAGAGATCGCTGGATAGGGAGCTTCTGCCCAGGAAATGATTTGGCTTGCTTCCTTTAGGGCTGCATGACTCCTGGTGTCCACCTTGGTGGTTAAGGTAGGCAAAAACCGTGGCATTGCTTGATTGCACCAATTGGGTTTCTTTGCGGAAGGAGGGATACTGTGTTGCAGAGCCTTCTTTACTGCTCTTACTGAATGGTACAGCCTCAAAAGAGGCCATCATGAGGCCAAGGACTCTCATAGTAAATCTCATTGTGGGATGTCTATTTGACCTCAATTTTTGAGCTTGAGCTCTGAGAAAAATAATTTTCTTCTCTGGAAGGAAAACCTTTGCTTATGATGTGTCCAGGGGTCCAGACTCGAGTGTCCCAGGCGAAGACAAAGGAGGAGAGCAGATTTTTGGAACTGATCACTCATCAGAAAGCTTGGAGCATCTGAAAATCTCTTAGAAGCCAGGGGGTCCTGAAGAAGGTGGCTTTGGGCCCACCCAACGTGTAAGTAAAACATTACCACCTGTTGGTCAAGTGCCCCACTGAGCAGATGTCTTACTTGGAAAGGCATACATGTGAGGTACCTTTTGCAGGCAGGTTCATCTGTCCAAATTTTAAGCCATGAAATTCTACAAATGTGAATGGAAATGTGTCTAATGTTCTAGGGCATGATTAGAGCAGAAGACAATTGTTGCAATGGCTGTGTAACAGCACAAACCTAAAATACAGGATCATGTTGGTTGTTCATTGTCCTAGTCCTGTTAGTTACAGTTTGACATACTGAAATTGCAGCATAAGCTGGTTTTAGGGCTTGCAAAACTAAAGGGAGCTTTTAGGAGTGTCAAACCTTCTATATGCAGAATATCTAAAAGAAGGAACATCTTCAAGAAGTACAATGAGATGTTTATACAGAAATTTTGTTGCTGTATCCCAGTCTACCTTGGCATCAGTCCCTTTGTTAAATGCAGAAACCCACAACGGGGAGAAATGGGGAAAGGGGGAAAACAGTCTAATAACCCATCTGATCTTTCCTCATCCTCACAGGTTCCTTTTGCTGGCAACAATCATCACGTAAAATAGGTCTTCACAATTCGAGTTCTTCCTCCAGTCACGAAAAGAGACATAATTTGGAATCTAATTCTTCACATTTCTCTGCACATGGGGTGACAGGTAACCTTGGTGACGTGCCTATGGACAATCTCTCCCAGACCCCGATTAGTGAGGTCATGGGGGCTTCTTCACCGGATTTAGGGGCTACCCCAAAACACTTTCCCTCTCACAGTGCAATGTCTTTACATTCTTCAACACTGGCTTTTTGTCCCCCTTTAGAGCACAATCACCCATCAAAAGAGCCAAAGAAAACAAACACCTACATGAAATATCCCTTTCCCAACAAACTGAATTAAACGTTTTCAATCCTTCATCACATTTACTTTCACACGATGAGACCGAAGTCCTCACTGGGCCTAAGCTTTTTTCCCTTCAAACAATCTGGACAAATTAATTAATGACCTCCACTTATTTGCATGAAAGATTTTTATGCAACTGTCCCATACGAAGCGGTCTGAAGCTTGAGCCCTTCACCCTGAGAGTGTAGGGCCTTGCATGATCTAACTCTTCTATCTTAAGAGGGTGAAAATCAAGACCTCATTGACCGGATTGAGTATGATAAACTTCTGGCAGAAACTGTTGGCCCTGGGGACGATGTGAACTCCACTACCCCTAATAACTTAAAGAAAAAAATTTCCAAAATTTCTCTCTGGTTATTCAAACCATCATGTACCTGCCTTCTTATAATGTACTACTAAAGCCATAGAATCTATTGACGCACCCCTTCGCTCTGTGTCCAATCTTACTCCCACCCAACACACTGCCCTTGAAGGTCTGGCTGGAAACAAGTCCATAGTCATTAAGCCCGTGGATAAGGGAGGAAATACAGTGGTGATTAACAACCAAGACTATAAACAGATACGGTATGTCTACAGATTCTCACCAGCTCTGACACTCCCCGGCATGGATCAATCGCACCTATGCATGTTATTATGCGTTTATAAGCACTGGCTTGCGCAGTGGGCTTGACCTGGGAATTCATCAATAACACACATCCACGAATTCCGGCATTCTACGCCCTCCCAAAGATACACAAGTTCATGACTGACCCTGCAGGTAGGCCCATTATTTCTGGCAACTCTAGCATTGCTGCGAATGCCAGTAAATGGGTCGATTGTTTTCTCAGACCCTTTGTTATCAGTCTACCTTCTTATATCAAAGATACTTCTCACTTCCTCCAATCTATTGAAGGTCTCATAATTTCTCCTCAAACTCTTTTGGTCACCATAGATGTGGATGCATTATATTGCTCCATTCTGCATGATTAAGGCCTGGCAGTTATTAATAATTTCTTTACACAGATTATGTCACACCCTAAGGAGCTCTTTGTAATTGTATTGGACTTGAGATTTATTTTGTGCAACACTGTTTTCATGTTTGATGGTTCCCACTTCCTCCAGGTACAGGGCATAAAGAAGTGCACTTGTTGTCCTATGCCAATCTGTACCTAGGGGAGTGGGAATGTAATTTCCTACTGTCAGAGAAATTCTCTGCTTTTTCGGAACATATTTCACTATAACTGCGCTATATAGACAATATTTTCCTGTTATGGGATGGTCATTTGACCTACTTCAGGAGTGTTTATCCACAATGAACTCCATCAATTACAATCTTACCTTCACCGTGTCCTTTGACAAGCACAAAGTGACATTCTTGGATGTTGAAAATGAAACTACAACAGAGGGAACATTAGTTAATCTATACCGCAAACTCTCTGCAGGTAACACCATACTTAGGGCGAATAGTTTCCACCCACAACCTTTGCTTCATTCTATGCCATACTCCCAATATCTAAGACTGCGACGTAACTGCCGTGATGATATGAAGTTCACCATTAGAAAAACAGTATATTTACCTAGAAAAATGGTGAAGTGTTCAATACTTATTTTACCCGCTGTTTTTTGTGTGTGGCATTTTGTATATTGCCTCCGTGTTTCTAAGGGGATATTTCAATGTTACTCCAATAAACAATGTATTTTAGTATCAATGTTGCACATATTTCTGATATCTTCTGGGCATCGCAAAGTCCCTCTTTCCCCATTTCTCCCCGTTGTGGGTTTCTACAATGAGAGGTTTGTTTAGGACAGAGACAGCAGGATCAGTATAGTAATAATTTGGGGAGGAGTGAAATTTCTTTCAGAAGTTACCCAGTCGGCATAAACACACATTACATTAATAGACTACAATTCTTTCAGTTCATGAACAAGGAATGTTTTCTAGGTTTTTTGTACCCATGGTAGGCATCATGAGACAGAGAAGAGTCAGCTTGCACATTGCCAATGCTTTTGAGGACAGAACTTTTCAATGTTAGCAAGCATGTTACCTGAAAGCTCTCTCGTCAATAAAGTGACAATCTGGGGGAGAACACTCATCCTCCAAAATTTCCTGAACATCCTCTTCATTTCCTTCTGTGTTTGCATCCTCTAGGACTGGCATATGAGGACCCAAGTCCAGTTGAGAAAAGGTTATAAGAGGCTTGGCAGTTTTGGTGTTTGGATGGAGATGGCTGAATTAAGGTAGTAATCTGTCTGAGGAAATTGACAAAGATACATAAAATTCTGCTTTAGTCAAATAGGCCACTTGTTTCATGCCTGAAATAAGAGCTGAAATTGGATGCTGAGCAGTTCTTGCTCTCATGCAAGGGACACGGATGGTTAAGTGTTATGTACAGTGCCTTGAAAAAGTATTCATACCCCTTGAAATTTTCCACATTTTGTCATGTTACAATCAAAAAGGGAAATGTATTTTATTGGGATTTTATGTGATAGAAAAAACACAAAGTGGCATGTAATTGTTAAGTAGAAGGAAAATGATAAATGGTTTTCAACATTTTTTTACAAATAAATATCTGAATCTGCCCACAGGACAACTATTAGTTGTGCACTCCACAAATCTGGCCTTTATGGAAGAGTGGCAAGAAGAAAGCCATTGTTGAAAGAAACCCATAAGAAGTCCCATTTGCAGTTTGCGAAAAGCCATGTGGGGGACACAGCAAACATGTGGAAGAAGGTGCTCTGGTCAGATGAGAACAAAATTGAACTTTTTGGCCTAAAAGCATAACACTATGTGTAGTGGAAAACAAACACCGCACGTCACCCTGAACACACCACCGCGAAACATGGTGGTGGCAGCATCATGTTGTGGGGATGCTTTTCTTCAGCGGGGACAGGAAAGCTGGTCAGAGTTGGAATGGTTTTGATCAAAGCATATTCATGTATTAGAATGGCGCAGCCAAAGCCCAGACCTAAATCCAATTGAGAATCTTGAAAATTGTTGTTCACAGGCGCTATTTCACAGGAAGGATCTTATCCCTGACATCCTTGGACAGCTCTTTGGTCTTGGCCAGGGTGGAGAAATCAGAATCTGATTGATTTCTTTTGTGGACACGTGTCTTTTATATAGGTAAAAAGCTGAGATTAGCAGCACTCCCTTTAAGGCCAACCCGGAATTCAGGTGGAAACAGTTGATTTTACGCCACTTGATTTTTGTTCACTGTTTTTCACCGAAGATCTCTATAGATCTATTGTGGACCAAAGCAATTTATACGCTGGTCAACACATCGCCACTATTCCCCAGTAAATTACGGTCTCCGAATTTAAGCTCTTTTTGGGCCTTTCCCTCAACATGGGCATAACTAAGAAGAGTGAGTTGCGGTCATATTGGTACACTGACCCAATTCACCATATGCCCTTGTTCTCTGCCTCCATGACCAGGGCACAATATGAGCAGATTTTACGGTTCATGCACTTCAACAACAATGAACTCTGTCGTCCTTGTGGAGACCCTGAATACGATCGGCTCTACAAAATTCGACCCCTCGTAAACCACTTCAACCAATGTTTTGCAGACTTGTTTACTCCCCATCAAGTTGTCTGCGTTGATGAGTCCCTGATTAAATTTTCTGGCCGCTTGTCATTCAAACAGTACCTTCCCTGCAAGCGTGCCAGATACGGGGTCAAGATGTATAAGCTCTGTGACAGGGCCACAGGCTATACATGTAGTTTTATGGTTTACAAGGGCAAAGATAGTCACGTAGAACCGACAAACTGCCCTGACTACATAAGAAGTGCTGGCAAGATAGTGAGACTTGGTGTCACCCTTATTCGGAAAGGGGTACCACTTGTACGTGGACAATTATTACACGAGCGTGCCACTTTTTAGTCACCTTTTTGATCATTAGATTGGAGCATGTGGCACCGTGTGACCTAATCGCCGGGGCTTTCCCCAGCGGCTTGTAGATTTCCGTCTTTGGCTGGGGGAGAGAGCCTGCTTGCAGTGTAATAATTTGCTCGCTATGAAGTGGAGGGGTAATAAGAATGTTTTTGTTCTTACCTCCCTTCATACAGACATGATGATCCAAATTACTACGGTGACTGGTGTGGAAGAGAAACCTCTCTGTGTCCACGAATATAACCAAAATGCAACGACCAGTTGGCGCCGTACCTAGTTGCCCGTAAGGCCAGACACTGGTACAAAAAAAGTGTCTGTATTTATTTCAATTGGCTTTGCTGAACGCTTATGTGCTATACAGAGATTCAGGACGGACTGGATCCTTCCTTAAATTCCAGGAAGAGATCGTCAGAGCCCTTCTGTTTCCAGACGGTGCTCCACCTCACCTTTCCCAACCAAATGCAGTAAGCCGGCTGCATGAGAGGCATTTTCTTTATGTCCTCCCGAGTACCCCTACCCAACGAGCCCCCCAAAAAAGATGTTGTGTCTGCAGCAAGCGCGGATTTAGGCATGACACCCGGTATTATTGTCCCTTCTGTCCTGACAATCCTGGTCTTTGCATGGTGAATGTTTTGAATGCTACCATACACTAGTTGAGTATTAGCGTAGGGTACAGCACTGCACAGACTAGGACACACTTTCACAGGGTCTCCCAAGATGCCATCGCATTTTGAGAGACCCAAACCTGGTACCAGTTACAAAAGTTAAAGTTACAAAAAAAAGTGTAAAAAAAAAAAAAAAAAAAAAACACAAAAACTCTATTCTCTCTCTATTGTTCTTCTCTTTTTACTGTATTCTATTCTGCAATGTTTTACTGTTGTTATGTTTTTATCATGTTTGGTAACCATTTTTTTGTTTTCAGGTACGCCATTCAGCTGCAGAGCGGATTTATTTATCTTGACAGCAACAGCGTTTGCTCCCACGATACATAAAGCCGTGACTCCAGCGCTGTCGGAGGTGATTTCACCACCACAGTTACATACTTCAGCATATATGCCGAAGCGTGGGGGCAGCAGTGGGTGGAGGAGCGGTTTGCTCCTGCCTTTTGCGGGAGGATGCCCCCATGCTTCGGCATATATAAACGGTGCATGTATGCCCATCATTAGAAGTGGGTGGATGAAGGGAGGTATTCTAATGGTGGGCATACCCACCGATCAATATCTTCTTTTCGTTCAGCCCACAGGCTGCATAAAAAAAAACTTACAATATATGCCCAACAAGGACCAGCAACATACTGGTATGTTGCTGGACTTTGAGTGGTTATACCAGAATGATGCCTGCAGGTTTAGGTATCATTCTTTTCAGCCAGCAGTCGGCTTTCATGTAAAAGCAATCCTAGCAGCTAATTAGCCTCTAGACTGCTTTTACAAGCAGTGGGAGGGAATGCCCCCCCCACCGTCTTCCATGTTTTTCTCTGGCTCTCATGTCCCAACAGGGAACCCGAGAATGCAGCCGGTGATTCGGCCAGCTGACCATAGAGCTGATCAGAGACCAGAATGGCTCCAATCATCTCTATGGCCTAAGAAACCTGAAGCTACGAGCATTTCATGACTTAGATTTCGCCGGATGTAAACAGCGCCATTGGGAAATTGGGAAAGCATTTTATCACACCAATCTTGGTGTGGTCAGATGCTTTGAGGGCAGAGGAGAGATCTAGGTTCTAATAGACCCCAATTTTTTCAAAAAAGAGTACCTGTCACTACCTATTGCTATCATAGGGGATATTTACATTCCCTGAGATAACAATAAAAATGATAAAAAAAAAAAAAAAAAAAAAAAAAAAATGAACGGAACAGTTTAAAAATAAGATAAAAAAAAAAAAAAAAAAAAGGACCCCTGTCCCCCCCTGCTCTCACGCAAAGGCGAACGCAACCGTCGGTCTGGCATCAAATGTAAACAGCAATTGCACCATGCATGTGAGGTATCACCGCGAAGGTCAGATCGGGGGGGCAGTCATTTTAGCAGTAGACCTCCTCTGTAAATCTAAAGTGGTAACCTGTAAAGGCTTTTAAAAATGTATTTAGTTTGTCACCACTGCACGTCTGTGCGCAATTTTAAAGCATGTCATGTTTGGTATCCATGTACTCGGCCTAAGATCATCTTTTTTATTTCATCAAACATTTGGGCAATATAGTGTGTTTTAGTGCAATCAAATTTTAAAAAGTGTGTTTTTTCCCAAAAAAATGCGTTTGAAAAATCGCTGCGCAAATACTGTGTGAAAAAAAAAAATTAAACACCCACCATTTTAATCTGTAGGGCATTTGCTTAAAAAAATATATATAATGTTTGGGGGTTCAAAGTAATTTTCTTGCAAAAAAAAAAAAATTTTTTTCATGTAAACAAAAAGTGTCAGAAAGGGCTTTGTCTTCAAGTGGTTAGAAGAGTGGGTGATGTGTGACATAAGCTTCTAAATGTTGTGCCTAAAATGCCAGGACAGTTCAAACCCCACCCAAATGACCCGATTTTGGAAAGTAGACACCCCAAGCTATTTGCTGAGAGGCATGTTGAGTCCATGGTATATTTTATATTGTGACACAAGTTGCGGGAAAAAGACAAATTTTATTTTTTTCACAAAGTTGTCACTAAATGATATATTGCTCAAACATGCCATGGGAATATGTGAAATTACACCCCAAAATACATTCTGTTGCTTCTCCTGAGTACGGGGATACCACGTGTGAGACTTTTTGGGAGCCTAGCCGCGTACGGGACCCCGAAAACCAAGCACCACCTTCAGGCTTTCTAAAGGTGTAAATTTTTGATTTCACTCTTCACTGCCTATCACAGTTTCAGAGGCCATGAAATGCCCAGGTGGCACAACCCCCCTCCCCCCTATTTTGGAAAGTAGACACCCCAAGCTATTTGCTGAGAGGTATAGTGAGTATTTTGCAGACCTCACTTTTTTTCACAAAGTTTTGAAAATTGAAGAAAGAAAAAAAAAAAATGTTTTCTTGTCTTTCTTCATTTTTAAAAACAAATGAGAGCTGCATAATACTCACCATGCCTCTCAGCAAATAGCTTGGGGTGTCCACTTTCCAAAATGGGGTCATTTGGGGGGGGGGGGTTGTGCTATCTTGGCATTTTATGGCCTTCGAAACTGTGATAGGTAGTGAGAAGTGAATCAAAAATTTACGCCCTTAGAAACCCTGAAGGCGGTGATTGGTTTTCGGGGCCCCGTATGAAGCTAGGCTCCCAAAAAGTCCCACACATGTGGTATCCCTGTACTCAGGAGAATCAGCAGAATGTATTTTGGGGTGTAATTCCACATATGCCCATGGCCTGTGTGAGCAATATATCATTTAGTGACAACTTTGTGCAAAAAAAAAAAAAGTTTGTCATTTTCCTGCAACTTGTGGCAAAATATAAAATATTCCATGGACTCAACATGCCTCTAAGCAAATAGCTTGGGGTGTCTACTTTCCAAAATGGGGTCATTTGGGGGGGGGGGTTTGTGCCATCTGGGCATTTTATGGCCTTTAAAACTGTGATAGGTAGTGAGGAGTGAAATAAAAAATGTACGCCCTTAGGAATCCTGAAGGCGGTGCTTGGTTTTAGGGGCCCCGTGCGCAGCTAGGCTCCCAAAAACTCCTACACATGTGGTATTCCCATACTCAGGAGAAGCAGCTAAATGTATTTTGGGGTGCGATTCCACATATGCCCATGGCCTGTGTGAGCAATATATCATTTAGTGACAACTTTTTGTAAATTTTTTTTTTTTTTTTTTTTGACATTATTCAATCACTTGGGACAAAAAAAATGAATTTTCAATGGGCTCAACATGCATCTCAGCAATTTCTTTGGGGTGTCTACTTTCCAAAATGGGGTCATTTGGGGGGTTTTGTACTGCCCTGCCATTTTAGCATCTCAAGAAATGAGATAGGCAGTCATAAACTAAAAGCTGTGTAAATTTCAGAAAATGTACCCTAGTTTGTAGACGCTATAACTTTTGCGCAAACCAATAAATATACGCTTATTGACATTTTTTTTACCAAAGACATGTGGCCGAATACATTTTGGCCTAAATGTATGACTAAAATTGAGTTATTGGATTTTTTTTTATAACAAAAAGTAGAAAATATCATTTTTTTTTTCAAAATTTTCGGTCTTTTTCCGTTTATAGCGCACAAAATAAAAACGGCAGAGGTGATCAAATACCATCAAAAGAATGCTCTATTTGTGGGAAGAAAAAGACGCAAATTTCGTTTGGGTACAGCATTGCGCAGTTAAAGCGCCGCAGTGCCAAATTGTAAAAAGTGCTCTGGTCAGGAAGGGGGTAAATCCTTCCGGGGCTGAAGTGGTTAAAGTAATTTTTTCCAAAAAAATTGCATTTGAAAGACCGCTGCGCAAATACAGTGTGACATTAAATATTGCAACAACCACCATTTTATTCCATAGGATATCTACTAATATATATATATATATATATATATATATATATATATATATATATATATATATATATATATATATATATATATAATGTTTGGGGGTTCTAAGTAATTTTCTAGCAAAAAAAAAAATGATTTTAACTTGAAATGAACAAATGTCAGAAAAAGGCTTAGTGTTTAAGTGGTTAAATTTTCCTCACTTACACACCAAGTGTATTCCATTGACAAACTGTTACAATGTTTAGACTTAGTTCAACTGATAAAGAATGTTGTGCTTCTTGGAGGACTGCCCAGATTTTTTTTTCCTTTCGTTTGATGACTGTGGCTTCAGAAGAGCAGAGAGAATTCTTTGCATAGCAAGAATCCTGAAACACTTTTATCAAGATCACAACGGGGAAAGAATCGCTATAACGATTCTTGATGATTAATCGTGCAGCTCTAATACTTATGAACCACAGTCCTGGATAATCTGCGTCATTGAGCAGCAGCTGCGGGGAGGAGGAAGGAGCACTGACAACAGCTGGGCTATGGAAGCCTATGTGTGACATCATTGCTCCCAGAATTTCCTGTCATTGTTGAGCACTTACTGACACAAGGAAGCCAGGGCTGCGGGACCATGTGACTGGATCGGAGCGGCTTAAAAAAAAAAAAGTGTACAGATCTTTTTTACACATGTCAGGTAGGATAGGTAGCAGGAGGGAAAGGGGAAGGGAACATTTCTGAGAATAGTTTGTGTTAGGCAGGAATTCCACTTTAAGTGCTGTTTAGCCAAAAATGCTCCAATAAATCTCTAATCTGCTTAGAGAAGTATGGTGATCATGCCTTAAACCAGTATCATTCAGTCTCTGGAATAATCATTGATAATAGGATGTTTTGTACACCAGTCATCCATCCATATTCATTAAAGGTCACACTGTCAAATGTTTTGCTTCTTTCTTGGTGTGGGGGTGTCATTAAAAACACCACAGAGATAAAGAGCTTGCCCTAAGGTTGGTGGTTAAAACATCATTGCCAAAAAGCACATTTCATTCACAAGGAACCTTGTCCAGCCTGCTTATTCCTCCAAATCAGCCTCCTTGGCTTGTGTCCCTGGCAGGCCAAAACTCCAAGATCCACCACTTTTGCATGAAGGCTTGGCCCAACCTATGAACAACAAGGAGGGAAGATATCTTTCAACCTTCATTGACTGGCTTCAAGCATTTCTGACTGAGTATTTTTTTCTTTAAATATACCCCAGTATGCTGCAGACATAAAAGATTGATATTGAATTGGTTTGCTTGATGGTTGCCTCTTAATATTCACCTTCATTTGCTCGTCTTTCTTGGCCACCAAAGCTTCTCAAGGATGTTCTGGCAGTCAATTCCTGGAACACCCTGAAGGACTTTTGGGTGTGCAAGATTTACCCCTAAAGTCCTTACTGACTCCATTCCTGCACCTGCAGTACTTAGGACTGTTCCAAAACACTGGTAAAATAAGAGTGCTTCTTTCTTTTAAAATAAAAAGATAAGAGTGCTTCTTCTAAAGTAAAAACTGCACTCTATATGCTTGAGCTTCAATACACACAGAGTCAGGAGACATTGGCCGGTTCAATAAAAAATGACCCACATTTGGCCCATGTGAATGCCAGCTGGTCTGACAGAAGAGCGTTAATCAGTGTTGTGGCAGAGGGGCCATCCCCCTGTCAGAACACAATAGGTCAATGGGGGAGATTGCTTTACTAACGTCAGACCGTTAGTACAGCGGCTTCGAATGGAGCTGACAGTCCTATTTTCGTTCAACCCGCTGGGTTGAACAAAAAAAAAAAAAAAAAAAAAAGCTCATAGTGTGTACCAGACTTAAGGTCCAACAAATACAGACACAGCACAGATCTCCTCTCTACAAAGCTGTAGGAGGCTACTGGGGATAATGAGTTTTGAGGTGGTTCTAATTGCGGTTGAATTATTTATGGGAAGGATGCTTATCTTTCAGTGCTTGCTACAACTAAACATTTGAGTAGATGTAGGGGTGTAGCTACTAGAAGGAGCTGGCCCTTTTGTATAGTGTCCAAACATTCTAAGGGCGGAAGTATACCGACACAAAGAAATTCTGTACTGTGACCTTTAATGAATCTGGATGACAAGATGGATGACTGGTGTACTAAAAAATCCCATTATCAATGGTTATTCTAGAGACTGAATGATTCTGGTTTAAGGCATGATCGCCATACTTCTGTAAATTTGGATTCTCTCTATAGATATATCTTACCATGCAAGTGCCTGACCAACTACCTTCAAATTCTCATTTCAGCGTAGATTAGCAGCTTTTACTATGGCATTTAATGGGGGGAAATTTGGAAACCGATCAGCTAACATTTCTCAAAAAAAGTAGATATACAGTCAGTTTTCGCTGAAATTGCATGATAGATTCAGCTCTGAACCAGTGAGGCATGGTCTCCACTCGATCTAATCTTTATATATAAATTCCTACTAAATTGCTTGCCCCTTACAAGGGATCAGTTCACATTAGTATTGTCTTGAGAAGGCCATGGAGCTGCTATGTTTGTGGGGTACGGCTGTAAAAGCACCACCTTCTGCGTTGTTTGTATCTCAACTATATTTTTAAAGCAACTGGGCCTGATGCTAAAGGGCTTTTGTTAGATGCTTTACTTTTTCTGTTTTACCTTTCAGTTTCAGGTAGTAAACAATGATTCACCAGAAGAGAGGGTCTGCATGTAGGAAGCTGGACTTTGGCTCACCCCTTGAGAAAATGTTGTAATTTACTTTTCTGTTGTTGTCAAGTTTTTGGTTAAAGGAGAAATGTAGCCAAAGCTTTTTTAGCTGTACTTCTCCTTTGGATCACAGGAGTGCAGTTCGTTTTGCACTCCTGTGACACGTTTTCAACTGACAGGAAGATAAAGTCTGCACTTAGCTAATGTCACAGAGCCAGCTCAGGCTCTGAAAAGATCCCGACCATATAATCAGGATCCACCCAGAAGCTTGGACTGGCAGCTGGCTCAGCGAGCCTCTCAGAGCCAGAGCCAGCCGCTCTCACCCCCTCCACAGCCCTGTGCTCTAGCGAGCACTTGAGGGGCAGAGCAGAGAGGCAGGGACTGAAAGTCACCAGCTCTCTGCAGCCTGAAGACCGAGAGCTGAGCGATCGGCAGTGTTTGGTCACTCATTTCTCAGTATGGAGCCAGCGGAGAACAGCTGCAGCATCAGACCAAAGCTGCATCCACCTAGGTAAGGGGGCTTCAGCTTACTGTTGGCTGAAAACGGGTCACAAGAGTGCAGAATGAACTGCACTCTGGCTGTACTTCTCCTTTAAAGACTCAATTTCTAAAAAAAAAAAAAAAAAATCAGGAAAACTCCCTTCTCTCGTCATACTTGTGGAATCCCAAAAATTCTAGAATCTCTTTGGCAACATTGCAGTTTCAGCCTACTTCTCAGGGTGGTTTAGCATTGCCAAATCTGAGACTTTATAATTATGCCTCTCAACTTGTTTATGTACATTGGTGGCTTTTCCCCCCAAATAAATAATGCAGCCACGGTGGTGGAAGCTACCTTAGTCTCTTCCTATGAGACCCTAACTAATCTAATTTATAGGAGAGCTATACCAGTCCCTGAGGGCACTGATATTTTAAGAGTTTCCTGAAAAATCTATGAGCATTGTCTTTCTATGGTTTCTGACTCCTTGCATTTAATTTCCACCAACCACCAGATCTGGTTCAACCCATCCCCAACATTTTTTTAATTCTCCGAATGCTTGCTTCTGGGCATTGAAATTGTTGAAATTTGTACACCACTTATATGATCACAGTCTGTTAAATCTTTTATCCAACTCAGGGAACAATATAGGGTCCCAATCTCCTGGCACTTTAGGTACCTACAACTGAGACATGCCACCTTGGCACAATTCGGAGATCTACAATTCGTAAATTCTACCCTAGAAAAACTCCTATTTATAGAACTCCTTCACAGAACAAATCTACTCATCTACAGGTTTTGAAAGATTAATGACATTAGATATCCCAGCTCTTTTGGAGGAATATTGGGAGGAGCTCCTTTATACCTATTTTTCCACTGCTATGTCAGCTAGAGACAGATTGATTCGGTTACACATTTTTCACAGGATAGATTATATTTCACTTAGATTATTTCGGATGCGCAAGAGAGATCCAGACATGCCATAGATACTCAAGGGATCTCCTCCATATGCTATGAACCTGTGAGAAAATAAGATCATTCTGGTCCAATATAACCCAGTTTGTTGCTACGAAATTCGACCTTCCTAATGTGTGCAATCCAAAATGGTGTTTGCTGGGGGTATTGGAGGAGATTGATCCAAGTTCCTATCAGAAGCAGTTTCTATGGTTTCTATTGTTTTATGCTAGGAAAACGGTTGTATTGCAGTGGATACATTCTACAGCAGTGCCCCTTAACCAATGGAAAATTGATTAACCAGGTCTTGCCTATTTATAAATTTACATGTAAGGCTAGGGGTTGGAGACCATGGATAGAGCTTTTTGATGCCTGTGCAACACATGAGACCTAATACCCATATTTGTTACAGGAATGGAGGCATGAGTTTCCTATGCCCTTTTGAGCGGAGAGCATTTACTTTGTTTCTGACTCCAGCTATGTTTCCTTTTTTATATAAAAGTGTGTATCTTCTACTTCTTTGAGTATAAGATCTAGGTTTGGTTTTGCAGGTTTGCTGATCTACGTTTTGTATTTAACCGATCTGGGAATGACAATATCTTGGTAAATCTCATTAACTCGGGCAAGGTACGCAGATCTTTTCTATAAGAAATGTTAAACCTTTTACTACACAAGAAATGTTCTATACCGCCTATATATACGTAACTTGGGTTTGTGTATTATGTGTAATTTGATCCTGATGTAATTCCTTTTCTTTGTTGAAAAGCCAATAAAAGTTAAAAAAAAAAAAAAATCTTAATTTCTACTCAAATACACCAGACTCTGTTGGAGGTCAATATAGAATTGTAGTAGATTAGAGTACTTCCATTTTAAATGAGCTCTTAACGCTCAAATTCAGGATGAAATGGAGGGATTCTTTCAGCAACATTCTACTTATGACATAAGTGATTATTTTTATTATGGAATACCCATAAAGTGTATATTAGGGGATTAATCAACAAATAAATATGTGGTGTGTCAATCCCATGCTACTCTTTACGTGTTAAATGTGCAAAAACAATATACAAAACACTACAAAAAGCTGTTATTATAGCAATGTGTTGGTGGCTGCTAGCTGTAATATGTGTTCTCACACCCTGCGTGTATACAGTTAGGATCAAAATGTAACACTGCTGTGCCTCCTAATACCTCTACAAATATAATTGTGCTAATTAGCACAGTGCATACTACAAATGTGATAAACACAATATAAAAAATAAAAATCAAAAACATATAATACAATATTACTACAATGTTCATCAATCACTTGAAATATAAATAAAGTTCTTTGTGTTCAAATACAGTATTTCTTGTCATCTTACACCTCTAGTGATCCAATAACATTATACACACTGTGAATCCCACCACCATTCACTTATGCGCTCACCTTATATAGTGGACCTGCCCAGTGTCAGGTCAAATAACACCTTTTCCCACTGTTGTAAATTCCACTTGGCTATAACCACACTTCAATTTTTCTCCTCCAATTTCCACTTTAGATACTGTGAAACACATCCAGTTTAAATAGGTGCATGGCCCTTTAAAAGATCGTAATTTCTTCCTGCAGTGGAATCATAAAGCAAAAGGGATCCCCATAGTGTAGCAAGCTTCTTAAAACAATTTTATTTAAAATATAGTGCACTTACATCAAGTAAAAACATAAATAGCATGTAAAAACAGCGGGGCTGCAGCTCCCACATCACTTACGAATTCAGCCGTCAGACCCCCCAATTCCGAAGGGTCTGATTATAACCAAGTGGAATTTACAACAACCCATAAGTGGGAAAGGTGTTATTGTGTATATGAGGGGTATTTTACTAAAATTGTCTCAAAAGAGGCAGCTTCAGCCAGTTGCTGAATTTACCCAAGAAATGGCCTCTCTACAGCACCTGAATGAGTCCAAAACTACTCCAACAACTAGTAGGCACCTCAAACTCTGCTGTCTCTGGTCTCACTGAGTGAGTATATTAATTAATATTAATATTAATATAATAACAACCCAGATAACAAAGTTGGAGCATACCTATCATGATTAACTAAAGATTAACTAAATATAAAGATAATGTATTTATGTAAAGATAAACTCTACCACCCTCCCTCCCCATTTATCAATTTTCATTTAACCCCCTCTTACCTTTTATGCAGAGTTGTTCCCAATTAACATACTCACACGCCCAGCAAACCCAGCATTGTTCTGTTGTAATACACCACAAGCTGGTCCTGTGCCACCATCTTCATTTTGGACGTAATCTTGAGCCAGCCCCCTTATGTCACCCGCCAGGACCACCTCCATCTAGCCTATTGGGAAATCTGGTGTGTAGATAATGCCTCCTATCTACACCCTTCTCCCGGTTCAGGTGGAAGAGGACCAAATGGGCTTTTATTTCAACAGACAGGCTCTTGATGAGATTTAGCAGTTTTCTGAACCTAGTTCTGTATGTGGATGCCAATCGACTGCCTTCTCTGCACCTAGGTTTGAATATTTTATGAAAAAATTCTGGTACCTCAGCCTGATATATACAGCAATCATGGCCCTTTATTCTACTCTAAGGTTTACACTTTGGGGTATCTACCCTAACTTTTTCAGATACCTAACAGAACAAGAAAGGGGTGCCCCCTCTCTCTCCACTTATTTTTGCTCTTGTTATGAAACAATCATCCAAGTTCACTGGAACGCATCCAAATATACATAGTACAGATAGCAAGGGAGGTTAATACCATAGGCCTGTATGTATGACTGGAATAGTACCACTTGATTGGTTTAAGGCCACTGTGGTGCCTTTATTTAAAAAAGGATAACAGTCTTGACCAAGTAACTACAGACCTGTTAGTTTAACTTCTATAGTTGGGAAGATACTGGAGCACAGTAGATAAATTCTTGATGGAAAAACATATTTTAAGCAACAGACAGCATGGATTCATGAAAGACAGAAGTGTAAGGTAAAGTCTACAGACTTGGAAAGATCAGTTTGTTAAATAGATAGAAAACTGGCTAAAAGACTGAATTCAGAGCATAGTGGTTAATCATTCTTACTCTGAATGGTATAAAGTTATCAGTGGTGTATCCCAAGGTTCATTGTTGGGACCCTTACTTTAATATATTCATAAAAGATACAGGGTGTGAAATTAAAAGTACCATTTCAGTCTTTGGAGATGACACCAAGCTATGCAGTGGAATAACATCCTTACGTGATGTCTCCAACTTACAAGCCGACCTTAATGCGCTGTTTAATTAGGCAACTATGTGGCAGATGAGGTGTAATGTTGACAAAGGAAAAGTTATGCATTTGGCAGCTAAGAATAGGCATGCATTATATATACTAGGGGGAGTATAACTGGGGGAAATCAATGGTGGAGAAGGCTCTGGGTGTTTTGGTAGATCATAGGCCTAATAATAGCATGCAATACCAAGCTGCTGTTTTCAAAGCAAGCAAAATCCTCTCTCGTAATAAGAGAGGTATGGACTCCAGAGAGAGAGATATAATTTTTCCCCTGTACAAATCATTAGAGGAAAAGAGATTTAATCTCCAAATACAGAAAGGTTTCTTCACAGTAAGAGCTGGATACTAACATTTATAGGTAAAATTGATCAAGGGAATATGTGATTAACTCTCAGGGGATCAGGATGGAATTTTTTCCCCCTGCTGGAGCAAATTGGATCATGCTTTGCTGTTTTTTTTTTTGCCTTCCTCTGGATCAACTGTGGGCATACGATTGTGTATATGGGGTTGTATGGTTTGTTTTTTGCCCTTTTATTGGTTGAACTAGATGGAATTGTGTCTTTTTTCAACCCAACTAACTATGTAGATGATGTTATCTTGGCCATGGGGAAATTGCAAATAACTGTCCAGGCTACACAACAGGCCCTTTCAAAGTTTGGCAGTATTTCCAATTATAAGGTTAATAACAAAATTCAGATACTAAATCTAGATATTACTGATACCTTTAAAGCCTAATTCCAGAGTTCAGTGAACCTTAAATAATTTGGACCAAGCTAGTCCAAACTATTTCCTTCACTAACAGGTGTGCTTGCTGTCAGCACTGTGTGAACTGTATGTAGCGTCAACTACATACAGTACACATCGTTGTGTTCCAGCAGAAGGAAAGGGACTTCTCCATCCAGGAACAAAATTGAGTTTGGGTGAGCTCTGCTCAGCCATTCAGAGAAGGCTTTACATTTTCTGAATGAATACAGGGCTTCCTCTAATTGGCTGAAGTGGAGGGGTGGAAGAATAATGTCACACTCTCCATCTTAGCCAATCAGAGGAAGCTATGTTTTTGTTAAAAAAAATATATATATATATATATATATATATATATATATATATATATATATATATATATATATAAAACTTCCTCTAAATTGGAACATGATGAGAAGTGTGTTCCCTACATGGGTATTAAAACTACATATCCACGTAAACGAACGTGTCCTTGTAACTATTTACCCTGATCTCTAAAATTCAACAGTGGTGAGTGGTGATAAGACTATACTCATCCCTTTGTATCTTGGCCAAGAAGGATTATGAATGTTAAGCTGCTTTTTATATCAAATATTCTATACAGTGGGGAAAACAATTATTTGATCCCCTGGAGATTTTGTAAGTTTGCCTAGTTAAAAAGAAATGAGGGGTCTATATTTTTTTCTCATAGGTGTATTTTAAATGATAGAGACAAAATATGAACCCAAAATCTAGAAAAAAACACATGATACAGATGTTATAAATTAAGTTGCAGTTCAGTGAGTAAGATAAGTATTTGATCCCCAAGCAAAATGTGACTTAGTACTTGGTGGAGAAACCCTTGTTGGCAAGCACAGAGGTAAGACTTTTCTAGTAGTTGGTGACCAGGTTTGCACACATCTCAGGAGGGATTTTGGTCCACTCTTTGCAGATCTTCTCTAAATCCTTAAGGTTGGGAGGAAGAAAAATGCAGACTGTGACCCTAAGAACACCATCCCTACAGTCAAGCATGGAGGTGGAAACATTATGCTTTGGGGCAGTTTCCCTGCTAAAGATACAGACCGACTTTGTCGCATTGAGGGGCCAATGGATGGGGCCATGTATTGTAAAATCTTAGATGAGAACCTTCTTACCCAGCCAGAATACTGAAGATAGGCCATGGATGGGTCTTTCAGGATGACAATGACCCACAACATACCGCCAAGAAAACAAAGGAGTGGCTCAAGAAGAAGCACATTAAGGTCATGAAGTGGCTTAGCAAGTCTCCAGACCTGAATCCTATAGAAACTTTTCGGAGGGAGCTGAAACTTTAAGTTGCCAAGTGACAGACAAGAAACCTAAAGGATTTAGAGAAGATCTGTAAAGAAGAGTGGATTAAAATCCCTCCTGAGATGTGTGCAAACCTGGTCACCAACTACAAGAGACGCCTTACCTCTGTGCTTGCCAACAAGGGTTTCTCCACCAAGTACTGACTTTCAAAAGAGCCAACTTGCCTAAACTGCGCTCCTTGCTAAAATATATTAAATGGGATCCTAGGAACAAAGAACACAGAGGAAAAATTGGAGTGCTTTAAGAGCATATTAAATAAAGATATTGGCCAGTGCATCTCAATGGGAAATAAATTTAAAAGCGCTAACAAAGGTCCTGGGTGGCTTAACTTCAAAGTAAAAATGCATATAAAAGCAAAGAAGGCCTTCAAAAAATACAAGGCGGGGGGTCATCATCAGCACTCCAACTTTACAAAGAACGCAATAAGAAATGTAAGGGTGCAATCAGGGCGGCTAAGATAGAACACAAAAGGCATAAAAAGGAGAGTAAAAAAAACAAGAAATTCTTTAAGTACATACATAGTAAGAAAGAGAGGTCAGAACATATTGGCACCATAAAGGATGATGAAGGGAATCTGGTTACAAAATACAGAGAGATTGCAAAGGTTTTGAATTTATTCTTCTCAGTCGTCACAAGGTAAACGGGGGGATTCAGCACCCTCATTGCTAACTGAGGACAGAATTAGAAATAGACTTGAGAAACTGAATATTAATAAGTCACCAGGATCAGATGGCTTGTACCTGAGGGTCCTCAAGGAACTCAAGTCAAGTGATTGCCAGACCATTGTTCCTAATTTTTATGGACAGTCTACTGACTAGAATGGTAACAGCTGATTGGAGAAAAGACAATGTTGCACCAATATTTAAAAAAGGGCCAAGATACATCCCTGGGAACTACAGGCCAGTTAGCCTAACATCAATAGTTTGCAAGCTCTTGGAGGAGATGATAAGGAACTATATACAAGATTTTAGTCATAAAAATGGTATTAGCAGTAATCAGCATGGATTCATGAAGAATCGTTCTTGCCAGACCAATCTATTAACCTTCAATGAGGAAGTGAGCTGCCATTTAGATAAAGGCCTGCAGATGTGGTGTATCTGGATTTTGCAAAGGCATTCGATACAGATCCCCATAAACGTTTACTGTGCAAACTAAGGTCTGTCGGCATGGACCAAAGGGTGAGTACATGGATTTAAAACTGGCTACGGGGTGAGCCCAGAGGGTGGTGATAAATGTGGAGTACTCGGAATGGTCTGGTGTGGAAAGTTGGGTCACCCAGGGTTCTGTCCTGGGACCAATCCTATTTAATTTATTTCTTAACGATCTGGAGGATGGGATAAACAGCTCAATCTCAGTATTTTCAGATGATGCTAAGCAGGGCAATAACTTCTAAGCAGGATGTGGAAACCTTGCAAGAAGATCTAAACAAATTAATTTGGTGGGCAACTGAAAAAAAAAAAAATGACAAATGAGGTTTAATGTTAAAAAATGTAAAATAATGCATTTGGGTACCAAAAATATGAATGCAATCCATTCACTAGGGGGAGAACCTCTGGGAGAATCTAGAATGGAAAAGGACCTGGGGGTCCTAGTAAATGACAGGCTCAGCAATGGCATCCAATGCCAGGCTGCTGCAAGCAAAGCCAACAGAATATTGGCATGCATTAAAAAGGGGATTAACGCCAGAGACAAAACGATAATTTTCCCACTCTACAAGACTCTGGTCCGACCGCATCTGGAGTATGCCGTCCAGTTCTGGTCACCAGTCCTTCCAGAGAAGGGCAACAAAGCTAATAAAGGGACTGGAGGATCTCAGCTATGGGAAAAGACTGCAAGCATTGAACTTATTCTCTCTGGAGAAGAGACGCTTGAGAGGGGATATGATTTCAATGCGCAAATACTGTACTGGTGACCCCACAATAGGGATAAAACTTTTCCGCGCAAGGGAATTTAAAAAGCCACGTGGCCATTCACTAAAATTAGAAGTGAAGCGGTTTAACAAACTGCGTAGAGGGTTCTTTACTGTAAGAGCGGTACGGATGTGGAATTCTCTTCCACAAGCATTGGTTTCAGTGGGGAGCATCGATAATTTAAAAAAAACTATTAGATGAGCACCTAAACAACCACAACATACAGGGGTATACAATGTACTATTAACATAAAAGCACACACGAGTTGGACCTGTGTCTTTTTTTTCAACCTCACCAATAACTATGCAAGTATGAAGTCATGTTTTGCTTGGGGATCGAACACTATATTACTCAATGAACAGCAACACAATTTATAACATTAGTATCGTGTTTTTTCTGGATCTCTGGTTGATATCCTGTCTCTATTTAAAATACACCTATGATAAAAATGAAAGACACTTCATTTATTTGTAAGTGGGCAAACTTACTTCCCCACTGTACCTATTTTGTTCAGTTTTTATCTATCTATCTACATCATTTTTACTTAACTACTTAAGGACCGGGCCTATTTTTCAAACTTGGTGTTTACAAGTTAAAATCTGTTTTCTTTTGCTAGAAAATTAGTTTAAAACCCCATACGTTATATATTTTTTTTCAGACACCCTAGAGAATAAAATGGAGGTCGTTGCAATACTTTATGTCACACCGTGGGTCTTACAAGCTCAAGACCAAAAAATAAGAAAACGGTAACGTTAGCCCAATTTTTTTTTTTTTTATATATTGTGAAAGATAATGTTACGCCAAGTAAATTGATACCCAACATGTCACACTTCAAAATTGCGCCCACTCATGGAATTGCAACAAATTTTGACCCTTAAAAATCTCTATAGATGACGTTTAAAAATTTCTACAGGTTACCAGTTTCGAGTTAGAGGAGTTCTAGCAATTATTGCTCTCGCTCTAACGATTGAGGCGATACCTCACGTGTGGTTTGAACATAGTTTTCATACGTGGTTGTGACTTACCTATGCGTTCGCTTCTGAGCGCGAGCTCGGCGGGACGGGGCGCTTTCAATTTATTTATTTTTTTTACTTTTTATTTTTACACTGTCCTTTAAAAAAAAAAGTTTGGTCACTTATTCCTATTACAAGGGATGTAAACAACCCTTGTAATAGAAAAAAAGCATGATAGGACCTCTTAAATTTGAGATCTGGGGTCAAAAAGACCTCAAATCTCACATTTACACTAAAATTCAATAAAAAAAAAAAAAATTCCTCTTTAACAACTTCAGCCCGGGAAGGATTTGCCCCCTTAATGACCAGGCCATTTTTTTGCGATACGGCACTGCATCGCTTTAACTGACAATTGCACGATCGTGCGACGCTGTACCCAAACAAAATTTACATCTTTTTTCATCCAAAATCGCAATAGGCGTATATTTATTGGTTTGCGCAAAAGTTATTGTGTCTACAAACTATATTAGGGACTTTATTTTTTTATTGTTTTTACTAGTAATGGCGGCGATCTGCGATTTTTTGCGGGACTGCGACATTGTGGCGGACAAATCTGATTCCCAATTGACACTTTTTGGGGACCAGACACATTATTACATTGATCAGAGCTATAAAAAATGCACTGATCAATGCAAAAATGACACAGGCAGGGAAGGGGCTAACACTAGGGGGCGAACAAGGGGTTAAATGTGTTCCCTAGGTGTGTTGGGGGGATGGGCTGCCAGGGACATGACAGATCACTGTTCCCGATGACTGGGAACAGTAGATCTCGATCATGTCATCTGGCAGAACGTGGATCTGTTGTTTACATCCACGTTCTGCCTCTGTACTAGGCGACAGAGTCCGCCCGACTCACGGGCACGCTCCTGCAGCTCACAGCAGGCACAAGCGCGTGTCCACCCGCAGCTGCGCGAGCCACCATACAGCTACGGTGATTCACGCAGGAGAGCCGACCTGCCACGTATGACACAGTCCAAGAACAAAAGTCCAGCCAAAACAGTTTTAAGTCTCCAGGTTAGTAAACAGACCTCACTGGGTCTGCTCCAGTCCTGCAGACATGTTCCATCATGGCCTGCTTGTCTCCTTTCTCAGCACCAACCCTGATTAACCCAGGAAAGACGAATTATACCCCAGGTGGGGGGCAAGGTGATGCCAGTGCTTAACCCTTTGTGCCCTGCTACAGACCTCTCACTGCCACCCATTTACCTCAAAATTCTAAGTGGCATATACGAACCATTAACAACTGACAGGGGCTGTCCGTCACAATATATACAATTTCACAGAAAGAGCCAGCAAGATATCACTCCACTGAAAGGAGCAAATCAATGAACCACTTTGTGCACAACATTGTATATAACAAGCATTGTTCTGGAGGGATGTACCCATACGTCCTCCCAGAAGTGTGCCTCATGGTCGAGCCTCCCAGGGCAGACAGTAGATCACCAATCTGATCATGTACAATGGCTGGCTGCTCTGATATCCCTGTATGTCAGTACCAGCAGCCACTGTCTCTAAGCACTGCCACAGCAGTACAATGTCACCAGACCAGTGCTGCCAGGTAATCTCCCTTATCACTGCTGTCTACTCACAGTGTACTTAATTTCCGCCACACCCCTCCCGCACCACTCGCAGTATCCTTGATCTAAGCGCCAAACAAGTCATATTATTCTTGATCTCCATCACACTAGTTAAAGGGTCACTGATCATGGCCACACTAGCCCAAGTGTCACCAGATCAGTGTTCTTTATCACCACCACACCAGCTGCAGCGTCGCCACACCAGTTTAAGCCAGCAGCAGTGTCCCCGATTGTCACCACACTAGCCCCAGTGTCACCAGACCAGTGTAAGCCAGCAACAGTGTTCCTGATCATCGGCATACCAGTGCAGTGTTGCCCCTACCTGCACGAACACTGGCTTGTTTATTGAGTATATTCCTGCCTGTTGCCTAGACTGATCTTTTTTTCCTGTTTGCTGATCAGGTCTCTGCCCTGAACTGAACTACCTGCATTTCCAACTGACTGTTCCTGTGAGACAGCAATCCCAGACATCTCCTGCAGCCAACTGCACTCTTGGAACCACAGGAACTCTTATGTTCTTCCTTTCTTTAGCCTCCTGTACTTCCTGGCCAGTGAACACGGCATTCCTGGGGCAGCCATGTACCAGTAGGCTAGGCTTGCTTTGCTTATAGGAAATGGGACTGCTATAAGTGACATTACACTAAGCTATATTCCCTGACAAATTGTATAAAAGGTGACCAATACAGATATTAATTTTGATATAATTGGTTGATTCGTGTGATACACAAGACACAATGTTTGGTATATAATCAGTCCAAACAGTGAAAAGTCTCAAAACGTGGTATCGCCATACTCATGAGTAGTAAACGGAATGCGTTTTGGGGTGTAATTCTAAGCATGCCTATAATGTGTGTTAGAAATATCTTATTGACAACTTTGTGTAAAAAATTTTCAATTGTATTTTTCCTGCATTTTCCAAAAAATTGTGGCAAAAAATTACATTTTTAAAAGACTCACTATGCCTTTCAGAAAATACCTTGTGTTTGCTTTCCAAAATGGGGTAATTTTGTAGGCATTTCAATTGTTCTGGTATTCTTATACTGTATGTGAGTAATAACTTAAATGACAACTCAGTAAAAAAAAATAAAATAATTTTCTCATTATCCAGAAAATTGTGACAGTAAATTACAACTTAAAAAATGAACCATGCCTCATACCAAATACCTCGGACTTTCAACTTTCCAAAAAGGGGTAATTTAAGGGGGAGGGGGTATTTGTACCATTCTGTCATTGTAGTCAGTATTATCAGGACTGATCTTTTTCAATTATAAATACCAAAGTTTTTAATCCCTATAACTTTCATACAAACTAAATAATATAGAATGATTTGGGTATTTTTACCTAACAAAGCAAAATAACCTCAATTCCAAAAAAGTTGGGAAACTGTAAAATCTACATAAAATCAGAATGCAATGATTTGCAAATCTCATAAACCCATCATTTATTCATAACAGAAAAAAAGAAATTGTTAAGAAATTGTTTAGGAAGAAGTAAGGTACTTTTAAAAAAAGTTGGGACAGGGCAACAAAAAGCTGGCAAAGTAAGTGGTACTAACAAGGAAGAGCTGGAAGAACATTTTTCAACCAATTAAGGTAATTGAAAACAAGTCAGTAAAATGATTGGGTATAAAAAGCATCTTAGAGAGTCAATGTCTCAGAAATAAAGATGGGCAGAGGTACACCACCAATCATTAAAAAGCTGCATCAAAAAATTGTCCAACAATTTCAGGATAGGGCTCCTCAACGTAAAATTGCAAATAGTTTAAATATCATCACCTATAGTACATAATATCATAAAAAGATTCTGAGAATCTGGAGAAGTCTGTGCACAAAGGACAAGGCCAAAAACACAATATTGGATGCCCATGATCTATTGGCCCTCAGATGGCACTGCAGTAAAAACAGGCATGATTCTGTGATGCACATCACTGCATGGGCTCAGGAATACTCCCAAAAATCACTGTGAACACAGTTCTCTGTGCTATCCAATAATGCAAGTTAAAGGAGAAGTCCAGCCTGAGCCCATTTGGCTGGTCTTCTCCTATGGGTCACAGGAGTTCAATTAGTTTTGCACTCCTGTGACCCGTTTTCAGCAGAGAGCAGTCTGAAGTCCGCTCTCTGCTGACGTTACCAGGATCAGTCCAGGCACCGCATCGTCCCAACTTCAGAAGTCTGGATCCGCCACGTGCTTGGACTGATAGGCGTCTCAGCCTCCTAGCGAGCCGATGAGACGGCCGCTCCCCTCCACAGCTCAGCGCTCCAATGAGCGTGGAGGAGCAGAGCAGGAGAGATGCTGACTGACAAGCAGCAGCTCTCCACTCGGGCAGATGAGAGAACCGAGCCATTGGCGGTGTTCGGTGACTCGGTTCTCTGTGAAGAGGCAGCGGGGGACAGATGCAGCATCCACCTAGGTAAGTATGAATATGGGATATAAAAAATCTCATGCTTTTCTTTCATTTCACTCAATCATGTAAAAAAGAAGCCATATCTGATCCAGAAATGCATCCACATTCTTTAAACTACCAGCCACATTATTGCTTTAATGCAACAGAAATTGAAACAATGGTCGAGACTACAGCATTCATAGGTTGGTACAGTGGTGTTTTTTAAAATGCATATCCTTCCAAGATTTCTGTATATATTTCAGACTAAACCAATACCAGGAGGAAGAAACAAGGAGAACTGAGATTACCAAATGTAGCACTTTACCATAAAGAAGTACTTATGGTCAGACTCATAAATAGAATATTTTGCTTCAGGGATAAGCAATGGGCCCAGATAGAAGTCCAGATGTCCCCACTTTCCCACGTCTTTGTCGTGGATACCCCCTAAAAAACATCATAAAACAACTGACTTACTCTTTTTACTGTCACCACTTTGGGATAATTTATTTAAACTATAACTATTTTGACCTACGAAGGCCCAATGCCCCTAATCTTGGGCAACCAAGAATTTTCACTAGGACAGCTTAGACAGAGACTGTATAAGTGGACCTCTTTCTCAATTTCACCAATATTTATTGCCCTCTCCAAGAGCAATTTAAAGTCATTAAAGAGAAAAAATAGCCTTTAAAAAATATAAAGCGGAAGGGGCATTGTCAGCATTCCAACACTACCAGAAATGCAATAATAAGTATAAGAACGTAATCAGGGTGGCAAAAAGACTACGAGAGACACAGCAGAGGAGAGTAAAAAAAAAATCCCAAGGAATTTTTTAGATATATTAACAGTAAAAAAACAACAATATCAGGGCACATTGCCCACATAAAAGACAGTGATGGGAGGATGGTTACAGATAACACAGAGAAGAACTGTGCTAAATACTTTCTACTCCTTAGTTCTTACACAGGAAAAAGAGGGGTATACCGACCACCACAATATTGTTAATAACACGTCCCATGATGTACTCTTGTGGCTAACAGAGGCCGGAGTCAAGGAAAGATGAGATAAGCTTAACACAAATAAATTCCTGGGACCAGATGGCTTACACCCGAGAGTCCTCAAAGAACTGTCGGGTTATAGCCAGACTCTTATTCCTAATCCTTGTGGACAGCATACTGACAGGATTGGTACCAGCTGATTCGAGAAAAGCCTACATGGTACCAATATTCAAAGAAGGGCAGAGACATATTCCTGGAAACTACAGGCCAGTCAGCCTAACATCAATGGTAAGTAAATTATTGGAGTGGATGATAAAGGACTATATCCAAGAATTTGCTAAGGAGAACAGTATAATTAGTAGTAACCAGCATCGGTTTATGAAGGGTCGTTCTTGCCAGACCAATCTGTTAACATTCTACAAGGAAGTGAGCTGCCATCTAAACAGGGGGAGGCCTTTGGATGTGGTGTATCTGGATTTTGCAAAAGCATTCAATACAGTAGACCACAGACGCTTAATCTACAAGCTGAAGTCTAGACCTCAAGGTTCGTTCTTGGATAAAAAAAAAATGGTTACAGGGGCACAACCAAAGGGTAGTGATAAATAACGTGTACTCAGACTGGTCTGGAGTGGTAAGTGGGGCAGCTCAAGGCTTCGTCTTGGGACCAATTCTGTTTAACCAGTTGCTGGCCACCCACTGTCAAATGATGGAGGGATGGTGCAGCTCTCGTTCTGGGTGGACGTCATATGACGCCCACACGAACGGCTGATCCCGTGCGCCCCCAGGGGCGCACAGCATGGCGATCGCAGCCGTGTCGTTTTGCTAGGACACAGCACAACCCCAATCCCTGTAAAGAGCTGTTGTCGCGGCTATTTAACCATGTGATCGGCCGTGTCCAATCACAGCCAGTCACATGTAAATACAGGAAGTGGCGGTAATCAGCTCTCCTTGCCTCACACAGAGTTTGTGGCGAGGAGAGCCGATCAGCGGCATCTTCTCGCAGGGGACAACAAGTTATATAATCAGGGCACTGATCATCAGTGTCCTGATTACACTAAAGCGCCACCAGTGCCAGCAAGCAGTGCCCATTAGTGATGCCAGTCAGTGCTGGCTTTCAGTGCCCATCAGTGTCACCTATCAGTACTGCCCATCAGTGCCCACCAGTGCCACCCATCAGTGCCGCCCATAAGTGCTCTGTGCCACCTATCATTGCCAATAAGTGCGGTATATTAGTCTCTCCTCATCAGTGCCACCTAATCAGTGCCCATCAGTGAAGGAGAAAAATTACTTATTTACAAAATTTACTGACAGAACTAAGAAAAACATTTCTTTTTCAAAATTTTCTGTTTTTTTTTAGTAAAAAATACCACCAAAATAAAGCTCTATTTATGTGAAGAAAATTATAAAAATTTCATATGGTTACAGTGTAACATGACTGCGCAATTGTCATTCAAAGTTCGACAGCGCTGAAAGCTGAAAAATGGCCTGGGCAGGAAGGGGGTGAAATTGCCCAGTATTGAGGTTGTTAATTTATTCATAAATTATATAGAGGATGGGATAAATAGCTCAATCTCAGTTTTTGCGCACGACACAAAAATAAGCAGGGCAATAACTTCACAGCAAGATATAGAAATTTTACAAAAAGACCTGAACAAAATAATGGAGTGGGCAACTAGATGGCAAATGAGATTTAATGTGCAGAAATGTAAGGTAATGCACTTGGGGACTAAAAACACAAACGTCAGGCTATACAGAATAAAAGATGTTAAAAGATATCAACAAATATTGGCCACTATTATTGGCAGACACTACAGTATGCAAGTACATTGGAACAAAACCACAAATTAACTACAAACGATCAAGATCCTCTCTATCACCAGGTACCTTTCCCTGTAGAAAATGTGATTATTGTCGATATATGCTAAATGGCTAAGAGGCCATACTTCCTAATAATCAAATTAATTTAATTAAACAGAATAATGTGCCAAACTCCTGGTATTGTAAAACTGATGAAATGCCTGTGTGTGTGCTACATTGGCAAAACAAAACAACCTTCCTTTAACCACTTCAGCCCCGGAAGGATTTACCCCCTTCCTGACCAGAGCACTTTTGCGCAGTCATGTGACGTTACACCAAAACAAAATTTACATCCTTTTCCAACAAATAGAGCTTTCTTTTGGTGGTATTTGATTACCTCTGCGGTTTTTATTTTTTGCGCTATAAACAAAAAAGAGCAACAATTTTGAAAGAAAAAGCACAATTTTTTACTTTTTGCTATAATAAATATCCCAAAAGAACATATAAAAAAACTAAATTTTTCATCAGTTTAGGCCGATATGTAGGTACAGTCACGCAGTACGCGGCATGCATGCGCATGCCCACTAGCCCGCAAATTAAAGGGGACGTACAGGTACTCCCATTTGCCCACCGCTGCCATTGTGCCTCCGTATATCGGCGTACGGCAGTCGGCAAGTGGTTAAACGAGTAAAAGACCATGTCTCCCTTATTAAAAAATGAATTAGCTGTAATATGGGGCTTTTTCACAACTTTGACCGCCACATGATTAAATTCATGGCACTAGAGCAAACACCCCCCCCATGTTCGAGGAGGTGGGATTGAGACTATTACAACTGGAATCCCATTGGATTCATTCCTTAAAGCCGCTACATTCCCAGGCCTAAATGAAACCGAGTTTCAAGCCATTCCTTTGAATTACTATCCTTCCCTACTCCTGACAAAGCAATATTGGTAACATCTACAATTGCAATCAATAAATGGGTCCTAACTTTATTGTCCCTTAGAAAGGATTTATGCATATGATTACAATGCAGTTTGTAAATTAGAATTCATAGGTTAATCTTTATTAACTTTATCTTTATAGTAGCATGCAAAAAATTAAATATAATTAATTCTGTGATTACTTGTATCTAGTCATGCAAGATTTTGAAGTAATGTTGATGTAAATGCATTTATGTTTTATTATGCTAACCCTGACACCACTGTCCTGTTTGTTCCTTAATTTGTATGGTAGTTTTTGACCATTGTGTGTTTTTTCTACACAAACATTAGAAAACATCTGATGCCAACCCTTCTGGGCATTTTTAGTAACCACACAGATGCCCGGGTCGTCTGGGGGGGGATCTTTTATACCCCCAGTAGCTCCTCATGGTAGAATCATAGCGTAAGCTTTTGGGACTGATACATGTATATATATTTTCTGTAACTGTATTCAATATTTTGGGTGATGTAATACTAATACTGTATATTCATTTAATAGAAGGCTTTGACCCTAAGCGGTTGGTTCTTCCCCAGAGGAAGCTCATTTCTGGGCGAAACATGTTGGGATCCATTATTACATCGCTATGAAATAAGGACGATAAGAACCAGGTCACATTGTGCATGTTTAATGGACATACTATTTTATCATATTGTTGAAATGCTAGGTTTTTAAAGAATACATTGTCTAATGAATATGTTGGACCCACTGAAATCCGTTTCTGATCTTCATTTCCTCAAAAGTCAAATATCTGCTGGGGGTGTCAAACAAATCTGGGTACATTGCTCCATTTGTGATGGACATGCCCAAGAATTACACCCTTTTGGGCAACTATATTCAATGTTTTAAAATTTATAACGAATAGAGAAGATGCTTGTACACCACAGACAGCTTTGCTGTTGATCCTTCCTCTGCTAGAGAGATCAAGGAGTGGGTAGAGTATATGCAATATTTGCAGAGAATAGAAGAACTGAGCGCAATGATAAATGACAATTGCGAGAAACTTCCCGCAGTATGGTTCTCATGGAAATCTTTCTTTGCATCCTCGAAAATTAGGGCGTTGTTGGAAGTGGGTTACATTGTAAATTAGTTAAGTGGGGCTGGGAGGTGTGGGTGGAGATGATGGGAGAGAGAATATGTCCTTTTTTTTATTCCTTTTTGCTTTTGTCTTGGCTTCTTTAGTATCACTTTAACAAGTCTGAAATTTCAAAAAGGAACTTTACTCCCTCAGTCAACATTAAAGCAGAGTTCTGCTTAAAAAAAAAAAAATTGAAAGTCAGCAGCTACAAATACTGCAGCTGCTGACTTTTAATAAATCGGACACTTACCTGTCCCAGGGTCCAGCGATGCCGGGGAACGAAGCCCCGCTCGTCACCCCCTCCTCTCTGCGGTGCCGGCATTGTAACTGTGGGCGCCCGGCTGTGGCTTCACAGCTGGGCACCCACTGCGCATATGCAAGCCGCGCCACGACTGGCCGGGCAATCATCTGGGACCTGTGACGTGTCCCAGATGAGTGCCGAGAGGGAGGGGGGAGAGGTGATCTCTCTTCCGGTGCCGCGGTGTGCCGGGAGGAAGTGGGAGCTGGGACCCACTAAAAATAGGGTATCCGCTTCCCCCCCAAAAAAATGACATGCCAAATGTGGCATGTCAAGGGGTCACCTCCCTTAAAGAGGAAGTTCCATTTTTTGGGTGGAACTCCGCTTGAACTCATTTTTATTTGTTATGCTGCTAGCCTTAGTAAATACACTTACCGGCCACTTTATTAGGTACACCTTGCTAGTACCGGTTTGGACCCCCTTTTGCCTTCAGAACTGCCTTAACTCCTCCGAGGCATGGAATTAACAAGGTGTTGGAAACATTCCTCAGATATTTTGGTCCATATTGACGCAATAGCATTACATAGTTGCAGATTTGTCGGCTGCACATCCATGATGAGAATCTCCCATTCCACCATATCCCAAAGGTGCTTTATTGGATTGAGATCTGGTGACTGTGGAGGCCATTGGGGTACAGTGAACGCGTTCACAGTGAACCAGTTTGAGATGATTTGAGCTTTGTGACATGGTGCCTTATCCTGCTGGAAGTAGCGATCAGAAGATGGATACACTGTAGTCATGAAGGGATGGACATGGTCAGCAACAATACTCAGGTAGGCCGTGGAATTTAACAATGCTTGATTGGGGCCCAAAGTGTGCCAAGAAAATACCCCCCATACCATTACACCACCACCGCCAGCCTGAACTGTTGATACAAGGCAGGATAGATTTATGCTTTCATGTTGTTTACGCCAAATTTTGACCCTACCATCTGAATGTCGCAGCTGAAATTGAGATTCATCAGACCAGGCAACGTTTTACCAATCTTCTATTGTCCAATTTTGGTGACCCTGTGCGAATTGTAGCCTCAGTTTCCTGTTCTTAGCTGACAGGAACAGCACCTGGTGTGGTCGTCTGCTGCTGTAGCCCATCTGCTTCGAGGTTCAATGTGTTGTGCATTCAGAGATGGTATTCTGCATACCTTGGTTGTGATGAGAGGTTATTTGCGTTACTGTTGCCTTTCTATCATCTCAAATCAGTCTGTCCATTCTCCTCAGACCTCAAGAAGGCATTTTCGTCCACACAACTTCCGCTCACTGGATATTTTCTCTTTTTCGGACCATTCTCTGTAAAGCCTACGTCTACATGCCTAAATGCATTGAGTTGCTGCCATGTGATTGGCTGATTAGCAATTTGTGTTACCAAGCAATTGAACAGGGGTACCAAATAAAGTGGCCAATGAGTGTAGATAGGAAAGTATGGTATATTATTTGTAGTTATTTTAAACTTTTTTTTTTTTTTCCTTCAGTTGCTTCCTGGTTTCTGGCTTAACGCAAAATGATGTCACACATTTCAGGAGTATGCAAGTGCATTTTTTTTTTCATCTGGAGGAGGTGATAATACCATACTACCTGCATGACAGAGCTTAAAGGCAGATGGATTACAGGAAGTAAATGCTACATAAATCACCTGCCCTTATGGCTGGGACTAGAAATGCTGGGGGGTGATTTCTCAACAAAATAATGCATGGAGACATGAGCGAATTATTTTTTCCTTGAGAAGTAAAAATGAATTTAATAGCGTTTTCAGTTTGTGATTAAAGTTCCACTTTAATGTTTAGTGGTTCAGAATAAAATGAACATCTCTGAAGAAAACAATAGCACAGTGGGAAGGAGACCCCCCCCCCCGGAGCCCCCCATTTACCTCACTGCTTCAAGAGGGAGGAGCCTCAGGATGTCCCTGGTAGGAGCTTCAGATGTCTCCACCCCCTGATGTAGCTAAAGAACCATAGCTTACATCCAGCCCCGCTATAAGTACCTTAGCACTACTGCTCCCCCTTACCCTGGTGGCTAGCGGGAACTGAGGAGGTGAAGACCGGCCATCTGGCAGTAGCAGTGGAGGAGAAGGAAGCTGTGGTCCCGCGGAATGAGTGGGAGATTTGGAGACTCGGCTGTGGCTTAATTCCCGGAAGGAGAGGAGCGGAGTAAGTGTCTGGTGACACTCAGCAGTGTCTGGAGGTACTCAGAGGTTCCAGAGTAGAAAGTGGAAGCGCCCACTGCCATTCAGTGGCGCTCAGGGACACCCGGCAGTACTCGGCAATTCCCGGCGAGGAAAGCAGAGCAGCAGGTGACAGTGAGAGGGATTGCGGCTGAAGTGATTGCAAGCAAGCAGAGCAGACAAGGAAGACCCTGCAAACTTGCCCTCACTGAGAAGCCCCTCAGAGGAGAGCCTTACCCCTTTCTTTTGGCTTCAATTTAGCCAACATGGACTGAAAGAGCTGGGAAAAAAAGTGGTGAGCGGTGAGTACCATCAATTTGTACACACATAGACTGCTATATGAACAGAGCACCACTGAATATTAAACCGTCAAGGGACAAATGGCTCACCACCATACACTAACAAAACAAGCAGAAAATAAAACAGTAATCCAGGAAATACAAAAAAGGGCAGTAAATAAGGAAAGGGTGTGAAGAACAGAGAAGTTAATATGAGGGGGAGAACAGCAAAAGGAGTCGCTGTGGCAAAATCACCTGAAACCAGCCTAAGCCCTGGTCCAATAAAAAGGTACATGACCCAAGAAGGTAGTGTTGTAAAACAAACAATAGAAAAGCAACAAGGAGCCCGTGGGAGACAGACAGAAGTGAAAGAAAAAAAAGCTCAAAGTAGAACATCACAGGAAAGGAGAATACTCAGCCAGTCAAGAATAGAACAGGATTTTGAAAAATAAACCTGGAGACGGGCCATAAAGAAGAACAGTTGAATGCCCAATTAACAACAAAAGTAGAAATGGCAGCCATGTTTGCTGCATTAAAAAGCCCCTTGAAAATAGAGATGGCAACAATACATAAGGATTTGGGACATATACTTGAAACAAAAGTAGAAGATATTGAAAAGAGATTGGACAGCCATACACAAACAATAAAAAAAAAAAAAAAAAAAAAGGAGAAATTAAAGTCCTAAAAACTGAACAAAGAGAACTGGCATATAAATTGGAAGATCAGGAGAATCAACAAAGAAAAAAAACTTGAGAATACATGGCCTACCAGAGCGGATACAAGGAGAGGATTTAATAGATAAAAAAAAGGCAGAAAATATTTAATCCAATATTGGGTAGGGAAGAAACAAATTCAATGAAAATATAAAGAGTACACAGGATTAGAAGACCTAAAGGTTTATCAATGGAGGCCCCAAGAGACATAATAGTAAGATTCCAGGAGTTTGAAGAAAAAAATATAATATGGGGCAACACGAGGGGTAAGCCACCAATAAAATATGATGACAAGAATCTCCAGATCTTTGTGGATCTGTCACAGGAAACACGAAGAAGAAGGAGGCTATTAAAATCTCTACTGGAACTGATGCAAAAACATGAGATACGATATAACTGGGTATTCCCTGCCTGTCTGGTAGGCCAGAAGGTCGGAAGTTCGGCAAAGCTTACATTTCTAGAAGAACTTCAAGATTTCTGTAAAAGATTGGAAACTCCCATTCCAGAAATCCCTGAATGGACCGCAGTGAGGAAAGATAACACAAGATGAAGACAGATGGCAATTGATACACAAGAAAAAATAACATAACAAATAAATAGAACAGACAAATTCAGTAACATAAGAATAGGACCAGGGGGGAGGGAGGGTCTGGGACGGGGCGGGGGAGAATAGAACAGAATAAGATATAGGGGACATCCGGCGGGCTGCAAGAGCTCCACCTCAGGGCAGAAAGAGCACATGGGCAGAGGAGACCCATAAAGAAAAGACACAGAGCTGCTCTATGAACACAAGAAGGTCAAAACGCCATCACACAAGATTTTTGGGGGCAAAGAGGGAGGGGTGGAAGGAGTGGTTGGGAGGAATGGTTGGGAGGGGGGGAGGGAGGAAGAGTAAGCTAGGGCGCAGACACCTTTCCATTACATATCCCTGCTTGGGCTCAGGTATGATCATATGCTGATGGTGTCGAGGGGCTCCCCTCTCCTCCACCCCCACTCTTAAAGGGGGGACGGGGGACGGAGTAGCAAGAAGAAGGAGGAGGAGGATGTGAAAAAATATTTAATAAAAGCAAATATGACAGAATTAAAATTATTGACATATAATGTCAGAGGGTTAAATACCCCGGTTAAGAGGCGAGGGAAATTAAACAATATTACGCAAGTATAGTATTTTTGCAAGAGACACACATACCACAGGCTACAATTGTAAGACTATATTCAAAATAACATACAATATGGCACTATGGGGATTCCTCAACAAAAAGAGTAAAAGGGGTGGCGATAGGAATCGCAAGAGAGGTTAAGTTTGGTGGATCCGGAGGGTCAGTTTATATTTGTAAGGGGGAAAATTCAAGAAACAGAGTATAGTCTTGCTAATTTATACTGCCTAAATAAAAATCTAATGGGCCGAAAGGAATTTTGGGAAAGTTGTTGGATTTTAAAAAGGGTAAACTAATCCTGGCAGGAGATCTGAATTTCTGCATGGACCCAAGAGTATATAGTATGTCGCATTCACTGGGGACCTGAAAACAGCAACTTAGGAGAGAAATAAAAAAATTACATCAATGTCAGCTAGTAGATGTTTGGAGGACTTAACATCCTGGGATAAAAGATTACACTTTCTACTCCCCAGTGCACGGGACATACTCAGGATTGGATTACATAATGGTGGAACATAGACTGTTAGAGTCAGTCATAGGTTCAGCTATAGAAATAGCAACAATATCTGATCATGTCTCAACGACCATGAAATTAAAAATAATAGGAAGTAGAAATCAGATGAACACCTGGAGGTTGAATGAAGAATTATTACAGAACAAAGAAGTAGAAGATAAAATAAAAGAAGAATTAGAGCAGTATTTCCAGCTTATTGAAACCCCAAGGGTAACTGAAGCTATGATTTGGGAGGCACCTAAAAAGGCATCATGATCTGTATAGGGTCTAAGAAAAAAAGGGCAAAGAGCAAGGAATATGTGTAGGTTAATAACAGAGATACAGAAGTTTGAACAACTGCATAAAAAGAATATGGATATAGCAATACAACAGGAGTTAATAATAATAAGAGCTGAAAGAACTAATGGAGCAAGAAACAAGAAGGGTATTCAATAGAGAAGCTAAAGAAAGATACCAATGGGGAAATAAACCCAAAAAATATTTAACAAGAAAATTAAAAATCAATAATTTTATAGGGAAAATGAAAAATGAAAAAGGGGTAATAGTAAATTGGACAACAGACATAGCCCGGGCATTTCAAGTTACTATAGCGCACTATATGCAGAGGGCACGCAAGAAGCGGAACAAAGAGGAACACCCATGGGAAATATTAAAACTCATAAAATAACCAATAGAAGAAATAAATTTAGCATTAAAAAATACACCAACAGGTGTAATAAAAAGTTTAAAGAGCAATTAGTACCAAAACTATGTAAGTATATAAATGGACTAGGAGAGGGGGGAAATAGGAGGGAATCACTGTTAGCCAATATTACAGCGATACCTAAAGAAAAGAAAGATGCAACTCTGTGCTCTAGCTATAGACCGATAGCACTTCTGAACATAGATACAAAAATATACGCTAAGGTCTTAGCTACCAGATTAAAAGAACTAATGACGGATTGGGTCCATGCAGATCAGACGGAGATTATCCCAAGAAGAGAGGGTAAAGACAATGGAATAAGAACATTACCCCTTCTAAATAAACTTAAAAGTGGAAAAGTCCCCGCAGTATTTCTGTCAACTGGCACTGAGAAGGCGTTTGACAGAGTAGATTGGGGATTTATGATACAAACAATAGAGAATATTGGAATAGGCACTAGGATGGTTGGGTGGATTAAAGCGCTATACAACCATCCTACGGCCTCAGTGAAAATAAATGGGAGCCTGTCGCCCCCCTTTGAAATGTTAAATGGTACAAGACAGGGATGTCCGCTCTCACCCTTCTTGTTTGTCTTGACATTGGAACCATTACTGGCAACTATACGAAACAATGTAGACATAAGAGGAGTGAAGATCGGGGAAGAGGAACATAAGGTAGCAGTATATGCAGATGATGTCCTGTGCTATGTAACTAATCCCAGAATTTCACTACCAAATCTATTAAACGGATTTAAAAAATATGGAGAACTCTCTAAACTGAAGATTAATCCGACAAAGTCAGAGACATTAAATATACAGTATTTCACAAAAGTGAGTACCACCCTTACATTTTTGTAAATATTTTATTATATCTTTCCATGCAACAAAACTGAAGGAATTACACTTTGCTGCAATGTAAAGTAGTGAGTGTACAGCTTGTATAACTGTAAATTTGCTGTCACCTCAAAATAACTCAACACAGCAATTAATGTCTAAACAGCTGGCAACAAAAGGGAGTATACCCCTAAATGAAGTGTCCAAATTGGGCCCAAAGTGTCAATATTTTGTGTGGCCACCATTATTTTAAGGCACTGTCTTAACCCTCTTGGGCATGGAGTTCACCAGAGCTTCACAGGTTGCCACTGGAGTCCTCTTCCACTCCTCCATGAAGGCATCACTGAGCTGGTGGATGTTAGAGACCTTGAACTCTTCCATCTTCTGTTTGAGGATGCCCCACAGATGCTCAATAGGGTTTAGGACTGGAGACATGCTTGGCCAGTCCATCATCTTTACAATCAGCTTCTTTAGCAAGGCAGTGGTTGTCTTGGAGGTGCGTTTGGGGTCAGTATGTTGAAATACTGCCATGTGGCCCAGTTTCCAAAGGGAGGGGATCATGCTCTGCTTCAGTATGTCACAGTACATGTTGGCACTCGTACGTCTATTTCCCAAAGACAACCACTGGATATGATGCTGAGCACGTGCACTTAAATTCTTTGGTCAACCATGGCGAAGCCTGTTCTGAGTGGAACCTGTCCTGTTAAATCGCTGTATGGTCTTGGCCACCATGCTGTAGCTCAGTTTCAGGGTCTTGGCAATGTTCTTATAGCCTAGGCCATCTTTATGTAACAGTTTTTTTTTTCAGATACTCAGAGAGTTCTTTGCCATGAGGTGCCATGTTGAACTTCCAGTGACCAGTATGCGAGAGTGAGAGTGATAACACCAAGGATGTTGTTGAATTAGAAAAAGTTCAGTGACAACAATAGATGGAGGAGCTCAGCTATCTATGAGGATTGATTTAATAGATTATAGTTATTCACTCTGGAGAAAAGATGACTAAGAAGGAATATGATTACAGTGTACAAATTTATCAAAAGGTGACTTCAGCAACTGTAATAAACTGTTCACTCTAAGTTTCCTGAAGAGGACGTGGCCATGATTTAAGGTTAGAAAAAAGGAGGTTTAACCTTAGATTGCAGAAAGGATTTGAAAGGTTATGTTAATGCCTCCATCTTGTTTCTGTCAGCCATCTTAATATTCACATATTTCCATTTCTGATAGGTACAGTTTGAACACCCCTTTAAAACTTCACAAATATCTGTCTAAGCATGAGATTCTTCTAAATGAATTGTTCTCATATACCTCTTATCTTCACTTTCTCACATTCTTCTAGCTACTGTGAGAAATCGAGAACTATGACTGTTTGTCTTAACCAACTGTAACCATCTCAATATCTACTGTGCATGTCTTATTAGGAATCTTCTGTGTGACTTGTAAATTTGCTATAAAAGATGCCAGGAGGCACACAAATGCAGCCATTTCCCAAGACATAATACTGTGTGCGACTCGTTTGTAATTTGGGACTTGGCTCCGGATATATCTGAAATGCACAATACATAGATCCGAGGTTAAAAAGGACCCCCCCCCCCCCGACACATGATTAACCCTTTCTGCACTGGGGGTTCGTACGGGATGGAAGTTGACCCTTAACGTATTAACCCTTCGGTAAGTTAATCTTATTCTTATTGAGTGAAACTGACACGCCAGGGGTCGGTGTGGCTTCCACCCCATAGAGATTGCTGCTGGGTTATAGAACCTCTCATAAGTAAAAGTTGACCGGTCATATAAATAGTGTATTGGGGACACTTGAAAAGGTTTTTGGTAACCTTAAAAGGTTTTGATGACCTTAAGAGAAGTTATAGAGTACTCTAGAGTTTTTTCTGTTGGTACAGAACAAGAGACAGACGATCGATGTATTGTGTAAACTGTGTATGATTGTATAACTGCTTTTAACTGCTTTAAAAGTATGACACTGGATGAATTGCGCTGAGTGTATATGTAGACTGCTGTTTTATTTCAAGAACCACAGGGCATATTTTGCGAGTAATGTCCCCGGGGGTTATACGAAGCAAGACAGCAGGTCCGTGAGCAAGGTTGTATATTTATTCTATGTCCAAAAACTTTTGAATTTGTTCCAAATTTATTCTGTTAAGGAAAATAAATTGGCGTAGTTGGCAAGATACTCTGAGGCTAACTCTTTATCAAAACATGCTATTTGAATAATTCTTTTTACTACTGACATCTCTTGTGCAGGGGAAGTCAGGTGCAAAATTTGGATATTTGGCTTTTTGCCAACAGGGTTCAAGTGCTAATATCTCCCTAATCATAATAGATAGTGAGGAATTGTTTGCGGCATTAGTACTACCGCAATTGAAGGCACTGTTTGAACCTGTTGGCATTCTGCCAAAAAATATGAAATATAAATACAAATTGTTTGGTTATAAAAATAAGAAAAGTAATAACGTACACAGCTTGCTTGTGATCAGAGGAACCTCAGACCATAAGAAGTGCTTATTGGCATTTTGCCAAAAAAAAAAAAAAAGACTCAGAGTATTTACAAGAACATAATCAGAATGTTTAGAAAGAAAAATAAAGACATAAATCTGCCACTCTCGCCTACCTAAAAAGAGCTTGTAAAGGCAGAAATTACACACAGGAAAATATGAGGTTGATTATTGAGGGTGTTGTAGTGACAGGTACAGGTTGGGACTGGACCAAGGTCGGAACTATATCTATTGTAGAACCGGCGGGTACAGCTGCAACCAATTACAAGCTTAACACAGAACAAGGGAGAGATGATATGTGGATTGAATTAAAAACGCACATGCTAGTTATTCAGCCAGATATGGATCCATTATTGATCCAGACTTTCCTGAGTAATCTCAAACCCCATTTAGTGGTCCCAGTCAAACAAATGATTACTGAATGGTCAACCCTTCCTAGAACTGACTTTGGCAAAGCACTTTCACAGAAAGATGCAGCAGGTTGTTTTGATATACCAAAGCCATCACCTGTCTTCACACAACATTTCCAAGGAAATATGAAAGAAAACTTTAGAGGAAGAGGTATAGGCAGGTTTAGAGGCAGAAATGGAAGAGGGATGAGTCGCCCTAGGAACAATGGATGTTTTAACTGCGGTGCCGAGGATCACTGGGTGAGTCAGTGTCCTCACCCCACCTCTCCACAGACTCCCGACTCCAGCTCTGCCCCTAACCAGACACAACCACAGGCATCCACCCAACAAGGTCCAACATTTCCAATCAAATGGGGAAATTAATTATGGGGCCCGGAGGGTAGTGTCCCAGCTTTTTCTTTTTTCTCAAATGATTTCACTGACAGTCCAATGGTTATTTCAGTAAATGGGAGACCCCTACCCTATCTCGTTGATAGCGGGGCTACTAGGAGTACTATTTGTGAAGATCATTTCAAATGCAAATGGGAACCAGCAGAACCTTCTTTGGGAATTAATGGGATACTGACAAAAACATATAGGACCCCACCCCTGCCAATAGAAGTTGATGAAGGTTACTCCATATGCACACACTCTTGGGATAACACCAGGGTGCCCTGTAAATTTGATGGGAAGAGACTTGTTTGGGCCACTATGAATCAAAATTAGAACCAATAGAACCAACTCAGAAGGAGGTCTAGACATTTCCTCAGATAAAAATCAATATAATAGCATGTAAACCAGGTTTATTGATGCTGTCACAACAAAGTAGTGAAGAAAATTTTGAGGATATAGACCCCCAGGTCTGGTCTACACCAAATCTGGATGTAGGACTTATTTCACGCACACCATACAAAGCCACTCTCAAAGAAGTTGCATTTCCTATCACAAACAATATCCACTCTCTAAGGAAAAGATGGATGGCATAGTGCCAATGGTGAAAAGGTTTCTGCAGGATGGGGTCCTGGAAGAAATTATTTCTCCATACAACAAACCTGCTAACCCTGTAAAGAAGCCGGATGACTCCTTCAGGTTTGTACAGGACTTAAGGGTCATAAATGACCTCATAGTCCCAATAGCACCCATTGTACCTGATGTTCCATCACTCCTGTCCTCCATTCCAGCAACAGCCAAATGTTTTACTGTGATTGATTTAAAGAATGTTTTTTGCTCTGTCCCTATAGACGAGGAGACATGGCCACTCTTTGCTTTTACTGTGTCGATTGACCAACACCTCGCCAGGAGGTTGGGTACCTAGGGTTTGAGCTGTCTCTGTGAGTTGGGAAAGTCAGTCACAAAAATGCTGCTGCTCTTGTGGGTCTGCCCCGCCCACTTACCAAGAAAGACATGCTTACCTTTCTTGGTATGATTGGTTACTGCCGCCAATGGATACCTGACTGTTCTTTCTATGACAATATATTGAGACAAGCAACCCTCTCTGAAATGTCTGATATTGTAAATATTGTAAATGCTCTGATGAAATGTAAAATGCTTTTGCCATGTTGAAATGTGCAATGATTACCAGCCCGAGCCTTGGCCTCCCTGAATTTGGCAAAATGTTTCACTTGTTTGCCAGGGAAAATTGCAGAACCATGGCGGGATTACTGGCCCAGGAACATGGTGCGAGACTACGCCCTGTAGCTTTTTTCTCAAAGGTGGTTCCAGTACAGGTGCAGGGCATGCCAGCGTGTCTCAGAACGCTGGCTTCTTGTGCAATGGTTTGGTTGTAGAGATGGCAACGTCTTTTACCTTGGGTCATGACACTACCTTACATACTACACACAATGTCACCACACTCCTCAAAACTTTACATGCTCAGCATATGTCAGCACAAAGATTGAGTGGGTATGAAGTCATCCTCCTGCCCAATCCAAACCTGAAAATAAAAAGTTCAAACAAACTCTGGCCCAGCTCCAATTTTGAATGCCTTATTAGGTATTAAAGGAGAACAGGATGACTTACCACCACCTCATGACTGTACACAATCAATACATCAGGACACTTCACCTAGAGCAGATATGCTTTCAGTACCAATCTCTACCGCACAGTTTTTGTTGATGGCTCTTGCAGCAGACCAAGTGATGCCTATCATGCGGGATATGCTGTGGTCCAACTGCCGGATATTGTCCTTGAGGCCAATCCAATACCCTATGAGTCTGCACAGGCTGCTGAATTGATAGCATTAACCTGTGCATGCCAGCTGTTTGCAGGGAAAGAGGTAAACATTTACACCGATTCCAGATATGCTCATGGTGTGGTCTGGGACCATGGTGTAATATGGCTTTGCAGAGGATATGTGGCAGCAGATGGAAAGAGCATCTCACATTCTGACTTAGTCACAGCATTACTAGATGCAATTCAGTTGCCTTCAAAACTAGCTATCATGCACTGTAAGGAACATACAGGACAAATGACTGATATAGCCAAAGGGAATGCACTAGCTGACGGAATTGCCAAGGAAGCTGCATCTACACAAAAGGCAGACATTCAAATGCCCATGCTGACACCTCAGCCATGTTCCCTGAAAAACACATTGGCTCACGGAACTGCAGGCTTTTGCCACCCCTGATGATATTGTGCAATGGAACTGTGATGGAACAGTGCAAAAGGATTCTAAAACAGGATTAATCTGCCAAGAGGGGAGACCGTGTATTCCTGTTGCTAGCGCCCCCCTGTTCATTGCACAGTATCATGGACTGGCAGGCCACATGTGAAATGCAGATTGTTTTCATTGCAGGACTACCTAATCTAGTCAAAGCTTTTGTACAGAGATGTGTCACTTGCATTAGGAACAATCCAACAAACCCAAAGAAATCAAAGCATGAACATCTTGAATACCCAACAACACAGTTTACCCATTTACAGATAGACTTTACACATATGCCCAAAGAAGGAAAGAAAACAACAATACCTTTTGGTCATAGTGGACATGATGTCACGCTGGCCAGAAATCTTTGTCACCAACAATGAAAACACACAAACTGTGGTGAATATCCTCACACAGGAAATTATTCCTAGATGGGGATGTCCATTACAAATAAATTCAGACAATGGCCCAGATTTCACAGCTAAAATCTGCCAAGATCTAGTAAAAGTACTAAAAATAGACTGGCAATCTCACCTCCCCTACCATCCACAGAGTTCAGGGATTGCAAAAAAGAATGAATAGAACAATTAAAGAAAGGATAAGGAAAGCTACGGGTGGGAATTTTGGCAAATGGAGAAAAGTTCTCCCAGCTGTATTAGCTGAAATCAGAATGCCCCCTCACAGTGTGACGGGTTATTCCCCCTTTGAGGTACTCATGGGTAGGCCACTCCCCACACCATGGGCTAGTCATCTTTTGATGGTGGAGGAAGGTGATTTGGAATAGATACAGGAGGAATATGTAAACGATTCAAACTCTTGATATTGTTGAAAGAAGAGTCGCTCGCACCTCTCCTCTTTCTTCACAGGTACCAACCCACCCGTTCCAGGTCGGTGATGAAGTTGTGGTCCAGAGGCTTCAGAAAGGTCAAAAGCCACATGAGGTTCCATTCGGACCATTGACCAAAGTGGTAGCCATCACCAGGACCGCCATCTTTACCGATGAAAATCCTACCTGGATCCATGCCAGCAGGATAAAGAAGGTTGATCTAAGCCCAGGAATTGAAGAAAGGCTGAAAAGAGGCGAAGCAGGTGTTTTAAGACCTCAAAGGCAAGCATAACTAACTGTATCTATCATCCTGATGACTTAGGAGTCTTGAAACTCATATGTGGTAAAAGCGAAGTACACACCAACCATAATGACTTTCACCCCAGAGATCGCAGTAAGAGAGCTGTCTCTAATGAATTGATCAAAGAAACTGTTTTTTTCTGGAAACATTTTACTGTTAAAATTTAAATATGCTTATGCTAGAAAGTCAGGATATGAAAAATGCTGGATTTGTAGTAAGTTACACCCAGAAACTGCTCATATCCCACTTTTAGCTGTCCCTCTAAACCTCAAGTCATTATTGAAAAATACTCTAGTCTTAAATATTAAGAATGTCTCAGAAGAATACAGCAGAGTATTATGTTTTACACTTTAGGAAGGACACATGAACTCGAGTGTTGTGTTCAGTTAGGCAATACATCCAAAGGAGTAAGTATGTGTTCCAAGTCAGTATTCAACATTTCAAAGGGTATTCCCATTTGCACTAGTAATTTTGCACACACAGGTCAGATGTATAGTTACAAAAATCAATCCCTTAACAACACCATTAGTAAACTTACTACATACAAGAATACAACCTCTGTGATACTTGTGTTTAAACTTGTTAGTGCTGCGCTTGAGGCTGGAGCTGAGCCCCCGCGTAGTTCTCTAAGAAGTTTTTCATTGGGAAACAATACATACATATGCTGTGGTAAAATTTGTTACCCATGGATCCCTGCAGGAGTGAAAGGATGGTGTTATTTAGCACAGTTAGTGCCAGTCATGTCAGCCCTAGGCCAGACTCAGGAGCATCACATACAAGTTACTTCAAGTCCAGTACATAGGTTAACTTATTGATAGGCTACCTGATTTCCAAGCTTATTTTGCTTCGTATTAGCAAATGCACTACACCAGACCAACCTTCTCATGCATATACACAATATCTGCAGCTTTATGTAAATTAATACAACAAACATAGAAAGAACCATAGATTTCAGGAGGCTGCGGACCTGTAGAAAGTCATATTCATGACTTAAGAGGGGGTTGAAAGGTTATGTTAATGCCTCCATCTTGTTTCTGTCAGCCATCTTAATATTCACATATTTCCATTTCTGATATGTACAGTTTGAACACCCCTTTAAAACTTCACAAATATCTGTCTAAGCATGAGATTCCTCTAAATGAATTGTTCTCATATACCTCTTATCTTCACTTTCTCACATTCTTCTAGCTACTGTGAGAAATAGAGAACAATGACTGTTTGTCTTAACCAGCTGTAACCATCTTAATATCTAATGCGCATGTCTTATTATGAATCTTCTGTGTGACTTGTAATTTTGCTATAAAAGATGCCAAGAGGCACACAAATGCAGCCATTTTCCAAGACACAATACCATGTGCGTCTCGTTTGTAATTTGGGACTTGGCTCCGGATATATCTGAAATGCACAATACATCGATCCGAGGTCTGAGAGGTTAAATGGACCCCACCCAGACACAGGATTAACCCTTTTAGGTTTCTTTATTGTTAGAGCAGTAAAAATGTGTAACCCCCTCCTCTCGGTGGTGGTACTAGCTGATGGTGTCAACTTCAAAAAACTTTTAGATGTCTTCCTCAGGGTGCAGAACACAAGGAGCTATGGCAATTGTTAGAGATTAATAATCACACACATAGGTTGAACTGGATAGACCTGTGTCTTTTTTTAACCTCAGTCTATAAGTTACCAACTTGGAAATGTATTATGGACTTTCCAAAGGGGAAGTAATAGCTATACATCAAGTGATTATTATTAAGATTTATTTAGCACCAACAGTTTGCACAGCACTTTACAATATAAAAAAAAAGACAGTACAGTTAGAATACATTTCAATACAAATGGGTTAGGAGGGCCATGTTTGTGAGAGCTTACAATCCAATAGGAAGGTGCAAGTAGTACAAAAAATAACAGAGGGATGGACTGATCAAAAATTGAACGTTCACTTTTTAGATGGAAGCAGAATAGGCTTTCCTGAAGAGATGGATTTTCAGGGATCACCTAAAAGTTGGACAGAGTAGGAGGCAGCCAGACAAATTGGAATAGGAAGTTACAGAGCATGGAAGAGGCTCTGGAGAGGTCCTAGCATGGGAAGTGGAGACAAGGTAGCTAAACAACAGAAGGTCTTGAGTGGAGAGGACGGTTTGGGTGATATGGTGAGAAAGGATTGGTGATGTAGCTTGGAACAGAGCTGTAAATGGCTTAGTTTTTGTTGTTAATATTCAGAATTTTATTTGTTGGGCAATCAGAAGCCAGTGGAGAAATTGGCAGAGAAGAGTGGCGTAGAGGTGGGTCCGTGAGACAGGACCTACAATATGATGCGAGGTAACAAAGGATGTTACAGAGGTGAAGTCTGCAAGATTTGCACAGTGAATGAATTTGAAGCTGAAAGGAAAAGTCAGAGTCCAGGATTACACATAGTGCCCTATTATGAGGGGAGGGCCTAATCATTTTATTATTTATCTTGATGAAAAAGTAAGACAGGAGGGCATGGGTGGGGAAGGGAGCTGTGGGGAATTAAGAGCTCAGTTTAAGAAAGATTTAGTTTGAGGAAGTGGTGTGACATCAATACTGCCTAGCCAGTTGTAAATTAGTAATGTGAGAGGAGCCAGAAAAGGTAAGGTTTGTAGAGAGATAGCTTTGTGTGTCATCAGCGTAGAAATGATAGTGGAAGCTATGGGAGGTTTTCAGATAACCGAGGAGGTGTAGATAGAAAAGTGAGGGGGTTTGAGGACAGATCATTGGGGGACCACTAAAGTAAGAGGAAGTAAGGAAACAGAGTTGTAGGTAATAATGAAGGAACATTGCAATAGATAGCAGGAGAACCAGAAAAAAGCAGAGTCTTGGAGGCCATGGGAGAGGAGTTTTTTTGGGGGGGGAGAAATTCTGTGGAAGGTTTCAAGTGAAACTGTAAGGGATCGAGAATGTTGTCAGTGAAGTAGCAGCTTAGACGGTTGTAGATTAGGCATTCTAGAAGTTTAGACGTAAATGAAAGCAAGAATATGGGTCTTAATTTGTTTAAGAGAGTACAGAATAGAGCAAGAGGGTGAACATAGTAGGTTGAGAGAGAAGACGGTCCAAGGGACAGGTGGTTAGGTGGGCATCTAAGTGGAGTTTGGTAACCTCTTCTGTAGTAACAGGGTAATAAGAGGAAAGTATTAAATGTGATATTAGGCAGGGTATGTTACGTGGGGAAGATATATGTATAGTAGAGATGTCCCAACAAATTGTTTTTGAACTTAATAGTCTTCTAGGCAGTGAGTGCGTGTTAGTGGTTGGGGACAAAGTAGAGGGTTAAAGGGAGAGAAGGGATAACAAGGACTGGATGAGATTAAAGTAATGAGTGGCAGCATGGAGGCAATAATTGTATTTTAGAAAGGCAGATTTGTATAAAACAAAATCTTGCAATGATTTGGTTTTACATCACAGTTGCTTAAGAGTATGTCTGTTGAAATATCTGGTGTCGTCATTTTGCAAAGGTTGCAGTGGTTGGGGCCTGATTCAAGTGCGTCCAGTGAGGATGAGAGAGTGTGCTGTTGTGCTGGTCAGTAGCAAAATAAAGAAAAGAAGGGTTAAAGTGTCAAAAGGTTGAAGACAGGGACACTGAAACTGACAAGGTTGTGATCAGAGAGAGAAAAGGGGGTGTTGGAAAAGCTGCAAAGAGTGCAGAGATGTGAGAATACAAGGTCAATTGTATTACCATCAGAGTTTGTAGAAACAAGTGTTTATTGTGTTTGGTAAAAAGAAGAGGTTACTTTGAGATGTATCCATGCTGTTGGCATTAGCAGGAATGTCAACGTCACCAAGAATAACTGGGTGTTTCAGAGGGGAAAGTACAGTAGCCAGGCAGAGAAGTCAACAAGGAAGCATGACACCATTCCAAGAGAGTGATAAATCACCACAATTCTCAGAGATACAGAAGAATACAGAGAGCCTCCAAAGAGGAGAGTAATAGAGAAGGAGGTGTAGGAAGGATTTGAGAATGACTCAGTCACGCAGAAGGAATCCAGCTCTACATCCTTTTTGTCCACTGGGTCTGGGTGCGTGAATCCAGTGGAGGCAACAATGGGAGAGGGCAGCGGGAGAGGCCGATTCACATTCTTGAAGCCAAGTTTCAGTAACGGCAAGTAGGTAAAAGGAGTTAAGGAGGTAAAAAGGTCATGGACAGAGGTGGGTGAACTGGTTGCAGACATTCCTTATTACAAGCATTCCAGAGGGCACTTGAAAAGGGGGGCTGGTTTTTGGAACAGGATGAAAATTAAACTGGGTGGATTGTAGCTGCTTTCAAGGGAGGGAGAGTGCTGGGTGTGGAGGTGGCAGTTGGATAGAGGAGGGCCAGGATTAGTGGAGATGTCTTCAGAGATTAGAAGCGAGGTGAAGAAAGTTACAAGGGAGTGGAATATATGGGCACACGTTTTAACCCCTTCCCGCCGACCGTACGCAGATATGCGTACTCGGCTTTCCGGGGTTATACCGGGATGATGCCCGCAGCTGCAGGCATCATCCCGGTACCGTTGATTACAGCGGGAGCGATCGGCTACCCGTGTATAACAACCGATGCGGCTAAAAGCCGCTCAGCTGTTATACCGGAGGAGCAGGAGGGGACATCCCCCCCCTCCCGCCGCCTCTCGCCGCTGTTACCGGGCCTCCCGTGCGATCAGGAGGCCCGGTGTCCATTCGGCTGCCTTCGGCGGCTGGAACGAAGCTGCGAGCGGCTTCGTTCCAGCCTTCTCGTTGTAAACGCGGAAGCGACATCATGACGTCACTTCCCATTTACTCGGCTGCTAATGGCGCCGAATTTAAAAAAGTACACAGTATTCAGAATCGCCGTTTTCGGCGATCTGAATACTTTGAAGTGTAAAGGAGGGACCCCCCATCCCTCCATAAAGAGTACCTGTCACCACCTATTACTGTCACAAGGGATGTTTACATTGCTTGTGACAGCAATAAAAGTAAAAAAAAAAAAAAATTTTTTTAAACACAATTTATAAAGTACAAAAATAAATAAAATAAAAAAAAAAAAATATGTAAACGGTGTTCAAACCACACATGTGAGGTATCGCCGCGATCGTCAGAGCGAGAGCAATAATTCTAGCCCTAGACCTCCTCTGTAGCTCAAACCTGGTAACCGTAAAAAAAATTTTTAAAGCGTCGCCTATGGAAATTCATAGGTACCGTAGTTCGTCGCCATTCCACGAGTGCGTGCAATTATAAAGGGTGACATGTTTGGTATCTATTTACTCGGCGTAACATCATCTTTCACATTATACAAAAAAATTGGGGTAACTTTACTGTTTGGATTTTTTAAAATTCATGAAAGTGTCACTTTTCCAAAAATTTTAAAACACCGCTGCACAAATACCGTGTGATAAAAAATATTGCAACAATCGCCATTTTATTCTCTAGATTCTCTGCTAAAAAAATATATATAATGTTTGGGGGTTCTAAGTCATTTTCTAGCAAAAAATACGGATTTTAACTTGTAAACACCAAATTTCAAAAATAGGCTTAGTCATGAAAGGGTTAATGTCCTGGAGTTTGGATCCACATGTGGGTTCAGTATTTGCAGGAAACACTGAGTGCAGTAACAGGGAGAGGGTAGTAGTGATAATAATATATATACGCTGTGGGGTGGAGAAGAGAGGTAAAGTAATAAGAATTTGAGGAAAGAAGACACTAATGTCAAAAGAAAGGGTGGGAGGGGAGCAAATTGCGGGGTATAGAGAATAGGAAACAGACAGAAAATAAGAGATGCTTTACAAAATGTTGGTTTGCTTGCAGTCTGTCCTGAGCGGGGCATAGTTGTTTCTTGTTGTAATTTCTTTCTGCTTTTGTTGAACTTCTGTGTTATACTTGGATACTTGTGCACAAATACTTAGGCAAAAAAAAGGTAACTGTGACTTTACCCACAAGCTGATCTAAATTTATAGCTGATAAAAGACACTTGAATGGAAGAGGGATTGTCAAAACCAGACCAGGCATAGGCCAAAGTCATTAAAATAAAATAGTTTCTTTGATCACAAAAAATTCAAATGGAAGTGAATCTCCAAAAATATAGTCCAGTTTAAACTTTTTTTGAGAGCATATACCATATGTACAGCATGGAAATGGTTAACATGGATATTCAAAAACAGTACCCTTGCTTTGAAGCATTGGTTGGCAAAGAGTTAGTTTTCATTCATACCCAGCATGGAGATGGTTAACATGGATATTTAAAAAAAAAACAGCAGTATCTGCCATGGAGCACTGGTTAGCAAAGTGTCAGTTTTCATTCATACACAGCATGGAGATGGTTAACATGGATATTCAAAAGCAGATGCATTTACCTGTGAAGGAGCAGAGAAGACACAATGAGAGGTGTTAAACTGTTTGATACTTGTGCAAAAAAAAAAAAAAAAAAAATACATCTGCATAAAATGGTAACTGTGTCTTTTCCCTGTCTGATGGTGATTATTCAAGTCTGCATAGACAAACTCATCCAGAGAATTAAGAAAGTGTGTCATAGCATTTGCAAAATGGCTTGTAACTGTTTGCAATTGAATGCGGAGCAGTTTAGCCATGTTCAAGCAATTTGCTTATGTTTTTTGTAGCACTACAGCATCTGAGTGTTTTTTACGAATTTGAGCATTTTAAATAACTGGCTACACTATGAGCGATCCTTGTTTATGGAGGCAACATATATAAGAGATATCTGCAGTTTACAAATGTGTATGAGAGACCAATATAGACTAAGGCTGGGTTCACACTTGTATGACAAACACTCCGACATTGGGAGCACAAGTCGCATGACATGTATAAATGAATGGTTCCCTATGAGAGCTATCTTAACTAGTCCGACACAAGTTGGCCTGACTGACTTTGAAAAAGGTTCCTGCACTACTTTGGTCCGACTTTGATCCTACTTCAGCCCACTGAATCTCATTGAAGTTGGATCAGAGTCAGATCACCGTCTCAACTAGGGATGAGCCGAACACCCCCCTGTTCGGTTCGCACCAGAACTTGCAAACAGGCAAAAAATTCGTTCGAACACCATTAAAGTCTATGGGACACGAACATGAATAATCAAAAGTGCTTATTTTAAAGGCTTATATGCAAGTTATTGTCATAAAAAGTGTTTGGGGACCTGGGTCCTGCCCCAGGGGACATGGATCAATGCAAAAAAAAAGTTTTAAAAATGGACGTTTTTTCGGGAGCAGCGATTTTAATAATGCTTAAAGTGAAACAATAAAAGTGTAATATCCCTTTAAATTTCGTACCTGGGGGTTGTCTATAGTAGGCCTGTAAAGGGGCGCGCATGTTTCCCATGTTTAGAACAGTCTGACAGCAAAATGGCATTTCAAAGAAAAAAAGTCATTTAAAACTACTCGCGGCTATTAATGCATTGCCGGTCCGACAATACACATAGAAGTTCATTGATAAAAACGGCATGGGAATTCCCCACAGGGGAACCCCGAACCAAAATTAAAAAAAAAAAAAAAAATGACGTGAGGGGTCCCCCTAAATTTTATGGATATTAAGGGGAACCCCGGCCAAAATTTAAAAAAAAAAAAATGGAGTGGGGTCTCCCTCAAAATCTATACCAGACCCTTATCCGAGCACGCAACCTGACAGGCCGCAGGAAAAGAGGGGGGGCGAGAGAGCGCCCCCCCCCCCCCCCGAACCGTACCAAGCCACATGCCCTCAACATTGGGAGAGTGCTTTGGGGTAGCCCCCCAAAACACCTTGTCCACATGTTGATGAGGACAAGGGCCTCATCCCCACAACCCTGGCTGGTGGTTGTGGTGGTCTGCGGGCGGGGGGCTTATCGGAATCTGGAAGCCCCCTTTAACAAGGGGACCCCCAGATCCCGCCCCCCCCCCCCCCCCCCGTGTGAAATGGTAAGGGCCTACCATTTCTCTACAAAACTGTCAAAAATGTTAAAAATGACAAGACAGTTTTTGACAATTCCTTTATTTAAATGCTTCTTCTTTCTTCTATCTTCCTTCGGTTTCTTCCTCCATCTTCTTCTGGTTCTTCCTCCGGAGTTCTCGTCTGGCATCTTCCTCCGCGGCGTCTTCTTCCCTTCTTCTCCTCGGCCCGCTCCGCATCCATGATGGAGGGAGGCTCCCGCTCTTCTTCTCATCTTCTTGTCTTCATCTTCTTGTCTTGCCGCTCCGCATCCATGATAGCATGGAGGGAGGCTCCCGCTGGGCGGAGCGGCACAAAAAGAAGATGAAGATAAGAAGATGAAGAAAAGAAGATGAAGAGAAGAAGATGAAGAGAAGAAGATGAAGAGAAGAAGATGAAGAGAAGAAGATGAAGAGAAGAAGATGAAGAGAAGAAGATGAAGAGAAGAAGATGAAGAGAAGAAGATGAAGAGAAGAGCGGGAGCCTCCCTCCATGCCATCATGGATGCGGAGCAGCCCAAGGAGAAGAAGGGAAGAAGACGCCGACGCCGTGGAGGAAGATGCCGGACGAGAACACCGGAGGAAGAACCAGAAGAATCAGAAGAAGAAGAAGATGGAGGAAGAAACCGAAGGATGATAGAAGATAGAAGAAAGAAGAAGCATTTAAATAAAGGAATTGTCAAAAACTGTCTCTTGTCATTTTTAACATTTTTGACACTTTTTTTGTGAAATGGTAGGGGTACTTTTGTACCCCCTTACCATTTCACACAGGGGGGAGGGCCGGGATCTGGGGGTCCCCTTGTTAAAGGGGGCTTCCAGATTCCGATAAGCCCCCCGCCTGCGACCCCCACAACCACCGGCCAGGGTTGTGGGGATGAGGCCCTTGTCCTCATTAACATGGGGACAAGGTGTTTTGGGGGGCTACCCCAAAGCATCCTCCCAATGTTGAGGGCATGTGGCCTGGTAAGGTTCAGGAGGGGGGGCGCTCTCTTGTCCCCCCTCTTTTCCTGCGGCCTGCCAGGTTGCGTGCTCGGAGAAGGGTCTGGTATGGATTTTTGGGGGGACCCCACGCCTTTTTTTTTTATTTTGGCGTGGGGTTCCCCTTAAAATCCATACCAGACCTGAAGGGTCTGGTATAGATTTTGAGGGGGACCCCACAACATTTTTTTTTTTAATTTTGGCCACGAGACCTGAAGGGGCTGGTATGGAATTTAGGGGGACCACCCACGTCTTTTTTTTTTTTTAATTTTGGTTCGGGGTTCCCCTGTGGGGAATTCCCATGCCGTTTTTATCAATTAACTTTTATGTGTATTGTCGGACCGGCAATTCATTAATAGCCGCGAGTAGTTTAAATTATTTTTTTTTCTTTTGAAATGTCATTTTGCTGTCAAACTGTTCTAAACACGGGAAACATGCGCCCCTTTACAGGCATACTATAGACACCCCCCAGGTACGAAATTTAAAGGGATATTACACTTTTATTGTTTCACTTTAAGCTTTATTAAAATCACTGGTCCTGAAAAAATGGACGTTTTTAAAACTTTTTTGCATTGATACATGTCCCCTGGGGCAGGACCCAGGTCCCCAAACACTTTTTATGACAATACCATGCATATTAACCTTTAAAATTAGCACTTTTGATTTCTCCCATAGACTTTTAAAGGGTGTTCCTCGGCATTCAAATTTGCCGTGAACACCCCAAATTGTTTGCTGTTCGGCGAACTTGCGAACAGCCGATGTTCGAGTCGAACATGAGTTGGACTCGAACTCGAAGCTCATCCCTAGTCTCAACTGATCTGACTTTGGCATGTGACTTATGTTCTGATGATCTTGAAGGGAAACCACATTATCCGAGCATGCAGCCCGGCAGGTCAGGAAAAGTGGGTGGGGATGAGCGAGCGCCCTCCCCCCTCCTGAACCATACCAGGCCCCCTTCCCTCAACGTGGGGGTGGGTGCTTTGGGGCATGGGGGCCCTGCACCCCCCCCACACTAAAGCACCTTATCCCCCATGTTGATAGGGACAAGGGCCTCTTCCCGACAACCCTGGCTGGTGGTTGTCGGGGTCTGCAGGCGAGGGTCTTATCTGAATCTGGAAGCCCCCCCAGATCCTGGCCGCCCCAACCTATGTGAGTATGGGGTACATTGTACCCCTGCCCATTCAAAAAAGAAAAAAAAAGTGTCAAAAATAAAAACAGCACACAGGTTTTTGACATTTAGTCATTTATTAAAGCAGCTCCGGCATCTCTTCTCCTTCCAGCGATGTCTTCATCATCCGGTTCTTCTCCCTCCGCTGATGACATCTTCCTCCGATTCTTCACCCTCCGCTGATGTCTTCTTCCGTTGCCGGTTCTCCTCTCTCCACTGTCTTCTCCCTCTGTTCTCCCTCCGTTGTTCACCCGAACACCCATTCACTCGCTCCCACTGTAATGCTAGGGCCGCCGTGTGCCATTACTTATATAGCCATGGGGGCATGGCCTCCTGGTGAGGCCACACCCCCTTGTGACATCACCGCCCATCATGCCACGGGTGGTGACGTCACAAGGGGGTGGTGCCTCCGTATGACGTCACTGGGAGGCCCTAGCATTATAGCGGGAGCGAGCGTCAGGTGAAGATCGGAGGGAGAACAGAGGGAGGAGAAGACAGCGGAAAGAGGAGAATTGACAGAGGGAGAAGAACCGGAGGATGAAGACATCGCCAGATAGAGAAGAAATTGGAAAGGAGAAGAGACGCTAGAGCTGCTTTAAAAAATCACTTTGTCAAAAACCTGTGTACTGTTTTTATTATTGACACTTTTTTTTAGGTGAATGGGTAGGGGTAAAAACTACCCACCCCTCCACATTGAGGGCATGTTACCTGGTATGGTTCAGAAAGGGGGGCGCTCAAAGGGTCTGGTATGGTCTTGGAGGGGCACTCGAAGGGTCTGGTATGATCTTGGAGGGGGAACCCTATGCCATTTTATTTTTAAATTTGGTGTGGAGTTTAGCCTAAAGATTCATGCCAGACTCAAAGGTCGGGATCCTGTCCATTGAAGTCGGACTTCAAGTCGCAGGGAAAAGTCAGATCCACAGTCATATGATTGTCGTGTTGTACCAGTGTGAACCCAGCCTAAAGGAGGAAATAAGTGTTGGAAGACGTACTATTCTTTGGCGAGTTTTCACTTTATATATTTTTTTTAATACAGGTTTGGAAAGATGAAAGTAAAAAAGATTTTAACATTTAGGTGTGAATTGATAGCATTTATCTAATATCTCATTTTGTGCAAAAAGTACATTACAATTATTGGGAATATAGGTATAAAAGAGGAGTTTTTACTTACCAATAAATTACAAATCTTAGCATACAGTAGAGGACAAAAGCTAAGTAGTATTCAAACACTGGGTTATTGAATCACAGGTGATTGGACACTCAAATCTTTTAAGGATATGCCCCCTGGGCATCTCCCTCATGACCCTACCTGACTTTGCGAGTCCTCAGTTTTGTAGCAATAATGCAGAGTAACCAAGGAAGAGAAGTGAGGGTGTCCCGTGTCTTGTACTGTACTGGTGACTGGGTGTAATTAGCCCAGAGCTTATATAACTCCATAATTGGGTGGTTGTAATATCCTGATGGGTTCGTTTGCGAAGGTGAAGTTATCTTTTCTCTTTGAAAAAATGGAGGTATGGCTAGAAAGGTTGCACTAGATACAGCACCTCATCCCGAAATAGTTATATAGAAATTTGGGGGTTTATGAGGGATTATAGCGGTGCCAGAAAAAAGAAGAATGAGTTCAGATAAAATTAACAAAGATACTTTATTAGCAAAAATTAGCACATACAAAAAGACAAATCATTAAAATGGGTGCAGTTCACACATTAATTGATACAGAGCAGTTACAGTGGAATAGGCCTGGTGAGGAGGGCCTTCAAAACAAGTGCTCAATTCCTACATGTTTCGCCAAGACATTGGCTTCTTCAGGGAATAGTATGAGCCTGTAGCAACATTAAAGATCTATACATAGAAACAAGAAGACAAAATAAGGAACAAGAAAAAGCAGGTAATGTTGAAGGTAAAATACATAAAAATCATAAAACATAGATTAGGGTGTGTGGCTGAGATCCCCAATAGGAGGCCATAAAAACCCCCCACCCCAAAAGACGTACCTGAAGGCCAGACACCCAAAGCGAGGCACGGCAAGGGGCACCCCAGCCGGAGGCCAGACAGGTTACACTGTATCTATGACTGCAGAGGGCATACAAAAGACCTGGCAATCAAATATTATACTATTAGGTAGTGTATATCAAGGAAACAAAAGAAAAGAAATAAGAACATAACCAGGTGAGTGGGATAATTATCGCCACATCAAATCAATAGGGCTAACATAGCCGCAGTAACTTACAATTTAAAATAAATATATTCCAAGGGGAACGCCTGAAGGAAGCTGGAGGGATGTACTCAGAAACGGAATGGAGAGTATAGATGTTTATCTGAAGAATCCAAAACCAGTACAAATTAACCATAGAAAAACGATAATTCAATTAAGAATAATTACATACACACGGTACGTAAAAGATAGGGACACTATTTAAAAGGAAGCTTACTAAGAAAGCAATTACAGGTGAATCAGAAAAGTGAAAGGCACCCGGCAGGTACCCTGCACGTATATAGAAGGCACGGGATGGGATTAGTTTAAGCAGCAGCAAAGGTAATTACTTCTGAAATCCTGAAATAAAACAAGTGGTGTAAGCTCGTGGCCAAGGGGGAAGAGAAGGTAGAATAATGAAGAGGGAGTGTAGAGTGGGTAGAGAGTACCATGAGAGTATTCCAACAATAGTGACAGGTGTTCTTCGTGTCCAGCTGACAATCAGGACAGGCCGGCTTAAGTACGCCTCCCACACTTGATCGGCCCAGCTGATCAAGTGTGCGGACGCAAGGAAGGGCTTCTGCGCATGCGCCCGCGGCAACATCCTCAGAGCCTACAAGGTCCAAGATGCACCGCGGCGAATGCCGAGTCGCGTGACCCGCGTAAAGGGCGGCCCGAGAGGCAAATGGAACACCGCTGTCAATCAAAAGAGGGACAGCGAATCCATGTACCTGGGCCAGATGGTGGACGCGGGGCAGAGCGGCACGAAGCATTAGCAGAGAAGCCTATTAGGCAGACACTGAAGTGCTGCCCTGGGCGTCCATACAGTCAACAACAGTGCAAAATGAGAGGTCAAGGCAGGGGGCCACAGCCACACCACACCGTCTAAACTTTCCAAAAGGGACAGTTTACTGTTTTTCAGACTTTAGGGGGGCCGAAGTGTGGCAAGTCGAAAATGCCCCAGTGTAAGCCGAAGTAAACAATGTCTTAGTAGTCAGAGGGAAAAAAATAATTACATGGCACCCTATCGTTGGCATTCGTGGGAGAAATAGTGCCCCTTCGTTGGTGTCAGTGGGAGGAGCGTTGCCCCTTCGTTGGTTTCAGTGGGAGGAATAGGGGCCCATCTTTGGTGCCAGAATAGGTCCCCATCGTTGGTGTCAATGGAAGGAATAGTGCCCCACTGTTGGGGTCAGTGTGAAGAACAGCATTTCATCATTAGTATAAGTGGAAGAAATTATGTCCTATTATTTGCTGTCATTGGAAGGAATAGTGCCCCATCCTTGATGTCAGTGGGAGGAAGGATCCTGGTGTCGGTAGGAAGAATAGGGTGTCATAGCAGTGGAAGGAATAGTGCCTCAAGGGCTGGATAAATGCAGGCAATCTGGCCCACGGGCTGCAGTTCGGAGACCATTGGGATAAGATTCTTCACATAGGCGGGCCAACCAAAAATGTAAATGTATTTTATTTGGATCCTATGTGATAGACCAACACGATAAAATACATTTATATTTTTGGTTGTAACATGACAAAATGTGGAAAATTCCAAGGGATATGAATACTTTTTCAAGGCACTGTATGTCTACTTGTTGATTTAGGGGGGTTATTTTAGGGGCTCACTCTTGGTTTCTTCCCCTTCTTTGCAGCCTTCCTGATTTGTGTGCCCCACATCTATTTCCAAGGTGGCAGGAGTGGGGGGGGGGGGGTTCATTAAAGTGTTAACTAGTTTTCCTGTATATGTACATATACCCCAATCAATGTAGGAGTGTTTACATATACGCAGCTAGATCTGAGAGTTCTTACACAAAAGAAGTAGATCCATCCGCAATACACATTTATTGATAGGGTTACATATTATATACAAATTATACGCTAAACAGTATTCACAACACAATGCACAGTATAGGTCCCCTGGCTTATATGATAGTTACAAATTACCCACAAAAAAACACATTTACAATACAATGTATGTATGAAGTTAGTTTACCTCTCAAGTTCAGGTCTGGTCACGGTGACTGCTGTGTGTCCCACCACACAGAGACCCCAGAGATTGGTGATAAAGCATTATCTTCCTCCCTCCTTTCTGTACTGTGGCTAATGTAATGCTCCCTAATTGGTCACTGTACCTAGCAAATGTATAACAGGTACAGTCTGATTGGATGATTCAAAGAAGGCTGCTGTTTACAACTCATGTGAGATGTGATAAGGGACAACAAAGGGCAAATCCTTTGAAGTGTAAAACTATTTACCTTTAACACCAATATGGAAGCTAGGAATAGTTTGGTGCTGCAGCCAGCACACTTGGTTTAAATACTGTACATTTCCATCCAACCAAAATATATTCACAGTTATATCATTATTTAAGTCTGTTAATGAAGATTTCACATAAACTCATTAACTAACACAGTGATTCTCAACCTTTTTACTGGCGGGGAACCCCTGGCAAAAAGTCTGAGATCTCGGGGAACACCTGAAATAATGTTCAGATCTACAGCTCATGGAACATCGGTGTGATCAGCGAGCTGTGATATAACAACAATTATTTTAAGAAATAGCATATAATAATAGAAAAAAGTATTAAAACTTACCTATTTTATGTGAAACTTGTACTGTTTTTTTTTTTTTTTTCTGCACAGATGCTTAATTCTGGGTTTAACTGGGGATAAGCAGTATCCGGAAGGACACAAGACGAGGCGGGGGGGGGGGGGGGGGGCAGCAGGGCACATTATGGGACACATTACATGGGGCAGCATGGCACATTATGGGGCACACAGCAGAACATGGGGCACATCATGGGGCATACAACAAAACATGGGGCACAAGGGGTATAGCAGAGTACAGGGAACATTACAGGACTCACAGCAGAGCATTGGGCACACCATGAGGCTCACAGCAGAGCATTGGGCACACAGCAGAACATGGGGCACATAAGGGTACATAGCAGAACATGGGGTACAAAGCAAAAAATGGGGATCATGGGGCACACAGCATAACATGGGACACACAGCAGAACATGAGGCACATAAATGGACACACACAACAGGGCACATTACAGGGCTCACAGCAGGGTATGGGGCACATTAAGGGACACACAGCAGGATAAGGGGCACACAGAAGGACACATCAAGGGACACACAGGAGAACATGGGGCACATCAAAGGGCACATAGCAGGACATGGGACACATCATGGGGTATACAGAACATGGGGCACACAGCAGAACATTGGGCACATCAAAGGGCACACAGCAGGACATGGGGCACATCACGGGGCATAAAGCAGAACATGGGGCACAAGGGGCATACAGCAGGGCACAATGCAGAAAATGGGGCTCATCAAAGGACACACAGCAGGGCACGTGCCACATTACAGAGCTCACAGCAGGGCATAGGACACATTAAGGGACACACAGCAGGACACAGGGCACATTATGGGACTCACAGCAGTACATGGGGCACACAGCAGAACATGGGGCATACAGCAGAAAATGGGGCACATCATGGAGCACACAGCAGAACATGGGGCACACAGCAGAAAATGGCAAACATCATGGGCCAAACAGCAGAAAATGGGACACACACACAGCAGGACACAGGGCACATTACGTGGCTCACAGCAGGACACAGGGCAAATTATGGGGCTCACAGCAGGACACAGGGCAGATTATGGGGCTCAGAGCAGGACACAGGGCAGATTATGGGGCTCACAGCAGGAAACAGGGCACTTCATGGGGCACACAGCAGGACACGGGGCACATTACGGGGCTCATAGCAGGACATGGGGCACATTACGGGGCTCATAGCAGGACATGGGGCACATTACGGGGCACATCACAGGCTCACAGCAGGGCATGGGGCACACAGCAGGGCATATCACAGGCTCACAGCAGGGCACTAAGCACACGGCAGGGCACATCACAGGCACATGGCAGGGCATGGGGCACATGGCAGAGCATATCACAGGCACACGGCAGGGCATGGGACACATCACAGGCACATGGCAGGGTATGGGTCACATCACAGGGCATGTGGCACATCGCAGGGCATGGGTCTAATCACAGGGCATATCACAGGGCACATGGCAGGGCATGGGGCACATCGCAGGGAATGGGGCAAATCGCAGGGCATAGGCACACCACAGGGCATGGGGTTAATCACAGGGCATATCACAGGGCACATGGCAGGGCATAGGGCACAGGGCAGGGTATGGGGCACATCACAGGGCACAGCAGGGCATGGGGCACATCGCAGAGCATGGGGCACATCACAAGCTCACAATCACAACAGGGCATGGGGAACATCGCAGGGCATGGGGCATATCACAGGGCAGAGCATGGGGCACATCACAAACTCACACTAACAGCAGGGCATGGGGCACACTGGTACACTGTTGTAGACATTTCAAATGCAGAGTAGCGCGGGACGCGGCTGGAATAAGTCTTCTCTCTCATATCGCGCTGCTCCCCGCCAGCCCCTCCTCGATTCTCGTTCATCCCAGGTGATGTCACAAGCTGTCGGGGTGGATGGGAGGAAAGGAGGGGCCAGCGGGGAACAGCGCGATATGAAAGAGAACTTGTTACAGATACTTCCTGCGATACTCTGCATGTGTTAATAGGGACTCGATCTACCCGTCATCTCTGTGTGATTGACGGGTAGATCGCTGTGAAACCCCTGGGGACTTGTTGCGGAAGCCTAGGGTTCCGCAGAACCCCGGTTGAAAAACACTGATCTAACACATGGGAGAAAAACAAGGTGCGCAAAAAACTAAGTGCAGCAGAAGATAGCCATCTAGCTCTGATGAAGAAGCGGATGCTTTGAAACATTAACATCCATATGCCACCACCCATTGGGGACCCGTTGAGTGACCACAGTATTATACTGTTATATGCCTATTGATTTTTATATTAATGTGAGTAATCATTTGGCTGATTTCAATTAAATATACCATTCGTTGCATCTTCTGCTGCACGTAGTTTTTGGCGCACCCTGTTTTTCTCCCATTGTTCTTCTAGAGACTGCTTCACTCTCAAGCGAGCTGCCAATAATGCTGCATAGATATACTTCCTGGACTTTATAGACTTTTAGTTGTGTTATCAGTGTGTTTTGGTACCCTCTCGTTTTTGCCGCGATTTGCGGGTTTTTTTTTTTTTACAGTCTTAAAAAAATGGAAAAAAAAAACGGCAAAAACGCATCAAAAACGCACCAAAAACGCTGCAAAAACGGTGCACTTGCGTTTTTGATGCTTGTCCATTGAATTCTATTACATGCAAAACGCTGCATTTTGCATGAAAAAAAGTCCCTGACCCTTTCCAAAAATGCAGAGAAACAAAAAGGCATTGATGTGAACATGTTCCATAGGAACCCATGTTAAAAAATTCCCGTGCATTTCTGCAAAATGCAAAATGCATCAAAAAAACGCGCTAGTGTGAATGGAGCCTTAGTGTATATTTCTAATCTCAAGTCAATATATTGTTGCATTATATCTCACTATTGATGTACATACAAACTTGTTTGTGCATGGGATATTCTAGGATGATTGATCTATGGGAGAATTTCATGTCACATCTGCTCCCAGCAGGGCATCTATCATTTTAATTGTTGCCGTTGGCTCTGTGTAAAGAACACTGACAGACAAAACCAGAAATATCTAGAGCCAACCTGGCGCTCAGGAAAGGCACAGTTGCGTTGCAGAAGTAACATCACACTAGGATGGTCCTGGTGGTAGAAGGGTATGGCTTTGCGTTTTGGAGTGTCCTGCTCCTTTCTCAGGCCAAATATAGTGAAGTGCTCCCCAAATATTAATTCCCAGCAAATATCACAACCAATGTGTAATGGTTTTATTTATATATATATATATATATATATATATATATATATATATATATATATATATATATATACACACACACACACACACACACACACACACACACTGTGATATTGGGGTGTTTAGCTCAGTGGTAGATGCATCTTCACGTAGTGAGTCCACAGCAGTTATCAGGTTTGAGGGCAAGGCAGCCCGTTTTTATTAACAGGAACAAAATAAGTTTATACACAGGATTTCCCACACAGGGGTTCTTCTCCAGTAAATTCATACAACCGAAAATACCAAGCCTCCTGGCTCCTAGGCTTACTTTGCCTTGCAGTTCCCTGCTGAACTGGCCTACTCCTGGCCTCAACAGGATTCTCCAGACCCCTGGGTTTGCCTACTGTCCCCCAGACTTCAAGACTGCCTTCAGTCCCCCTTAGACTTGCTAGTCGGCTCGGTTCTCCCAGCCTCCCAGACCCTTCTCTGGTCTCACAGGCCCTTGTAGCCATCCCAACCTTCCCAGTCCTTCAGACACGAAGTCCCCCCTTACCAGGAATGTAGTCTCACACAGGGCAGACAGCTTTTCAGACACAGGTCAGTCTTGATACAGCAAGCTGTACACACTCCACCTCTACTCTCTGCTCTCACTAGCCCCTCGTTATATGGGCTGTGTGCACCTGGGCACAAAACCAGCTGGCTATCCATAAGACCTGGACACAGGGTTGGAGATTCCGTCCCACCCAAGACTCTGAGGAATCTCCAAACTACAGAGCCCCATCTAAAGATAGTAAAATCCGGAGAAAGCTGCCAGAGTAGATTTCTCCTCTCAAAATAATTGCTCTGTAGCCTTGCAGTCACCTGACGTGCAAACTCTGTGTCCATTTTTCATCCCTTTTCACAGTGACAGGGACTCTATTACAACACATACACAGTGGGGACGGAAAGTATTCAGACCCTCTTAAATTTTTCACTCTTTGTTATATTGCAGCCAATTGCTAAAATCTTATATTTTTATTTCTTTTTTTCTCATTAATATACATATATATAATATTTTTTTTCCTCATTAATGTACACACAGCACCCCATATTGACAGAAAAACACAGAATTGTTGACATTTTTGCAGATTTATTAAAAAAGAAAAACTGAAATATCACATGGTATTCAGACCCTTTGCTGGGACACTCATATATTTAACTCAGGTGCTGTCCATTTCTTCTGATCATCCTTTGAGATGGTTCTACACCTTCATTTGAGTCCAGCTGTGTGTCATTATACTGATTGAACTTGATTAGGAAAGCCACACACCTGTCTATATAAGACCTTACAGCTCACAGTGCATGTCAGAGCAAATGAGAATCATGAGGTCAAAGTAACTGCCTGAAGAGCTCAGACACAGAATTGTGGCAAGGCACAGATCTAGCCAAGGTTACAAAAAAATTTCTGCTGCACTTAAGGTTCCTAAGAGCACAGTGGCCTCGATAATCCTTAAATGGAAGACGTTTGGGACGACCAGAGCCCTTCCCAGAGCTAGCCGTCCGGCCAAACTGAGCTATCGGGGAGAAGAGCCTTGGTGAGAGAGGTAAAAAAAAAAACAAAGATCACTGTGGCTGAGCTCCAGAGATGCAGTCGGGTGATGGGAGAAAGTTGTAGAAAGTCAACCATCACTGCAGCCCTCCACCAGTCAAGGCCTTTTGGCAGAGTGGCCCGACGGAAGCCTCTCCTCAGTGCAAGACACATGAAAGCCCGCATGTAGTTTGCTAAAAAAACACCCGAAGGACTCCAGGATGGTGAGAAATAAGATTCTCTGGTCTGATGAGACCAAGATAGAACTTTTTGGCCTTAATTCTAAGTGGTATGTGTGGAGAAAACCAGGCACTGCTCATCACCTGTCCAATACAGTCCTAACAGTGAAGCATGGTGGTGGCAGCACCATGCACCAACCGCTAAGTTTAACGGTTTGGCTATTTAGACCCACATTCTGAAAGACCGTGGGCTGTCAGGTTCAGTAGTTTCTACTTTGGTTAATGCTAGGAAGCCAGCCTCCAGAGTCATATATTATAGTGTCTGGAAGGCATATGTCTCCTGGTGTGACTCCAGGGGTTGGCACCCCAGGAAATATGTCATAGGTAAGATCCTTGAATTTCTACAGATGGGATTAGAAATTAAGCTGGCCTTGAGTACTATCAAAGGCCAGGTGTCGGCCTTATTGGTATTTTTTCAACGACCACTTGCTTCACACTCTCTGGTTCGTAGCTTTATTCAGGGGGTAACGCGGATTAATCCTCCAGTTAGGTCACCCCTGAACCCTTGGGACTTGAATTTAGTCCTGTCAGTGTTACAGAAACAGCCTTTTGAGCAGATAAGAGATATTCCCTTGGTCATTTTGACAAGAAAATTTGTTTTTCTGGTTGCCATATCTTCTGCAAGAAGAGTATCAGAGTCGGCTGCTCTTTCTTGTAAAGAGCCATATTTGATTATTCATAAGGATAAGGTTGTATTATGTTCTCATCTTAATTTCCTACCGAAGGTAGTGTCAGGTTTTCATTTAAACCAGGATATTGTTCTGCCTTCATTTTTTCCAGAACCTCCTTCTGCGAAAGAGAGGTCACTACATTCTCTTGATGTGGTGGGAGCAGTCAAGGTCTACTTGAAGGCGACTGCTCAGATTCGTAAAACAGATATTTTGTTTGTGTTGCCAGAAGGTCCTAATAGAGGACAGGCAGCATCGAAATCTACTATATCTTAATGGATTTGTCAAGTGATTGTTCAAGCTTATGGTTTAAAGAGGAAAACACCACCTTTTTCATATTAAAGCGCACTCCACCAGGGCTGTTAGTACTTCCTGGGCAGTGCATCACCAAGCCTCCTTGGATCAAATCTGCAAGGCCACAACTTGGTCTTCAGTCCATACATTTACCAGATTCTATCAAGTAGATGTAAAAGGTCATGAGGATATCACCTTTGGGCGCAGTGTACTGCAGGTGGCAGTATAAGTCCTCTAGACTATTAGTGCCCTATTTTTGTTGTGTCTCCCTCCCTTCAGTTGGCAATGCTATGGGACATCCTACATAGTAACTACTATGGCTCTGTGTCCCGTGATGTACAAGAAAATAGGATTTTTAAAACAGCTTACCTGTAAAAATCCTTTTCTTTGAAGTACATCACGGGACACAGAGGTCCCTCCCTTCTTTTTGGTATACACGTGTATTGCTTTGCTACAAAACTGAGGTACTCCCAGTAGTGGGAGGGGTTATATAGGGAGTGGACTTTTTGTCTTAGGGTGTGTCAGTGTCCATCACCTGAAGGTGGCCTATAACCCACATAGTAACTACTATGGCTCTGTGTCCCGTGATGTACTTCAAAGAAAAGGATTTTACAGGTACGCCATTTTAAAAATCCTATTTTTCCGAGCCTATAGAGGCATACGAAATATCGCTGTTATAGAGGCGAACCTCAGAGTGATTACCAGATGGTACTTTGTTTCAACTATATTAGCAAAAATGTTCCCCTCCTAGTCACCTCTCTGCTCCAGAGATTGTGCATCATTAGGATCAATGATCCACATCTGGTGGGAATGCCCGAAACTGAGGGGATTTTGGAACAGAATCTTCTATATGATCCGCAAGGTAACAGGATACCAGATCCCCTCTATATTCCTGCTCAATGAGCATTTACCCAACATCAATAGAGCTACCAGGGATAAATCTTCTTTATCTTTTTGGGTGCTAAATTGACCATAGCAAGAGCATGGAAACAGCCAAAGGTCTGTTTTTCGGCCAAAAGGAAAATTTCCTGGATAATGGCCCAGTAGAAAATGGTGAGCTCCCTGACTGACACGGTAGCTAGGTTCAATTCTATATGGGACCCCTGGGTGACCTATATAGGTATTCCTGGATGAAAAGGTATGCGTCAGAAGATGTGGAGAGCTCATGGAAGATTAGCTGAATTGCTTCCCGTTTTCCTTTTTCTTCTTCTCTTCTCCCTTCTTTCCCTTATAAAAATCTCCTTTGTACTCTCTTGTACTGCACTTCAGTAATCTTACATGCAAGATCAAAGAGCAATCTTACAGCAGCATTTCTAATGTAGCCCTATTACCATACAGGTTTTGTTCATTAATTTTCCCTTTCAGTTCTTCTTTATTATCGAGCAAGGAGATACTCTTTGCTTATTACAGCTAATCTAGGTTGATTACCTAACATGCGATAGTTAAGATGAGAAATGTTGACTGAAATGATCTGTATGTCCTGATCCTCTTTATTGTCATAAGTGACATGCAGGTAACATCTATAGTTTAACCTTGTTAGTATCACCTCTGTCGCAATTTTGCAAATTTTTATGTATGGAAAATTTTGCCTGCTCTGTTTGATATAATGCTCAATAAAAACTTATTGAAATAAATGTGAATAGGAGTTGGAGAGGTTTTATAATTATCAATCAGCTGCTGCAAGTGCAAGGTTCTAAAGAGGAAAGTGGCAGGGTCTGCATCCCATTAGACATGATTTCCCTTTATGGGTATTTCACCAAAAATCTCAATCTGTATCTTATTGCAGACTTCTGGGAAAATGACTGAGCCAATCAAACAAGCAGGAAATTACATATCTGGGGGGGCATTCTGTATCCACATTGCATTTTGCAGAAAATGACAGAGCTGCAGATTGAAAAGGAAAGATACATTTTCAGAACATGACAATATGACTTGTGTAGCAATCGTAAATGGTACATATATTTTTTTTTATTAACTATTTAATCCCACGAAAGTAGAGTTACCCTTTAAGTTCAAAAATCGTATTTTCTTTATCACCTATTGAGGAATACATAAATGTAGAATAGCCTATGACTATGACCAAAAGCAATTTAACTGAGAAGTGGGCAAACCACTAGTTAAAAAAAAAAAAAATTAAAAACTGTTAAATAACACCTTACTGAAATAAAATGCCTAAGTGGAGGCTTGATGTTAGAAAACTTTCTAAGAAAATGACAGCTCTAAGGACATACAGGAACAAGTTTGTGTTTCAAATACATGATTGAGAACTTCAGTATAAGTGAATTTAAAGGAGTCATGAGTATCATCTACTATAAGCAACAAACAGGTGGAACTAAAAGTAAACAAACAGAAAATGGCTTAGACCCAGAGATAATTGATGAAATTGAAACCCTTAAGGATAAGTTTACCTTAAAAAAGAAAATAAATGCACATCTTTTTGCAGGTACAAAATTGTGCTTTTTTTTCTCTTTAATTTGAAGTCTATAAAGCATTACGCCCATGATCAGCAAATCCCAGGTGCAATGCAGGTCTCTTACAGACTGTCTGAGTAAGCCGTCTTCTCATACCTCGTACATGCAGGCAGTTACACACTAACAGTAAACATTAATGAACTACCTAGAGTGCTCAATAGTGCCCTGGTAGTTCACTGAGAACTATAAGCCGACAGCCACAAAGGCTGTCGGTACTTGTAGTTTCCTATTCACATTACTGAATGAATGACGCGCCCCGGTAGCCGACGAGAAAAAAAGAAAGAAAATGAAAGAACCGCGTTCCAGAAGATGAGTTGGTATCAATGATACCACATTTTATTATACCTCCAGGGGAAGACAGTGTCTTGGTGTAAAGTAAAAGGCAGTCACAGCCCTTCCAAGTACAGGAAAATTAGTTGAGATTGTACCTTAACAGAAGGAAGGAGGAGGAAACCTCTTCAAAATAAAGGAGATAACTTTGCCAATTAATAAGGAATTATCAAGGATAATTTTCCAAAATACCCCCAATTTTTTTCCAGAACTGCTAGGGTGCATGACACCCATTATTCAGTACAATGCTTTGTGAACTGAAGAACTAGGCATCTTAATGGTAAAGGCAAATGGGAAAAAATATGTATTCCTGCAGATATAGGTATACAGTAAATTCATCAGGGAGCGACAGAGTTTGAAGGAGGTCAAGTAATCGCAGGTGTACATAACACTAGAATGGGAGAAAAACACTACAGTGAAGTGCATTATAGGACCAAATGGGATATCACTTCTGATGAAAGACATCCAATAAAATGCAGGCGTTTGCCAAGTGAACAACTTGGACTGTAAGAATAGGCTATACATTTTATTGTTAAAGATAGTCTACCAATAAAGGCAGAAAAAGGGAGCTACAGGAGAAGTCCTAAGCTCTCCAACTGCTAGAAAAAAAAAAATGTATCTTGCGGAAGCAAAAGCAGACTACTTCCCACATGGAAGTGGGGGTATATTGTTATACAGGAGACTAAGCAGCAAAGATGGAGACTGTGGTCCCAAGACATGTCACCTGAAAGAGGTTTTGTCAGTTAATGGCAGGCTGCCAAACAAGCTACTGACTAGGCCAGTGCTTTGAATTCATAGTAACATAGAAGTGAAGGTTGAATAAAGACAATAGTCCATCCAGTTCAAGTGTAGGTGCACGTGTGTCAGTGTCTATAATTATTTCCCATATCCCTGTATGTTGTGATATTTAACCACTTGCCGACCGCTGCACACCGATAGACATCGGCACAATGGCAGCGGTGGGCAAATGGGCGTGCCTGTAAGTCCCTTTTAATTGGCGGGGCTAGCAGGCCCCCGCCGCGTACAGCATGACCGTGCCCGTGGGACCGGCGGACTCGATGTCTGCCGGTCTCCCGCCGATCGGGTCTACGTAAACAAGGCATTTCCCCGTTATGCCTTGTGACACGACAGAGATCACTGCTCCCTGTCACCGGGAGCAGTGATCGCTGTCATGTGAGTTGAAGCCCACCCCCCTACAGTTAGAATCACTTCCTAGGACACACTTAACCCCTTCATCTCCCCCTAGTGTTAAACACCTTCCCTGCCAGTGTCATTTACACAGTGCACTGCCAGTGCATTTTTATAGTACTGATCGCTGTATAAATGACAATGGTCCCAAAATAGTGTCAAAAGTGTCCGATGTGTCCGCCATGTCGCAGTCACAATAAAAATCGCAGATTGCCGCCAATACTAATGAAAAAAAATTAATAATAAAAATGCCATAAAACTATTCTCTATTTTGTAGACGCTATAACTTTTGCATAAACCAATCAATATACGCTTATTACGATTTTTTTTAACAAAAATATGTAGAAGAATACATATCGGCCTAAACGGAGGAAAAAAATAGTTTTTTTATATATATTTTCGGGGGATATTTATTCTAGCAAAAAAGAAAAAAAAAATATTGCGTTTTTTTTCAAAATTGTCGCTCTTTTTTTGTGTATAGCGCAAAAAAAGAAAAAAAGCTCTATTTGTGAGGAAAAAAGGACGTCAATTTTGTCTGGGTGCAACGTCGCACAACCGCACAATTGTCAGTTAAAACGACGCAGTCCTGAATCGCAAAAAGTGCTCTGGCCAGGAAGGAGGTAAAATCTTCCAGGGCTGAAGCGGTTAAGATGTACATCCAAGAGTCTCTTAAAAATATCCATACTCCCTGCTGCCACCACCAATTGTGGAAGAGAGTTTCACATCCTTACAGCCCTGACAGTGAAGAACCCCCTGCACAGTTTAAGGTTAAACCGCTTCTCCTCCAATCTTATTGTGTGGCCCCGTGTCCTCTTACAATCCTTGAGACTGAATAGTTTGTTTGCTATGCTGGAAGCGCCATTGAGGTATTTGTAAAAAGCCATCTTATCTCCTCTCCAGCGTCATTTCTCCAGCGAGAATAAATCCAGTGCTTGCAGTCGTTCCCCGAGGTCCTCCAGCCCCCTTTTTCATTCTGTTCCCCTTCTTTGGACTCTCTCCAGTTCCAGCACATCCCTTCTGAGGACTGGTGACCAGAACTGGACAGAGTACTCCAGATGTGGTCTAACCAGAATTTTATAAAGTGGTAGGATTATCGTTTTATCTCTGGAGTACATCCCCTTTTTTATGCATGCTAATATTCTGCCAGCTTTGGTAGCTGCAGCTTGACATTGCATGCTATTACTCAATCTACTAGGACCCCCAGATCTTTCTCCATCCTTGATTCCCCCAGAGGTTCTCTCCCTAATGAGTAGTTTTCATGTATGTTTTTTGCCCCCAAATGCATTACCTTACATTTCTCTATATTAAACCTAATTTGCCATGTAGTAGCCCATTCCATTATTTTGTTCAGGTCTTTCTGAAAAATTTCTATATCCTGATGTGAAGTTATTGCTCTGCATAATTTTGTGTCGTCCGCAAAATCTGAAATTGAGCTATTCATCCCATCCTCTATATAATTTATGAATAGATTGAATAGAACTGGTCCCGAACCAGAACCTTGGGGTACCCCACTTACCACAACAGACCAGTCTTAGTACATGTTATTTATCACCACCCTTTGGACATGCCCATTACGTTTTTTTTTATCCTAGAACAAACCTTAGCGTACATGCCTGCAGACCTCAGCTTGTAAATTAATCGTTTACGGGGGACTGTATTGAATGCTTTTGCAAAATCCAGGTACACTAAATCCACAGGCCTTCCCGTGTCTAGATGGCAGCTCTCTTCCTCGTAGAATATTAACAGGTTGGTTTGGCGAGAACGACCCTTCGTAAACCCATGCTGATAACTACGGATATTTTTTCCTTCAGTAAATTTTTGGATATCGCCCCTTATCTTCCCCTCCAATAATTTACCCACTATTGATGTTGGGCTGACTGGCCTATAGTTTCCAGGGATTTGCCTCTGTCCTTTTTTGAATATTGGTACCACATAGGCCTTTCTCCAATCAGCTGGTACCAATCCTGTCAGTATGCTGTCCGCAAACATTAGGAACAATGGTCTGGCTATAATCTCACTGAGTTGTCTGAGGACCCTTGGGTATAAGCCATCTGGTCCTGGTGATTTATTTTTATTAAGTTTGTTAAGCCTTTCCTTCACTCTGGCCTCTGTTTGCCACGAGGTTATGTCCTGTGATGTGAAATTAACAGTACTGTCGCCAGAAAATATACCATTGTAGGTCCAGTTCACTTCTGGTTTGATCTCTTTGTTACCAGTCAAGCCCTGATGAAGAGGGCACTTAGACCCCCCCAAATGCATTGGATTCTTTCTGAATTGTACCCCTGACCTGTAATGGAATAAAGTTGTATCTGGACCTCTTAGCAATAGTGTGGTGCTTCAATTCAAACTCATTTTACTTCACAGTACAAGCCAAGGAGACTGTGGAGATCCTCTAGGGGCATAGAAGCCGCCTGCCCAGGAACCAGATCATTAACAGGGGTAGGCAACCTTAAAGAGGTGGAAATCTACCTGAACAACATTGGAGAAGTCAAAGAGGCACAGTGTCGCCTCCTCAGACCTGATTTAAACCTCTAATTGCCATACTACTGTGTCGCAATCACATGCATTGCCTCCTCACCGCCTGCTGCACCTGTGAATGAGCCCTTTGTTGCATTCAGCAGTGGCACCCTTAGGGCTCGTTTACACATAAAGTTGGGGGTTTTAAAACCCTGCAGTTTATTTGCGGATTTACCACCCCCAGTCCCCACCCCCTTTAGCTGCTCAGGCAGCAGCCAAAAGGTGTATACATGCCGCAGCAGGTATTAAACCCCTGGTTGCTTTTGGCAGGTGCTACCGCCTGCCAAACACGACCCATTCAACTAAAAGGGGCCACTCTGCAAGCACCCTGAAAACTGAATGCTTCTGTGGGTCCAAAAGGTTAAAGTAGGCAGTGAGAAAGCAACACAACGCTGCTTGCTTTAATCCTTTGTTTTCTGTACTGCACAAGGTTGCAGGGCATTTGCAGAGTATTGCTTCACACTGACCTGAAGATCTCTTCTTTCCTGCTGCTGGCATCACTCTGGAGACCACTAGCAGAGATAAGAGATGGAATGCAGTTGGTATTACTCCGCATGGGACAGAAGCCAGTGCTACAGAGAGGACATTGGCTTATGTGGCTCTTGCTCCCTACTACAGCTCCAACTTTACAAGTAGTCCCTCTGCATTGCACTCTGTTTAATGCTCTGGGATGGTGGGTCAGCAAGCCCAGACCGTGATCTACCAGTCACCTGGCTGCGATCTATTGGTTGCTAACCCCCGATTTACAACACTTATAAAATAGAATAAAATATATAATTCAATTATTTATTTTTATCAATATACAAAAAGTGAGCGAAGAGAAGAGAAATGGAAATCATTTGGCTTCAAACCAGCATCAATTCTTCTAGGTACGCTTGCGCACAATTTGTGAACAAACTTGGCAGGTAGGTTGTTCCAAACATCTTGGAGAACTAATCACAGATCTTCTGTGAATGTAGGCTGCCTCAAATTCTTCTGTCTCTTCTGTAATCCCAGACAGACTTTATGATGTTGAGATCAGGGCTCTCTGCGGGCAAACGATCACTTCCAGGACTCCTTGTTCTTCTTTGAGCTGAAGTTCTTGGTGACATTGGGGGCCATTGTCCTGCTGCAGAATACATTTGGAGCCAATCACATACCTCCCTGATGTTATGGCATGATGTATAAATATCTGTTTGTATTTCCCGTATATATGCCATTTTGCTGCACCCCAGTTCCTATGTTTTTGTGCGTTGGAAATAGAAATAAGGCTAAGTGACTCAACTATGCATAAAAAGTGGGGTGCAAAAAAAATGGCAGCAAGTGCTCTGGACTGATAAGTAAAAAATTGAAACATTTGGCTGTAGCAGGAGGCACTTTTGTCAGCATTCAGCAAACCTAATGGGCTCCTAGTGCTACCAATCCCTCTTCTATAATCTCATTTTTTATTTACAGGGGATTACAGTAGGCTAATACCAAGTCATACTCTAGTATTTGCACAAGTTGCATTTTAAAATGAATTCAGTAATTTTGTTTAACAGATTTTCTACCGCAATATATTTATGAACTGCAAAGTGGTGGACTGTCATTTTCCTAGTGCCATTTATATACAATAGAGAATATACACAGAGATGACTGTTGTGCCCATTAATGGTTGTGAACTGCCAGGCACAGTGTGCCGAGCAGATTCAAGTGGCTATATATGATGTGATTGTTGTGATGACTTTCCCCTACGCAATCCCCCTTTCAGCGATCCCTGAAACTCCATCTCTTTAGAGAAGCTTATCCTGCCTCTTCCTAACACCTAAGCTATTTTTTTTCTCCATCAGCTCTTAACCTAATTTTTTTTTTACCTTTTGTATCATTTGATACTCCTTTTTTGAATGAAAGCTCTAATGAGCAGGGCCCTCCAAGTTCTGTTGAATTGAATAGTATTGTATCTATACTATCTGCCTTCATTTTATAAAGCACTGCTTAAACTGCTGGAGCTGTATAATAATAATGACCAATCACAGTTATCCCTTCCCTTCCTAAAACAATGGAGGAATAACAGGAAGTAGTAAATCCCAATAAACTTTTATAAGGCACCTGAAGCTGCAGTAATAGTCAGGGATTTTCACGGACTGTGAGACCTTTTTTTTTTTTTTTTTCAATGATTACTTTCACCCACTTCTGCCTCTCTTGCACATCTGATCTCCAATCTGTCTATTGTGATCTGTATATTAACCCTTATGCACATCTGCACATTAACCCCTTCATCTTCATCCTCCCCAGTGTATGTGAAATGTACATTAACCCCTCACCTTCCTCCTCCTCCCTGTATATGACCCATACATTAACGTGTCTAGTGCACCATTACCAATTTCCATGTTTTAACTACCGTACTTCAATACCAGAATATTTGTTTATCTGCAAAAAATTAGATCCCTTTGTGGTGTCTTCTTTCCAAAAAGGGGTTATTTGGGGTTTTTTGTACTGTCCTTTATTTGATAAATTTTATTACAGAAATAGGGGGAACTTTATTATTTCAACATTTTTGATCTTTTTTTTTTTTTTTTTAAATCATATATAAAAGAAACAGTCATTATTAAATACCACTAAAAGAAAGTTCAAGCTGTCAAAAAAAATACAAAAAAAGATTTAAGATGAATCTGCATACAGTGTTGTAAGACTGAGTAATTGTCAGTCATACTACTGACACTAAACAATATCTTTATTCTCCAAAAACAATCTACACACAAACACTACTTAATGGCTCTGTAATCTATTTTTCATAACATCACTTACTGTGTCTTTCTGCCTCTGTGTAACTTCTTCCTTAAGTTCCTGAACTTTTTTTCCCTCTCAATTTTGTTTGTTTGGAATGCACAGTACACATTATTTGTGCTCATACGTACTGCTCTATGCACACTACAAATCCCATAGACAGTAGTCTATCTTACAAGCAAGCAAGAGAGAGTATTCACATTCCTACTTACAGTGAAGACCACGGAGAACAAACAGAGCCTCCTTCTAACAAATCAAATCACAGCAGCATAAAAAAATAAATTAATTAAAAAAAAAGAAATTTGCAAATTTGGAGGACAACATACTTGAATAGAGCCTATGCTTATGGGTAATGCTGGTGCTCCCCATTCACTGTAGCAAAAGCCCATCACAGGTTCCTGCAACATTCAGTAACGATGCAAGCTACGCAAGGGGCGGACACAAGGTCGGTCAGCTGAACCATGGAAAAGAAAAACGAGCAAGCAGAGCATCAAATGCGGTTACTGGTTACTGGAAGAGGCTGCTTAGAGATCAAATTTTTTTTAGGTGTAGGCTGTATTGAATCCCTACATTCCTTTAACTGGTGTATTTGAAATCTGCCTTTGCCCCCAAGACTTTACATTCCTTCAAACCCTTCACTCTGTTGGATTGGTAGGGTATTTTACCACATGCAACAGATGGAGTGTTAACCCACTGTATAAGAGAAAAACATCATGGAGTAAACATGAGAGAATGTTATGCAGAGACAATTCACTAGCGGGCTTTCCTAGAAATCTAAGAAATCAATGGGTGAGACAGCCTTTCATATCCTACACATAAATGAAAAAAAAAAAATTGGAAAATAATATACGTAACCCCTTCCCACCCGGCCACTGCATATGTACGGCCGGGTGGGCGTTCTCTCCTTCTGAGTGGACGTTCAGGAACGTCCCTCAGAAGGAGTTCGGATCGCGCGAGGGCCCGCGCAGCAGCGCGATTCCGATGCGCTCGTGTCACCCGGACACGGCACATCTCAGATCGGCAGGAGGGCTCTGTGATTGGCCCTCCTGATCACATGACGGCCAATCACAGCCATCATGTGATGTAAACAGAGAGCCGGTTGCTAGGCAATGGGCTCTCCTCTCCTTACACATTAGTTGTCGGTGAGGAGAAGAAAGCGGATCGCTGCAGCCGGTTGGTGATCAGTGTGTATGAGCTGTTTTTTACAGATTTTTACACACTGATCACCAGCATAGTAAAACACAATGTCCCAAAACACATGTCCCCAAATAGTAAAAACACCTGTCCTCCACATATATCCCAATAAAATCACATGTCCCAATGATTATCTGCACACATATGTCCGTGATCACCTGCGCACATCTGTACATGATCATTTGCGTACATCACACAAACCAATTATTATACACTTAACGGGATTTTTTTTTTTACCAAAGAATACATTTGGCTTAAATTTATGGCAAAATTCGATTTTGTTGGATTTCTTTTAAAACAGAAATAAGAATATTGTTTTTTTCCAAATTTCCGCACTTTTTTCGCTTATATTGCAAAAAATAAAAAACGGAATCGTGAATAAATACCACCAAAAGAAATCTCTATTTGTGCGAACAAAATTATAAAAATTTCATTTGGATACAGCGTAGCATGACCGCACAATTGTCATTGAAAATACCAGAGCGCTGAAAGCAGACAATTGGCCTGGGAAGGAAGGGGGCGAAAGTGCCCTGTATTGATGTGGTTAAAGAATAAGGTTACATTAACAGCAGCATTTAAATGGTACTTACAATGAAGGGTCCTGGACTAAATCCTTGAGATTTATGCCACTCCGATCTTCTGCTAGATTCCGAAAACAACTGTCACTTACTGCAGAAAAAAACAAACACACAGGAAAAATGGTCAGTTATCTGATTATTTTAATTAGACCACTCAGATAAAGATGTGCTGTAAAATACATTTTTCATTTACAAAGGATAAATCCTATCTTTTGTTTTTAAATTAAAATAGTAAGATCTTTAAATGGTCAACATATTAATATTTTAAAAGATTTTTGCATATGCATAACTTGTAATTATTGGACACAGTACTCCTCATATTTTCTTAATACATGTAAGCTCAGCTTTCTACTTGAAAGTGCTATACAATTGCTGTGCTGTTTTTCACAACAAAAGCCCATAGGTAGGAACTTTCTATGCTATCTTCATAGCAGTAATTGGAAAAAAAGAGTACTTCCAGTGTGACCCTAGATACCTACCTCTAGAGCTTAATCTAAACATCTCTATATTTAATACATTGTCAGGTTTATGGAAAAGCAAATATGTAAAATTGTGAATCACTAAAATTTACTCTAAGTCCCTGGTGCCCAACCTGCGGCTCGGAGTCCACATAAGGCCCTTTGGCACATTTTGTGCAGCCTCTGCAGATACCAATCTGTTTTCCCAATTGCCCTGTTATAGCGGGTTTATGTAATATGTCTCCAGTCTGACAATCTCCTGAAGCATGTCCCTAGTCTTCAACACTTCCAATAGCATGTCCACAATCTCTGACCATCACTTGCATCATACCCGCAGTCTGACCATCTCTGGTTTCATGTCCGCAGTCTCTGACCATCTTTAATATCCTGTTTGCAATTTCTCACACTCTTGCATTATGTCCAGAGTCTATAAAATCTCTTTGATCATGTCTGCAGTTTCTGAGCGTCTCCTGGATTATGTCCAAAAGTCTTGAACCATCTCCTGTATTATGTCCAAAGTATCGGACCATTACCTGTATTATAGCCACAGTCTGACCATCTCTTGTATCCATAGTCTTTGACTATATCCTGTTGTGTGTCTGCTGTCTCTGATATTTATGTGTGGCCATTTGGGGATGTCAGGGCTACACTTGAGGCCCATCATATGAAGTTGATCACCACTGCTCTAATTTAACCACCTCCCGCCCAGCCACTATAATATATATATATATATATATATATATATATATATATATACACACACATATATATATATATATATATATATATATATATACATATACATTAGGGATGTCCCGATACCGATACTAGTATCGGTATCGGCACCGATACCGAGCATTTGCCCAAGTACTTGTACTCGGGCAAATGCTCCCGATGCTTCCACCGATACCTGGAAGTCAGCTGTGATCGGCGCATGGGGGAGATACAAAGATTCTCCCCCAGCAGCTTTCAGCTGCTTTAGTGACATACAGCTGTGATTGGTCACAGCTGACTGTCACTGCATCTTCCTCCGTGCCCCCTCCGTTCCTCTGTGCCTCTCCGCTGTCCCCTGCATTCCTCTCTCCTTATCTGTCCCTCTCAGCTGTCCCCTCCGTTCTGCTCTTCTTATCTGTCCCCTCCGTTCTGCTCTCCTTATCTGTCCCCTCCGTTCTCCCCCTCCGTTCCTCCGTCCCCCTCCTCCTCCTTCCTTTGTGTATGGAGAGAGTCAGCTGACTCTGTCCATTCACATAACTGAAACATTGTAATCTCCTGTGATTACAATGTGTCAGTTTATGAATGGAGAGAAGCCGCTGTCTTCTCTCCATTCATTCTCAGTGCAGCTGACGCTGCAGAGAAAGGGACTGGGGAATCTCTATCCTCTATCTCTTTCTCTGTCTCAAGGGGGAGATATCAGAGGTCTGTTAAGACCCCTGATATCTCACCAAAGCCCCCCAAAAGGGCTGATTAAAAAAAAAAAAATAACACACACATACAACGTTCACCCCCCCCCCCCCCCAAAAAAAGCAAGCACTGTTAAAAAAAACTGTCACGTGACATTAAAAAAAAAGTATCGGTAATCGGTATCGGCGAGTACTTGAAAAAAAGTATCGGTACTTGTACTCGGTCCTAAAAAAGTGGTATCGGGACAACCCTAATATACATATATATACACACATACACAGCCAGGCAGGAGCATCCATGTTCGGACAGGATGTCCCGCTGTGGGTGCCAGAGTACGGCTCCCAGGCCGTTGTGTTTGACCCTGTACCATGTGATTGCTATGACCACTCACAGCGATCACAATGTAAACACAGGCTGCTAGTTGCAGCCTGTCAAGTCTCTCCTCTCAAAGCGATTGCCCGGTTTTAAAGTGGTTAACCACTTGCCTACTGAGCACTTTTACCCCCTTCCTGCCCAGACCAGACAGATAGAGCTTTCTTTTGGTGGTATTTATTTTAATCACCACTATGTTTTTTCTATTTTGCTAAAGAAAAAAAGACGGAAGATTTTGAGCAAATAAATAGGATTTTTATAACAGCTTACCTGTAAAATCATTTTCTTTGAAGTACATCATGGGACACAGAGCCATAGTAGTTACTATGTGTGGTTATAGGCCACCTTCAGGTGATGGACACTGGCACACCCTAAGACAGGAAGTCCACTTCCTATAGAACCCCTCCCACTACTGGGAGTACCTCAGTTTTTGTAGCAAAGCAATACACGTGTATACCAGAAAGAAGGTAGGGACCTCTGTGTCCCGTGATTAAGGAGGAGCAACAGCATGTTCGCAGAGCCCACCAGGAAGTCGGCACTGCTAATCACAGGCAGTGAGACATTGTTCCAATGCGCAGCTGCAGAGATCGGGAAATGTCTCACTGCCTGTGATTAGCGCAGCGCCGAATTCCTGGCGGGCTCTGCACGTGGGCAGTGCGAACACGCTAGAGCTCATCCTTACCCGTGATGTACTTCAAAAAAAAGGATTTCACAGGTAAGCCATTTTAAAAATGCTATTTTCTTATCGTACATCACGGGACACAGAGTAATAGTAGTTACTATTTGGGATGTCCCATAGCAATGCCAACTGGAGGGAGGGAGACACAACAAAAGTAGGGCACCATGAGACCAGAGGACTTATACTGCTGCCTGCAACACACTGCGCCCAAAGGCGATATCCTCATGACCTTTTACATCTACTTGATAGAATCTGGTAAATGTATGGCCTGAAGACCAAGTTGCGGCCTTGCAGATTTGAGCCATGGAGGCTGGTTGATGCACTGCCCAGGAAGTGCTAACAGCCCTGGTGGAGTGCGGTTTAATATGAAAAGGTGGAACTTTCCTCTTTAAACCATAAGCTTGAACAATCACTTGTCGAATCCATTTAGAGATAGTAGATTTCGATGCTGCCTGTCCTCTTTAAGGACCTTCAGGCAACACAAACAGCAGTTTTTCGAATTCGTCCTTAAATAGATTTTGACTGCTCTCATCACATCAAGAGAATGTAGTGACTTTTCTTCCGCAGAACGGAGTTCTGGGAAAAATGAAAGTTTAAATGAAAACCTGGCACTACCTTCAGTAGAAAATTAGGATGAGGACGCAATACAACCTTATCCTTGTGAATAATTAAATATGGCTCTTTATAAGAAAGAGCAGCCAACTCTGATACCATTCTTTCAGAAGATATGGCTATCAGAAAAAAAAACTAGTTTCCTTGTCAAAAGGACCAAGGGAATATGCCGTATCGGCTCAAAAGGCTGTTTCTGTAATGCCGACAGGACTAAATTCAAGTCCCAAGGGTTCAGGGGTGACCTAACGGAGGATTAAGCAGCGTTACCCCCTGGATAAAGCTACGAACCAAAGAGTGTAAAGAAAGTGGTCGCTGAAATAATACCGATAAGGCCAAAACCTGGTCCTTGATAGTACTCAAGACCAGCTTTATTTCTAATCCCATCTGTAGAAAGTCAAGGATTCTACCTATGATATACTTCCTGGGGTGCCAACCCCTGGATTCACACCAGGAGACATATGCCTTCCAGACTCTATAATATATGACTCTGGAGGCCGGGTTCCTTGCATTAACCAGAGCAGACACCACTGAACCTGACAGCCCACGCTTCTTCAGAATGTGGGTCTCAATAGCCAAACCGTTAAACTTAGCGTTTGTAAAGTAGGATGGAATACCGGACCTTGCAAGAGAAGGTCTGGCCGTGGCAGTAGGGTCCATGGGTCCCCTACCGCCATCTTTACGATCTCTGCATACCAAGATCTCCAGGGCCACAAGAATCACAGACTTCCCTTCCTGCTTGATCCTGCGAAGAAGTCGTGGACGCAGGCAGAATAAGAGGAAATGCATAAATCAGTGAGAACCGATTCCACGGGAATAGCAAGGCATCTGTTCCACATGCTAGCGGATCCTTTGTTCTTGACACAAAGTTGTCGATTTCTTTGTTGAACCTGGACGCAAACAGATCTACGTCTGGAATCCCCCATTCTTGACATATTGACAGGAAGATATCGTGGTGAAGGAACCAATCTCCCGGGAAAAACTGCTGGCGACTCAAGTAGTCCGCCTGACAATTTTCTATTCCGAAAATGAAGACTGCCGATAAGCAAAGTACATTGTTTTCTGCGCAAGATAGGATATGATTCACCTCTCTCTGGGCCGCACAACTTCTTGTTCCCCCTTGGTGATTAATATAGGCCATTGCTGTGGCATTGTCGAATTGAATCCTGGCAGGACAATTCCGTAAATTGAACGTTTGGCCAGGCATTTCTGTTCTGGGCCACTTCTCTTGGACAGTTGCCTCTTCCAGGACTGCTCCCCAACCTAAAAAAGGTTGGCGTATGTTGTTACCACTTCCCAGGTAACTGAAGGAAGGATTTTCCCCTTTGCAGATTTTTGGTTATTAACCATAAACTGAGGCTCCGGCGCACCTTTGGAGTCAGACACGGGAAATCTAGAGCTTGAACCCTTTTGTTCCAAGCCGATAGGATACTGTTTTGCAGCAGTCTCAAATGAAACTGAGCATAAGGAACAGCCGCGAATGAAGCCACCATCTTTCCCAAAAACCTCATGCAAAGCTGAATAGAAGAATTCATCTTGCTTCGACCACCTGAATCAGTTCCGTATGGCGCTGATCTTTGCCTGGGGTAAGAATACCCTTTTCTGGGGGTATCTATGATCAGACCCAAGTATTTTAGCCTTCTTCATGGTTTTAAGGAAGATTTCTTCTAGGTTGAGAATTCAACCTAGGTATTCCAGGTAGTAGCAGAGCTACACACTGAAAATGAAGATTTTCTACCTTCAAAAGTAGATATTACTGGTGAGCGAGGAAATAGGCACATGGAGGTATGCATCTTTGATGTCGATTAACGCCAGAAGTTCTCCTCATTGTAGGATGGAGACAACTGATTGGATTGACCTCATGCGAAAAAAGAGTGGTTATATCCAGGAATCAAATTAGGTTTTTTGAGATCCAGAATGTCCATTCTGTTTTGGAACCGTGAAAAAAAGTTTGAACCAAACCCCAACCCCTGCTCTTACATGGGGACCACCATGATCAATTTTTGCCAAAAGATGGTCCAATGCTTGAAAGAAAGACTTCTATTTCTCTGGATCCTCAGGAACATTTGATATGAGAAAATGAGGAGACAGGAACTCTTGGAACTCCAGCTTGTACCCAGGAGCTATTGAGGAAGTCCCCCATCTGTCTCGACACTCTTCCTTCCAGATCTTTGAGAACTGCAGAAGTATTCCCCCTACGCGAGCGTGCGTCGGCACCTCCCCATAAGGAGGCTTTAGTATTTTGTAGGTTTCCTCCCCCAAGACCTCTTTTGTCCCTGAGGTTGACCCTGGGGATTACTTTTTGAACTTGACGGCGGAGGCCGTCATGACTGCCTGGAGGCCAATGCCCCTGGCACAGGAGAAGGAACTTTAAAATGAAATACGTTTACTCCTTTTCTCAAATGGCAGAAGGGTACTTTCCACTAGTTTTCCACTAGAATTTCTTTGGATGTATTACCCAAATCATCCCCAAATAGCCGTTTCACAGCAAAAAGGAAGACTAGCCAGGAGCTTCTTGCATGTCGCTTAGCGAAGGGCGCAAGGCCTGAAGGATAGAATCTCTCATTGCAACTATTGCAAACATAAAGCTGCTAGAACCCCGACCAGATCCTGGGCCTGCTGAACAGGATAGCCTTGAGCACCTGTTTAAACTGGTCTCGATTAACTAATTACTGTCAGCGGAGGCTGAGACACTCAATCTGCCAGAGAAAAACGTGGGTTTTTTTTGTTTTTTTTATAGGAATTCCAACTTTTTATCTGTTGGATCCCTAAGCATTTGAGCATTGTCTGCTGGACAATTCCTATTCACAGAGGATATAGCAACGTTAATTGCTGGTATGCCCCACTTTTAGTGAATTTTCTCCTCCATAGGATAAAGTGTGAAAAAACCTTTTTTTTCCAATCCTATCATGGCTGAGACCTTTTTAGTAACATAAACGGGGCTGCAGTGTGGAAAACAGTTGCAAACATTTCATGGCCCCGATGCTCACTCTGACCAGCCACCCCCTCTCAGGGGAGGATGCCATTGAAGAGATGAGTAGGCTTTCCAGAGCTTGAGGGAGACCCTATTAGCCCTTTTTTGGGGGTGTTTCAACCCCCCTTCTGACCTTAGCCCGATGCAAAAAAGCAGAGGTACTATCAGAAGAAATTGCATCCACTGCTTGAGCAATAGTCCAGCCACTGCCGCTGCTATTAACGCTCAGCCTGATGCTTTTAGTAAATGTGTCAGTGAATGCCTGTGTCACCAACCTCTTACATGCCCCTTTTTGCTATTGTGTCCCTCCGACATCTGCAGCCAGCAAAAATTGAGCTTTTAAACATACTCCCGCACTAAGCCCCACCCCTTCCATCACATTGCGCCCCCCCCCCCCCCTATCTTTTCAATAATAGGACCGAAAATTTTGAGCAAAAAAATAGGATTTCTATAACAGCTTACCTGTAAAAATCCTTTTCTTGGAGTACATCATGGAACACAGAGCCCAAGTAATAACTTAATGGGTTATGGACCACCTTCAGGTGTTGACACTGGTATACCCAATACAGGAAGTTGACTCCCCTATATAACCCCTCCTCCTTCCAGGAGTAGCAAAGCAATATACTTAAACCCCATAAAAGAGGGGAGGGACCTGTGTCCCATGATGTACTCCAAGAAAAGGATTTTACAGGTAAGCTGGTATAAAAATCCTATTTTCTTTATCGTACATCTTGGGACAAAGAGCCTAATTTGAGGGGAGGGAGAAACAATCCGTAGGGCACCCCCAGACCTGAGGACTTATACTGCTGCCTTCAGGCGATATCCTCATACCTCCTCACATCCACTTGATAAAATTTTGTGAATGTATGTACTGAAGACCAAGTTGTGGCCTTGCATATCTGAGCCATGCAGGCCTCGTGATGCACTGCCCAAGAAGCACTAACCGACCTGGTAGAGCGTGCCTTAACTTGAAATGGGGGAATTTTACCCTTTAAATCATAAGCTTGAATTATCACTTGTCGAATCCACTTAGCAACAGTGGTTTTTGACGCTGCCTGTCCTTTCTTAGGACCCTCTGGCAGAATAAATAAGACATCTGTCTTACAAATCTGAGCAGTTGCCTTTAAATAGATTGTCACTGCTCTCACCACATCAAGACAAAGTAGTGACTTTTCTTCCCTGGAACATGTTTTTTGAAAATACGATGGCAGGACAATTTCTTGGTTCAGGTGAAATTCTGAAACTACTTTTGGCAAAAAGCCTGGACGAGGGCGTAACACCACTCTGTCCTCATGAATAATCAAAGTTGTCTCTTTACAAGATAGAGCAGCCAATTCCAAAACCCTCCTTGCTGAGGATATAGCAACCAAAAATACCAGCTGCCTTGTCAAAAGGACTAAGGGAATATGCTGTATTGGCTCAAATGGCTGTTTTTGTAACACTGACAAAACTAAGTTCAAGTCCCAAGGGCTTCTTAAAGGTGATTTAACTGGCAGATTAATCCGCATCACCCCTTGCATAAAACCCCGGACTAAAGAATGCGTAGCAAGCGGTCTTTGAAATAAAATTGATAAGGCTGAGACTTGGCCCTTAATAGTACTCAAGGCCAATTTCATCTCTACACCTAATTGTAGAAAGGCAAGAATTCTGCCCTTGGATTCACACAAGGAAACATAAGCCTTCCAGACTCTATAATATATAGTTTTGGAAGCTGGCTTCCTTGCATTAATCAAAGTAAAGATAACTGACCCGGAAAGCCCACGTTTCTTCAGAATATGGGTTTCAATAGCCAGGCCGTTAAAATTATCCTTCGTAAAGTAGGACGGCCACTGTGAGAGGGGTGAAGAGGCCATTCCCTTGGGAATAACTGCTGGCGACTTAAGTAGTCCGCCTGCCAATTCTCTACTCCTGGAATGAAGACTGCCGACAGGCACGGAATATTCTTTTCTGCCCAAGTTAGAATATGGTTCACCTCTCTCTGCGCTGAGAGACTCTTGGTGCCCCCTTGGTAACTGATATAGGCCACAGCCTTGGCATTGTCGGATTGGATCCTGACAGGACAATCCTTTAACCTGGAAGTCCATTGGTCTGAAGGATTTTCCTTTCAGCAGATTCTGGCTTCGTAACCAACGGAGACTTTGGGACACTCTTGGGGATAGCCGCATTGGCAAGTCCAAAGCTTAGATCATTTGTTCCAAGCAGACAGGATACTGTTTTGCAACAGTCTCGAATGGAAGTTGGCATAGGGGACTGCTTCGAATGAAGCCACCATCTTTCCTAACAACCTCATGCAAAGGCGAATTGAGGGATCTCTTTTCAAACTGACCATCTGCACCAGCTCTTGTATGGATCTGATCTTTGCCAGAGGTAAGAATGCCTTCTTCTGGGCTGTCTATATAATCAAGCTCAATTACCCCACATTTCTTAGTGGTTTTAAGGAAGACTTTTCTAGGTTGAGAATCCAACCCAGACTTTTCAGGTAACTGGTTGTAATGCGTACGCTTTGCTCCATGCGAGTCACTGTCTGGTCTATTAACAATAGATTGTCTAGGTACGCCAGAACTGGTATGCCCTGTGCCCTTAACCAGGCTAGAGGTGTGGTCAGTACCTGAGTAATAGTAGTAACTGCTACCATACAGATCAGCTTTTGATGCTGAATAACAATTGTATTTTCCTGTACTGGAAATACCAGGCACACCGCTTACCTGACCCAGTGCTCCTGTGTCCTGACAGACAGCCTCTACTCTTCAGCTGCTCTGATGGAGACAGTTTGTCCTAACGCCCCTTTCACACTGGGGCGGTGGGGGCGTCGGCGGTAAAACCGCTATTTTTAGCGCTGTTTTACCGTCGTTTTTGCGGCTGTATTCGGCCGCTAACGGTTGTTAAAAAACAAAACAAACATGTCATACTTACCTCCTCTGTGCAGTTGGTTTTGCACAGAGTGGCCCCTATCCTCCTCTTCTGAGGTCCCTCAGTGGTTCTCTTCTCGAGTGCCCCGTCGGAGAATCGGTCTCCATCGAGGCACCTGTGCGGGCATGCTCCAGTGTCCTGCAGCTGTGTCCATTGACACAGACAGCAGGACTTGGCTCTGCCCCCGACTCCCGCATCATTGGATTTGATTGACAGCAGCGGGAGCCAATGACTGCTCTGCTATCAATCTATCCAATCAGGACCCGAGGGTCTAGCTCCTGCAACCTGTCCTAGATCATGATCTGTGCAGTAGAGGCTCCTGCATGGCGGAAAGGCATGAGTAGATCAAAGGCTTGTCTTCTAATTGACACAAAGTCAGCTCTAAATCCACATACTGTATGAACAAAAACAGGGACTTTTCAGTTACTTAAGCATCAAACGTACTGCACAACTATAAAAATATGAATGTAAGTTATTTGCTAAAGGGAGAACCTCTGTGGTAATCAAAGGTGGAAAAGGATATAGGGTCCTAAAAGATCACAATAGCATGCTATGCCAAGCTGCAATAAGCTTGGTTAGATTAGCATGCAATGAGATATTTACTCAAGAGATAAAACTAATTTCACCGCTTTACAAAATTCTGCTTAGTCTACATCTTGAGTATGCTGTCTAGTTTTGGTCACGGATCCTTTTAAGCCACATAGACCGAATGTTGAGCTGCATCGGCTGGTTCAAAAGAAACCGTCCGACATTCGGCCCGTGTGTACTGCAGCCCAGCTGGCTTCTGTTGATGAGGTTTGACCGAAAAAGATCTGATGATCGACTCCCAATCAGTACTTTCAGCTGAGAGTGCTGACTGGAGTGTTCTGATACAGGGCCATCCCCCTGTCACAACACAACAGCACAGCAGGGGAGTTTCCTGTACTAACATCAGATAATCGGATGGTTAGTACAGCGGCTCCTCCTAAGCGGTCAGTTTTTTTTTTTTTGTTCAGCCCTGCTGGGTTGAATGAAGAAAAAAAAAAGACTGTGTACTAGGCTTTATACAGGATGTGTTTGAACTGGACAGAGTCCAGAGAAGGGCAACAAAGCTAATGAGAGGGCAGGAGGACTTTAGTTATGATGGACTAGAAACATTAAACTTATTTACCCTGGAAAAGAGGCGCTTAAGAGTGGATATGATCACATTAAACAAAATATTTGAATGGTGACCCCAGCACTGGGAGAAAACAATTTAATCCAGGTTTCAAAAAAAGGAATTTCACCCATAAGAGAAAGTTCCAAGAAGGCTGCAGGGGCCATTCACAAAGCACAGTGTGGCACAGACTGGTGATTAATCTTTTATTATCTTTAATTAAAAGTCAGCAGCTACAGTATTGTTTTGTATTAACAGACAATATATAGTTTGCTCACTTGTTCTTTGGAAACCCATTCCCCTTTCACATAAACAAATCCAAAATGTTCTTCTTGTGACCATAGGAGATATGGAAGGATTGCCTTCCCCTGAACTGTATCTGCCCTGATAAATATATACGTTAGGTTACAGTAGAACTGGAAGTAGACCCTCAGCAGATGGCAAGTGGTTGAATTCAGTGTGCTGTATACAATGCTGCTGAGGTGAAACAGCTGGACCTAATTCCCCAAGGCTCAATCTGTCCTACCCTACAAAACAAGCAGTGTTAATTTTCCATTAAGAAAAGTTAGCAATGGCTGCATGAATGTATTTATTTTTTTCTGAAGACAGGTATACTTTTTAAAAAGGTGTTTGTTTTGGATTTTTCCCAAATAATGAAAAGGACTTGCAAACATTTATGTGGCTGCATGTGACAATGCATTAACTGAAATAAAAAACTTCCATTTATAAAACACATTCGCGCACACACTCCTTTTCTCCCCTCTTGCTCTTTTCAAAAGGGGTTACAGACATATTAAGAGAGGTTTAAAGCAGAGCAATCATTTATCATTTATAGTGGCCACTACAACAAATATTAGCATCCTGGTCCACCATGGTTGCTACATCTTACACATACATAGATATTTTGAGGACAGACTCTACTATGTTAATTCTATATTTAGGTAAAATTTCATTTTTTGTCTTTAAGACTTGTGTGACATGAGGGGAATGTGATTTTATTTTTTCAAAACGACGGGATTATTTTTTTTCTGATAAAGAATTTACCAGTAGAGTGTTCTTGCATGAGTGGAGAAGACAGAGTTTCCAACCAGACTTAGGAGACAGACACTTCACAAGCATGAATCTGAATTATGTTTTTTTTGAATTATCGTCAGAGCTTAGTGAATGAGGTGAATGCAGTGAAGGTGAAAGAGGTGAAGGTCGGCTAACTTCCATCACCCAATCATGTCTAAGCAAAAATGCAGTTTTTTTGTTTTCTTTGCACATAATTTGGTATTCTTTGTAAAGTAAAATTTCACCACATTCACTAAACTCTAGAGAAAATCCCCTTTCAAAGTGTAACTTTGAAATCCCCTTTCAAAGTGTAACTTCTCTCGCAAAGTGAACAGCCTATTTGCCTTTAGTAATTCAACCCCAAGGAGTTGTAGAAAGGTATAGCCTCTGGTAAAGAATGCATTTGAAACCAGCAGGTATGGATAGGCGAACCGAACCCCTTTCACATCTGACAGGCTAGCCTGTATCCTATTGTTGCTGTTTTTTTGGTTTATATCTTTAATATCAAATAAAGATTTATTTTTATAAGTGGAATGCATTGAGGATGCTGATCTGTTGGTCTTCACCCTTCCCTAAGTAATGTATTGCTTTCAAATCTGTGATTTTCTAACAAATAATTAATATACTACGCCTATGCATCCATTAATGTTTTTAAGGGTTAATTTTAAGATGGGGTATTGTTGTGTCTAAGTACTTTGAGAGAACTTACACTTCTTCCCCTTCAGTAGTTACTATCCCCATGATTAAACCCTGCTGTGGGTGAAACATGTTGGGGAATGGCTACAGGAGGGAGTGAGCAGTGTACTGTCATTGCAAAAAAAAAAAAAAAAAAAAAAACTTGGTTGGAGTTGAATATCCTCAGTGTGTGGTCTGTTATTTTGATGGTGGACTACAGAGTAGGTATGGATACACAGACAAGTCTAGAAGAGATGAAAGAGTCAGAACAGCCAATATAAGTTGAGCTTTTTGTAAATTTGAGCCTCAACAACATGTACTGTATATTGTGTTGTATAATTGGTGTGAAAATTTGAAGTCAGTTTTTCTGCTGTCCTTTTAGTGAACACGAACCACAAGGCCAACACTTTTTCCCCAAGTTATTTTGTTAATTTATGTAAAGCATCACTGAGGGTTTGGGGGCCTGTGGTTTGCACGCAGTTGTAAAAATAAAGAGTTTGTTTTTTGGAAATTATTATCCAAAAGATGTTTTCTTGCGGGCATGAGGAAAGTTTGATATCGAGAGTGCCAAATTGGGTTGGCATTGCATATCTAAGATATTTATTGGTTATCAATATTTGTCATCAGCATTCATCGCATTCACATTCTCAAATATAAGAAATATTTCATCTTTATACACTTGAGATAAATATTTAAGTTATGCTTTTGCCCATCCAGCAGCTGCCATCTTGGTGGCCAAAGAATTTATTTGTTCTTTGGTTATTTCACAAATGTGTGATCTGTAAAAAAGGTTAGACAATGGTTTCTTCAGCTTTTACCCTAAGTTTTGCAGAAAAGGCTATTGTGGTGGCAGCCAGATAGAGTCAGTGGCCATGGGCGTTGGGGATTAACCAGTCAAATGAAGGGAAGCTTGGGGGCTAAATAGAGTTACAAAATTTACAGCTGGTCAATTCCTTAATAGACAACAAAGTCTGGATGGCGGACTTCTTAATATGGGGATGGGTCAGGTTCCAAATAAAACAGAATACTGCAGGCTCTGTTTCAGCGTGGGTTATAGCTGCACGATTAATCGTCAAGAATCGTTATCGCAATTTTTTCCCTGTTGCGATCTTGAAAAAAGTGTTTCAGGATTCTTGCTATGCAAAGAATTCTCTCTGCTCTTCTGAAGCCACAGCTGTCAAAAGAAAGGAAGAAAAAATCCAGGCATTGTAAAAATTTGTCAATGGAACAGACATGTGTGTAAGTGAGGAAGGTTTAACCACTTAAACACTAAACCTTTTTCTGACATTTGTTGGTTTCAAGTTAAATTTTTTTTTTTTTTTTCCTAGAAAATTACTTAGAATCCCCAAACATTATATATATATTTTTTTGTGTAGAGACCCTAGAGATAAAATTGTGGTTGTTGCAATATTTTATGTCACACTGTATTTGCGCAGCGGTCTTTCAAATGGAATTTTTTTTTAAAAAATGACTTTAATGAATTAAAAAAACTGACCAGTAAAGTTAGCCCAATTTTTTTTTTGTATAATGTGAAAGATTTTACGTCGCGAGAATCGTGACCTTTTTATTCTAGATCAAAAATAAAATCATGATTCTCATTTTGGCCAGAATCGTGCAGCTCTAGTGTGGGTAGGGGGGAAACTCAGAAAATAGAATAAAAAATCTAAGTAGGTAGACCATTTTTATTAGATTTATTCCTTATAAGGGAAGATTATAACCTGAAGACAGGATTTTATTTCTGATAACACTGGAGTGATACTCAATGACAACTTTTGCCAAGTCATTGACACCGAGATATTTTACATTGCCTGGTATTTGGAGATGTGAGATTTCAAATTAGGGCAGTTTAGGCACTATTGGAAATGCAGTACATTTTTCTCAGCCTACCATCATACTGGACACTTTAACAACCCTTTTCACTGCCCCTACCAAGCTCTGTAATTATTTGTTTGAGCTGTTGAAATAAACTGCATTGTTTGTATATAAAGTCATTTTTTCTTCTATGCAACCCCAATAAATATCCCCAATCCTGGGGAAATATGTGATGGAATTTGCTAAAGACTCAATAGCTTTAGGGGTTGTTCTTTTTTACCTGTATTATTTCCCATGGCTATGGTATGTTGCCTTTAGATAATTCCATCAAACATTTGCCCAGAATTAGGGATTTCAATTCTGTATTACATAACAGCAAATACTGACAAACATCAGTCCGTATCCCATACTACAAATGTTTACGTCATACTTTACATGTCAAAGAAAAAAAAAGCATTTTCCTAATGATTCAAAGTAATATGCTGAAATAACAGCATGGATGACTACTTAATTACATTTATATTTTAGTGTATAAACAAATCTAGTTTCCCATTAGATGCATTCACTTTTTTTTCTCATGGTTTGGACAGACATTTAAAACAACCTTTTACAACTGGATTTCATCTTGTTTTGGTATCCAAATGTCTACATGATATTATTGATTTTGCAAAGGTTAAGGTCTTAATTCCTGCAGGGAACACAACTTGCTGAGTTGTCATGCTCATTTTTTCTCTGATAAAATAAATACATCACTGCTTGTTACATGTAGCCAGTTTAAAGGGTAACTTCACATTCGTGGAAAAAAATGAATTAAAAAAAAATAACAGCAAATACAATTGCTACACACGACGTGGTAATTCAATGTCATTAAAATTACCTTTCTTTTTCAAACTGCAACACTATAATTTTCTGTAAAATTATCCAAAATGGCAACCCGAAGCATTCTGTACACAGCTGGTATACAGAACCACCCCAGAAATGTCATTTTCTGCTCAGATAACAAGAAAAAAAAATTGCACTAAGGTACAAGTCAGGTTTTAGGCATCCTCTGCAACAAAAAGGTCATCAGTTTAAAGCTGAACTCTGGCCAACGCTGAACCCTTGCTAAAAACTATTGTTTTTTATTTTACATGTGCACTGTAAAAACAAATCAGCGTTAGGGAAGTGTGTGTGCCCCATGAGTCAAGGCTGCAGGGTTATGTAGAACTTTTTCACACACCCCTGTGCAGTGATCGTCGGACAGTTCCAGCTGGAGTACTGAGATCACACGCACTTCAGCTCCTCCATTCACGAAACAACTTGCATTCTTCGCAATGAATGCAAGGTGCACTGTGATTGGAGGAAAAGCTGATGAAAAGCACAATTCTCCCCTCCTCCAATCACTTTTGACTTCTTGTTAACCCTTCCCGCCGACCGTACGCAGATATGCGTACTTGGCTTTCCGGGGTTATACCGGGATGATGCCCGCAGCTGCAGGCATCATCCCGGTACCATTGTTCACAGCGGGCGATTGGCTACCCGAGTAGAACAACTGATGCGGCTAAAAGCCGCTCGGCTGTTATACTGGAGGAGCGGGAGGGGACATCCCCCCTCCCGCCGCCTCCCGCCGCTCTTACCGGGCCTCCCGTGCGATCGGGAGGCCCGGTGTCCAATCGTGTGCCTTCGGCGGCTGACGGCGGGCTGGAACGAAGCTGTGAGCGGCTTTGTTCCAGCCTTCTCGTTGTAAACGCGGAAGCGACGTCATGACGTCACTTCCCGTTTACTCGGCTGTCAATGGCGCCGAATTTAAAAAAAAATACAGTATTCAGAATCGCCGTTTTCGGCGATCTGAATACTTTGAAGTGCAAAGGAGGGATCGGGGGTCTTTTAGACCCCCGATCCCTCCATAAAGAGTACCTGTTACGACCTATTACTGTCACAAGGGATGTTTACATTCCTTGTGACAGCAATAAAAGTAAAAAAAAAAAAAAAAAAATTTTTTAAACAATTTATAAAGTAAAAAAATAAATAAAATAAAAAAAAAATGTAAAAAATTTTAAAGCGCCCCCGTCCCCGCGAGCTCGCGCAACGAAGAAAACGCATACGGAAGTCGCGCCCGCATATGTAAACGGTGTTCAAATCACACATGTGAGGTATCGCCGCGATCGTCAGAGCGAGAGCAATAATTCTAGGCCTAGACCTCCTCTGTAACTCTAACCTGGTAACCGTAAAAAAAAATTTAAAGCGTCGCCTATGGAAATTCATAGGTACCGTAGTTTGTCGCCACTCCACGAGTGCGTGCAATTATAAAGGGTGACATGTTTGGTATCTATTTAACATCATCTCTCACATTATACAAAAAAATTGGGGTAACTTTACTGTTTGGATTTTTTAAAATTCATGAAAGTGTCCCTTTTCCAAAAATTTGCGTTTAAAACACCGCTGCACAAATACCGTGTGATATAAACTATTGCAACAATCGCCATTTTATTCTCTAGATTCTCTGCTAAAATATATATATATATATATATAATGTTTGGGAACTCTATGTAATTTTCTAGCAAAAAATACAGATTTTAACTTGTAAACACCAAATTTCAAAAATAGGCTTAGTCATGAAAGGCTTAAAATTACCTAATTAACTAATTGTTCTGCACTTGAGATCCTATTCTTTTAGGTATTGTATATAATGTTTCTGTAAATCTTTCAATTATGTATGTATTTTTCTTCTGTTATGTTACCCTATTGACTTATATGCCCTATATTTCCTATTATTTTACATATTACATTTTACATTATGTTTTAGTATAAATATCATTTCTCCTGTTTTAACCAATTATGGTCATGATTTACCGTTCCCAAATTTATCATGATTTATGATGTGTTTTGATATGTCCAGAAGATGTATTGCTGTAATAAGACAACTGGCTAACAATCCCCTTTCATTATGGGGGATGCAATCCTCTGTACCAAATCTCAGAGATTCACGATGGACAACAGCTCCCAGCAGACCCGAATGGATGTGTAAGCATGGACACATCTGCGGCTGATAAAATGGATTCCTCTATACCTTCATTGAAGGGCTCAAGTGGATCCCCGGTTAACAGCTCATGATGGATAATAAAAAAATTGGAGGAAGACTGATGCATTATCTTTTTGATAAAAAAATCTATTTATTTTAAAAGGCACTTAAAAATGTTACAGCAAAAAATTGTGTCACGGCCACCTGGAGTGCGGACCATGCTCTCCGGCATTAGAACTGTCTCCTTCCGACGCGTTTCCCCTAAGGAAATCTCCAATCCCAATTGATGCCTCCATAAGGCCATGCCACATTTAGGACTCACAAGATAATTGGATGCATTTTCAATTCAGCCCATTCACTCTGCTGAATTGTATTTGCTTTCATATAGACTTTTTGTAACCTTAGAGAGACTGCTGATATATATTTACTCTTGTCAGTTTTTTCTTCCTTTTCAGATTATACACACATGTTTGAATTGCATTATAATTTTTTGATTATGCACATACAGTTTTAAGATTTTTTGCCTATCCACATGAGTTATAGGTCAATCCAGACCACACAATTGTTTCCAATTTACCTATTGTGTTCACATTGGGCAACATTATTGTGCATTACATTTATACCACGGTGGGTTTTCCCACCCTTTACATAGAATCAGCACACCTTCACACTATCAATCACTATTCATGCCTGGTACTCAGGGTTTTTCAGGTGAAATGAATTGTCAGCGCTTCCCTTCACCTACACACAGAACATTACAATTAATGGGCTGTATTTTAGCTCAGTAAAAAAAAAAAAGCTGTACTGAGCTTTTTCAAGCTACAGTGTGTGCAAGAAGCCTTGGCGTGGATGGAGGATCCAGTTAGATTTTTTTGCTGAACGAAATAAATCTAATAGTGTATGGTTAGCTTTAACCCTTTCACTGCCAGGTCTGTACGGTGTACAGACCTTCAGCACTGCTTCCAGCTGACCAGGTCCATACACCATACGGACCTCATTCTTCCTCCTGCTATGAGCTCATGGTCACTTCAGTGACCATAAACTTATAACAGAATTGTTCAGCATCAAGGATCCTTGAAAAAAAACAGTGTAATCTGGTGAAACATGTTGACGTTAACATCACGACAGAGCGGTTTCATGCGTCACGGATGACGTATTACACCACGCCCGCGCATGCACAGTTGACCAGCTGAAGCTAGCAGGAACTATCTCGGCTGAGGAAATTTGACAGTGGCCTGAATGACCCTATAACGTTATAGCCTGACGGCAGCTATTCACTGGAGCTCCACAGAACCCCGTAAGGCGACAGGACATATTGGATGACACCATACAGCTTCTGGTTATCCAAAACCAACCCTTTGGAGTTACTGGTGTATATGCCCGAAGTTTGATACCACTGCCTCAAAATGGTCAGGTGAGCGGACCATTGGTCCTTAAAAAACTTGAATCCCTTTTTTCCTCAGCCTGCAATAGTCTACTCTGTATTAGAGTGACTATTCATGTACTGCTATCCAACAGTGGGATCCCCTGTGAACAAATTCACATAGCATTATCTACACAATTGTTTACTTGGGTTTCTGGACTGATTATTTACTGTGGATATATGCCACCTTTTTACATCTGATTAAACACCAGCTTAAATTAGTTCATTTACTCCAGATAACTATACCATCTCGGGGATTACCATTAAGTGTCAACCAAATCACTTCTTATCCAACTATCCCCCATTAAGGGGGTCCCTTAACCATTACAGTGACAGGATGGACATATTTTCTTATGGTGCTTGTCACCGGGACTTGTAGTTTAGTCCAGTATCAGGAACTGCACTTTAATCCTTAATCAATTTGTATAATTGGTGTGTCTATGTGTGTGAGAGTGACGCAGCTGCTCTTAAACGGACAACGTTGTCTTAATTTTAATATAATCCCGGTGTTGGTGATGGGTACCCAGTGTTAGTGTTGTTTGTATTTTGTACAATAAAATTATATCCTTTGTAAAGCACCTTGGTCCACCCGTGACTCCTATTTAGGGGTTTCTTTCCCTCTGTATTATATTTGGTTATAGTTCCAAAAAAATCAGTAGCACTTTTTTTATTCTATAGGTCATGTGCTTTCAGAAAATCTATGGTTTGAGTTTTTTTCTTTTTTACAAATTCTGAAAGCTGTAAGGGAAAAATGGTAACCTCCAGGTTTATAGCTTAAACTGTTATTTACTGTTTTGCGCACAGTTTTTACCATTGCACAAAAAAGATGCAATTTAAAATGTACAAATATTTATTTATTAACTCAATACAGTTCTAACTTTTATATTTAGTAGGAATTTTGTAAATTTTGCCATGTATGAATCCACTAATAATGATTTTAATGTATTCCCAGCGAAAATGTAGTTTTGATAAACAGCGCAAATATTGCGGGACCTTAAAAATCAGTAGCGCTTTCTTTTTATTCTACTGGCGATTTGCTTAAAAAAAATATATGGTTTCTGGGGTCTTTTACAAACTCTGAAAGCTGCAAGTGAAAAATTAAAAACTCCAGATTTTTTGAGAAATTTTGGCGTACGTCCGATTTTCACCATTTCTCAAAAAAGACGCAATTTAAAATAACAAATATTTGTTAACAGGTTTAGATTTTATATTTAGAAGAAATTTAGCAGGAATTTTGTAAAATTTGCTGTGTTTGTATCAGCCAACAATGATTTTAGTGCATTTTTAGAAAAAATATTGTGGGGTCTTAAAAATGAGTAGCATCTTCTTTTTATTCTATTTGTCCTATGCTTTCAGAAGATGTATAGTTTGGGTCTTTTACAAACTGTGAAAGCTGTAAGTGAAAAATTAAAACCTCCAGATTTGAGAAAATTGGTAATTTATAGTTTTGTGTACATTCAATTTTCACCATTTTGCAAAAATGTACAAATATTTGTTATTTATTATCTCAATACAGGTTAAGCTTTTATATTTAGCTGGAATTTTGTAAAATGTGCTGTGTTTATATCTGATAATAATGAGTTTAGTGTATTTTTAGCAAATATATGGGTTTGGTAAACATTTCCGCAAATCACACAGGGCCTTAAAAATCAACGGAACCTTCTTTTTATTCTAAAGATCATGTGCTTTCAGAAAATATATGCTTTAACAAACTCTGAAAGCTGTAAGTAAAAAATGAAAACCTCCAGAATTTTTGAGAAATTTGGATATTTACACTTTTGCATATGTTCTATTTTCACAATTTATAAATAAAAGGCACAATTTAAAATCTACAAATATTTGTTATTTGTTAACTCCATACAGGTCACCTTTTATATTTAGTATGAATTTTGTAAAATGCGCTGTGTTTTTATCTGCTAAAAATGATTTTAGTGTATTCTAAGTGAAAATAATGTTTGATAAACATTTGCACAATAAATCAGTAGCACCAAGTATTCTACTGGTTATGTGCTTTTAGAAAATATATGGTTGGGGGGTGGGGGGGGGGTCTTTTACAAACTCTGAAAGCTGTAAGGGAAAAATATAAAAGCAATGTAAAAATTGCAAAAATGGTCTGGCCAGCTGAGTTTATGACCCCTTTCACACGGAGGCAGTTTTCAGGTGTTTTAGCGCTAGAAATAGTGCCTGTAAAGTGCTTGAAAACTTCCACCCATGCCGCCCGAATGTGAAAGCCTGAGTGCTTTCACACTGGGGTGGTGCGCTTGCGGCACGTTAGAAAAAAGATCTGCAAGCAGCATCTTTGGGTCGGTTTGGTAGCTCTGTAAAAACAGCGCTCCCAAAATGCCCCTGCCCATTGCAATAAATAGGCAGCACTTTCAAAGTGCCTGAAAAGCACTTTGAAAGCGCTGCAACACGGGCGTGTTTAACCCCTTCTTCGGTCACTAGCGGGGGTTAAAAAGCGCCCCGCTAGCATATGAAAAGCAACGCTTAAACAGAGCTAAAGTGCCACTAAAATGAGCTGCACTTTAGCGATAACGCACGGGTGGCCCCAGTGTGAAAGGGGTCTTAAACTGTAGCACAGGGCCTAGCAGCGAAATGGTTAATCCAAGTTGGTACTGCCCGAAGGGAGAGGTCCCTGTTCTACTGATCTTGCACTACAATCTGTTTAGTCCAAACCCCCCCCCCTTTTTTTTTTTTGAGTGTATAAATCCATATCATACATGGAAACAGCAAGCCACGCTGAACTGCCAATTAAGCTGTCTAACATTTATCTCTGTTAAAGTTTATGGACAAAAACAAAAACCTTGTAATGCCACCTAAATTCAAATAGTGTTGCAGTTATATAATTAGTAACAGTCAAATGCATGTAATCACAAGGTTTATCATTGAAGTGAAGCCAAATTAAAAATGAGAGCTCAACATGAGGACTGAACAATTTAAATTAGCTATAACTACCTGAGTTTTTAATTAAACAAATAGAATATGCAAGGGGAAATCATGTCAGAAAGGAAAAAGAAAACAACAGCTATTGGATAGATAGATAGATAGATAGATAGATAGATAGATAGATAGATAGATGCAGAACTAAAGTCTTGCAATAAAGAAATACTCAAATCTCTTTAGCCAAACAACTGTTTGCCCTAGTTTTTTTAGCTTCTATGTACACGGCACATTCTACACAGTGTACATTTTTGGCTCATTCCTGACATCTGTAAGATGGTAGAAATAGAAGTAGGTGCCAGGCAAGATGTAGGTTGTGCACATGTGCCAGAATTATATCAGCAGTGTCCAACAATGGCCAAAGAGGCACAATGCAAGACACAAAAGCACATATCATTGCTGGAGGAGGACACTGTGTGAGGTAAGTGTGGCAAACATTAATCCCTCCAAAGATACAGTAGAGGAGTGAGCGTGGCCACCCAGGGACAGGAGCATGTTATTCACAGGTTAACCTAGTGAAGATAATCCAAAAAAACCTCATCTAACAATGGTTAAGCTGCAACATATTAAATGTTTGTTTTTAGGTTTAGAAAAAAGACCCTTACTTTGCACAATATCTGTCAAATACAAAGCAATACAAAGCAGACACCCTCTTAAAGTCATTTTAGGAGTTCCAAGAAATCCTTAAATTCAGTGTGATTAAATATGAAAATCTTGACTTGAAAATCGATATCAAAATCTTGAAACAGAGTCCATCATGTTTTAATGATCTATAGTGAGGTACTATATGTAGATGCACTATATATAAAGAGCTAAAATAGCGTCATCAGAGGTGCATTAAATGTGAAAATAAATTATAGCGGTTCTGGTTGCTGTACGGTCTGATATGTTGTTTATTGATGTACATTCCTTCAATAAAAATGACTGAAAGCAAAAAAAATATAGTGGCATAAGATTCCTATAATGGTGTTCATTACCATGTGGCTGCTATCACCACGTGGTCAAAATAACCAACAAAATGGCCAAGAAAACACATTAGCAGAAAAATATCCTAGTATAAGGGTATTTGAAAACATAGGAAAGAAAAGAGTCACCAGCTCTCTGCTCTGCCCCACCCCCGCGCGCTTACTGGGCTGTGGAGGGGGCGGCAGCGTCCGCCACAGGCTATCAGCGGCTCCCTAAAAGGCTGAGTCAGATGCAAGTCCAGGCATGTGGGTGGATCCAGACTTCATTGTCGCGATCTTGCCCCAGCCTGGACTGGCTCTGTGATGTCAGCCCGCTGTCTGCTGAAAACAGGTCACAGATGTGACGAACTGCACTACTGTGATCCACAGGAGAAGTACAGCCAAACGAGCATTGGTTGTACTTCTCCTTTAATCTTTTAGTACTTTGAGAATGGCCACACTGAACTCCATTTCTTAATGCTCCACTTTCATCTTACTCTCCACAAACCATACCCTCATGTATACTCTGCTTCCTTGGCAATGTTCGGCTGATTCTGTCTGCTCACTCACACACTATATTAGTTCACCCTGTCTGAATGTTTTGCAGTCATTTTCCCCAGTTTTTACCCACTCTGGCCATGTTACCTTCTGTATATTTTGTCCAATCTTTGAAACACTGCCTATCTTTGGACCATATCTGTCTACCTTGTGTTAAGAATCAATCAGAGATACTGACATTAGTTTTAAGCTCCTTAGGCACTAGGCTTGAACGAGACAGAGCTATCTTAACCACATGCCGACCAGCGCTCGACGATATACGTTGGCACAATGGCACGGCTGGGCAAATGGGCGTACAGGTACGTCCCCCTTAAATAGCAGCATTGTGGGCGCGCATGCGCTGCATACTCCGTGACCGTACTGGTGGGTTCGATGTTCGCCGGGGGCCTGCGATCGGGGGGGCCTGCGAACAAGGCATTTCCCTGTTCTACCTAGCAACATGACAGATCTACTGCTTCCTGTCATCGGAGCAGTGATCTGTGTCATGTTCTAGCAAGGCAATCCCCCCACAGTTATAATCACTCCCTAGGACATACTTAACCCCTTGATCACCCCCTAGTGTTTAATCCCCTCCCTGCCAGTGTAATTTACACAATAATCAGTGTATTTTTATAGCACTGATCGATGTATGAATGACAATGGTCCCAAAATGGTGTCAAAAGTGTCCGATGTGTCCGTCATAATGTCACAGTCACGTTAAAAATCGTAGATCGCCGCCATTACTAATAAAAAAAAATAATAAAAATGCCATAAATCTATCCCCTATTTTGTAGACTATAGCTTTTGCGCAAACCAATCAATATACGCTTATTGCGATTGTTTTTACCAAAGATATGTAGAAGAATACATATCGGCCTCAACTGAGAAAGAAATTTGTTTTTTATATATTTTTGGGGGATATTTATTATAGCTAAAAGTAAAAAATATTGCTTTTTTTTCCCCCAAAATTGTCGCTCCTTTTTTGTTTATAGCGCAAATAATAAAAACCGCAGAGGTGATCAAATACCACCAGAAGAAAGCTCTTTTTATGGGAAAAAAAGGAGGTCAATTTTGTTTGGGTGCTACATTGCACGATTGCGCAATTGTCAGTTAAAGCAACGTAGTGCCGTATCGCAAAAAGTGCTCTGGTCAGGAAGAGGGGCAAATCCTTCAGGGGCTGAACTGGTTAAGGAACAGGAGTTCTAAAAAATTATTTTTATGTTGCGTCATACTAATGTGAACACTGTAAAACACAAACCACCACCTCATATGATTTCAGTCAATTGTTGAAAATGCATTTCTACAGGGATGTCTCTCCTTGTTCCTAGTCCTGGTCTGTAAATGTGCTTTCTATGCTGTAGCTAAATGTATACAAAGTCTGCTTCTTTCTATAGCAGTCTGTGATCCCCAGTGGCTACATGACTCTGGCAGAACACATAAATAATCATGTTTAACGTTAGAAACTGAGGACATTGAATTCCGGCAGAGAAAAAGAAAAGAGGAAATAGTTATAATCAGCAAAGTTGCTGGTATTCCTGGATATATAAAAGAGCTAATCTGTTATCGTTTAGAATATGTTTTTACAATGGAACTTAAACCTTTTTTCCCCATTTTGAATAAAGTAAGGGATTCTTGCCATCTGTGTCTTATTGGGGAGGCACAAATGGCAAAAAAAGAGAACCTTACTTTATTGCCATGGCCAAAACAGGAAGTGAGAGGAAATCCCTCCAAAATGAGGGAATCCCGGTTGTCACTACGGTCACCAAAACTCCAGCTATTCCTGTTATGTTGACATCCCAAAATTTGGGATTGTCTTTCACTTTCACTCTCCATGATAACTGTAAACAGGTGAGTGAGAGAGTGTTAATCTCCTTAACAGGGGCACAGACAGCAATTAAAACAGGTTTTTTAAAAAAAAAAACATTTTGCCCTTAGCTATACTTTAATTTCCCTGGCAAAAAAAAAAAAAAAAAAAGACAAAAAACTACTTGACATAGGAAAACTTGCATTGCAAGACTTTTGTTCATTTGTTCTTCTAATATAATATCACAAACATCCCTTTTCAGTTCTACACACAGAACAAGTTGCATCAACTACTATGAAAGAACAAATAGATTCCAAATATATCACAGAAATAAAAAGCATTACTATGGAAAAAGAAAATCTTTGTATCTTAGCAACTCTAACGATGTGCTGAGCTATTTAATTGTGTCATAACGCCTACTCAACGCAGTGCAACTACAGCAGAGCTAGCCGTCCAGTTATCACCCCTTCAAAAAAAAAAAAAAAAAAGCTAGTTTTTGTTTTTCATTTCCTCTTCCTATTCACTTAAATTTAATGTGATGGCCTGTTCCAACATTTGTTTCTACTTTAGACTTTAAGGCTGGGTTCACACTATTGTGCATCCAATTTGCAATAGCAGGGGATTTTGACTGGCACTCTATGGAGTCGGTTCACACATCTCCGCTGTAGCCTTGCTGCAAATTTGCACAGGAGCCCTGTGCGTCTTTTGGTCTGTTTCAGGTCCGAATTCAGCCAAAAATTCGGGTTGAAACAGTGAACGGGGACGCACCGGACCCCTGCTGTGAGATGCATGTGAGGATAGTGTGAACCCAGCCTAAAACAGAGGTGTCACCTACACACAATAGCAAAATAAACCCCCAACTGAGCATTCAAATAATGCCTAAATTTCTACTAAATCATGACTGCAGAAAGTTTGGAGTTTAAGTGATAACCTTTAATTGATTCATTTAAAGTGACGCTAAAAAAAATATTCAAGCATGTATTCTCAGATGTAAGATACTGCTTTGTGAATGGAGCCCATAGTCACCAGTCAGTGTCCCTGATCATCACCACCACGCCAGTCATACGATGATGATGTACTTTCTCTAGTGACAGTATGTAAAAAAAATGTGGAAAAAAAAGAATTCTGTTTAAATTTACAAATTTTTCTAAAGAACTGTGCCAAAAAAATTGCAACTTCAAAAAATTCACTACGCCTCTTTCTAAAAACTTTGGACTGCCTAGCTTCCAAAAAAAGGGGTAATTTGGGGGCATTTGTACTGTCCTGCCATTTTAGGGCCTCAAGAAATTAGATAGGCCGCCAATACTTAAGATATGATCAATTTTCAAACATATATAGCATAGTTTGTAGAATCTATAACTTACACAGACTAAATAATTTATACTGATTGGGGTTGTTTTTAACAAAGAAATGTAGCAGAATACATTTTGGCCTACATTTATGAAGAAAGATTATTTGCAAAATTTTATTAGAGATGAAGAAAAACTTTTTTTTTTTGGTATTCTTTTGTGTATATATACACACACGCACACAGTATCTCACAAAAGTGAGTACACCCCTCACATTTTTGTAAATATTTTATTATATCTTTTAATTTCACAACACTGAAGAAATGACACTTTGCTACAATGTAAAGTAGTGAGTGTACAGCTTGTATAACAGTGTAAATTTGCTGTCCCTTCAAAATAACTCAACACACAGCCATTAATGTCTAAACCACTGGCAACAAAAGTGAGTACTGTATATATACAGGTCTTTGAATGCCAGTCAAAGCTCATGTCACTAAATAAAATGGTTAGCTTACAGTCCTGTTTACACCTTGCTTTTGCTTTGCTTCAAAAATGATACCTCATGTAGCTTTAGTGGTACTTCAAAGCCTCCATAGAAGTCTATAGCAAAGCTCGCTTGAAGCCCCACCGAAGCCTCATCTAAGGCCCAACCAAAAGCTCACCAAAGGCTCGCCGTAGCCCCATCGACCCTCCCTCAAAGGCTCACCGAAGCCCCACTGAAGCCTCATTGAAGCACAAAGCAAAAGCGAGGTGTAAACAGGACTGTAAGCCAACCATTTTATTTAGTTACAGGAGCTTTGTCTGGCGTTCAGCAAGCTTTAACAAAGCGTGTCTGAAGCCATGTTTTACAGCAAGTAAACTAGCCCTTAGCATTCCCAGCCTGCTTTTTTGGAAACTTAAATCTATAGATTTAGTTACACTTTAATGAAATACAGGGCCAATACAAGGCAGAGGTGGAAGGGGCAGATGCCCTGGGTGGTACAATTTGCTGGTGGGAGGGTGGGGCGCAGGTGACGTGTCGGCAGTGTGCTTCACAGTACACACTAGTCGGTGCCAATAATAGTCTCTGTACTGTCTGTACCTTTTACTGTAATGTGCCGAGTGCGCTCCCGCACTCGGCAAAAGCCTAGACAGATCATCACTGAACCAGCCCTTCCCTGTCAGTGATTCACTCCCCCTATGAAAGCGCTGCTTCATAGTCTCGGCAGCGCGACGTCCCTCACGACCAGAGGCAGGATGGGAGGAGCGTAGAGAGCTGCTGCCGAAGGTGCGCCAGCAACCTAGAGGAGCCGTCAACGAGAAAACAATGTGTATATGACACAAAAGTAAGAACTAAGCACTGCTAATGATTGCAAATGCCATGCCATCTGCAGATTCAAAAATTACCTGTCTAAATCCGATTGGGGAGGGGAGGAGGCTGAGGGGACATTAATTACCAATGCTACCTAATTTTAATTTCTGTAATATGCAGCATGGGGGGGGGGGTTAATGTACTGCCACTGATCAGCCACTAATGCATCAGTGACCAGCAGTGGCAGTACATTAACCTCCCCCCATGCTGCATATTACAGAAATAAAATTGGTAATTAATGTCTCCTCAGTCTCCTCCCTCCCTCAATCTGCAGCAGATTCATAAATGAACTGTCTGGCCCAGATTGGGGGAGGGGAGGAGGCTGAGGGGACATTACCAATGCTATTGTTAATTCTGTAAAATGCGGCATTGGGGGGATGGGGGTGTTAATGTACTGCCACTGATGGTCCCTGATGCATTAGTGGCTGACCAGTGGCAGTTAATTAACCCCTTTATGCTGCATTAGTGGCACTAGTGTCAGGGTTAATTAACCCCTTCATGCTGCAGCATGAAGGGGTTAATTAACACTGATGCCACTAATGCAGCCCAAAAGGTTAATTAACTGCCCCTTGTCAGCCACTAATGCATCAGTAACCATCAGTGGCAGTACATTAAACCCCCCCATGCTGCATATTACAAATACCATTGGTAATTAACCACTTGAAAAGACAACCCATCAGAGTACATAGACTGTTACGGGGTGGCAGCTACAAGCGTATGACGCTGCTTGTTGTAGGGTTTTGGCGCATGCTCCCACGGTCCCTCCCACCTACTCCCCTGTGATTTGACACAGCAGGAAACTGTCAGCAGATCCCAGCCAATGATTCATGGCTGGGACCTGCTGATTGGCTGTGTCAAATCCCAGCCCAGAGCTCTGTGTTGATAATCAATACAGGGCTCTTTACAGAGGGAATGATCGTTTTTTTCTTTTCCCTGCAAAGCAGGAAAAATAGCAAATCTATCTGCAGTGAAAAGCAGCATACACTGGAAACATAGTTGATTCCCACTATAAGCTGCTGATCGCCACCATTACTAGTATAAGAAAAATTGCATGTTTCCTATTTTTTGTGAATATTTGGGCACTACCTTACGCAAACAATAATGCAAAACTGAAAATTTTAGTATGTTAAGACGGGCCCTGACAGACCTTTCTACAAGCACATTTGCTGCATTATTATTTCAGAGCACTTTAAGTGCCTCTAATAAAAATGCATATAATTAAAATGTGTATATTGTTTTAAGTATTTTCTTGTTTTGAAATTACACTCTTTCTTCACACCCCGGGGGCAGTTTGTCATCTTCACCCTGGGCACTGTATAACCTTGTCCTGGCACTGATGAAATGCAACTATTCTTGACATACTTGAATAGTGATTATTATTGTAAATAGATTAAATATATCTATAGATATCAAATCTTAAAGTGTTTGTAAAATTTAACAATAAAGATTCTCATACTTGCACCTATTTTTTGTGGAAAAAAAGAAAACAAATGCAGCCACCACATCTAAGGACAGTTAAAGTGTTACTAAACCCAGTAATATGAAAATAGTTCATCCGCCCCCCCAAATCTTTTTACATAAACATAATGCCACTATATACATTTTTGGATGATCTGTATACCACGGTTACATGATAAACTGCACAGTGTCTCCAGTGCTGAGAGTTCAGGTAGGAGGAGATTTCCACTTCAGCCTGCATACACGCCCACATGTGCGATGTCAATATCATGTGACCTGGCTAGCTCTGAGAACAAGTAAATGTTCTCTCCAGCATAAAAGACACAACTGAGCATGTGCAGGTCGGCTACTCTGCCTGTGTTAGCCGGCCTTCCTCAGATAGACCTTGCAGGAGAGAAAGATCTATGCATACACGATCAAAGAGCCTTTTTAGACAATGCAGAAGATTAACCCCTTAAGTTCCACAGTGAGTATAACAAGCATGCTATGCTGCATATACTGACTGATTTTAGGGATGTGGGTTTAGTAACACTTTAAGCTGCAATACTATCAATTTTTTTTGTTCTTGGATAAGCTTTAAGAGTAATGTTGACATGGAGAGGGGAAAAAAAAGTCCAATCAAATGTGTTTTACCTCAGAGAAGTCCAGTTTAAATGTCATTACACCTTTGATCATAGGCTTGGGGGAAGAGAGGTTTTATTGTCAGAGGTCAAAACTGATTATAAATAAAATCATAGTGGCATATAACATTCCTGTTCATATCACTTTCTGTGATTTGATCAGTATTATAATCTTGAGATCATTTATGGTGTGGCCTCTGCTGCAGAAAAAGGCAACTACAGGAAATCTGGTTTGTTAGTTGTTAATCTATAAAGGTTTCTTAGTTCGCAGAGGGTTTGATTTGCCTTGCCAAAAGAGTGTCCCATAGGGAGTTTTGCAGGATGTTGATGTGAGGATTTGCAGCAAAATACCCCAGGTTCTTTACTCTATTGGTGATGCCACTACTGGTACACCTTTAGAGCTGTGGATATATATGCAAGTTTCACATCTTATTTGCATGCAAGGAGATGTTCCACTTAGTACAGGGATGTTTAGGGAAAGTCTCACAATAAGCTGTCCTAGACTGGGTGGTTGAGGATATGCTAGTAGTGGTTTCCAGGAAAATTTCTAAAAGTCTTATATATTTGGGCAGAAGAGCCTGGAACAGCTCACAATCTAAAGCACACAATGTCATCTGTAAAACATGGTGGAGGCAGTGTGATGGCTTGAGGATGCATGGCTTCCAGTGGCACTGGGTCATTGATGTTTATTGGTGATGTGACAGAAGACAGAAGCATGGATGAATTCTGCAGTGTTTAGAGATATACTGTCAGCTCAGATTGAGCCAAATGCAGCAAAGTTGATTGGACGGCGCTTCACAGTACAGATTGACAATGATCCAAAACATGCTACAAAAGCAACCCAAGAGCTTTTGAAGGAAGAGAAGTGGAATATTCTGCAATGGCCGAGTCAATCACCTGATCTCAACCCAATTAAGCATGCATTTCACTTGCCGAAGGCAGAACTAAAGGCAGAAAGACCCACAAAGTACAACTGAAGACAGCTGCAGTTAGAGCCTGGCAAAGCATCAGAAAGGATGAAACCCAGTCTTTGGTAATGTCCATAGGTTCCAAGCTTCAGGCAGTCATTGCCAGTAAAGCATTTAACAAAATATTAAAAATTAACATTTTATTTATGATTATATTAATTTGTCTAATTACATTTGAGCCCCTGTGTATAAAAATGGTTGCAGTTCCTAAAATTTGTACTTGATATTTATGTTCAACCTCAAGAATTAAAGCTGAAAGTCTTCACTTCAAATTCATTTGGATTGTTTAGTTTTAATTATATTCTGGTGGCACAAAGAGCCAAAAGTATGAAAATTGTGCCTGTGGCCAAATATATATGGACCTAACTGTATGTGAGTTTCAGGAAGCACAGAGATCAGATTTAATCTAGATCAATAATACGTCTAGAACTTGGCATGTTGTAAACAGTAACCGAACAGAAAACTGATGTTTAAGCTTTAACTAATCTCAAGTGCACAGAATTTCCCAATGGCTTCTTATGTTACAGAAACTTAAAGAAATTTTCCCACATTAAGTTTATATCCCTGCACCCCTCCATAGAACAAAACAGTGTCACTTTCTTGCAGATGGTCTTGGTAATTATTTGTTTATTCTGTATTAATGAGAATCTATCCAAAGAGTGCAGGATGTTATGAGCTTGTGGATTATCTGACAGGATCAATGAGTATTGAACACATACACATATAAAAAATGCTTTCAATGGTTATATTTAACATAGTAAAACAATGTAATAAGTATAGGGTTTATATACACCCTGAATTTGATTACAAGCAGGTGTGGTTAAGAAACAAAATGATCAAAAACGAAAAACTGTTCCAACACTGCAATTCCTCTGGAAATTTAGGAAATTCCATAACGTGAAAAAGCTTGTAGGCATTAAATTGTGGAATCTTAGAAGGGCTTACATGTACAGTATAAGAATTAAAATTTGAAAAAGAACCAATCTACTCCTGTCTTAAAACCACAGTCTTGTTTGTCCAAATACTTAAAAAAATGTCACGATTCTAAACTAACAACAAACATTGTGACAGAGCAGAACGCCACAACATCTAGTGCCATTGTAAAAGTTATTAAAACACAACTGTACAAAACTACCATTTCCTAATTTAAGCAATGATTTTATAGTAAACTACTGAGTTATGAGCAGCAGAAAAATAGGATTTTTTAATAGGTTACCTGTAAAATCCTTTTCTTGGAGTACATCACGGGACACAGAGTAGCATAGTCATTACTATGTGGGTTATAGGCCACCTTCAGGTGATGGACACTGGCACACCCTAAACAGGAAGTTGCCTCTCTATATAACCCCTCCCATACGGGGAGCACCTCAGTTTTTGTAGCAAAGCAATATACATATACCCCAGAAAGAGGGGAGGGACCTCTGTGTCCCGTGATGTAGTCCAAGAATGAAAAAGGGGGCGCAATATGGGTCCACTTTCTTGAGGTTGTGGCCTCCCCACCACATTTAGTTTATTTAAGTTAACAACTTTAGCTATAGGTAATTTAGGGCGGCTGCTCCTTTAAGGAAGCTAAGCTGAGGTATCCGGGAAGAACCAATCAGAGCACATGGAAAGTGCTGGAAATGGGGATAGGCTATAAAAGGTCAGCAGGAAAGAGGCTTTTCCTCTTTCCCACTGGACCAAGTAGGAATTTGAAGCTCACAAGTAAGGTTCTCTCTTACCCCCTTTATAATGGAGTCCCTGGTGATGCAGCTCCTTGAGAAAGCTGGCAGTGCAGGAGGGGAGACATGGCTGTGGCGCTGTCTGGCGCTGTCTTCACAGGAAGAAAACTTACAGCCTGAAGAGGGAGGTGGAGGCAGCACAGCGGTGGGCAGTGAGCAGGCGTATCCACAAGATGCGGGGCAGAGACAACAGGTGCCATCGCTGAGGGAGAGAGCGAGGAGTGCGCCTCTGGAGCGAAGCGTACAGGCTCCGGAGGTTACAGAAGAGGCTCGGGATCAGCTGAGAGGGACGGAGGAGGATGGCGGCGGCTTGTCGTCTCGGAGCCGCCGGAACACAAAGAAGAGGCGGACTTGCTCGCAGTCACCAGCAGGCAGAGGACGACAGCGGGGCCAGTCCCAGCAGCCCGCAAGTGACTCTAGGGGGAGGCAGCACACCATGCAGTCTCCTTGTCAGCAAGCAGCTGAAGCAATGCAGCAAGGGACTCGGGATGCAGAGGTGCCTGGGCAGTTACAGGTCGGGCAGGCTGCACAAGTCCCGGACCCTGGAGTGCTGCTGGAGGATGAAGTACAGCAAAATGTGGTACAACCTCCAGCAGCTGGTGAGTTAGAGCAATTAAATGTTTTATCTGGGTTAGTGGGATCTCTGTCCTCTCTTGTTCAATCCCTGTTTCATGTCTCAGTTCCTGCTGTTTCTCCTATTCTGTCTTCTATGCCTGTTAACCCTCAAACTGCTGTACTTTCTAATCCTCCTGTCAAGTTTAGCTCAGCACAGTTCTATGACTGATTTTAGCATTGGAATGCAGAATGCAAATGTAGTCCCTGAGCCATTGCACACAGCTGCGCCTGTCAGGGTTAATGTCCCTGAGTCCTATATGAAAGACGCTATGCCCTGCGAGATGTCTCCCCTGGGGTATCATTTGAGCATGGCAGTTAAAGAAAAAATTTGGAGGGGAGAGTACTTAGATATTCTTTCTCTCCTGCTGGCTCATAAAGAGTTTACGGTCAGAGCAGAAAAAAGGGGAGAAGAAAGGAGCGAGGATGACAGGCACAGGCCAGTGTCCAGGTCATGCAATAACTGGTTGCAAGCTTATTGCATCTATTCTGGCATAATGGCAGAGATGCACCCATATTTTAGAGGCTTACAAGAATTTTGGTGGCCTGGGCTGGTTTTATTATGATTAGTCATTCCATCAAAAATTGTCCATACACCCATCACTCAGGTAGGGAATGAAGGACGTGGGGCTTTGGCTCAATTTAATACTGCCCCAGAAGCAGGTAGCTCCTAAACAGCCCATGGTTAACCTTCCAATACAGCCTTTAGGAAAGGCTGTTTTGCATACAATGACGGCCAATGCCACTGGAATGCATCGTGTAGGTACAATCACAAATGTTCTTTTGTGCTGGAGCGCATCCAGCAGCAAAGTGTTTTAAGCAGAATGCGGCGGTGAGTTCTGGTCCAGCACAGAGGGATATTTTTTTCTAAAAGCCTGCACGCCTGTGAGGCTGGAAAGAATGCGCCCGGTTTTCCCTTACCTTCGTTTTTGGGCACTGGGTGTAAGATGGTTGAAAATTTGAAATCTGTTCAACTGTTTCCACAGGTGGTGAGGGATAAGTTAGCCAAGGAACTTGCGGATAGGGTGAATTGCGGGGCCTTTTGAACATCCGCCTTTCAGTAATTTCCGTATTTCCCCGTTAGGAGTGGTTCCTAAGCGGGAACGGATTCTGCATCATACACCATTTGTCCTTCCCAAAGGGGGAGTCATTGAATGATGATATTGATGGGAGTTTGTGTTCAGTTTCGTATGCAACATTTGAAGACGCAGTCAGAAAAATTAGATCGTTTGGCCCTGGAGCATTGTTGGCAAAAGCCGACATAAAATCAGCTTTTCGCCTCCTGCCCATTTCCCCATCAGCTTTTTATTCCTTAGGTTTTTTCTTTGATGGTCAATATTTTTTTTTTTTGACAAGTGTCTCCTGATGGGATGTTCGCTGTCATGTTCTTATTTTGAGGCGTTCTCCACGTTTTTGCATTGGGTTCTTTGTGTCCAATCTGGTTTGGATAGTGTAGTTCACTATCTTGATGACTTTTTTTTGTCAGGCCAGCTGACTCTTCAAGTTGCTTTGATTCGTTATTGTCATTTCAGACTATGTCTCGGGATTTTAGTGTTCCTTTAGCGGATGAAAAGACATGCTTGCCCAGCACAACGATGGAATTCCTGGGCATCGAAATTGACACCTGTATGATGGAGTTTCATTTGCCTGAGGTGAAATTGAAGAAATTGAAGTGGCTTGATTACTTGGGTATTGAAAAGGAAGAAAGTTCGGTTGAAAGAGATGCAAACGCTGTTGGGGATTTTGGTCTTTGCCTGTAGAATTATGCCGGTTGGCAGGATTTTTTCTTCTCTTCGCCTTTATCTGGCAATCTCTGGTATGAAATCCCCTCTGGATCACATTAGATTGACTAGCCCTCTTAAAGTAGATTTGATGGTTTGGGCTAGCTTCCTGGAATGTTATAATGGGAGGTCTTTTTTACAATCTGAGTTTGTGATGGCCTCAGATTTCCGTTTGTTTATGGATGCTGCAGGATCTAAAGGCTTTGGCATTATCTGGAGAACACATTGGTGCTGTGCAGTTTGGCCTAAGTTGTGGTTTCAGACAGGTGTCACCCGGAACGTTGTTTTGTTGGAGTTGTTCCCGATTCTGGTGGCTTTGGAACTATGGGGCCCGGATTTTGCAAATAGGCGTATTTTAGTGGAGACTGACAACAAGGGCGTGCTCTATGTGGTTAACTGTCTTTCGTCCAGTTCATGGCTAGTGATCAAAATGCTAAGACATGTGGTTTTTAGATGGCCCAAATTTAATGTTTGGTTAAAAGCTAGGTATACTCCTGGGATCCTGAATAACGTTGCTGATTCTTTGTCCCGGTTGCAGATGGACCGTTTCCGGAGTTTGCTTCCAGAGGCAGATGTGACAGGCATCCCGTGCTCAGACCACCTGTAGGATGTGATTTGAGTGCAGTAGCAGAAGCTATTCAAGGTTCCTTGGCTCCCAAGACTTGGTCCAGTTACTCAGTGGCCTGGGGAAGCTGGTTGTCCTTTGCAAGTGCTGAAGGTTTTAGTTTCAGACAACCATCTGAAGCAACTGTTTTGGCCTTCTTATTCCGGTTAATGCAGCAGCGCTTTTCCTGTAGTTATGTGCCAAAAACGCTGGCTGGCATTTCATTTTTCTTTCGGCTATTGGGTTTGCAACCTTGTACTTACTTTTCTGTTAAACAGGCACTGAAGGGATACAGGAGGTTGATTTTTGTTTCAGACAGTAGATGACCTATCTCCTTGGACATCCTTCGTGGCCTTTGCCGGGTTACTGCAATTGTTTGCTTCTCTACGTATGAAGCGCTACTTTTCAAGACGGCTTTCGTGTTTGCCTTTTTTGGTGCTTTCCGTATCTCGGAACTAGTACCAGCAAATAAACAAGGGACTTCGGGAATTCGTTTTGAGCAAGTGGTTGGTTGACCAATTGGGAGTGCATATTTGGCTGCAGCAGTCCAAAACTGATCAATGCGGCAAGGGCAGGTGGGTCAACCTGTGCGTACAAGAGGACGTATTTGTGTGCCCCTTAGCGGCAGTTAGACAATTTATGGGGATTAGACCTTCCGGAGGGGGGTTTTTTTTCTTATTCATGCTAATTCAATGCTGCTTACGAAATTCCAGTTTGATGCAGTTTTTAAGAAATGCTTGGTACAGATGGGATTAACCAACCTCAAATTTTCCTCCCACTCATTTAGGATAGGCGCAGCTTCTGAGGCGGCCCGGGTAGGGTTACCAAATTCTGACATTAAGGAAATGGGGAGGTGGAAGTCCCATTGTTTTCGTTTATATGTTAGGCCTAATTTGTTTATTTGAATTTCAGGTTTTCAGCACACAATTTTGATTCTGGGACATTCCTTTATATACTGGGCAGGATAGAGAGCTGCTCAAGGCAGTTACTCAACGAATTTGTCCCTGCAGCCGGACTCTTAAGTTATATTGGAAGGGCCTAAGAGGCCTTCAATGTCATCAACTTTATTTTCACCTAACAAGGTTGTGTCAATTATGGCCCATGCCATCCATTTTGGTTATTCACTTAGGTGGCAATGATTTGGGGAACGTTAGGACTCTAGATTTGTTGTTTATGATCAAACAGGATCTCCATCGCTTTTGTATCACTTCCCCAGGTACAACTTTAGTCTTTTCAGAGATAGTACCTAGGCTTTCGTGGCTCTCATCAGGACAGAGGAGGATCATGGAAAAAATGAGGAAGAGAGTCAATAGGGCTCTTGAGAAATGTATACCTCTGATTAATGGTTTATCCTATCGGCATGTGGACCTCGAAGGTGGTTACCCAGGTTTGTACAGGCCTGATGGAGTCCATCAGATGTGGGTCTTGATATATTCAATCTTGGTCTGCAGTACAGTATAGAGAGTGCCGTGGCCGTGTGGGGGGGGGGGGGATGGGCGGACTTGATGTTCAAGCCCGCCTTGTGGAGACTGTTGTTTTTATTTAAATTCTGCTGCTGCTCGAGTTCTAAGAACTGAGCAGATAGAAATATGTTTGGTGGATTTATGAAGTTTAGATATAATAAAAGAGTTTTGAATTATTACATTGTTTAAAACCAATAAAGGTGTCGCGGCCAATTTCTTGCCAAGAAAAGGATGTTTGTGTTATTATTTAGTTAAATTGTATCTGGGGAAAGTGTTTGTGGGTGGGTGTGGCCTACAATCTCAAAGGATTGTACAGGTAAGCTGGTAAAAATCCTATTTTGTTTATCGTACATCACGGGACACAGAGCAGCATAGTAATTACTATGTGGGACGTCCCATAGCAATGCTATTTGATGGGAGGGAGACACAACCCGTAGGGCACCAACAGACTTAAGGACCTATACTGCTGCCTGCAGCACACTGTGCCCAAAGACTATATCCTCATGCCCTTTTTTACATCCAGTTGATAAAATCTGGTGAATGTATGGACTGCAGACCAAGTTGCGGCCTTGCAGATCTGAGCCATGGAGGCTTGGTGATGCACTGCCCCAGAAGCACTGACTGCTCTAGTAAAGTGCGCTTTGACATGAAAAGGTGAAATCTTCCCTTTTAACCATTAGGCCTGACTTATAACTTGCTGGATCCACTTAATAGTGGATTTCAACGCTGCCTGTCCCTTCATAAGACCCTCTGGCAGCATAATAAGACATCAGTCTTTCAGACCTGAGCAGTCGTCTTTAAATAGATCTTGACCGTTCAACCTACATCAAGACAATGTAGTGAGTTCTCTGCCCTAGAACCTGGTTTTGGAAAAAACGACGGTAGGACAATATCTTGGTTTAGGTGAAAACCTAAAATCACCTTAGGCAGAAAACTTGGACGAGGACCCAACACGAACCCAGCTGTGGCATTGTCAGATTGGATCCTGACAGGACAATCCTGCAACCTGAATATTCAGGGCTTCAGAGCCAGACACGCTGCCCGAATCTCTAGGATGTTTAATGGACAAGGCTTTTTTGGTTCTGGACCACCGTCCCTGGACAGTTGTCTTTTCCAGGACTGCTCCCCAAACTGAAAGGTTGGCATCTGTCGTTACCACTTTCCAGGCAACTGGTATGAAGGATTTTTCCTTCTGCAGATTCCTGGATACCGAGCACCAACTGAGGCTCTGGGACACCCTTGGGGACAGCCGCATTGGCAAATCTAGAGCTTGAAAAATTTTGTTCTAAGCAGACAGGATACTGTTTTGCAACAGTCTGGAATGGAACTGGGCATAGGAAACCGCTTCAAATGAAGCCACCATCTTTCCTAACAACCTCATGCAAAGGCGAATGGAGGGATCTCTTTTCGACCTGACCAGCTCTCTTATGGCGTTGATCTTTGCCTGAGGCAAGAACATCTTTTTCTGGCCTGTGTCTATGATAAGACCCACGTACGCCAGCCTTTTTAGCGGTTTTAAGGAAGACTTCTCTAGGTTGAGAATTCAACCTAGATTTTTCAGGTATTTGGTTGTAATGCGCACACTTTGCTCCAAACGGGCCACCGACTGGTCTATTAGCAATAGATCGTCTAGGTACGCCAAGACTGTTATGCTCTGTGCTCTTAATCTGGCTAGAGGTGGAGCCAGAACTTTTGTAAACACCCGGGGTGCTGTAGCTAGCCCAAAGGGCAAGGCTACAAACTGAAAATGCTGCTGTTCTACTTCGAAATGCAGAAACCTTTGGTGAGTGGGAAATATAGGGACATGCAGATATGCATCCCTAATGTTGATAGACGCCAGATGTTCTCGTCCTGGTAGGATAGAAACCACTGACCTGATCGACTCCCTGCAAAAAGAGCGAATCTTCAGGAACTGATTTAGATTCTTTAGATCTAGAATGGGTCTGAAATCACCATTCAGTTTTGGTACCGTAAAGAGGTTTGAATAACACCCTAAACCTCGCTCATCTGTGGGGATTTGTATGATCACCCCCCGAGCCAGTAATCAGTCTAGTGCCCGAAACAGAGATTGCCTTTTCCCTGGATCTTTGGAAACGTTTGACCTCAGAAAACGAGACAGTGGAAAGTCCCGAAATTCTAGTTTGTACCCTAGAATCACCGTGGAGATAACCCATCTGTCCTGAATTTCCTCTTGCCAGACTTCTGAGAACTGCAGAAGTCTTCCCCCCGCCCTGGTGAAGAGCGGGGGGCGCCCTTTCATAATGCGGCTTTAGAAATCTGTTTTGCAGGTTTCCGCTCCCAGAACTTCTTTTGAACCTGGGCCTCACCCTGGGGCTTTCCTCTAGACTCTGACGGCAAAGACCATCGCCACTGTCTAGAGGCTGAAGCCCCTGGCGGAGGAGAAAGAGCCCACCTAAATGAAGGGCGTTTATTCCTTCTCTTGACATGCAAAAGAGTACTTATCCCACTTGAAATCTTTTGGATGTATTGTTCCAAATTATTGCCAAGGAGCCTTTTGCATGGTGCTTTGGCTGACCAATTTTTTAACCACAGGATCCTTCCTACACATGTGTACCAGCGCAAGGCGGGACGCCTGGTGAATAGAATCTTTTAATGGAGTCTATGGCAAAACATAATGCTCCCTAAGGGCCTGTCTAAACTGGTCTTTTAGGGACTGACAGATGCCTATTGCAGCGACTGCAGGCTGAGTAACTGCACCTGTCAAAGAAAAAGAGGATTTTAACAGGAATTCCAACCTTTTTTCTGTTGGATTCTTAAGCATTTGTGCATTGTCTACCGGACAAGTTAGACTTTTATTCACACTGGATATAGCAGCGTCAACTGCTGGTACAATCCATCTTTTCTCCCCCATGGGAGAGAGTCTGTGAATCTCTTTGGAGGGAGAAAATGCTTATCCGGGTGATTCCATTCAGCATAAATAAGCTGTTCTAGCAATGCATGGACAGGAAACGCATGCAAAGGCTGTGAAGGTTTTAAGGACCCAAAGAAGAAACAGAAACGTTTAGCCGACTCTGTTAGGGGTAGCTTGAAAGTGTAACGAATCAACTCCGTAAGAGATTGTACCAGCAATTTCTCAGATTGCGAGGCTGAAAAGGGATCATCCACCGTTGTTTCCTCTGCAGAGGAGTAATCGTTTGTCTTTCCTCCTGATCGCCTGAGGGTAACCCCTCATCCCCTACCCACTGTTCCCTTGTAAAGGGTCTAAGGTGGGGGAGGGGGATCTAGCATGCTTCTTATCCTTTAGGATCGAGGATGCGATTAAAGCCGCTAATCTTCCTTCTAGGCCTAGCAGGGTGGAGGAAAATGCATCTTCAGCCACGTATACAGTGGCTGAGATATGAGAAGCAGCTGCACCACCAATTGGTTCCAATGACTCACCCTGTGCCACATCTGGTATTTCAGGAGAGGATGACAGTGTGGTGGCATGACTGGAGTCCCCAGCACCTGGGGGTGAAATTTTTGGCACCTTCTTTGTGGTGTCTTTTTGGGAGCCATTGTGCTAAGCACAAAAGCAGAGGCACTGTTAAATGCACTGAGTAGAAGTTAATGCACTATTTGCTGAGCAATAGTCTAGCATACAATGTCGCTAATAAAGTTCAGCTTGGTTCTGGGTAAAATTAATTTCACTGGGTCCCGGGGTCCAGCCCTGCAAGGAGAGGCGTTACAGGCAAAACCTCGTGCTTCTTATACGAGGCCCTGGTACCATCCACCTTGGCCTCAGTGGCACTTTGGATGGATCCGGTCTATGGAGGCTGCTTAAATACAGTAAGAATCCTTCCAGCTTCACTCGTGACCAAAACTTTAGACACTGGCGAAAAAACGGAGGTGCTCCCGGTATGGGAGGGGTTATATAGGGAGGCAACTTTCTGTTTAGGGTGTGCCAGTGTCCATCACCTGAAGGTGGCCTATAACCCACATAGTAATTACTATGCTGCTCTGTGTCCCGTGATGTACGATATAGATATATAAAATACAGTGGAATGTCGGATTTTCCCTCTTCACCCACTTGGTGACTTTTCCAATCACACACTAACTTTCGGGAGTTTCTCCCCCATTTTAACAGTTGTGGAATTAGTCTATTTTTTATTTATTGATCTCCACAGATACCCCTGGAAATCGGTTATAATATGAACTATGCATATCACTAATTATAAACACAAATTGGATACCTTACCTCTAATCTTACCATTGGTTGTCGGTGCTTTTGCCGTGCCTCGAGTGTTTCCATCTCAGCTTCCGGGGTTAACGTTTTCTATACTGCCTTTTATCATTGATACCATCAACAGTCGTACCCATCAAATGTTCATCTTACTAAATTTGGCAAATCATTGAAACATATACATCTATGTTTACAGCTGATATCTATCAAGCTACATACTGAGAAAATAGGACCATTCACCTTCAATTTATGCCATGCCTGCCGCCTGGCATCCCCCCTGGGGGTACCTGTGTCCATCTTCTCCCCCTCAACTCCCGTGCCATATTCTGGCTGCTGCCGTCCATTTGTGGGTTCAGCGATGGAAATTCTGGTTTCGTTCATTGGTAAGTATTGGCCCGTTTTGCTCTGGCCCATTCTGTTATTGTTCTTACATTTACCACTGTGACACATCTTTTTGTTTATTCAGATACATCTCATCCGCATCCACCCCTGAGGAGCGAGCAATGATCTTGCAAAACACGCGTCAGGTTTTCTGATGCGTGCATTTGTATATACTGCATTGTATAACGTTTGTATCAACTTTATTTATTCTCTTTATTATGTGCAAATCCATTGGCTGAGCTAATATGCTATATTATCCATGTATGTACATTAATTTTAATAAACCTTTATACTGCTATTACTCTTGTTACTCAATGGCTAACTGTGACCACCTCATTTAAAGTCCCAGGGCGACTCTCTCTCTTTTTTTGCATATACCACAGATAGGCGAGAATGATTGGGACCTTTTATGTTCCCCCTCTCCCCTCTATGTTTGTACATCCTTCTTTTTATATAAAATCTTTTATTACTAGATCATTTTGGCATTTTTATTTTATTATCGATACCCCTGAATCCTGCATCTGCTCCTGATGAGTGGTAATTTAACCACGAAACGCGTAGAGATTTCCTATGATGCGATGTCACAGTATCCATGTTTAATATTTGTACTATGTTATAGCTTATTTTAATGAACCAATCCACATTGTTTATGCCCATATGCTGCTACTATTGCAATTTTGGTCTACAAACCCAAGGTCCATTTTAATGTATATTATGTTGAAACAATTATGTATTATCATGAAATGTTTAGACTTTATTAATTGAGACCTATCAGTATATTATTTTACTTTTTTACTACTTTACATGTGTATGTATGCCTTTTGTAACAATAAACATTGTGTACACTGATTGGCTCATTCAATTTAGTAATGCGCTTCATAAAAAGTCCCACTATTCATTCTCTTCGTTCAATGTATTGGGGATGGAGGTGCATATTTAATTTATTGCCTCAAATAAAGTCCCAACTTTAGGTCTAGTTATTTAAGCTTAACTAGATTACCAAGATCGAATGTGGATAGGCTGGCAGAACCCTACTGCAGCCTCAGAACAGACGAAGAGAAAATAACATGCACTTGTACAAAATTAAAAGGCATGTTCACTAAAGCTAGAAGTCTGGTTAATAAAATGAAATGGAACTGTTGATATATGAGGATTTTTACTCCATGGGATTGAGTATCAGAAACCTGGTTTGACAGCTCACATGACCGGCTTGTGACTGTCCAGGGATACTCCCTGTACCTGAGGGACAGGGTTGGCAGAAGAGGGGGAGGGGTGTGCCTGTATTTTAAGAGTGATTTGCTAGGAACACGAGAAATTATATTGTTAACAGGGTAAAGGAGGAGATGAAATGCTTGTGGCTGGTGCTTCAAAGGGAAGAAACGAAATGACAACTAATAGGGGGTGTATCTTACAGGCCACCTAACCCGAGGATGAAGAGGAGACTAATCTCTCCTCACAGTCAGTGATGGTGGTGAGGCGGGTCAATGTTACTTATCACTCATTTAAGGCTTGTAATTTCTTTAACCACTTCTGGACCAGCCATCGCAGTTTTACTGCAGCAGGTTGGCTCGGCTGGGCAAAACGATGTAACTTTACGGCGGCCGTGCTGATCGCATTCGCTTCAGAACCGATCAGTCTCCTCTGCCTGTGTAAGTGTAAACACAGACAGGGGAAGTGATGTCATCTCCCTCTCTGGAATTCTTTTAAATTCCAGAGAGAGGAGAGAGGACATCCAAACGCGAGTTGCACCAACACAGCACACATAGGTACATATTTCACCCCCCCCCCAGTTAACCCCTTCACTCCCTGTCACCCAGTGCAGTGTTCATATTTTTCTTTGATCACTGTACTGGTGTCATTTGTAACACTAATCAGTGTTAGGGTACTTAGTAGTAGCCCCAGATAGGTCAAGGGACCCCCCCAACAAAGGTTTAACCCCTTGATCACCCCGTCACCAGTGATCACCATATTAGTGTCATGGGTGACGCTGGTTAGCTAGTCATTTTTTTATAGCGTCAGGGCACCTAAAAAAGGTTTAACCCCCCTGATCACCTGGTGGGTGATATCAGTTAGGTTTTAGCGTCAATTAGGGTCGCGTCGCCCCAGGCAGCGTCAGATTAATGCCAGTAGCGCTAACACCCATGCACGCACCATACACCTCCCTTAGTAGTATAGTGTCTCAATGGATCAATATCTGATCAGATCTATACTAGCGTCCCCAGTAATTTAGGGTTCCCAAAAACGCAGTGTTAGCGGGATCAACCCAGATACCTGCTAGCACCTGCGTTTAGCCCTTTCGCTAAGCCCAACCCACCCAAGTGCAATATTAATCAATCACTGTCGCTTACAAAACACTAAACACTAAACACATAACTGCAGCATTCGCAGAGTTTTGGTAGCGTTTCAAGCATTCGGCGACTGTACCAGTAAATTTAGAACCAAAATGTCCAATCGAAGGTACACTAGTGAAGAGGCCTACATGTTTCTAAGCCTCACAGATGAGAGTTAAGAGAAAGTCATCCATCTGTCCGATTCTGGCTCAGAATACGAACCAGTAGACAGCAGCGGCACCCTGACCGATAGCTCTGACGACGCAGTAGTGGTCCCTGCCAAGGTCAGGCATACCCGACCCTGTTCTTCTGATGTTGTTGAGGTGCAAGAACTGCAGGGCTCTCGCATGGAGCAGAGAGCCAGAACTAGTGCCGCTCATCCTTCTGGTGTACTGGCAAGCACCAGCGGCCTAGGACATACTGGTCGTACATCCAGCACTACAGTAACACTTGGTGACGTGGCGAGTCCCATAAGTGCAGTTCAAGCTGGTGAGGTGGCTAGCACAACTAGTGTCCCGCAACCACCAAGAAGACAAAGACAGGCAGAGCTCATAGTGCCCTTCCTGCTGCAATTGCCAATCCGAATTGGGAGCTCACCACTTTCGCAGCACCCGTACTTCCCCCTTTCACTGGCCAACTCAGAATTCAGGTGGAAACCGTTGATTTTACACCACTTTATTTTTATTCGCTGTTTTTCACGGAAGATCTTTATAGATCTGTTGTGGATCAAAGCAATTTGTTTGCTGGTCAATTCATTGCCACTAATCCCCAGTTGCCAAAGATTGGAGACCTATTACGGTGTCTGAATTTAAGACCTTCCTAAGCTATCCCTCCTCATGGGTGTAGTTAAAAAAAAAAGTGAGTTGCAGTCATATTGGCCCACTGACCCAATTCACCATATGCCCGTGTTCTCTGCCTCCATGACCAGGACACGATACTAGCAGATCTTGCGGTTCATGCATTTCAATGACAATAAACTCTGTTGTCCTCGGGGTGACCCTGGATACGATCGGCTCCACAAAATACGGCACCTCATAAACCACTTCAACCCGCAGTTTGCAGCCTTGTTTACTCCCAATCAAGTTATCTGCGTTGTTGAGTCCCTGATTAACCACTTCAGCCCTGGAAGATTTGGCTGCTCAATGACCAGGCCATTTTTTGTGATGCGGCACTGTGTCGCTTTAACTGACAATTACGCGGTCATGAGACACTGTACCCAAATAAAATTGACGTCCTTTTGTTCCCACAAATAGAGCTGTCTTTTGGTGGCATTTGATCACCTCTGCGGTTTTATTTTTTGCACTATAAACAAAAGAAGAGCGACAGTTTTGAAAAAAAACACAATGGAGGTTATTTACTAAAGGCAAATCCACTTTGCACTACAAGTGCACTTGGAAGTGCAGTCGCTGTAAATCTGAGGGGTAGATCTGAAACGAGGGGAAGCTCTGCTGATTTTATCATGTGCAAGCTAAAATGCTGTATTTGATTTTCCTTGCATGTCCCCCTCGGATTTACAGTGACTGCACTTCCAAGTGCACTTGTAGTGCAAAGTGGATTTGCCTTTCGTAAATAACCCCCAATGTCTTTTACTTTTTGCTATAATAAATATCCCACTTTTTTTTTCAAAAAAACAATTTTTTTCCTCAGTTTAGGCCGATATGTATTCTACATATTTTTGGTAAAAAAAAAAAAAAAAATTGCAATAAGCGTATATTGATTGGTTTGCGCAAAAGTGATAGCGTCTATAAAATAGAGGATAGATTTATGGCATTTTTATTTTTTTTTATTTTTACCACTTGTATGTGGACAATTATTACACAAGTGTGCCACTTTTTAGTCAACTTTTTGATCGTGGAATTGGTGCATGTAGTACCATGCGATCTAATCGCCGGGGCTTCCCCCAACGGCTTGTAGAATCCAGACTTAGATGGGGGAAGAGAGCCTGCTTGAAATGTAATAATTTGTTAGCAGTAAAGTAGAGCGATACACCGAAAGTTTTCGTTCTGTCCTCCCTTCACGCAGATATGACAGTCCAAATTCCTACGGAATGTTGCGACTGGTGTTATGGAGAAACCCCTCTCTGCATACAACCTTAACATGGGAGGGGTGGACCTCAACGACCAGTTGCTGGCGCCGTACCTAATTGCCATAAGGCCAGACGCTGGTATAAAAAAAGTGTCTGTATATTTATTCCAATTGGCTCTGCTGAATGCTTTTGTGCCATACAAAGCTTCAGGACGAACTGGATCCTTCCTAAAATTCCAGGAAGAGATCATCACAGCCCTTCTGTTTCCAGACGGTGCTGTGGCCCACCTTCCCAATGCAAATGCAGTGAGCCGGTTGCAGCACGGGTTTATTTATTCTGACAGCAACAGCATTTGCTCCCACGATACGTAAAGCCGTGATTCCAGCGCTGTAGGAGGTGATTTCACCACCACAGTTAAAAAAAAGAGCATATATGCCAAAGCGGATTGCCCCCATGCTTTGGCATATATTTTTTAGGCAGATTGCGATAACAAAGTAAGTTGTTTTATTGAGTTAATGTTTTATTGTTACCATTGTTTGCTTTTCAGGTACGCCATTCAGCTCCAGCACGGAATTATTTATCTTGACAGCAACAGCATTTGCTCTCACGATACATAAATCAGCGACTCCAGAGCTGTAGGAGGTGATTTCACCACCACAGTTTAAAAAAAAAATGGTGCATGTATACCCATCATTAGAAGTGGATGGATGAAGGGCAGTATTCTAATGGTGGGCATACCCACCTATCAATCGCTATTTTTCATTCAGTCCACAGGCTGCATGAAAAAAAAAAACATTACAATATATGCCCAACAAGGACCAGCAACGTACTGGTATGTTGCTGGACTTTAAATGGTTATACAAGAATGAGGCCTGCAGGTTTAGGTATCATCTTGGTATCATTCTTTTCAGCCAGCAGTCGGCTTTCATGTAAAAGCAATCTTAGCACCTAATTAGCCTCTAGACTGCTTTTACAAGCAGTGGGAGGGAACACCCTGCCCCCCGCCGTCTTCAATGGTTTTCTCTGGCTCTCCTGTCCCACCAGGGAACCCGAGAATGCAGCCAGTGGTTCCGCCAGCTGATCATAGAGCTGATCGGAGCCCAGAACGGCTCCAATCATCTCTATGGCCTAAGAAGCCGGAAGCTATGAGCATTTCATGACTTGGGTTTTGCCGGATATAAACAGCGTTATTGGGAAATTGGGAAAGCATTTTATCACACCGATCTTGGTGTGGTCAGATGCTTTGAGGGCAGAGGGGAGATCTAGGGTCTAATAGAACCACATTTTTTTCAAAAAAAGAGTATCTGTCACTACCTATTGCAATCATAGGGGATATTTACATTCCCTGAGACAACAAAAATTAAAAAAAAAAAAAAAAATGAAAGGAACAGTTTAAAAATAAAATAAAAAGCAAAATAAATAATTAAAATAAAATAAAGCACCCCTGTCCTCCTGTGCTCATGTGCAAAGGCGAACGCGTCAGTCTCGTGTCGTATGTAAACAGCAACTTCACCATGTATGTAAGGTATCACCACGAACGTCAGATCATGGGCAGTAATTTTAGCAGTAGACCTCCTCTGTAAATCTAAAGTGGTAATCTGTAAAGGCTTTTAAAAGTGTAGGAAGTTTGTTGCTGCTGCACGTTTATGCACAATTTTAAAGCATGTCGTGTTTGGTATCCATGTACTCAGCATAAGATAATCTTTTTTATTTCATCAAACATTTGGGCAATATAGTGTGTTTTAGTGCATTAAAATTAAACAAAGGGTTTTTTTCCACAAAAAATTGCGTTTGAAAAATCGCTGTGCAAATACTGTGTGAAAAGACAAAAATTGCAACACCCTCCATTTTAATCTGTAGGGCCTGTGCTTTAAAAAATATATATAATGTTTGGGGGTTCAAAGTAATTTTCTAGTAAAAAAAATATATTTTTTCATGTAAACAAAAAGTGTCAGAAAGGGCTTTGTCTTCAAGTGGTTGGGAGAGTGGGTGATGTACGACATAAGCTTCTAATATTGTGCAGATAATGCCAGGACAGTTCAAACCCCCCTCCCCCAAATTACCCCTTTTTGGAAAGTAGACCCCAAGCTATTTGCTGATAGGAATATTTTGGAATATTTTATATTTTGCCACAAGTTTCGGGAAAATGACAAACTTTTTTTCTTTTTGCACAAAGTTGTCACTAAATGATATATTCTTCAAACATGCCATGGGCATATGTGAAATTACACCCCAAAATGCATTCTGCTGCTTCTCCTGAGTATGGGGATACCAACATGTGTGAGACTTTTTGGGAGCCTAACCGTGTACAGGATCCCGAAAACCAATCACCGCCTTCAGGCTTTCTAAGGACGTAAAAATAGGATTTTTATAACAGCTTACCTGTAAAATCCTTTTCTTGGAAGTACATCACGGGACACAGAGCACCAGTAATAACTGTAAGGGTTATATGCCACCTTCAGGTGATGGACACTTGCATAATTACAGACAGGAAGTCCCCCTCCCTATATAACCCCTCCCACACAAGGAGTACCTCAGTTTTTGTAGCAAAGCAATATATACATATCCCAAAAAAGAGGGGAGGGGACCTCTGTGTCCCGTGATGTACTTCCAAGTAAAGGATTTTACAGGTAAGTTGTTATAAAAAATCCTATTTTCTTTTTCATTCATCACAGGACACAGAGCACCAGTAATAACTGTATGGGATGTCCCAAAGCAATGCCATCTGAGGGGAGGGAGACACAAAAAAACAATGCAGACCGCCATCAGACGTGAGTACCTATACTGCTGCCTGCAGAACAGTGCGCCCGAAGGCGGCATCCTCTTGTAGACTTACATCCGCCTGACAGAATTTCGTGAATGTATGTACAGATGACCATGTTGCGGCCTTGCAAACCTGAACCATGAAGGCTCGGTGATAAACCGCCCAAGAAGCACTAACTGCCCTGGTAGAGTGTGCCCTAGGACGAAAAGGTGGAATTTTCCCTTTTAAATCATAGGCCTGAATAATGATCTCACTGATCCACCTAGAAATAGTATATTTTGACGCTGCTTGCCCCTTTCTAGGACCTTCTGGTAGCACAAACAAAGCGTCAGTTTTCCGTATCTGGGCTGTTGCATCCAGATAGAATTTAACCGCCCTTACTACATCAAGGGAGTGTAGTAAATTTTCCTCTGCAGAACATGGTTCTGGAAAAAAACAAAGGTAGAGAAATATCCCGGTTCACATGAAAACTGGATACTACCTTAGGTAAAAAGGATGGGCAAGGAAGCAAGACCACTTTATCTTTATGAATGATCAAGTATGGCTGTTTACAAGAGAAGGCTGCTAACTCAGAAACTCTCCTTGTAGAGGTTATTGCCACTAAAAATACCAATTTCTTTGTCACAAGGACCAATGGAGTATCACAAAAGGAGGTTCCTGAAGAGCCAAGACCAGGTTCAAATCCCATGGACACAGAGGTGATCTGACCGGAGGATTTATACGTGGTACTCCTTGAATAAAGGCCCTTACTAAAGAATGAGAAGCAAGAGGTTTTTGGAAAAAACTGACAAAACCAAGACTTGACCCTTGATGGTACTTTTGGCTAATTTCATCTCTACTCCTGATTGCAGGAAGGATAGAATTCTACTTATGACATACTTGCGAGGATTCCAACCCCTTACTCTCACACCAGGAGATGTAGGCCTTCCAAACCCTATAGTAAATAGCTCTAGAGGCTGGTTTTCTTGCATTAATCAAGGTAGTTATTACTGGAATAGAAAGCCCACGACGCTCTAGAACGAGGGTCTCAACAGCCAAACCATCAAATTTAGCGTTTGTAAGGCAGGATAGAACACTGGCCCTTGTGAAAGCAAATCTGGATGGGACGGTAGAGTCCAAGGATCCCCTACTGCCATCCTCACGATTTCCGCATACCAGGATCTCCTGGGCCACGCCGGAGCCACTAGGATTACAAGTTTCCGTTCCCCTTTTAATCTGCATAAAAGACGCGGGAGCAAGCGAACTGGAGGAAACGCATTGATCAGAGAAAACTGATCCCAAGGAGTTACCAAGGCATCTGTTCCGCAAGCCAGCGGATTCCTTGCTCTTGACACAAAATTGTCCAACTTTTTGTTGAATCTGGACGCCAACAGGTCTACGTCCGGGGTGCCCCACCTTTGGCATATGGCCCGAAAGATGTCGGGGTGCAGAGACTATTCTCCTAGGAGCAACTGTTGGTGACTTAGGAAGTCTGCCTGCCAATTTTCCACTCCTGGGATAAACACCGCAGATAGGCAGGGCATATGCTCTTCTGTCCAAGAAAGAATACGGTTTACCTCTCTGGGCAGCACGGCTCCTGGTGCCGCCTTGATGATTTATATAGGCTACTGCCGTGGCATTGTCAGACTAAATCCGGACAGGACAGTTTCATAGCCTGTCTGTCCAGGCCTTCAAGGCCAGGTGTGCCGCCCGAATTTCTAGAATGTTGATGGGAAGGAACCTTTCGGAACCCATCCATTTCCCATGGACCGTGTCTTTTTCCAAGACTGCTCCCCAGCCCAAGCGGCTGGCATCGGTCGTCACTATCTTCCTAGTGACGGGTATGAAAGTCTTCCCTTTTTACAAATTTTTGGCTGACGACCAGAGACTTTGACGAACACTTGGCGTCAAACCCATTGGACAATCCAAATCCTGGTTTTTCCTGCTCCAGGCAGCCTGGATACTGTTTTGCCGAAACCTTGAATGAAATTGGGCATAGGGAACCACTTCGAATGAGGCTACCATCTTCCCTAACAACCTCATGCAAAGGCGGACGGAAGGCCCCTCCTTTGTCCTGACCGAGAGTACCAGATCTCGTATGGTGCAAACCTTTGCCTGGGGTAAAAACACTTTTTGTGGGTAGTATCGATGACTAAACCCAAGTACTCCAATCTTTTTACTGGTCGTAAGGACGATTTTCCTAGGTTGAGAACCCAACCTAAATGTTCCAGATATCTGACCGTGCTTATTACATGCTGACCTAGCCCTGCCATGGACTGATCTTTCAGCAGCAGGTCATCCAGGTACGCCACCACTGTTGTACCCTGGGCTCTCAATCTTGCCAAAAGCGGAGCCAGGACCTTTGTAAACACCTGAGGTGCGGTGGCCAACCCGAAGGGCAAGGCCACAAACTGAAAATGCTGCTGTTCTACTGCAAATCGCAGGATTCTTTGATGAGTGAGAAATATTGGAACATGGAGCTATGAATCCTTGATGTCTATTGATGCTAGAAGTTCTCCTCCCCGAAGGGTGGATACCTCTGAGTGAATTGTTTCCATCCAAAACGAACTAATGTTTAGGAATTGGTTCAGACCCTTGAGATCTAAATTGGGTCTGACACTTCCATTTGGTTTTGGCACTGTAAAGAGAGTGGAATAAAACCCCAACCCCTGTTCTCTTAAGGGAGTCTCTATGATCATCCCCTGAGATAGCAGCCAGTCTAGTGCCTGAAATAAGGACTTTCTTTTTATTGGGTCTTTGGGAACACTCGATCTTAGAAAGCGAGACGGTGAAAACTCCCAAAACTCTAGTTTGTACCCCAGAGACACTGTGGAGATGACCCATTTGTCCTGAATTTCCTCCCGCCAGACTCCTTAGAACTGCCGGAGCTTTCCCCCCATTCGATCGAGCGGGGGCGCCTCCTCATAAGGAGGCCTTGGGACTCTGCTTTGTAGACTTCTGTCTCCAGGGCTTCTTCTAGCCCTGCGTTTGGTTCTGAGGCCTTCCTCCTGGAGTTGACGGCGGAGGCCGTCGTAACTGTCTGGAGGCCATTACCCCTGGCGATGGAGAGGCAGAAGGTTTGAAAGAAAAACGCTTACTATTCCTTTTTACTGGAAGAAGGGCACTTTTTCCATCAGATATCTTTTGGATATATTTATCCAAGTCATCCCCAAATGATCGTTCCCCATGAAAGGGAAAACCAGTCAGCAGCTTCTTACAAGGCAACTCTGCTGACCAATGCTTAAGCCACAAAATCCTGCGCATGTGAACAGAAGGGCCAGGCGAGACACCTGATGAATAAAATCTTTAATAGCGTCAACCGCAAAACAAAAGGCCCTGGGCAATTCTGCCAAATCCGGGACCTCTTCGCCTTTGATGACTTGTTTTACTTTGTCATTAAGAGATTGACAGACGCTGATTGCCGCTACTGCAGGCTGTGCAACTGCATTAGCCATGGAAAAGGAGGCTTTAAGCAATGTCTCCAGTCTCTTATCTGCTGGATCCTTAAACACCTGAACACTGTCTACTGGACAAGACTCTTATTCAGAGAAGAAAGAGCCGCATCTACTGCTGGCAAACTCCCCTTTTTTTTGTAAATTTCTCCTCCATAGGATAAATCTGAGAGAATCTTTTAGGAGGAATAAAATGCCTATCTGGATGATCCCAGTCAGCATAAATAAGCTGTTCCAGCAACGGGTGCATGGGAAAATCATCAGGCATTGTAGCTACCTCCAACATTCCAGCCTCTGCCCATGTCACTAAAGATGATTTGGCTACAGCTCTGGCTGGTTTGGAAGGAAAGATAGCTAGTTTGCTCCTCCTCCCAGGCTGGGAGGAAACATGAAAGATCCCCTTTCCCTGCCCTGGACTCAGCATCTGCTAAGGGTAATTTATAACAAAAACGCACTGTTTCAGTGAGTGACTGAACTAACAACCTTTGCGACTGTGAAGCTGAAACCGAATCCTCTGCGATAGAGTCCTCAAATGAGGAACCATCCTCCTGCCCCTCTAGTGGGCCCCAAGGGGCACATCCAAATCCTCTACCCACTCCTGATCCGCAGATGCTGAGTCCAGGGCAGGGGGAGGGGATCTTTCACATTTCCTCCCAGCCTGGGAGGAGGATGCGAGCAAACTAGCTATCTTTCCTTCCAAACCAGCCAGAGCTGTAGCCAAATCATCTTTAGTGACATAGGCAGAAGCTGGAATGTTGGAGGTAGCTACAATACCTGACGGCTCCAATGGCTTAGCCGCTTCAGGAATTTCAGGAGAGGGTGATACTGTGGAGGCATGACTAGGGTGCTCATACCCTGACCGCTGCGCTTTTGCGCTCCTTCTCCCTGGTTTTGTCCCTCTCTTTTGGGAATACATTGTCCTAAGCACACAGCCGAGGTACTATTACCATGCATCTATTGCTGAGCTCAGTCTTAGCAATGGTTATTATGCCGCTATAAATGTCAGCAAGATGCTAAGTAGATGTGTCTAAATTGCCTGTAGCCAATCACCCAGCGCTTACGTGCCCTTGGACCGTGCCTGTGTCCCTCCTTCAAACAGCACTCTGTACACGGCAATGGCTTATACAAGCCAGCGGTCCACGCCTGCGCCGTGAGAAAGTGTGCACGCCAATCCACATGCAAGCTGGTGGCGCCGAGTCCCGCCCCCTTGTGATGACCTCTCAATCCACAAACTGTGAAGGGCGGCACACAACGGCAATCCCGGCAAGAGAAGCGTTATGGGCAAAACCTTGTACTTCCGTAACGAGGCTCGGGTACCATTCACTGCGGGAGACTGCGAGAACCAGGGGACACATGCATGACTGTCTTCTTGATCCAGATACATCTTATCTGATGGCATGAAGTTGTATGGCCCCTGGCATTAGCCAGCTGCTGAACCTATTGTTCTGGTCTTTGTTTACCATCTACGGCCACTTTAGCGCATGGTTCCTTATAGCAGCAAACCAACAGTCATCCCGGCAGTTATTGGTTTCCCCCTTGTGTTTAGGAGATATAGAAGGCATTGTACGCTGCACATGACCAGCATCCCCTGAGGAAGCCCCCCTATGGGCGAAACATGTTGGGAATCCATCATTGCTGTATTGTCGCACATATACTATTGTACGAGCTAGTATTGCATTTCCTTTCTCCCTTGTTTCCCTTTCTTTTAAGCACACAAATTCTTATTTTGTTTATCAAAATAAAATAATTTTTTTTATACTATATTTGATATTGTGTCTAATCATTTGCACCTCTAAAGTCCCATTTTTGTGCTTTCTACTACCATTCACTTTAGCCTTAGATTGGATCCGATTGTGCAGCTCCTTGACCCTGCAGGCCTTTCCAGGGAGCTTCTTTAGCACACATCTTAACTGTGACCAACACCTTAGACACTGGTGAAAAAACTGAGGTACTCCCTGTGTGGGAGGGGTTATATAGGGAGGGGGACTTCATGTCTGTAATTATGCCAGTGTCCATCACCTGAAGGTTGCATATAACCCATACAGTTATTACTGGTGCTCTGTGTCCCATGATGTACAAAAAAAGAAATGGTGATTTCCCTTCCTCACTACCTATCACTGTTTCGGAGGCCATGAAATGTCAAGATAGCACAAACCCCCCCCGACCCCATTTTGGAAAGAAATATCATAATAATAAAGAAAATATCTTTTTTTTTCCCATTTATATCACAAAAAATACAAATTGCAGAGGCAATCTAGCAATCTAATACCATCAAAAGAAAGCTCTATTTGTGGAAAAAAAGGACACAAATTTTGTTTGTGTACAGCATTGCATGACCACGCAATTACCAGTTAAAGCAGCACAGTGCCAAATTGTAGAAAGTGCTCTGGTCATTGAGCAGCCAAATCTTCCAGGGCTGAAGTGGTTAATGTGTTGCAGGACAATCTAATGTGTCAATTGGTGGATACCCTAACTAGAAATAATGCTCTGCAAGACCTACTAATTACAAGTAACACAGAGCTTATTGCAGATGTGGAAGTAAGGGATAACGTAGAAAACAGCCATCACAGACTAATTACATTTAACATAAATCATAGGTAAAGGAGACACGAGGACATACTGCACGGCATTAAATGAAATACAAAGAACACTGAGGAAAAATGGAAGTGCTTTATGAACATATTAAATAATGGTATTAGCCAGTGCATTCTAATGGGCAACAAATATTAAAGGGTAAGTTCACCTTTACAGAAAAATCTGTAAGGGGAACTTACACAGGACCCCCTCCTCAACACCCCCCAGTCCTGCTGACCTGAATCACGGCGATCTCCTGTTCTGAGACCCGGTATAGCCATGTCAAGTGTCCAGGGCTTAGAAAATCCCACAGCTGAATCTCCAAAATGTACCCCATCAGGAGGGATGTTTCAGGGCATTCTAATGGGGCCAACCAATCAGAACCCGTGTAGTCCATCCTGTCAGCAGGGAAGACGACGCCTGAATGCCGAGGGGGTTTCTAAGCCCCGGACCTCTGACATGGCTATACCGGGGCTCAGAACAGGAGATTGCTGTGCAACAGGTCAGCAGGTCTGGGGGGTGGGCGAGGAGGGGGTCCTGTATAAGTTCACCTTATGCTGCGTACACACGACCAGACTTTCCGGCAGGTCAATCAGTCTGTCTGACATTCCGATCGTGTGTGGGCTAATCCGATCGTTTTTCATTTAAAAAATCTGATGGACCTAGAAATAGAACATGTTTAATATCTGTCCGACGGTCTCAATCCCTATCGGGAAAACCGACGGTCGTGTTTGGTCCGACCAAACACGACGCAAGGGCAGCTATTGGCTACTGACTATTGAACTTCCTTTTTTAGTCCCGTCTTACGTCTTCATGTTCAAAACGAACTGACTTTCGAACGGACATAGTCCATTGGTGTGTGGGCAAGTCCGTTCGTTCAGAAGTCCGTCGCAACTCCGCCGAAAGTCCGTCGGAAGACCGACGGACCTAGTCCGCCGGAAAGTCTGGTCGTGTGTACACGGCATAAGAGATTTTTCTGTAAGGGTGAACTTACACTTTAACGAACTAAAGTTAAATCTAGGGTGGCTAAATTAAGAGAGAAAAAATGGCCTTTAAAAATTATTAGTTTGTGGAGTCACAGTTGGCATTCCAACACTACAAAGAATGCAATAAGAAATGTAAAAGCACGATCAGGGCAGCTAAAGCTGACCACGAGGAAGACATAGGGGAAGTGAGGGAAAAAAAATAGGATTTTTATAACAGCTTACCAGTAAAATCCTTTTCTTTTGAAGTACATCACGGGACACAGAGCCATAGTAATCACTATGTGGGTTATAGGCCACCTTCAGGTGCCGGACACTGGCACACCCTAAACAGGAAGTTGCCTCCCTATATAACCCCTCCCATACCGGGAGTACCTCAGTTTTGTAGCAAAGCAATACACGTGTATACTAGAAAGAGGCGGGACCTCTGTGTCCCGTGATGTACTTCAAAAGAAAAGGATTTTACAGGTAAGCTGTTATAAAAATCCTATTTTCTTTAATCATACATCACGGGACACAGAGCCATAGTAATCACTATGTGGGATGTCTCATAGCAATGCCAACTGAGGGGAGGGAGACAACAGAATTAGGGCAACATGAGACTAGAGGTGTTATGCTGCCTGCAGCACACTACGCCCAAAGGTGATATCCTCATGCCTTTTTACATCCACCTGATAGAATCTGGTAAATGTATGGATTGAAGACCAAGTTGTGGCCTTGAGATATGGAGGCTTAGTGATACACTGCTAACAGAGCACTAACAGCCCTAGAGGAGTGCATTTTGATTTGAGAGGGTGGAATCTACCTCTTTAAACCATAAGCTTGAACGATTACTTGTCGAATCCATTTAGAAATAGTAGATTTCGGTACTGCATGTCCTCTTTTAGGACCTTCAGGCAATACGAACAAAACATCAGTTTTCCGAATCTGATCAGTCGCCTTTAAGTAGACTTTGACTGCTCTCACCACATCAAGAGAATGTGGTGATTTTTCTTCCACAGAACAGGGTTCTTGAAAAAATTAAGGTAAAAAGTTAGGATGAGGACGCAATACTACCATATCCTTGTGAATAATAATAATATGGCTCATTACAAAAAAGAGCAGCCAATTCTGATACCCTTCATGCAGCAGATATGGTTACCAGAAAAAATAGTTTGGTTGTCAAAAAGGACCAAGAGAAGCAAAAGCTTGTTTCTTTGGACACGAGGCCCGGGTACCATTCAATTCGGCCTAAAAGACACTTTGAATGGATCCGGTTGCATGGCTAGCTCCAGCAAGGATTGCTACAGTGGAGCTCAGCACAGCATACAGTTGCAATAAAAAGTATGTGAACCCTTTTGGAATGATATGGATTTCTGCACAAATTGGTCATAAAATGTGATCTGATCTTCACCTAAGTCACAACAATAGACAATCACAGTCTGCTTAAACTAATAACACACAAAGGATTAAATTTTACCATGTTTTTATTGAACACACCATGTAAACATTGACAGTGCAGGTGGAAAAGGTATGTGAACCCCTAGACTAATGAGATCTCCAAGAGCTAATTGGAGTGAGGTGTCAGCCAACTGAAGTCCAATCAATGAGATGAGATTGGAGGTGTCAGTTACAGCTGCCCTGCCCTATAAAAAACACCCACCAGTTCTGTGTTTGCTTTTCACAAGAGGCATTGCCTGATGTGAATGATGCCTTGCACAAAAAAGCTCTCAGAAGACCTACAATTAAGAATTGTTGACTTGCATAAAGCTGGAAAGGGTTATAAAAGTATCTCCAAAAGCTTTGTTGTTCATCAGTCCACGGTAAGACAAATTGTCTATAAATGGAGAAAGTTCAGCACTGCTGCTACTCTCCCTAGGAGTGGGCGTCCTGTAAAGATGACTGCAAGAGCACAGTGCAGACTGCTCAATGAGGTGAAGAAGAATCCTAGAGTGTCAGCTAAAGACTTACAAAAGTCTCTGGCATATGCTAACATCCCTGTTAGCGAATCTACGATACGTAAAACACTAAATAAGAATGGATTTCATGGGAGGATACCACAGAGGAAGCCACTGCTGTCCAAAAAAAACATTGCTGCACGTTTACAGTTTGCACAAGAGCACCCCGGATGTTCCACAGCAGTACTGGCAAAATATTCTGTGGACAGATGAAAGCAAAGTTGAGTTGTTTGGAAGAAACACACAACCATATGTGTGGAGAACAAGAGGCACAGCACACCAACATCAAAACCTCATCCCAACTGTGAAGTATGGTGGTGGGGGCATCATGGTTTGGGGCTGCGTCAGGCCCTGGACAGATTGCTATCATCAAAGGAAAAATGAATTCCCAAGTTTATCAAGACATTTTGCAGTCAGAGTTCTGACCTCAACCCGATTGAGATGCTGTGGCATGACCTCAAGAAAGCGATTTACGCCAGACATCCCAAGAATATTGCTGAACTGAAACAGTTCTGTAAAGAGGAATGGTCAAGAATTACTCCTGACCGTTGTGCATGTCTGATCTGCAACTATAGGAAACGTTTGGTTGAAGTTATTGCTGCCAAAAGGAGGTTCAACCAGATATTAAATTCAAGGGTTCACATACTTTTTCCACCTGCAATGTGAATGTTTACATGGTGTGTTCAATAAAAACGTGGTAACATTTAATTCTTTGTGTGTTATTAGTTTAGGCAGACTGTGATTGTCTATTGTTGTGACTTAGATGAAGATCAGATCACATTTTATGACCAATTTGTAGAAAAACAATTTCATTCCAAAAGGGTTCACATACTTTTTATTCCAACTGTATCTTTACTTCGTGACCAACACCTTAGACACTGGCGAAAAAACTGAGGTACTCCAGGTATGGGAGGGGTTATATAGGGAGGCAAGTTCCTGTTTAGGGTGTGCTAATATCCAGCACCTGAAGGTGGCCTATAACCCACATAGTGATTACTATGACTCTGTGTCCCGTGATGTACGATTAAAGAAAGAATTTTTTTTTAAAACATATTAATAGTAAAATGTCAAGGTCAGTGCATATTGGCCCCATAATGAATAATCAGGGGAAGTTGGTTACAAGTGACAAAGAAAAGGCAACTGTATTAAATACATTCTATTCCTCAGTTTTTAAACAGAAAAGGAGAGGTATAATAAAAAGGCATTTTTATTAGTAATACAACACAGAATGCACACTTGTGGCTAACAGAAGCCAGTGTTTACCAGCTTCATGCAAATCACGTACCTGTACCTCATTTTGCTTAAGTGGTTGTACAGGGTAATGCCTCACCCCGGTACTGTTTTTTCTGAGAGCTGACGGTCAGCTTTCTTGCAATAACAACTGATGCAGCTAAGCCGCTGCTCGTCTGTTATTACAAGCAGCGGGACGCCACCCCACCGCCACCCCCCAATCTGCCTGGGTCTCCCATCCCACCGGGCCTGAGGGCCTGAGTCCCGAACAACCAGGTCTCCGATGTAGAAACCTGGAAGAAAACAGCACCAGTTTTGAAAAATGTCAGCATTCAAAAACGCTTTGAATATTATGAAGTGCAGAGGAGAAGTTTGGGGATTTATATATGGTGATATATTTTCCAGTGGGGCGAATTCTATAGTGAATGCTTCACTGGAAAATGCTATATTCACTATGTTTTAGCAATAGGACTCTGAATATATCGCTTTGGTTCTAACATATTATGGTTTATGAAATTATATACACTATTTGTAATGTGCTTTAGCTAGTACATACTAATTTTTTGGCTGACAAGGAGGATGGTTGGTTTCATGCCCATGCACATAGTGGGCTGTGCAGGATGTGATCCCAAATCCATTTCCTGTGTCAACAATGCACTGAGGTATTTAAAAGTGTGGTGGGTGGCCTCTGGCCATAGCCTCCTCTCCCAGTCGATGCCTGTTTAGGAGAAATGTACGTTGGGTGGAGCCAGAGGACCTGACGTCACCACACTCTCAGCTGATCGGCGTCGGCTGTGTTTTCTAATTGCTACGGTGTTTTACCCTGCTTTGATGTCAGTTGTCCATTCATGGATTAAAGCATTTTAAACAACTGCACAATGAAACGCCTCTTTTGCTTTTAAAATATACTATTTCCTGCTACGAGTGGTCTTGCTGGAGCAGCTAATGGAGGAGAGCATTCCTGATTGCCGCCTCTGAAATTTCAACTACCAGGCATGGAGGGAAGTCTGTCTCTACTCAAAGACCAGCTGTTCCTGACCCCGAGAGGGGTTTGTTCAGGCTCGCATGATCTCTGTGGTGGGGATCCATCAAATCTGGTAAGCAGCCCCCTTTTCCTATTTCCGCACTGTCTTAGAAGATCCATAGAAGATTTACTGAAGATTTAAAGAGTAATCACACCTCCGGTTTATGATACCATCATTTTCCATATGAACTATATTTTCATTTCTTTATATTCACATTATTATTTGAGTAGCGCACTGAACTTTTTTCTTTACACTTTTAAAGTGATTGTAAAGTCCTGTTTTTTTTTTTTTAAATAAAAAAATAACAAACATGTCATACCTCTTCGGTGCAGTTGGTTTTGCCCAGAGCAGCCCAGATCCTCCTCTTCTCGGGTCCCTCTTCGGCGCTCCTGGCCCCTTCCCCCTGTTGAGTGCCCCCACAGCAAGCAGCTTGCTATGAGGGCACTTGAGCCAAGCCACAGACCCCTGTGTCAATTAAGACATGGAGCCATGACCCGGCTTCGCCCCTTCCTCTCCTCATTGGCTGACTGATTTTGATTGACAGCAGTGGGAGCAAATGGCGGTGTGCTGCTGTCTCAGCCTGCTGCTGTCTCGGCTGCCCGGGAGTCCCGGGCAGCCGAGTCATCACTAAATAATCACTGGATCTAGATGGGGCTCAGGTAAGTATTGGGGGCTGCCACACACAGATGGCTTTTTATCTTAATGCATAAAATGCATTAAAGTGGAGTTCCACCCAAAAGTGGAACTTCCACTCATCAGATTCCTCCCCCCCTCCGGTGTCACAGTTGGCACCTTTCAGGGGGGAGGGGAGTACAGATACCTGTATATTACAGGGATCTGTACTCACTTCCGGCATAGATAGCCGCAGAATCTGCGGTTATTTACGCCACTTCCTGCTCCCTCCCCGCTGCCTGCTGGGAAACACACGGGTCCCAGAGGCAGCAGGGACCATCCGTATTGTGCTGCGCGACTCGCGCATGCGCAGTAGGGAACCGGGAAGTGAAGCCGCACGGCTTCACTTCCTGATTCCCTTACCGAAGATGGAGGCGGCAGCACCCGAGGACGGAGAGACGGTTCCGCCTCGGGTGCCGACATCGCGGGCGCCCTGGACAGGTAAGTGTCCATGTTTTAAAAGTCAGCAGCTGCAGTATTTGTAGCTGCTGACTTTTAAAAAAAAAATTTTCGGCGGCGCTCCGCTTTAAGATAAAGAAAACCTTCTGTCTTTACGTGTACCTTTAAATTTGTCCTGTTTTATTTATGTGTGGTCCTATCAATGTATTGGAGATGCTTTGGACATTACAGTAAATATTACATACACTACGCTAAGTAATAACTGTCAAACTTTGAACTTTTCCCCATGGATATTAAAAAAAAAAAAAACTGTATCTTTCTAAAGCCCTACATTTCAAACATTCATCACTAGAAAAGTTACAAGAGAACACAACAAATATACATGCTTGTTGGCAAAACAATAAAAAGTAACTATTTTATCTAAAGGTTCTCTAGCTGTAGAAAAAAAATATTCCACATCTGTTCCACAGTGCATTCATAAACTATAATTAAAGAGTAAAGGCAAAAAAAGAAGTAAACTCTAGACCAGCAATTCTGATTCCCAGTAAGGGACAAACTCATCCGCATTTTAGTTGTTTTGCTGAATATATTCTCTCCAAGGTTTAATCAACAATAAAACCTTATTACTTTTGGGTGCACAATAAATTTTACTGCACTGGGCAGCCTCTCAAATTGTCATGAGCTCTAGCAACATATAAAACATGGAGTTGTGATCATGATGATAAAGCGTGGAGCCTTAAAACAAACTTCATGACGTGATTTATTTCCCCGATGCACAATTTCAGCAATTATCAAGGTCAAAACGAATAAAAAGAATAGTAAAAAAATAAAAAACAACTAACAAAGTAGCAAGGTTAATGCCAGCCCATTCTCTGAAAATATGTAGAGGATCGCTTTTCAGAGTGCAGCTAAGCAACTGCTGTTAGGTGTTCAGGAGAAGATTCTGCCACCTCCTGAATGTCGCTATTTTTTTTTGCCGAATGGCAATTTACCATGGGACCAATGAACCACAATTGCAAGCCAAGCGTTTTGTTTGCAGTTGCGGAGTGGCCCCTTTGACTTGAATGGTTAAGTTTGACAGGCAGTGGTGCCCATCAACTCAACATGAAGTGTATAATTTTCTGCAACATGTTAACAGCCCTCTCCAACTATTTTGGACTTTAGGTGGTAGCCGAGGGGGGGTGGGGGGGTGGGGGAGGGGCGCGGTAAAACAGCAGATAAACTGCTTGCCAAACCAAAGAGGAATTTGTTTCCAGCTGGTATATTCTAAATTTCAGTTATTATATAACTTTGTTATATAATAATTAAAGGTAAATCAAAAAGGAAAAAAGTACTGTTGCTGGCCTTGTATAAATAATGTCATATACAGTAAAAATCAGCAATTATCTTACATCACTAATATTCCTGAAGTCATGTATTATAGACTAAAAAATAAAATACAAAATTCATTGCGTCTTTCTCAAAATAACATATAGTTGATTCTTTCAGCAGTCCCCTAGCCTCAAATAAGGCCATAAAAATAAAGTAGATAAGAAAAATAAATGATGGCAAGCGCCCTTTAGGACTAATTTTTATGGAAATAAAAGTATACACGCTAAGGGCTCTTTCACACGGGGAGTCCGTATGTCCGTTTTTCATCCTTCCGTTTTCGGATGAAAAACGGACATACATGTATCCCTATGGAGCATCGGATGTCAGCGGTGACATGTCCGCTGACATCCAACCCGCTCCGATCCGAAAAGTGTAACGGAGAAAAACCCTACTTTTCCATCCGTTTTCGGATCGGATCGGATGACGACGGACACTACGGTCCGTCGTCATCCGATCCCCCATAGGGGAGAGCGGCGCTCTAGCAGGTCCGTCGCTGCACAGTGTGCAGCAATGGAACTGTCATCTTTCTGCTCAGCGGGGATCGGCGGAGCGATCCCCGCTGAGCAAGCGGGTGTTCACAGGGCGGATCATCGCTGATCCGCCCCGTGTGAAAGAGCCCTAAGATGTGCTAAAAGTTAACAAAGCAACCCTGTAATTGACTCTTCTCAGCTTCCCATTCCACACGACACTGACTCAATGGGGTTGATTTACTAAATGCAAACAAGCTGTTGACTTTACAAGGGAATATGCCCCAATTAAGCTGACCAAACACTAGTAGATTTTCAAATGAATGCCCGTATGAATATTTGTAAAAACATTTAGATTAGTACATTCTTAGTACATTCACTGACTTGATGAAGTTTGTTCGAAAGTACTTCAACATTTTGTGTTGCTTTTAATATCTGATTTTGGAATGAATGTAATTTCCAAAATGAAAACCAAATAGACTTAGAAATGTGATTCATTTGAGAAACATTAAATCTTGTTCCTAGACCATGGTCAAACACGAACATCACTCCACCCCTCACTAACGAATAAAGAATCAAACATTCTTGAAAAATTTTCCATGAAATTCTACTAGTGTATAGCCAGTTTTAGTGAATGGGGTTTACTTGCACTTTGCAAATAATACTCAATGAAGTGCAAGGAAAAACAGCACTTTTTCTTGCACATGATTGGATGATGTTAGTCAGTAGTGCTTCATCTCATGCAAATTTCCTTGCAGATTGAACAGCCTGTATGCCTTTAGTAAATCAACCCCAATGTATGAGAATACACATTAATTGTTACTGCTCTCATGCTTACACCAGCAGCCAAACTTGAAAGAAAAAAATGGAGACTTAAGGGAGAGTCCAATTTAGATGTTCATTGTGCACACACATGTACTTTAAAAAACAAATACCAAAAAATATAATAATGGGAAAAGTGACATTTCCTTTTAGACATTCAGGCCATTGCTTCACACGGTTGAAAAAAAGACAAAGTCCATCTAGTTCAACCAATAAAAGGAAAAAAACACATGAAACACACCGTGCACAAAGGTTTTAATCATGGAATGGGAGAATTAGAAGTCTTTTGAACATGATCAAAAGTGCTGAGATTTGCCATTTAATAGAACTCCAAATCCAGACCTCACTGCAGAAAGGTCAGAGTTCTTCCCATAAATTATTTCTTGAGGTGAAACCTTATCTTGAACCAAGTGAAGTAAACTTTCCATGTGCAATAGTAGACCTTGCAGGAGGTGGACATTCTAGCTGATAAAAGGATAGGAATTATGGAATCAGAGAGACCTCAGGCTCTCAGGGCTTGGGCTAGGACATCCATGCCGTTAAAGTCAGCTACCATGAAGCAGTGTGGTAAACTGGTCTCTAGAAAATGAGATTCTGAGGATCTGAAAGAGCCCATGGGGTCTCTGCCAGGAATCTAATCAAAGGAGCTAATGCACTGCTCCAGGCTACTACCCCCCTGTCTCTCTGGTCACTGCTCCAAAGCTCCACAAGGTGCCAGCCTGGTCCACCAAAAGTTACTGAACACAATAGAATCTGGATGGCTGCACTTCGTCATTGCTTTATTGATAAATAAAAGCACTACATGGACATCATGCACACAGTGGGGGACAAGAGAGGATAACGCGTTTAACGCCTACCCATCGTTTGGTGTAAAATATGTTTAATTAAAGTTTACTGAGATACACTGGTCTCGTGATCTACTCCTATGTTCACCTTTTCTACAAAACTGATACATGCAATTTCTTTTGCACAATTAAAGTAGAACTATAGACAAAACTTTATTTTTTTTTTCATTTCAGATAGAGTAAGGAAGGGTTATAACCCTTGTCAGTTTTTTTTTTCAACATCTGTGACCCATTGCAGAGATTTCTCTTCATTCTCTTCACTTCTTGTCCCATAGCCAAACAGGCTGAGACAAAAATTCCTGTAAACTAAAGGAATTCCTCTGGGACCCTAGGTCTCCAGAACTAGTGTCCCCATTGGAAGATTTTCCCTCTATTGCTTTTCTGGACACAAACCAAAATTTGGGGGGGGGGCAGAACAAATAGAGCCAATGGAGGTTATTTACGAAAGGCAAATCCACTTTGCACTACAAGTGCACTTGGAAATGTAGTCGCTGTAAATCCGAGGGGGACATGCAAGGAAAATAAAAAACAGCATTTTAGCTTGCACATGATTGGATGATAAAATCAGTAGAGCTTCCCCTCATTTCAGATCTACCCCTAAGATTTACAGCGACTGCACTCCCAAGTGCACTTGCAGTGCACACGGGATTTGACTTTCGTAAATAACCCCCAGTGAGTCTCCTTAATGGAGGCACAGACAGCAATAAAAACTGACAGGTGTTCTAATCCATCTCCACTCTATCCAAAACAAAAAAAAAGTTTTGTCTTTAGTCAGACTAAGATTTCTCCATACATTATCAGCCAATTCTGTGTCACCGAAACTTACAGAAGTGTGTCAATCAAACATTAGACACATTAAATGTAAAAAACAATCATCTTGAAAAACAAACTGACTTTCTAATTTTAACCACTTGCCGACTGTGCTATAGCTAAATGATGGCTACGGCGTGGTCATGCAGTTCTAAGAGGGCATCTATTGACGTCCTTCCAGAACAGTACCCCACCACCCACCGTCCTTCAGACACAGCTGTGTCCAATCACAGCTGATCAAGATGTAAACACACAGTTATCGGCATTACTTTCCTCACACTGTCTCACCTGCATGGTTCCTATTGATGTTAACTCCTTCCTGCTGCATGTTGCACAAGAGCCATACCACAGGATATATACATTTAGTTAATATTGTTATTCCCTATAGGTACATTATATGTATTGTGCTAGGCACTTACTTAGTAGGAACCGATCCCCGCTCACTGATGGAATGCCTGGAACACACGCCGCACAACCCTTTCATGTAGTTCTTCAGCTGTATACCAGAAGTACTTCATACAGGCAGCATGTCATCTTTCAGCTGGGCCTCTCGACTATCACCAAGGACACCAGACACTGTCCAGCCCTGTGAGACGTCACAGGACCAGCGTGAACTATTCCAATACTCCATACTCCCGGGACTAATTCTTTGCGTGTATATTTAGCCATCAAGATAAATGACATCAGTCTCTCGGCATCAAAACAATTTCAAAGGCATGTGCCAAAGGCTCCACGAGCACATGCAGCACATCAGTGATCATCATCACCTTACAGTCACTGGCAAAAAAAACTGAAGTGCTTCCTGTGCAGGAGGGGTTATATAGGAGAGGACTTCCTGTTTGATTGGTTGGCCATTGTCCATTCACCTATAGGTGGCATATAGTGATGACTACAGCCTGTTCTGTGTTCCATGATGTACTTTAAAGAAATAGCAGCAATTTAGGATATAGGCCAGGTCCAGTCAAGTCCTAAAGTGGATGTAAACCCGATTCATGAAATTTGAGCTGGGCACATATATCTGCATTGTTTTATTATCTCTCTTCAAAGCACTATGTCCCGTAGCTGTCTTCTGCTCCATTCTTCTGTTATCAGCCTGACAACTCCTGACAAGTTCTCCATCACATGTGATAAAAGCAGCCTGGTTTTTGTGTTAGGGAGGTTGCTATAAATAGATTAGCAGAGCCCTGAACTATTCAACTATCAGTATTGAAAGTCTCTACCTATGAGGAGAGGGGGTCTGTGCCTTTCCTCCAATCAGCACTCTTGGCTGTATGCCCGGGCTTCACTGCAGTGCTAACCAGGAAGAGAAAATCTCCCAACATGATGTGCACGTTCTAAACAGTATATAAAGTTGAAGACAGCAGATATACATGTAAAACTTAGAGAAGATTTCTTTCTTTTTTTTTTTTTCATCCCTGTGTATCATCTGAGGCTGTTCACTTCACTGGGCATATACAGAAGAGACACAGACACAGCGCGCTCTACTCTATGGGCCCCTTGATCCGATCCGCCCAGACAGTGAATTGGATTGGAGATAGGTGGGTGTAAAAGGACACATGTCTGTTTACATCTGATGCTCTATAGAGGTGAATGAGTCCAATTGGGTCTGCCTGAAAAACAGACAGGCAGACCCGATCGGACCGATCGTGGGAAAGGGGCCTAAGGCTGCTTTCACACTGATGCACTGCAGTTTACCAAAACCTCAACTGACCTCAATCGTCGCTTCTTCCCCAGGATTCCTGCAGGTATCACTGGCTGCTGCTGTGCCCCAGGGCTGGTACTGCTGGCTGGTATTGCTGACTGATTTTCGACCCGCCATCCGGAGCATCAGTGTGACAGGAGCCGGCGCTGAAGGAAGCATGCAGCTGCAGTAGAGGCAGAGCCCATGCTTCCTGTATAGCGCCGCTTCCTGTCACAGGTGAGGTACATTTGGTATCACTCCGCCTTTGACAGGAGCGGGCGCTATACAGGAAAAATTGGCTCGGTTTCCGCTAGTGCCGGCTCCATTCTTCACACTTATGCTCGGGGGGGGGGGGGTCGGGAATCCGCAATCTGGGCCTGCCGACATGCCATCCTAGAGCAGGAGCTGGCAGGCCACATCAGAGGGCCTCCATGTGGCCTGTGGGCAGTGCTTGGGCACCCCTGAGATAGGCCAATAAACATACATTTTACATTTGCAGCCTAAATTCCCAAGTATTCCAGGTCATTTAAAGTTCCCACTGGCTTTTTGATCATTGCTAGTGCAAGGTAGAGGAAAATATACTGAATGTCTACGGAGTAAACTATACGGATTTGACGGTCTTTAAAAATATAAACAAACTTAATGTCATAGCACGCGATTTTAAAAAAAAAGGCTTTGCTAAGTCATATCAAAAAAGAGGAAATCTAGACAACCATTTGTTCAATTTGTTTAGTAAACACAAAGTACAAACTTCCCCACACACACTAAGAGGAAATGCTAATGCACCAACTGTTTTCCCTGTTGATATGTTGCAAACCATGAAATTTGACTTTTGAGGTCTGTCCAAATAATTATGCAAAACATATGCATACACACTTTTGTGCATAACAGTAATTATTAATTTCCAGAGGCTGTTGCTTGGCTGCAAGTTACTGTAACAGTTGCGTATCATCTGTTGCTCTAATCAGTTCATCTAAAAATAAACACTATAGGGAACACCTAGGCATTCCTCAAATCGAATGAAAACATGGTATTTTGACCATTAATTAAAATCTGTTACCTGTCACGCTGCTAAATTTTGTAAGTCTTGAACATAATCATACACTGGAGATTTTTGTAATGATTTATTATTATCTTGTGTTTGACAATATATGCACACACAATTTATAGTTCTAAAAAAAAAAAAAGCATGAAATGAATTACAAATGTTCCAGTACAGTAATGACAGCAGCGTTTGTCCATCAATATAGTTTTGCGTCATGCTGTGTTCTTTAACACTGATCTAAATTCAAAGTGGAGGCCACCCAAGAGAAACCTCAAGGTACAGATATGTGGGTTCTTTCAAACCAAGGTATATTAAAGGGCAGTAACCCGTAGCATCCAACCAAAATTCACTTTATTCAAGTCACAGCAGTACAAGACAGATGCTTATTGGTTACTTATATACCTTTCCTTGGTGATCTGTTTTACAGAATAAGCTGTGGAAATACATATACTGTATTTAAAAAATAAAGATAATAAAAGCCTACCAAGGGAAAATTAAGTCAAACTTCAACAATGGCGTGTCCTTATATGTACGGACTGTACTAGCCAAGCTAACCTGGATATGAGCAAACAGAACTGACTTTTCCTATTTTAAAATAAGTCAAAATCAAAGGATGACGAAAAAAAAAAAAACAGCAAAGCTTAATGTGGTAAATGTCTCTTGCAAGAATAAATCCCATATATTATATCTCATGAATATATTGTTTTAAAACCAAACCATTTTGCAGATTACCAATTCTTAGATGTGGTGGCTAACGTTTGATACTTACCCACCCAGGGGATCCAGACAGGTTGACCTTATCTACTGTCATTCACTTTGCAAAGTAAACATTGACTTTGGCTAAATGGAACAGCTTGGTCTTTAAAAAAAAAACAATCCCAGTGTTACCCATTTTGGACATTTTCACTATTTTTCAGGTTTACAATGTGGAATGTAAACTCATTTAATTGGGCTTTACTCTCATTTGATTAGTACAAAAAAAAATACCCAACACTTTGAAGGCAGATTTTTTTTTTTTTACAACAGTACTCATTTCCCCCAGGTAACTTGACAAAACCACATTTGGCTTTCATCTAAACCATACCATTGTAGCTCTGGCTGTATCTTTAGGGTCATTGTCCTGCTGGAAGGTGAATCTCCACCCCAGTCTTTTGCAGACTAACAGGTTTTCTTCTAAGATTGCCCTGTATTTGGCTCCATCCATCTTCCCATCAATTCAGACCAGCTTCCCTGTGCCTGCTGAATAAAAGCATCCCCACAACATCATGCTGTTACTACCATGTTTCATGATGGGGATGATGTGTTCAAGGTTATATGCAGTGTTAGTTTTTCGCCACACATAGCGTTCTGCCTTTAGCCCAAAAAATTCAATTTTGGTCTCATCTGACCAGAGCACCTTCTTCCACATGTTTGTCTCCCCCACATGGCTTCTCGCAAACTGCAAACGGGACTTCTTTTGGCTTTCTTTCAAAAATGGCTTTCTTCTTGCCACTTTTCCATAAAGGACAGATTTGTGAAGTGCACAACTAATAGTTGTCCTGTGGACAGATTCTACCACCTGGGCTGTGGATCTCTGCAGCTCCTCCAGAGTTACCATGGGCCTCTTGGCTGCTTTTCTTATTAATGCTCTCCTTGCCTGGCCTGTCAGTTTAGGTGGACGGCCATGTCTTGGTAGATTTGCAGTTGTGCCATACTCTTTCCATTTTCAGATGATGGACTGAACAGTGCTCTGTAAGATGTTCAAAGCTTGGGATATTTTTTTTTATAACCTAAACCTTTTTTAAACTTCTCCAAAACTTTATCCCTGACCTGTCTGGTGTGCTCCTTGACCTTCATGATGTGGTTTGTTCACCAAGGCGCTCTAACAAACCTCTGAGGGCTTCACAAAACATGTAGATTAAATTACACACAGGTGGACTCTATTTACTAATTATGTGACTTCTGAAGGCAATTGGTTCCACTAGATTTTAGTTAGGGATATCAGGGTAAAGGGGTTTGAATACTAATGCACGGCATATTTTTTAAAATTTGTAAAGCATTTGGAAAACCATTTATAATTCTCCTTCCACTTCACAATTATGTGCCACTTTGTGTTGATCTATCCCATAAAATCCCAATAAACTACATTTACATTTTTGGTTGTAACATGACAAAATTTGGAAAATTTCAAGGAGTATGAATACCTTTTTAAGGCACTGTACTGTGCAGTGTCTGTTCTTTTTTAAATGTATGCAGCAAAATACCTTATTTTAGAGCGCGGCTGTGTGCTCATGTGACCCTGCCGCTGCTATCCTCCTTTCCTCCCAGCTGAAGTCGGAGGGGAATCTCAGCCCCTCCCACTGTAGTCCTCAGATCGGGGAAGGAGAGCGCCGGGAGGTCACATGCTGTAAATTAAGGTATTTTGCTGTAAAAATTTTTTAAAAACACATACACTGCACAGTATATCTTGATGTAACAGGGGGATTCCAGGAATTGTGACTTTACAATCAATGAAAAATTGTACGTACAATACCTCTTATTGGTCAGATGGTCTTTTCAGTTAATATTCAGTAACAGCAAATTACATATACTACAAACCTTGTTCTTTATATAATAAAATTAGACACTTTATAAATAATAATATTGCTAGATCTTGGGGAGAAAGTCTTTTTATAACCAACAAAATGAATGAATGTCGTACAACACATGTGTGACATGAGGAGCAGGATGTCATGCACTTCATTTCACATATGTGAAGTAAGACAATACTGCAAGATCTTGCAGGTTAGGTACAAAATTTCCCTGAAGGCACTAGTGACATATTTGTGCGGCCAGGGCTACGTCACTGGTACCTTTAATGAAACCAGGAAGTGGACACAAAAAAGGGAATTGAATAAAAGAACCTATTGTTAGAACGATTTTATGTCTGCATGCAGAGATGCAAGCTGATGTGAATCTTAGTGAAAGGGGGGAAAGGTCCACTTTGCATAATGCATTAGAGCTGCATGGTTAATCGTGATCTCGAGTCAACCCCCCTCACGATCTTAATCCGGCATTTCCATGATTCATGTAACAAGTGCAGAGCCGTTCTCTGCTCAGAGCTGTCGAAGAAAAAAAAAAAAAAGCAGCCGGCAAAGTTTATCACAACATTGCTCAGCCCTGAGAGATAAAAAGAAACATAGTATAATTTGGTTCTTTTAGCTCAAAGGGATGAACTTAGGTCTGCAAACGAGGTAGTTTAACCCCTTAAAGACTAAGCCTTTTTCTGACACAGGTACATGCAATTAAAAACAAATACTGTAGTATGCAACTGGACTCATACGTATAGTTATTTCATTAGCACATTAATAGCTGGCAGACAGCCAGCACGTTAAAGTGACTATAAGAAATATTACAACTGCAATGGGGAACTTAACTTTAACATATAGGACACTTGCCATTCCATTCTGTAGGATGTAATAAACAATGGCTGTCTAGAATGAGGGTAATAAGAGGGCCTAAAACAGTGATGGTGAACCTCGGCACCCCAGATGTTTTGGAACTACATCTCCCATGATGCTCAACTACACTGCAGAGTGCATGAGCATCATGGGAAATGAAGTTCCAAAACATCTGGGGTGCCAAGGTTCCCCATCACTGGCCTAAAACAAAAAAGTGTCCTTCTTGTCATATCAGGAGAGAGGAGGAGGAGAAAAATACAACCACTATAGGGAATTCTTGGAATCCCACCTAAAGATGGTTCTGACAATAGACCTGGAAACAATGAAGCAACTGCTGTTATAATCACGATACACACATTCCCAATGTATGTATTTGGAATAAATACTTGAGCATTAAAATAAAACGACCCATCACAGCAGTCCAAAAGTTAACACATTTCATTTCAATAAAAGAAAAAAGTTCCACATATTTCTGCTGATCAAGTAAAACTGAAGTACAAGCATGTTCCTTGCCCCAAAGTGTTATTTTAATGAGTCATTTTGTGCTCCTCTGATCTCATTGACTTGAGCTATTTCAACTTATATTATTTCAGCATAGACCATATCGGCAAAATGTCTGTTCTTGGGATGAGCCTATCAGTTGCCAACATTAATCAAGATTAAATGGAAAGCTCTATTATCTTTCCACTGAGATACATTTTGATTACTACAAGTTAATGAAATCGCACAAATCCTGGATAATTTAAAAAAAATCTTAATTAAACTGTGAAATAGAGTAGAAAAAATAACACAAGATAAATATAAGACCTATTTTTAAAGATGCGTGATGAGAAACTGCTTGATCACTTAAAGCATTCAAAAAAGACCATAGGAAAGTGAACTGTGTTTCTCTATTAACCAAATGGTGATATATGGACAAATACAGTTGCTGAATCCATGATCTACAAAATTACAGTATCAAACACAAAATGCTTACTCAGCAAAACATGAGTTAGGCACACATTTATCCCTTTGATCGCCCTAGATGTTTAATCCCTTCCCAGCCAGTGTCATTAGTACAGTGACAGTGCATATTTTTAGCACTTATCACTGTCACTGGTTCCCAAAAAATGTCAAAAGTGTCAGTTAGAATCCGATTGTCCGCTGCAATATTGCAGTCCCGCTATAAGTTGCTGATCGCCGCAATTACTAGGAAAAAGATAAATAAATAAAATAATAAATATATAAGACTATGTAAAACAATTTATAACTACAATTATTACAATTAAAACAATTCATTATTTCAGTTTCAAGTGGCTATTGTGTTGGAAATGCTACTCACTTATACCTTCCTTTACTTTGCCATTTTTGATAAGGGGAGACAAACACTTTTAAAGTATAACTAAAAGGCAATACTTTTTTTTAGTTTTGGATAGAATGGAAAGGGATTAGAAAACCTGTCAGTTTTTATTGCGGTCTTTACCCCGGTTAGGGAGATTCACCCTCTCTATTTGTCCTATTTACCATTATCATTGAAAGGGAAAGTAAAAGAAATTACCCAAATTATTGGCTGTCCCCAGAAAAGTAATAGAGGGGAAATCTTCCAATGGGTAAACTAGTTCTGATGACCTGGGGGTCCCCAATGAATTCTCTCGATTTACAGGGATTTCCTCTCACTTCCTGTTAGGCTACGGAACAGGAAATGAAGATGGCGAAAAAAAATCTGACAGGGTTTATAACCCCCCCCTTTCTCTATCCAAAATGAAAAAAAAAAAATTCCCTATACTTTAAAGTTCATAACATTTTTTGAAATTCAGTCTTTGGCGTTTTAAACTTTCCTCTGGTAAACTGCTTACCTGTGTACCATTACAGATTGTTTACTTGATATAAATCAACAATACAAGAAGGTAGCCTGGATGCATGGAAGTATAAAAGGAAAAAATAAGAGGACAACCTGTACAAGCTGCTAACAATTTCTAATGCAAAAATCTTGATACTGGCATTGATTCAAGTCCTGAGTAAGACATCTTGTTTGGAACATACCTAAATTCTTCCAGGCATAAGCTATATGCTTGCCAGATATAAAAACTGCACTTATCCAAGATCAGCCTAGATTATTTTTGAAATGTACATCTTCAAAAATCATAAATCATACTGTATACAAAAATTCTGATATTTACGACCTTGTATTTGTGGTATGATGGCAGCAATTTCTGCTCAAACTTTGCAAAATAAATACTGGATTTAGCTGCATTAGACTTTGTTCACTTGCATAATGCAGAATATGGAGCATGTTTCGATTTAAAGATAAAAGAATATCTGCACCTTAATGCAAAAGCATTTCAAGAGTGTGATGGTAATAAAAAGGGAAAGGGTACAAGAATGTTAGACTAAAAATAAAAAAAAGGCACCCTGGGTTCTTAGGAACTTCTTTTACATGTGCAAGTGTTACTTTAGTGTAAATGCTACTGACATTTCCCTATTATCAAGGCTTGAAATATGCACTCATCCAAAATGAGTGAAGTATTGAAGTTGACAAGTAAGGCTAGAACATTTATAGATGTGGAAGTACAGAATCTGAGGTAGAAAAGTTCAGAATCACTAATCTCAATGTGCAAATCATAATGCCAAAAACAGCAGAAAGGCCAAGGCTTCAAATCACCAAGGAGTGACATTTAAGATTAACATAAATATGCTCAGATTTTATAAAGACATGCTTACGTGTTCCCAGAAATCACTGAACAAAGTATATCAAACAAGTCATAACAACAGGCGCTATAGCCATTCATTACTATGGGTGGGAGTACACGCAGCAGTGTATCCCGAGTGCGGAAATATGCTCACTGTTGGGTTTGCTGCTTTTGCCAAAAGCTCCTCTGCTACTCAATATACTCCTGAACCCCGAGGAACAGTAACAAAAAAAATGAGTACCTCCTGGTATTGAAAAAAAGCATGATAAACATGCAATCTCCCACAAATCAGCTCTCTCTGAGAATTAAACTCCATTCACAGCGAGGCAATTTTAATTGTGGACGGAATTGCCACAATTCTGCATGCAATTTCAGAATCACAGCAAAACGCGTTTGTGTTTTATTTTTTTGTGTGGAGCGTTACAATTTATTTAAATGGTCCTCCTTCAGCTCCAAAAATGCCCCAAAGAAGCTCATGTACCAAATCTTGGCACAGAGCCAGAATTGTTCGGTGGTGCCATTTTGCCACGACTGTCGAGCGATAAAATGCGCTAAAATTGCTGCAAAAATCATACCACCGAACGCTTCTGGCTCTGTGCCAAGATTTGGTACATGAGCTTCTTTGGGGAGGGAGGACCATTCAAATGAATTGTAATGCTCCAAAAATGCTCCACAAAAAAAAAAACAACAAAAAAGCTTAAAAAATGCAGTGCTACACTCAGGTGTGAAAAGAACCTTAAAGTGAGAACAGGCATACCCTAATGCCGCGTACACATGGTTGGACTTTTCGACCGGACTTGTCCGGCGGACAATCCGATCGTGTGTGGGCTTCACCAGATCTTCAGCAGACTTTTCCAGTCGCAAATCTGACGGACTTTAGATTTGGAACATGCTTCAAATCTTTACGTCGTAACTCCGCTGGACCCAGAAATCCGCTCGTCTGTATGCTAGTCCGACGGACAAAAACCCACGCTACGGCAGCTATTGGCTACTGGCTATCAACTTTCTTATTTTTGTCCGATGTACATCATCACGTACAAATCCGTCGGACTTTGGTGTGATCGTGTGTAGGCAAGTCCGGTCGTTAGAAAGTCTGTTGAGAGTCCGCCAAAACTCTGTCGAAAGTCTGTCTGACGGGCTGTCAGACTTTTGTAGCTGAAAAGTCCGACCGTGTGTACGCGGCATTAGACTTGCAACGCCTTTCCTCCAAAGACCAGTTCTCGCACAGTCCTAACAGAATGCTTTTTTTTTCCTTGGATTATACTGTTCGAAAACAAAAAAGGATTGGAGAATGCCTTTTCATCCAAATAAGGAAGTCAGACACCAGACGCGGTGACGTAAAACACGTACGTCGGGACTATAAACGGGGCAGTAGCCAATAGCTTTCGTCTCTTAATTTATTCTGAGCATGCGTAGCACTTTGTGCGTCGGATTTGTGTACACATGATCGGAATTTCTGACAACGGATTTTGTTGTCGGAAAATTTTATAGCAAGCTCGGAAGCTCGCAAGCTTGTGTGTCGGAAATTTTGATGGAAAATGTGTGATGGAGCCCCCACACGGTCGGAATTTCCGACAACAAGGTCCTATCACACATTTTCCGTTGGAAAATCCGACCGTGTTTACAGGGCATTAGAGTTTGCCTGCAATGGACATTTGAATCTGCCATCAGAGAACTTAAAAGCCTGTGTGTGACCCACCCTGAAAAAAAACCATTATAAGCAGAAAAGGAGGGGTCTCTTTGGGATGAGCCTGGATGCACAAGTGCCTTGTCAACATCAGATCAGACACACAAAGACAATGACCAAACAGGTCAAAAGAATCAATACAGTGACTCTTTACAAGGATCGTGCAATGGATTCTGCCTTCTTGTTAGCTGGATCCTTAAAAAGGTGGGAGACTCCTCCACCAGGATCACTGTAGACTTATTCAGCCTGGACACAGGTGGGTCCAGAACAGGGTATATTTTAAGAAACTTTCTCGTTTCTCAATTTGTTATCCCTTCAAAATAAAGTTCTTAAGCTAGATTTCCTCCTAGGATCAAATGTTAGGCACCAAGGCAATTATTGCACACACATTACAAACATTAAAGGAATTATTTGTTTCACTTGCACAAATGTTGAGGCATTCAACAAGCTAGTTTTTGCATAGTACTGTAAGTGTGAATGCATGTACTATTAATTTCAGAGCATTTGCATTAAAACAAAAATAGTTTACATAAAAGACGTCATTAAACGTGGAAAATAAATGTTTCAACAAGTCAAATTGTCTCAGTTATTCTGTTAACTTCAGAAAACAGAATTATGAAGGACATCATAATTCTTTCTTTGCTTATCTTGAGAAATCACACAAAACATAGCAGCATTTATGCATCATTACAATGTCACAAACTTTATGCTGGTCTACAATGAATAGCAATCACAGATCCTATTTGTACTAAAATGGGCATTTAGTATAACCACACTATATATTTTAGGAAATCACAACCATCTCTCAAAAATCCAATACATTTATAACACATATCATTCTTGTTCTGGTCTGTGGTCACTCTGTTTTATTCTTTCATAAGTCAGCATTATTTAATCAAACACTGAGCACAGACATAAAGTTTGCATGGTTACTGGTACTGGACATTTGCTAAGCTGTGCTGTTATTACAAAGGTAGGTGGGTAAAACGTCACATTTAAAGCAGTATTACACCCAAAAGGAAACATTTATTATATTGCAGCTTACCAATTCTTAGATGTAATGGCTGCATTTGTTTAGTTTTTTAACCCTTTCACGCCTTGTTGCTTACAAGTTAAAATCCATATTTTTTGCTAGAAAATTACTTAGAATCTCCAAACATATATTTTTTTTAGCAGAGACCCTAGGGAATAAAATGGCAATCGTTGCAATATTTTTTGTCACACTGTATTCATGCAGCGATCTTTCAAATGCCTTTGTTTTGGGTAAAAAAGACACTTTCATGAATTAAAACAAAACGAAACAGTAAAGTTAGCCCAATTTTTTTGTATAATGTGAAAGATGATGTTGCGCTGAGTAAATAGATACCCAACATGTTACACATTGAAATTGCGCACACTTGTGGAATGGTGACAAACTACGGTACCTAAAAATCTCCATATGCGACGCTTTAAAAAATTTTAACAGTTACCAGGTTAGAGTTACAGAGGAGGTCTTTTGCTAGAATTATTGCTCTCACTCTGACAATTGCGGCGATACCTCACATGTGTGATTTGAACACCGTTTACATTTGCGGGCACACAGGGGTGCTTTAAAGTTTTTTGTTTTTTTTACATTGTGCGTTTAAAAAAAAAATCTGATCCCTCTTATTGCTGTCACAAGGAATGTAAACATCCCTTGTGACAGTAATAGGTGTTGACAGGTACTCTTTATAGAGGGATCGGGGGTCTAAAAGACACCAAATCCTTCCTTTGCACTTAAAGGTATTCAGATCGCCAAAAACTATGATTCTAAATACTGTCATTTTTTTTTAAATTGGTGCCATGGGCAGCCAAGAAAACAGGAAGTGACGTTGTGACGTTTCTTCCGGGATTTCCACATAGGAGACTCGATCAAAGCCGTTTCCGGCTTCGTTCCAGTCTCACCCTAGCCAACGGAAGTGCTGGATCATGGATTGGGTCTCCCGGTGGGACTTGAGGCCCGAGAAGAGCGGTGGAAGATGGCGATATCCCTTCCCACTCCTTTGGGATGACAGTCAAGAGACTTTTAGTTGCTATGGTTTTAACACTAAAGAGCCAACCACCTGCTCTAAAAACGGTAATGGGGGCATGTTTGCAGCTTTCACCCCAGTAAAACCCCTTCATGCCATGAATGCAAATTTGCATACGGTCAGCATGAAGGGGTTAAGCTTTCTTTATTTTATTTTCTGGTGATCTGGCCACTAAGTCTGTTTTTCAAAAGAACAAGCTCTTGATCTATCAGGTTACATGGATGAGACAAACCATTTAACACTAGCAGGGGTGCTAACAAAGTTCAGCTTTTATTTTTTCATGCAAAACGTTTATCCCAAAAGGGGAAAAAAATGGTTTGCTGTAACTGATTATAAAGACTGACAATACAGAAGGTGTGTTACTGGCCAGATCATAAGGGAAAAAGGACAGGGAAAAAAGCCAAAAAAAAAAAATCCTGCAGCGCCCTCAAGGCCCCCCTGCTCAAAAAAGCACATGTACAGTCCCGTCTGAAGCTTCTAATGAACATATGAATGATTCAGTGGTGACCTGGGTGAAAGTGTTGTGGTCGGATGAGACCAAAATCTCTTTGGCCTCAACTCAACTCTCCGTGTTTGGAGGAGAAGGAATGCTGCCTATTAGGGGTGCAACGGATCAAAAAACTCACGGTTCGGATCCGGAGTCACGGTTCGGATCATTTTCGGATCAACAAAAAAAAAATCTCCCCCACTGTAATATCCACAATCTCCCCCACTGTAATAATATATTAGCAGGGTATGGCAGAGTATTGCAGGGTATTGGCGGGTATATTGGCAGAGTATTGGCAGGGTATTGGAAGAGTATTGGCAGGGTATTGGAAGAGTATTGGGCAGGGTATGGCAGAGTATTGGCAGGGTATGGCAGAGTATTGGCAGGGTATGGCAGAGTATTGGCAGGGCATTGCAGAGTATTCTCAGGGCATTGCAGAGTATTGGCAGGGCATTGTAGAGTATTCTCAGGGGGGGGGGGGGGAACCAGCGTCATGACATGTCATTTGACGGAGCGATCAATTGGTAAACGTCCGTCGGGTGTACCAAGATGGCCGCCGCTCCGGAGCTAGGCGGGAGCTGCGGCCTTTCCTATGGCCGAGGCCACAGAGTGCTCCGCATGGATCACGGATCAATGACGATCCGTTGCACCCCTACTGCCTATGACCCCAAGAATATCATCCCCACCGTCAAACATGGAGGTAGAAACATTATGCTTTGGGGGGGGGGGGGGGTTTTGCTAAGGGGACAGGACAACTTCACTGCATCAAAGGGATGATGCACGGGGCCATGTACAAACAAATATTTTGTGAGAACCTCATTCCCTCAGCCAGATCATTGAAAGTGGGTAGTGGATGGGTATTCCAGCATGACAATGACCCTAAACACATGGCCAAGGCAACAAAGGAGTGGCTCCAGAAGAAGCACATTAAGTTCCAGGAGTAGTCTAGCCAGTCTCCAGACCTTAATCCCATATAAAATATTGATGGGCACAGGTAGGTTGCATTGATGGGCACAGGTAGCCTGCATTGTTAGATACAGGTGAAGTGGCATTGATGGACACAGGTAGGCTGCATTGTTGGGCACAGGTGAAGCAGCATTGATGGGACACTGATAAAGTTGATGTTAATATGTACCCTGTTTCCCCGAAAATAAGACCTAGCGTGATTGTCAGTGATGGCTGCAATATAAGCCCTACCCCCCCCAAATAAGCCCTACCTTGCCCTACCTTGTTTCCCCAAAAATAAGCCCTACCCTGAAAATAAGACCTACAAGGACTTTAACTAGGACTTATTTGGGGGGTAGGGCTTATATTGCAGCCATCACCGACAATCACGCTAGGTCTTTTCGGGGAAACAGGGTATTTTTGTAAACTAATTCTGCATAAAACATTTAAGTGTCACTTCATGAGATAATTTATGAGGGCGTGTTTAGGGGCAGAATTAGGGGCAGGGCAAAGTAGGGGTTGGGCAACTGGTGGCAAGTAACCCTTAAGGCCTGGCTAGTAACTCAGGACTTGAAATTTTGAGGGAATAAATTCCACCTCTTCCCCTAGTAAAAGCACCCACAGTATAGTAAAACACTGGCTAGATACACAGTTAACCCTTTGATCACCCCTGATGGTTACCCCTTCCCAGCCAGTGCAATTAGTACAGTGACCATGACCATACTTTTAGCACTGATCATTGTATTAGCGTCACTGGTCCCCAAAAATGTGTAAATTTTTTTCAGAATGTCTGCCGCAATATCACAGTCCCACTATAAGCCACTGATCGCCGCCATTACTAGTAAAATAAATAATAAGAAATATCCCATAGTTTTTAAATGCTATAACTTTTGAGCAAAGCAATCAAGAAACACTTATTGACATTTTTTTACCAAAAATATGTAGCAGACTACATATTGGCCTAAATTTATGAAAAAATGTGATTTGGTGATGTGATGTGATTGGATAGGTTTTACAGCAAAAAGTAAAAAACTTTTTTTTTTTTTTTCAAAATTGTCAGTATTTTTTTCTTTATAGCGCAAAAAAATAAAAATGCAGAGGTGATCAAAAAACACCAAAAGAAAGCTCTATTAGTGGGAAAAAGGACATACATTTTATTTGAGTACAGCGTTGCATGACTGTGCAACTGTCAGTTAAAGTAACGCAGTGCCGTATCCCAAAAAGTGGCCTGGTCATGAAGGGGGGGGGGGTAAATCTTCTGGAGATCAAGTGGTTAAAAAAACTTTGGGTAAATAGGATTCTAACATTTTATATAAGCTAAGAAAAATCAGGCATAAAAGAAACAAAAACAAACAAAAACAGAACCAAAAAGCATAAAAATACAGGAGCAGAAATTTTAAACTGTTTAACAGATCTGGATAGGAGGTGCTGGATCCAATACTGGTTTAGGTAAAAGTCCCATTTCACCTTATGAGCACCAAACGGCCCCCAGCATATTACAACGCCCTGTGCCTGTCTGCAAAATAAAGTGTAATATAATTGGCTAATCTGTAAGCTGTAAGGTTGCTAGCAGAGGCCTCCAGGTGTGCCAAACACATTACAGTGTATTTTGCAAAAAGGCACAGTGGGTCGTAATATATTGGAGCCCTTTGTCTACATGGACCAATTTTACTCATAAGGTGGACTGAGTATGATCTATGTTGCAGAGCACAATATATCTGGTTATTGTAAAATTAGTTTTCTTAAGAACGGTTCTTTATCATTTTAAGTAATGAAGAGATACCTTAAGAATGTCCTTTTGGAAAGAAAAACTGATGATGGCATTATCAGGGGAGTACTGTGATCTCTGTGAGAGATCATAACTACCCATGTTTATATACAGTGGGGATGGAAAGTTTTGAGACCCCCTTAATTTTTTCACTCTTTGTTATATTGCAGCCATTTGCTAAAATCATTTAAGTTCATTTTTTTCCTCAATGTACACACAGCACCGCATATTGACAGAAAAACACAGCATTGTTGACATTTTTGCAGAATTATTAAAAAAGAAAAACTGAAATATCACATGGTCCTAAGTATTCAGACCCTTTGCTCAGTATTTAGTAGAAGCACCCTTTTGATCTAATACAGCCATGAGTCTTTTTGGGAAAGATGCAACAAGTTTTTCACACCTGGATTTGGGGATCCTCTGCCATTCCTCCTTGGAGATCCTCTCCAGTTCTGTCAGGTTGGATGGTAAACTTTGGTGGACAGCCATTTTTAGGTCTCTCCAGAGATGCTCAATTGGGTTTAAGTCAGGGCTCTGGCTGGGCCATTCAAGAACAGTCATGGAGTTGTTGTGAAGCCACTCCTTCGTTATTTTAGCTGTGTGCTTAGGGTCATTGCCTTGTTGGAAGGTAAACCTTCGGCCCAGTCTGAGGTCCTGAGCACTCTGGAGAAGGTTTTCGTCCAGGATATCCCTGTACTTAGCCTCATTCATCTTTCCCTCGATTGCAATCAGTCATCCTGTCCCTGCAGCTAAAAAACACCCCCACAGCATGATGCTGCTACCAACAAGCTTCACTGTTGGGACTGTATTGGACAGGTGATGAGCAGTGCCTGGTTTTCTCCACACATACCACTTAGAATTAAGGCCAAAAAATTCTATCTTGGTCTCATCAGACCAGAGAATCTTATTTCTCACCATCTTGGAGTCCTTCAGGTGTTTTTTTTTAGCAAACTCCATGCAGGCTCTCATGTGCCTTGCACGGAGGAGAGGCTTCTGTCGGGCCACTCTGCCATAAAGCCCCGACTGGTGGAGGGCTGCAGTGATGGTTGACTTTCTACAACTTTCTCTCATCTTCCGACTGCTTCAATGGAGCTCAGCCACAGTGATCTTTGGGTTCTTCTTTACCTCTCTAACCAAGGCTCTTCTCCTCCGATAGCTCAGTTTGGCCGGACGGCCATCTCTAGGAAGAGTTCTGGTCGTTCCAAACGTCTTCCATTTAAGGATTATGGAGGCCACTGTGCTCTTAGGAACCTTAAGTGCAGCAGAAATTTTTTGTAACCTTGGCCAGATCTGTGCCTTGTCACAATTCTGTCTCTGAGCTCTTCAGGCAGTTCCTTTGACCTCATGATTCTCATTTGCTCTGACATGCACTGTGAGCTGTACGGTCTTATATAGACAGGTGTGTGGCTTTCCTAATCAAGTCCAATCAGTATAATCAAACACAGCTGGACTCAAATGAAGGTGTAGAACCATCTCAAGGATGATCAGAAGAAATGGACAGCACCTGAGTTAAATATATGAGTGTCCCAGCAAAGGGTCTGAATCCTTAGGACCATGTGATATTTCAGTTTTTCTTTTTTAATAAATCTGCAAAAATGTCAACAATTCTGTGTTTTTCTGTCAATATGGGGTGCTGTGTGTACATTAATGAAGAAAAAAAACAAAAATGTACAAAATGAAGAAAATGTGAGGTACATCCCTCACATTTTTGTAAATCTTTTCTTCTATCTTTTCATGTGACAACACTGAAGGAATGACACTTTACTACAATGTAAAGTAGTGAGTGTACAGCTTGTATAACTGTGTAAATTTGCTGCCCCCTCAAAATAACTCAACACACAGCCATTAATGTCTAAACCGAGTACAACCCTAAGAGTAAAAATGTGCAAATTGGGCTCAAAGTGTCAATATTTTGTGTGGCCCCCATTATTTTCCAGCACTGCCTTAACCCTCTTGGGCATTGAGTTCACCAGAACTTCACAGGTTGCCACTGGAGTCCTCTTCCACTCCTCCATGACATCACAGAGCTGGTGGATGTTAGAGATCTTGCACTCCTCCACCTTCCATTTAAGGATGCCCCACAGATGCTCAATAGGGTTTAGGTCTCGAGACATGCTTGGCCAGTCCATCACCTTTACCTTCAGCTTCTTTAGCAAGGCAGTGGTCATCTTGGAGTTGGGTTTGGGGTCGTTATGTTGAAATACTGCCCTGCGGCCCAGTCTCCGAAGGGAGGAGGGGATCATCCTCTGCTTTAGTATGTCACAGTACATGTTGGCATTCATGGTTCTCTCAAACTGTAGCTCCCCAGCGCCAGAAGCACTCATGCAGCCTCAGACCATAACACTCCCACCACCTTGCTCAACTGTAAGCAAGACACACTTGTCTTTGTCACCTGGTTGCCGCCACACACGCTTGACACCATCTGAACCAAATAAGTTTATCTTGGTCTCATCAGACCACAGGACATGGTTCCAGTAATCCATGTCCTTAGTCTGCTTGTCTTCAGCAAACTGTTTGCTGCCTTTCTTGTGCATCATTTTAGAAGAGGCTTTCTTCTGGGACAACAGCCAAGCAGACCTTTTTGATGCAGTGTGCGATGTATGGTCTGAGCCTTGACAGACTGACCCCACACCCCTTCAACCTCTGCAGCAATGCTGGTAGCACTCATATATCTATTTCCCAAAGACAACCTCTGGATATGACTGAGCACATGCACTCAACTTCCTTGGTCGACCATGGCGAGGCCTGTTCTGAGTGGAACCGCTGTATGGTCTTGACCACCGTGCTGCAGCTCAGTTTCAGGGTCTTGGCAGTCTTCTTATAGTATAGGCCATCTTTATGTAGAGCAACCATTGTTTTTTTCAGATCCTCAGAGAGTTCTTTGTCATGAGGTGCCATGTTTAACTTTCAGTGACCAGTATGAGAGAGTGAGAGCAATAACACCAAATTTATCACAATTGCTCCCCATTCACACCTGAGACCTTGTAACACTAACAAATCACATGACACCAGGGAGGGAAAATGGCTAATTGGGCCCAATTTGGACATTTTCACTTAGGGGTGGACTCACTTTTGTTGCTAGCGGTTTAGACATTAATGGCTGTGTATTGAGTTATTTTGAGGGGACAGCAAATTTACACTGTTATACAAGCTGTACACTCACTTCTTTACATTGTAGAAAAGTGTCATTTCTTCAGTGTTGTCACATGAAAAGATATAATAAAATATTTACAAATTTACAAAAACGTGAGGGGTCTACTAATTTTGTGAGATACTGTGTGTGTGTGTGTATATATATATATATATATATATATATATATATATATATATATATATATATATATATATATATATATATATATATATATATATATATATATATATATATATATTTATATATATTTATTCCACAGACACCAAACAAATCCAACTGCTGGCTTGTGCTCACTGGTTAGTAGAACATGAGATATGCATAGTTGCTCTTAACTATCCATTTTAAATCAGCCCCAATTCTAGTTACAAAAATAAAAAAATAAAAAACTGAATCAGTAATATAAATGTACCTGTATTAAAAAAAATTGATATGCTTGAATATTAAAAGCAACAGTTATCGGCAGAACAAGAACAGCTGACAACAGAAAGTAAGTGATTTCGGTTTTTGACACCTAGTAGTCTAAAATAAAAAAGTAAAAATTATATTCTGAATACAACAAAAAAAAGAAAGAACAGGCAAGGTGGTTTTGTGCATCAGTGACTAGTTGTAGAACAACTGCCAGCCCTCTGGATAGCAAGCATGATTCAATTCTCAGAGCCTGACAGTTGAGCAGAAAATCAATGAGGCAGACAGACTCGGCAGCCTTCCAGATCCTTTCTGCCAGGCCAAGGCTCATTTTCTTGCACATTAGTTTGCTCGGGCAGCCAAGAAGAAATGATTTCAATGGCCTACATCACAACACTGAATAATAAGGATGTACAGTAATATAGTTGTCATCGCGATTATAGAAATAAAAGCTGCAATGAAAAAGAAAGACATTTGAACGATGAACCAATATGGCCTCAGCATTTTCATGTACAAAGCCAGAATCAGTAATGGAAAACAGTTGTAACATTTGCCTCATGCAAAGGGGCTGATCGGTAAAAAGTTTGGTAAAGTGTATGTTGCATCAAATCAAAAACCTGATTTTGTCATTTTCAAATCGAAGAGCCACAAATAAAGCAAACATATCAATGACTAGACCAACAACAGATGACATTCTAAGTGCTGATACAACACATCTAACCGGTTGCTGCAAAACAAACATCTAAAGTAAGTTTTATTTATTTACACTGGAGTGGTCTAAGGCAGTCTATACACAATTAAACGGAAAAAAAAATAAGATGATTCCCACAGCCACAAATTTGATGTGGATGAGGGAGTCCTCCCACTATTTTATTCTGCTAACAGGAAGCCTTCTCCACCTGCAGAATACAATCATCAGTGTTGGCCGCTATCCCAAGTGGCACTGATCATTTGGGAAAAACCAGACAGGTTGGTTGTAGACAAGTCAATTGATAGATGGACATGTGCACAACCAGCTAGCCCATACATGGTTCGAAATTTGTCCGGTCCCCAGCTGAACTGGAGGAATTTCGATACATGTTTGGCCAGCTTAAGTATCATCTCCAAACTGTCCCTAAAATCTTATTGTGTTACAACTTAGGAAACGCGTAACTTTGATGGAGAGAGAAGAGACCCAATTTCCCTTTAGCAGCCAGTCATAAATTCCAGAGTCTCAGCACTGATCTCACGATTTCTGCTAAATGTTCTTTGAAATGCATTATCATACTACGGGCGTTTCTCCATTTCCTGCACAAGTGTATACCCACACAGCCGACCGACTTGTGGACTGCTCACTCCTCCCATCCCAGCCGTTATCCATCCACCTAACATCTCTCTCCCCCAGAAGATTCCTCAGACACCCATGCCCACTTCTCATCAGACTCTTCCACCTACCCATGTTCCCCGGTACCTTTCCTCCAGTCCTTCCAAACTCTTTTCCCATCCTCTGGAACCTCCCCAACCCTTCCCTTCTCACAACACATTTCCTTCTCTACCTCCAAACACCCCCCATGCCTCCCCCAAAGTGACCTTTCCCACTCCCCCTTTTCCTACTCTAGTCTCCCCCATCCACCCACTCCCTCCCACTTACCCCCCCCCCATCACCTACCTTCTCCACCTCTTTCCCCCCTCCTCCTCCCACGACGCCCATCTTTTCTTCCATCCGCCCCCACCTCTTCTCAAACACTTACAGCAGACTGATTCTTTTCCCACAGATCCCAGTGTCACAGACACACCATCTGGGGCACACCCCCAACCACCATAGCATAGCGCAGCAGGTCAGTTACCCTTTTTCTGCCAAAATATATTTATATAAATATATTGTTTAAAGCATCCTTAGGATGTATTTTAGACTACATTATCATTATTAGTGTTACCATGCTTAAAGAAGCTTGTCTTATCTAATTCAATATTTTGCTTTACTTTAGTTATTAGGTTTTAAATATGTGTACTGTTTGCTTCTCAAACACAGCTCTATCCTTGTATACAATGCTCCGACATATATGACATGTAAACAAGCTTTATAATCTTAACTGTTATTTCCACATATGTATATCATGCTGTATATATATTTTTCTGTACATTTTTATTTTTTCTCTGGTGGCCCTAAAGAAGGGGGAGCCTTTGTTCCCCCAAAACGCATTGGTTTTATCATGCTCTACCATTTCCAAAAAAACGACTACAGGAAGTCTCAGAGTTACGAACGCAATAGGGGCTGAAGGTTTGTTTGTAAGACGAAGTTGCTCGTAAGAAACACTGCATTTGTAAGTGTAACTTCCGGTCGGATCACTGCATTCGTAAGTGTAACGTCCGCCTGTGCATGGATGTGGGATGTTCCGGGCGCTTGTTATGTTATCTGGGGCTCTTCTGGCCATGTAGTACATGTAGTACTACAGTATGAGAGGTATCCAGGACCAGCGTGGAGCACAAGTGGCCGGCATTTGAGGCCGTTCGTAAGTAGGAATCGTTCGTAACTCGGGGACTGCCTGTATTCACCCTTATTTTACTTCCAATTGGATACTAGGTGCTCCTTTTACCTACTCTCACAACTTTGAAATGAGGTGGGATCGAGGAATGATGGACTTCTTGTAATTGTTGAATTCCTATCTAATTTGGTTTGTTAATGTACAAGTATTTCCAACATGGCAAACATGCTTCAGAGGCTCAAAGGGACCCCTTTCATCTGAGTTTTAGAGGTGCAAAAAATAGGATTTTTCTACTTACTGGAGGATTTGGACACTGGGGAAAAATAGTGATTAGCATGGAATAATCCTCTCATTCCCAGCATGCCTCCGTTTGTAGTAAAGTTTTTGACTAAGATCAAAAAAACTCCAAGAAATGGATGTTGTAGAAGTTCAAAAATCCTATTTTTTTTTCTGGTTCATTAAGGAACCCACGATTCTGAGATTGGAACATCTAAAAGCAATCCAATTGAGGGATTAACAACAGAAAAAATCTATATACATGCCCCTTAGTAAAAAAAATGAAACTGGAAGTTTCCCGCAACTTAAAGAGCTACCTGAAGAACCTTTATGCCCTTAGCTGGCATTAGAGGAGGCCTGAACATACATCTAGTAAAACATTTAAAAAGTGTGAACAGAAGACCAGGTAGTAACCATGCAAATCCAGGATACAGCTGCCTGATGCTGAAAAGACCAAGAGGCTTTCACATATCTAGTAGAGTGAACTTTTTTAAACATTTTTCATTAACGAATGTGCATTACAGTAACAAATTCGACAAAATGCTCAACATGAGCACCATAGCAGTACATTTGAACCGACAAGTATCAGGTTATTTGAAAATGTATATACAGCTTGTAGAGTGAACTTTAACGGAAAAAGGTGCCACTTGACACTTAAGCCTTTAAACTTGAACAATGATCTGTCTGAGCCACTGAGAAATGGTGGAAGGAGAAGCTAGCTTTCCATTATAGGGACAATTAGGGATGATAAAAAGAGAGAGTCAAGTCTTGAAGAAGTGGCTGCAAGGTAAACCTGCACAGCACGAACTAGGTAGGAAGGAAGGCTTCTTAGCTTTTAACAGCATGGAAATTACTGAGTCAGAGGCACTGGTCTTTGAAAACCTAGGCTTCAACAACCCTGACATTAAAGCCAGCGACAGTGAAGCAGGGTGGTAAACTGGACCTTAGGATCAAAGATCTAGTCAATTAATCCAGAATGGCCCACAGAGTGCTTGCCAAGAGTCTGATCAGGTAGAAGTACCACATCTGCCTGGCCAAGTTCAGAGCTATAAGCATCCCCTCCCATCTCGATTCTTGATCAGTTCAAAAGTGATCCCTATACACTGAAAGCCAGTGTAAAATAGACCCTTTAGCCCCGGTTCACACAGGGGCGGCATGACTTGCAGGTCGCCTCACTGCACATGACTTCCACGGCGACTTGCAAAACGACTTCTGTATAGAAGTCTATGTAAGTCGCCTGAAGTTGCCCCAGAAATGCTACAGGAACCTTTTTTCTAAGTCGGAGCGACTTGCATCGCTCCTATTAGAATGGTTCCGTAGTACAGAACGGGAGGCGACTTGTCAGGCGGCTAGGTCGCCTGACAAGTCACCCCTGTGTGAACCGGCACTCACATTGATAATCAGTGTAGGCAAGAGATCAAGAGTCACCGTTGCTCAAAAAAAAATTAACGCAACCTCTGGAAATATTCTAGGGTTCCATGGAAACCTGGTTGAGAATGGCTGGCCAAGACACCGATTGCCTGGTTGCTAGGAAAGCTTGAAATATAGGTCAGATTTAATAAAGTGACTCGATTAAAGAAAAAAAAAAATCCTGAAATGTGTGACGAATTGCATACTTGTATATGCTGACTGACGTGTACCCTTCCAGTAGTTCACAGTATATCAAACACCCAAATCCACTTGCCTTGCAAACTAAATGCAGGCACTGTCTGAAGATGTTTTATAACATATTTACCTGTTGATTTTTGTTTTTTGGATCTGGAACATGTACAGTGTTACCTGGAAAAATATGAAAAGCCAACTGTAGTAATTCTGTGTTCATTAGAATGCTCAATTTTTACCATCTCGGACCTAGCACACTTTCTTATTTGGAGTAAGATAGCCATACATCTATACAAAGTACATCGGAAAACACCATCGTAACATAAGATGAGTACACACTAGTAGAATTTTAGTTGTGAGAGCATTTTCAGAATGCTTGCTTGTATTTATAAAATAAATTAGTGGGGTCAAATCGATGTTCGTTTTTGACAGTGATGGGAAAATTTGAAGGAGCAGGATGGAAAATTTGTCTCCACGGTACAAATTTCTAGCAGTGCACGTGGTTTTCAGGCGGTACAGTCCATTCCTTACCAAATTGAATATTAAAAGCAAACTAAATCTTAGTTTCATAGTTGGTAAAGTTGAATAAAGACAACAGTCCATCCAGTTCAACCTGTGTAGGTGTACATGAGTCAGTGTCGATAATCATTTCCCATATCCCTGTATATTGTTCTCTTTAGGATGCACATCTAAGAGTCTTTTAAAAATATTAATACTCCCCCCGCTGACACCACCACTTGTGGAAGAGAGTTCCACATTCTTACTGCTCTGACAGTGAAAAAACCCCTGCAGCTTAAGGTTAAACTGCATCTCCACCAATCTCATTGTGTGGCTCCGTGTCCTTTCACACCCCCTGAGATTGAATAGCTTTTTTCCTATGCTGGGGTCACCATTGAGATATTTGTAAATCACTATCATCTCCCCTCTCAAGCGTCTTTTCTCCAGTGAGGACAAATTTAGTGCTTGTAGTCGCTCCTCGTATTTGAGGTCCTCTAGTCCCCTTACTAATTTAATTGCCTTTCTTTGGACTCTCTCCAGCACATCCCTTCTGAGGACTAGTGACCAGAACTGGATGGAATAATCCAGATGTGATCTTGAACTACTTTCGAAAGACATCTGAAAATAGTGAGAATTGTCATACAAATTTTCTCAATTTACCTTCCACATTAATTATTTTAAGGCTTCTTAAAACTAAACCTGCACCAATTTACATTTTAGAATCGTTAACTTAATTCTTTAAGCTTAGTGCTTAAGGCAGTATTAAAACGAAAACCAAAAATGTAATATATCCAAATTTACAACTCAGAAGATGTGGTGGCCGCATTGGTTTTCTATGTTTATGCTTATTACCCCTCTGTTTTCACCTGATGAGCTGGCCAGTAACACAGCTCCTGTATTAGAGTGCCCCCACTCTGGATATAAAACCACAGGGGCACCTTTGGACAGCAGCACTGGAGGGAGGGGAGTGCAAATTTAAGTGAGAGTAAATTGTTTGTCGCAACACTCTTAATTGATACATAACTGATACATTTTCAGGAGAGCTTGTTCTATAGTAAACCATCAGACCTCCTGGTTGGATCACCAAGTGAAAATAAAAGCAAGCAAACCTTAAAAAAGAAACAAATGAAGCCACAGGTAAGCTGCTATATACTCAATGCTTGTTTAATACTACTTTAAAGCTGCTGAAGGGACAAGTAGATGTTCAAGTCATTGGAAGCCAAGTGGTGACATCTCTTGATTTTCAATAAAGATTTCATATTTTCAAACCTACCAGCAAAGAAGATTTATCGCCTTTCAGTACAGAGGTAGCGAGAGAAAACAAGTGAGGTGGACTTTCAACATTCACATATTATAAGCAGTAGATAAGCTATAAAATAAAAGCCCTCAATGGCCTCTGCAGGTTTTGCAGAAAAACTCATCTACGTACACCATAGCAGAGGCACTGAATTGCAGCTCCAGCCTGTGGCCATCTAATGTAAAGGAATAACAGCTACTTTAAGTTAGAAACTGATTGAAATCCATCTTTAGTCTGTTGTTCTCAAAATACAAATTACTTTACAGTGCCTACAGCTACAGAGGTAAGTGTGGGCTTGTATTAAAAGGCACCCTCTTAGCCATTTAAAAAATAAATCCAAATGGGGGTTCATTGCAATTCTCACTACCAAGGAGTGTCGGATGCCTGTGTACGTCACTGTGGTTCTATCATCACATCACTAATGTGCCCTGTAGTGACACAGGGGTTGGTCATGGAACCATAGTATGCGACAGGATACACAGGCACCCAACATGCCTGAAAGTATGAAATGCTTTCAGTTAAAAAAAAATAATAATCCCACAATCAAAACCCCTCACCAAGAACCTGGTGCTGCCTACGACCTTAATACTCATTTATTGGTTCCTCTGTTGTTCCCTCCCCTTTGTAAGACACGGGGGGGGGGGGGATTTAGTAGAAAGTAGAACTGTTTGCACTAGACCAGGGGTAAGCAACCTTGGCACTCCAGCTGTGGTGAAACTTCAAATCCCATCATGCCTCTACCTCTAGGAGTCATGTCTGTGATTGTCAGGGTCTTCCAATGTCTCATGGGACTTGTAGTTTCACCAGAGCTGGAGGGCTGAGGTTGCCTACCCCTGCACTAGGCTATGTCTGATCTGAGCCATCTAAATCATGGTTCAGATCCAAGTTGTTAAAGAAGAACTATCAGAGCATAAAAAATACTGGTTGAATCCCCTCGTGTGACAAGGAGCATATAGCTCTTGGTCCCATTTTGATCTGTGGTCCAATTGTATATTTAAAAAAAAAAAACGGAATTGCTGCCTATAGCTCTGCCCAAGGTTAAAGCCCAATTTGTGAAAGGTATGCCTCCCCTTCTCTCAGTGAAAACTGATTTTGTGCAGTGTGCCAGCTTACCCCGACAGTGCTAACTAATCATTCGAAACGAAGACACTAGTAAAAGATCATTCAGAGCTGTCAGGGCTGTATGATCTGTCTGATGGTGTCGTGTGTTTACAAGCCACTAGCAGACATCACATAGCCCTGCCAGTACGGAATTATCTTTTGAATTTGTGCATCAACGGTCAGAGCTCTGGGGGCTGTGAGAGCTAAGATCTAAAGCTAGTAGTAAGCATACACAGCACCTTCAGATAGATCCTACAGCACCGACTGTTCATTCACAATAGTAAAAGATCACTTACCAATGAAACCTGCTCATGCCTAGCTGCCGACACCTAACCTTGTATAGTGTATTATGTTTATACTCGCATGCAATTTCCTTGCCAGGGTGCGTCTCTCCTCTTATTTACAGACAGCCTCTAAAAAACAAAAGGGGAGCACAGTGGAAGAGTATGGGGGAGAAAAGGAAACTATAAAGTTTTAGAGTGGTAAAAAGCTTCGGGGAAAAGTGGTGGCCCCAATCACACCACCAAGTGCACCAGATACAGCTAGCAGAGCAGAGGGCACCAGCAGGCCTTGAGAGATAAAGCAGAGTTTTAGGATGATACCAAGTATCCAGGTTCAGCAGTCTCCCAAAACCAATCATGATGCCCATCTGACAGCAGCCCCAATCACAAAGTTAACATATCACTAAGCCCTATAAGGCTGTGTGATCTATCAATTGGTACTGTGTATGTTTACTAGCAGCAATAGATAGATCATACAGCCTCAATGGTACTAACTGTTTATTCACAAAAATTAAAAACATATTTAGCACTGATGTGGCTTAGTGCTTTGCCAGCTGCCTGTAACCCTACACAGCACCAGTAGCTATAGATAAATCATACAGCCCTGCAGTACTTGATGATCTTTAACTAGTGCTTGTGTAATGAATGGAGCTGACCCTGCCCTGTGCTGGGCTGGGCTGTATGGCGGAGCCCATATCTAGGAAACCCCTAATACAAGTCAACACAGTCAAACAGATTAGCTTTTTATCTTCCTGCTAGCAGCGTGGTTGGTCAGAAGTAGGGGGATAGGGGAACAAGGGGTCAACCATGCTAGCTCTGCAACAAGGCTTTGGATCAGAAAAAGGAACAAGTGCTCAAAGCACTTGGTCCACTGAGGGATTTAATAAGTATTTATAATATATGTGGTGATACGCTTTTAAATGGGTGCACTGGCCACCTGGGAAGATTTCTGCAGTGCCTTTTATAAACCGCACTGGAGAAAAAAAAACACCCACCACTCAGCCTCTCTCAAATGTACGGCCGTAGTAAAGTTGACTGAGGACCTCAAATACGAGGAGTGACTACAAGCAAAGACTGGGCACAGGAGCTCTTTAATATAGTTTAGCCCAAATCACTGATATTACAGCAACAGCAATATTTTTTGGTTTGTATGTATAAATTCATAGTACATCTTTTAAACATGAAAAACCCTTAGGTTCTTTTACAAAAAAAAAAAAAAAACACTGAAGATTTGCTTGAAGAAAATAATATCATTTATTTATTAGCATTTGCCTGCCATCTTTTCCAAGTGGAAATATCTGGAAAGTCCTCTCACTGCAAACTAGATTTGTGAAAACTTGTCAAGAGACAGATTCAAAAAGAATTAGGACTAAACAAAACTACCTGCATTGTAGTAGCAAATTAATTTCCATACTTTTTTATATTTAATAGTCTGTTCTTTTGTTGTTTAAAAAAAAAAGGAAATGCATTCATATGAATGCATTTAAAGCAGTGTTCCAGCTGAATTTTTTTTTTTTAAAGTCAGCAGCTACAAACACTGTAGCTGCTGACTTTTAATAAGCATATTTACCTGTCCAGGGTGCCCACGATGTCAGCAGCCCAAGGCCGATACGTCCATCAGATCGGGTCCCTGCGCCGCCATTCGAACTAAGGGAAACGGGCAGTGGAGCCTTGCGGCTTCACTGCCCATTTCCTACTGCGCATGCATGAGTCGCGTGGCGCTTTGTGAATGGCCTGCTGTGTTCTGGGACACACACAGGTCCCAGAAGACAGCGCGCCCCATTCTCCAGAAGACAACGCAAGGAGGAGAAGAATGAAGACTAACGCAGAATAGGAAGTGGTAGATTAGGACGATCTGCCTAGCAACAGCCATTTCTGGTAAGTAAAATTTTTTTTTTTTTTAATTTTTAGGAGCCTGTTTATGTAATTTTTTTTTTTTTTTTTTTTTTAGGGTGGACCTCCGCTTTAAAAAAGGGACAGAAAAAGAGCTGTAACAGTATCTCTTAGGCATGCTGGAGAAACTATAAGCATACTGGATGAAATAAAAAATAATTAAAGTATAACTGATCAAAGGTGGCACATTTTACCAATATATCATATTATATCCAATGAATCAAGCGCCTTGCACTGGCAAACAAAGGGCTCAGTTCTTTTTGACATTCTTTAGCTAATGCGTAGCCTTGGTCTAGGGAGCTAAGACGCTTCTCTGTAGGTGTTAAACACATATGAAATCTTTGTGTGGGGCTTTTATGCATTACAATTAAGCCAGTGTATCAGCTTTCTCTTTATCCAAGTAAGCTGTCAGGTGTCAAGCACTATGAGATCAATTAGAGTGGCAAGTATCCAAAGAGATGGAGAATGGTCATGGCTGACAGCACAATTCAGCAAGAAGGGTTTCCCTAAGACTTCTGAAACCCATTTTAAATAAAACCTAACCTTTTTAAACCAGAAAATGTCCACATCCATGAACAAATGCGTTGTATACAAAAATAATTCCTTGAACAATAACCCCAGACATTTGTATAGCATTTTTTTATGATTATGTATAGATTTTATCCAATTTTCTGGTGGTACATGGAAGGGTTTGAAGCTGATTTTTAAATATATATATTTAGATAGATATAGATATATTATATTTCAAGAATTTCTTTTTTAATTTTGATGATTATGGCTTACAGCTAGTGAAAACCCAAAATTCAGTATCTCAGAAAATTAGATTATTACATAAGACCCATAAAAAAAAATATTTTTAATACAGAAATGTTGGCTCACTGAAAAGTATGGTCATGTATAGTATAGTATGCACTTAATACTTGGTCAGGGCTCCTTTTGCATGAATTACTGCATCAATGCAGCGTGGCATGGAGGCGATCAGCCTGTGGCACTGCTAAGGTGTTATGGAAGCCCAGGTTGCTTTGATAGCGGCCTTCAGTTCATCTGCATTGTTGGGTCTGGTGTCATGTTCTTCTTGACAATACCCCACAGATTCTCAATAGGGTTTAGGGCAGGTGAGTTTGCTGGCCAATCAAGCACAGGGATACCATGATCATCAAACCAGGTATTGGTACTTTTGGCAGTGTGGGCAGGTGCTAAGTCCTGCTAGAAAATGAAATCAGCATCTCCATAAAGCTGGTCAGCAGAGGGAAGCATTAGGTGATCTAGAATTTCCAGGTAGAGGGCTGTGCTGACCTTGGACTTGATAAAACACAGTGGACCAACACCAGCAGATAATAGGATTTTTATTACGGCTTACCCGTAAAATCCTTTTCTTGGAGTACATCATGGGACACAGAGCCTTAAGCAATAACTTAATGGGTTATAGCCACCTTCAGGTAATGGACACTGGCAGGCCCTAAACACTAAGTTTCCTTCCTATATAACCCCTCCTCCTACCAGGAGTAACTCAGTTTTTGTAGCAAAACAATATACGTATACATATACCCCAGAGAAGGGGGGTGGGACCTCTGTGTCCCATAATGTACTCCAAGAAAAGGATTTTACAGATAAACTGTTATGAAAATCCTATTTTCTTTATGGGATCATGGGACACAGAGCCTTAAGTAATAACTTAATAGGACGTCCCATATTTGAGGGGAAGGATGGACAACCCGTAGGGCGCCAACAGACTTGAGGACCTATACTGCTGCCTGCAGCACACTGAGCCAAAAGGCAATATCCTCATGCCCTTTTTTACATCCACTTGATAAAATCTGATGAATGTACGGACTGCAGACCAAGTTGCAGCCTTGTAGATCTGGCCATGGAGGCCTGGTGACGCATTGCTCAAGAAGCACTAACCGACCTGGTAGAGTGCGCTTTGACTTGAAAAGGGGAAATCTTATCCCTTAAATCACAGGTTTGAATTATAACTTGTCAAATCCACTTAGCGACAGTGGATTTCGACGCTGCCTGTCCTTTCTTAGGACCCTCTGGCAGAATGAATAAGACATCAGTCTTTCTAATCTGAGCAGTTGTCATTAAACAGATTTTCACTGCTCTCACCACATCAAGACAATATAGTGACTTTTCTTTCCTGGAACATGGTTTTGTAAAAAACGATGGCAGGACAATATCTTGGTTCAGGTGGAAACCTGAGACCACTTTTGGCAAAAAATCTGGACGAGGGCGTAACACCACTCTGTCCTCATGAATAATCAATTATGGTTCTTTACAAGAAAGAGCACCCAATTCCAAAACCCTCCTTGCTGAGGATATACCAACCATGAACACCAGCTTCCTTGTCAGAAGGACTAAGACCCCATTCACACAGGGGCAACACGACTTGCAGGTCGCCTCAGCGAGGCGACCTGCAAACGACTGCCCGGGCGACTTGCAAAACGACTTCTGTGTAGAAGTCTATGCAAGTCGCCCCAAGTCGCCCCCGAAGTCGTACAGGAACCTTTTTCTAAGTCGGAGCGACTTGCGTCGCTCCCCTTAGAACGGTTCCATAGCACAGAACGGGAGGCGACTTGTCAGGCGACTAGGTCGCCTGACAAGTCGTCCCTGTGTGAATGGGCTCTAAGGGAATAATACTGGACTAAACTACAAGTCCCGGTGACAAGCACCATAAGAAAATATGTCCATCCTGTCACTGTAATGGTTAAGGGACCCCCTTAATGGGGGATAGTTGGATAAGAAGTGATTTGGTTGACACTTAATGGTAATCCCCGAGATGGTATAGTTATCTGGAGTAAATGAACTAATTTAAGCTGGTGTTTAATCAGATGTAAAAAGGTGGCATATATCCACAGTAAATAATCAGTCCAGAAACCCAAGTAAACAATTGTATAGATAATGCTATGTGAATTTGTTCACAGGGGATCCCACTGTTGGATAGCAGTACATGAATAGTCACTATAATACAGAGTAGACTATTGCAGGCTGAGGAAAAAAGGGATTCAAGTTTTTTAAGGACCAATGGTCCGCTCACCTGACCATTTTGAGGCAGTGGTATCAAACTTCGGGCATATACACCAGTAACTCCAAAGGGTTGGTTTTGGATAACCAGAAGCTGTATGGTGTCATCCAATATGTTAACTAGAAGGGGGTGCTGCAGGGGTTAAGTGTGTCCTAGGGATGTGTTCTAACTGTGGGGGGGATGGGCTGTGTGTGACACAACACTGATCACCACTCCTGATTACAGGGAGCTGTGATCAGTGTCCTGTCACTAGGCAGAACGGGGAAATGCCTGTTTACTGCGATCACACTCACGGAGCTTGCGGCAGGGTCGCAACCACACGGGATTTAGAGGGACGTACCTGTACACCCATTTGCCTGTCCATGCCATTCTGTCAACGTATATGTACATGCGGCTGTCAGCAAGTGGTTAATAGTACTCAAGTACTCAGTTTTGGGCACCAGTTCCCAAAAAGGATATCTGGGAACTGGAGAAAGTGCAGAGAAGGGCAACCAAACTGATAAGAGACATGGAGGAGCTCAGCTATGAGGAAAGATTATAGGAACTGAATTTATTCACTCTTGAGAAGAGGAGAATAAGGGGGGATATGATCAACATGTTCAAATATATAAGGGGTCCATATAGTGAACTTGGTGTTGAGTTATTCTCTTTACGGTCAACCCAGAGGACACGGGGGCACTCTTTACGTCTAGTGGAAAAGAGATTTCATCTCCAAATACACAAAGGTTTCTTCACAGTAAGAGCTGTGAAAATGTGGAATAGACTCCCTCCAGAGGTGGTTATGGCCAGCTCAGTAGATTGCTTTAAGAAAGGCTTGGATACTTTCCTAAATGTACATAATATAACTGGGTACTAACATTTATAGGTAAAGTTGATCCAGGGAAAATCCAATTGCCTCTTGGGGGATCAGGAAGGAATTTTTTTCCCCTGCTGTAGCAAATTGGAGCATGCTCTGCTGGGGTTTTTTGCCTTCCTCTGGATCAACTGAGGGTATAAAATTGGACGATATTTTTTAGTTTAAAATTTAATAAGGTTCAACTAGATGGACTTGTGTCTTTTTTCAACCTAACTATGTAACTATGTAAGGCCAACTTCATCTCTACCCCTAATTGTAGAAAGGCAAGAATTCTGCCTATGATATATCTCCGAGGGTGCCAACCCTTAGATTCACACCAGGAAACATAAGCCCTCCAGACTCTATAATATATAGTTCTGGAAGCTGGCTTCCTTGCATTAGTTAACATAAAGATAACTGATCCAGAAATCTGGAGCGGTCCGCTCCAGATGACGTCACATTGACGAAACGCGTCCTGTTTTTAAACACGGTTTTCGCTTTTAATGATTTTTATTAAATGTGAGTACCCATCAGTATTATTAATAATTTTTGGATATTTGTACAGTATCACACTATGGAGTCTCTTTCCTCTCTACATGTGGGCAACATATTACGCCGCATACATACGGGTGGACTTTTCGACCGGACTGGTCCGACGGACTTTCCGGTGGACTTTCGACGGACTTCCGACTGACTTTTTAACAAACGGACTTGCCTACACACGATCACACCAAAGTCCGACGGATTAGTACGTGATGATGTACACCGGACTAAAATAAGGAAGTTGATAGTCAATAGCTGCCCTAGCATCGTTTTTTGTCTGTCGGACTAGCATACAGAAGAGCGGATTTCTGGGTCCGGCGGAGTTACGACGTAAAGATTTGAAGCATGTTCCAAATCTAAAGTCCGTCAGATTTTCGACTGGAAAAGTCGGCTGAAGGTCCAATGAAGCCCACACACGATTGGATTGTCCGCCGGACTCGGTCCGTTGGACCAGTCCGATAGAAAAGTCCACTCGTATGTACGCTGCATAAGAGGTTAACAGTGAGGAGACTACTTACATCGCAGACAAGGAGGCACTTGGAGAACACAGGACAGGAAGTTTCCTCCCACTCCACAGGCTACACAGTGGCTCATACTATGAAGGTGAAATACCTCCTTGTGGGGTGAATAATAGCAATGAGTACATTTCTTATGGGGCACTGTTTTCCCAAGAAGCACAAAACTATTTTAAGGAGCACATTGTCATTTTATTGGACTTTTTTTTTTATACACCACGGTTTAAGGATGGTATATACCAGTCATATACTGTATGTTGGATTTTTTTGCACAGAAATGTCACTTTGAATTGCAGGTTTTGCACAGGATTGTGTTTATTTTATTTTCGTTTGAACATAACAATAAGTATTATATATAAGCGGTTAGGAAGTTTACACAGTAGGATTTTTTGTGGATTTTTGTGAATATACAAATATTTATTTTCTGCACTTTTATTGTCACTTTTTGCACTAAATGCACCCGTGACACACACCCCTCAAGTATTTAGAGGTTGTAGGTCACCTCTTAATAAGAGCAGCGCCATACCTATCCCCTCTTTTTCACATATATAGGGAGGTAACTTCCTGTTTAGGGTGTGCCAGTGTCCATCACCTGAAGGTGGCCTATAACCCATTAAGTTATTACTTAAGGCTCTGTGTCCCATGATGTACGATAAAGAAAACATGGCTCCCCAAATCATAATGGACTGTGAAAAATTTTGCATTCCATTTGTAAATCAAGGTCCCAGAGTCCGGAGGAAGAGTGAAGAGGCACAGAATCCAAGTTGCATGAGGTCCAGTGTGAAGTTTCCACAGTCAGTGATGATTTGGGGAGCCATGTCATCTGCTGGTGTTGGTCCACTATGTTTTATCAAATCCAAAGTCAACGCATTTTCGGACATACTGAATTTTGGGTTTTCACTAGCTGTAAGCCATAATCATCAAAATCAAAAAAAAAGAAATGCCTGAAATATATCACTCCTTGTGTAACGCATCTAAATAAAATAGATGAGCTTCACTTTTTGAACTGAATTACTGAAATAAATGATTTTATTTTTTACTATATTCAAATTTTATGAGATGCACCTGTATATTTATTGTATGTATTAAAACGCTATGGTCCACTTTTAAACAACGGTAGCAAAAGTATCGAAAGGACTGTCCAGTATCCACTTCTCTCATCTTTTATTGAGCACATGGATAAATGGTGGAGGGGCGATGCGGCTCTTGTTCTGGGACAACGTCATGACGTCACCTCAGAATGGCCGCTCTTGCGCGCCTGTAAGGGCGTGCAGCGTGGCGGCCGCACCGTGTTGCTAGGACACAGCGCGACCCCAATCTCTGTAAAGAGCCATGGCCACGGCTCTTTAACCATGTGATCGGCTGTGTCCAATCATAGCTGGTCACATGTAAACAGGGAAATGCTGGTAATCGGCTCTCATCGCCTCACACCAACAGAGTGTGTGGCGAGGAGAGTCAATTAGCGGCATTTCCTCGCAGGGGACATCGAGACATGTAATCAGGGCACTGATCATCAGTGCCCTGATTACAATAAAGCGCCACCAGTGCCAGCAATCAGTACCAAAATGGACACCAATCAGTGCTTATTAGTGATGCCAGTCAGTGCTGGCTATCAGTGCCACCCATCATTTCTGCCTATCAGTGCCCACTAGTGCCCATCAGCGCAGCCTATCAGTGTCCATCAGCGCCGTCTCATCAGCGCACATCAGTGGAGAAAAACTACTTATTTACAAAATTAAGTAGCAAGTATCCAATGAAAGAGTTGAGGATTCATACAGCCAACAGCCAGTAAAGTCCTGATAAATAGGAGAAACGATTTATAAGGGAGCAGAAGTAACACACGCCATCCACATTGTCTACCCTAATCTACTGTTTAGAAAGACTGCCAGGCAGGTTCTAAGGATTTGCACTTTTTCAACAATTGGGAGCGTGTTTATGAGAAGGGCAGAGTATTGAGATGTCATCAGTCTTATTACCTTCTCTAAAAACCACAAATAACCACAGAAGCAACATTTCTGAATCCATTTTCTTCTTTAGTCACACGTCACATGAACGAGCACCATTACCACAGTTTATGGAGTATTGCAACTTTAACAATAAAAGATACATGTGTGGGAAAAATCCTAACATTATGCTGTTTTGATTTAACAGATAAGTGTCACTTTGTGTAAGGCTGGATACAGACGGATTGATATTCTGCCCATTCAGCAGGGACCCAACAAATTTCAATCGTTGTGAGGCCCTCCCTGTTCAACAGAAGTCAAACATTAGATCAACTTCAGTCGACTGTACACACTGGAAAACTTTATTCGATCAGCGGCTAACCCTGCCTAATTAATGCATGCGTCAAATTCCAAACAATTGTTCCAAAACTGTACCTTTGAATAATCATTTGATTTTCAACCATTAGTGGGGCCACAGCAATGGCCAATTTTTCATGCAGCCATCAAATCTGAGTGATCGGGCACATTGGAAATTTTTTAAAAGATAAAACTAAATTTCTAATCAATAAATGATGGGAGAACTGTGCGAGAAATATAATCAAAAATGAAATGCGCATGAGCTGTGACCTAGAAAGAAAAGAAGATTCCAGGCCACAAATTTTCTTTTCGTAACGAGGTGAATTTGAAGGCATGGTTGGTCAAAATTCGAAATCAACGGTCGCATCATCGGAGTACAAAATGCACACGAGTTTATGAGGCTTTAGGCTGCTCTCCTCCAAAGATCAGACTTGTCTTGACACCCCCCCCCCCCCCGGCACAGTCTTCACTGGGAAGATCAGTGTGCTGTTGCTTCTTCTCCCCCTCGCTCTTATACAACTGAGAACAGAATGATTGTGATCATTTATAAAAAAAGGGGGGAAAATGTATTTATAATGTTTTTTTATATCTATACAGAAATGTTTGCCTTTCAGCCTGTCATTTCAAATTTAAACGTATTGCTTTACAAGGTGATCATTTTGCAATCACTTTACTTACTGAATGGTTAGCAATCTAACATTCCAGCACTGGATTAGGCTCAGTTTACAGGCACATAATACATCCAACGTATTCCAGTCCACAATAACTATTATTATTTCTACACATTTTTAAAGCATATGAATTGTATAAAAATCCCCTGAACCACGTCAATATCTAGGCCAGAGAAGCACAAAAACCCCAAACAATTGCTCCCTTCAAAGAGTGGCAAGTGCAAATTTTGTTATCCTTATGCACTAAATGCTCCGGCCATGTCTTCATCATTTAAAAAGATATTAAACCCAAACTCAAACATTAATTATATTGCTAATTTACCAGTTCTTAAATGTGATGGCCACATCAGTTTTCTTATTTAGACGTTCTTTCTTCAATTTACATTTAGCGACCCAGCCAGTAAGTCTATTGTTTTTCAAAAACAAGTTTTCTTGTAGATGTGTCAGTTACAGGGATCAAGACAAACCATTTATCACTAGGAAGGGGCTTACGATGATCAGTTTTATATCCAGTTATACAAAACCTTATTCCAACTGCTCAAAGTATTGGCTTGAGTTTGGGTTCAATTTGTTAGTGTATTTAAATCTGCTAGTACATCTAAGACCCCTTTTCACACTGAGACGGCACCCCCCACCCCAAAGCACCTTGTCCCCATGTTGAGGATAAGGGCCTCTTCCCGACAACCCTGGCCATTGGTTGTCAGGGTCTGTGGGCGGGGGCTTATCGGAATCTAGAAGCTTCCTTTAACAAGGGGGCCCCCAGATCCCTACCCCCCACCCTATGTGAATAAGTATCGGGTACATTGTACCCCTACCCATTCACCTAAAAAAAGTGTCAAAAATAAAACACACTACACGTTTTTAAAGTAATTTATTAGGCAGCTCCAGGGTCTCTTCCAAATTCTTCTCCACTCTCTGGCTCTTCTCTCTCCTCCTCTGATGTCTTCTAGCCCTCTCCGGTTCTTCTCCCTCTGTCTTCTCCCAATGGTAACTCAACGCTCTCTCCCGCTCTAATGCTGGGTGCGCAGTGTGCCACTGCTTATATAGGCATGGGGCGAGGTCACCAGAGGCCCGCCTCTTATGACATCACCGCCCATCGTAAGGGGTGTGGCCTCCAGATGACATCACCCGGGGACCTCGCCCCATACCAATATAAGTAGTGGCACACCACGCACCCAGCATTAGAGCCGGAGAGAGCGTTGAGTCAACATCGGAAGAAGAAAAGAGGGAGAAGACAGTGGACAGAGGGAGAAGAACTGGAAAGGGCTAGAAGACATCAGCGGAGAAGAGCCGGAGAGGAGAGAAGTAATCAAAAGAGACGACGGAGCTACCTTAATAAATGACTTTAAAAACCTGTGTAATGTGTTTTGTTTTTGACTTTTATTTAGGTGAATGGGTAGGGCTACAATGTACTCCATACACATTCACATAGGGTGTAGGGCCGGAATCTGGGGCCCCCTTATTAAAAGGGGGCTTACAGATTCCAAAAAGCCCCCCATCCACAGACCCCGTCAACCAACGGCCAGGGTTGTCAGGAAGAGGCCCTTGTCCTCATCAACATGGGGAAAAGGTGCTTTGGGGTAGGGGGCGCTGCCCCAAAGCACCCATCCCCATGTTGAGGGCATTGCGGCCTGGTATGGTTCAGGAGGGGGGTGCTCGCTCATCCCCATCCCCTTTCCTGACCTGCCAGGCTGTGTGCTCGGATAAGGGTCTGGTATGGATTTTGGGGGGACCCAACGCAGTTTTTTCAGCGTGGGGGTTTCCCTGAAAATCCATACCGGACTGAAGGGCCTGGTATGCTCTTGGAGGGGGAACCCATGCAGTTTTTTTTTTTTTTTTTTCATTCGGCGTGGAGTTCCCCCTAAAGATTTATACCAGACACAGTGTAGAGTTGGGCGATTTTCTCCAAAAAACAAAAAAAAAAAAAAACTTGATTCATGATTCAAATCTAGTTCTTTTTTTTTTTTTTTGATGGGTACCGCGCCAGTCCTGAAGCTGCGGCCTCACCTAAGAACTCCTGCCCACAGCTCCTCAGAACCGGCGCGGTGTCAGAATGCATAGAATGCATTAAGATAAAAAACCTTTTGCCTTTACAAGCGTCAAGCGTTTCTTCTGCCAAAACTCTGCTTCTGGACGCATTAGCAGTGGGGTTTTTTTCCCTGCCTCAACTCTCCTGTCACTAAACGCTGCTAAAAGCATACGTGCGCATGGACACATTGGCTAACATGCAGGAGTTTTTAGAAAAAAAACGCCAGATGCCCCTAGGAGCAGCTGTAAAAAAAAGCCAGTGTGCATGAGGCCTAACACTCCCAAAACGTTAAATCTATATAGTGCAGCAGCTACAATCATATTTATCATGCAAACACATGAAAAACCAAACATACATCACAAATAAATATTTAACCAGAATATTAATCAAAAACAAACACCACAAAAAATAAACACCTTTGTGTCATAACAGAACACCAAAAAAAAGGAAGGATAAAAAACATATACTGTACATAAAATTATAACATTAAACTTGCTAAAAGTGTTCCATAGTCCCTTTAAATGTTTAATCACCCATGCTCTTTAATCCCCAAAATTCTTCAGTTAAAATTCCTCAGTCTTTTCCAAGGTTCACTTCTATGCCACTCAGCCCGTAGTGATAAAGTATTCCACCTCCACCTAAATTTGGAATCCTGCACATCTTTTATGTGGACCTTATGTTATCACTCAGTAGTAGAATTCCACCCTAAAACTAACTAGTCTTAAAAAATGTCCCCTACCCCTCCTGACACCTCTGCTGACTAACCTGTGTAAAAAAAAAAAAAATGTACAGAATATACTTATATTTTCAACTTGCTTCAGTCCAGTTATGTTATCCCCTGGGTCAGCCAGCAATGGCTGCAGGAAAAGGGAGAGAGTGCTCAACAACGGCTGGGTATTCCGGGAACGATGATATCACCCATAGGATCTCATGGCCCAGCCGTTGTCAGTGCTTCCTGCCCTCCCCTGTAGCCACAGCTGGCTGACAAATGGGAGCCAGATCACGCGACCGGACTTGGATAACATCAGGTAAGTATATGAGGTGTGGCAATTTAATTTTTGGAATTCCCACGGCATAGCAATATGTTGACGAGTCATTTGCTTTCGAACGTGCTCTAACCTAAACTCGCCTGGGTTGCACACCAGTTGATTTAGCCTTTACGGAGTAGTAGAAGATATAACGTGTGTGCTTTGTGCTGTTGGCAGAGAATGAGCAAAAGGAATCTGGAGCAGAAGACCAAATTGTGTGGGCCAATTGTCAAAAGTGCATGTGAAAATTTAGCTGTGGTACAACAGTCTTATGGTGAACATTCTGTAGACAGAGTGAGAACCCTCATACACTCATGCTGGTGTTTTTTTTGTTTTTGTTTTGTTTATCACAAGAGGATAGTTCACTACGTGTTCATAGTACACCAGTCAACCAACACGGTTTCTAAAAATCTCAACAGATTACGGGAATCTGTTCAGAGTTAAAGACCAGAACTCTGGCCTGAAAAGTGGATTCTCCACAACAATGCTGCTGCACAAACATTTATTTTTTCAATCCATTCCGGGAATTAAATTATCACACTTCATATATATATTTTTTTAAACAGGTTTGCCAGCATAGATGGGGGGGGGGAGGAAACATTATTAAGACTAGCCAAGTTTTGGGCAGGAATTCTATTTTAAAGTCAAAACATGTTTTCCCCAACCACTGGGATAAATCACTGTCATTGCCTCTGTCCTCTCCTCCGGGCACTAGCTCAAAATAAAGCAAATCAGACCATAACATACATCATAAAAGACAATGAAAGAACTAAAAAAGCACTGCAGGGTGCACCCACTTAAAAAAAAATTAAAATGAGGCTGCCCAGGCAATGCACTTCAGAAGCACAAACACCACTCACTGCTACCTGGTCCCAGGTCTTCAGGCATGATGACGACATCACCTAAATCTCTGCCCTATGCATTACAGCAAAAGACCTCAGAAGAGGCAGGGTGCTGTGGTGACTCCCAAATGTGTTCCATGCAAAAGACCTCACTGGAGAGTTTGGTGACTGAAGATAGCGGAGTTTAGATTTGAAGTCTCCCAAAGAGGTATTCAGAATCTTCAATTGCAGAGAGCAATTCTTTTTTCATTGTTTTTGGGGGGACACAACAGAGTTGCTTTAAAGAGTATGTGAATGTAAAATGAAAAAAACTACAACAAATAAAGTAGAAAACACTTCACATTTAAGTACTTTCCATTTTATTTTCCTGCTATTATACATGATCCTTCGGTTTCACAGCCACAAGGTCTCTTCTCAATGAAGGTTGACAAGGGGTCTTTTAAAATTTCCAACAGTATTGCTACCTTTTCCTGAAGGATTCCACCACTAGACGACAATGCTGCATAATGATGCAGCTTCTTCCCTGAGTGTAGTAGCACAGTGCCCTGAGAGAAAGAGGCTGTTCATTACCACATGCCCCGTACCTGCTCTCTTGACAAGTGAAAGCTTCCTTTCTTTCACTAAAATGCTATGCTCACTGGCCTGGTAGTAGCAATTACATCTCCAGAAAGATGGACTGTCATTGCCACTCACCGGCCAAAGTCCTTGGCTAGCACACAATATAGAGCAGTGGTTCTCAAGCTCAGTCCTCAAGTAACCCCAACGGGCCATGTTTTCAGGTTTCCTTTACTCTGCACAGCTGCTTTAACTGGTTCCCATCCGCGCTATAGCCGAATGATGGCTACAGCGCGGACCTACATTGCCGGGAGTACGTTTATCGACGTCCTCCCCTTTCCTTGCAAGCACGCATCGGGGAAAATCTGTGCTGGCCATATCCCTTGGACCCAGCCAACCACAGATCGCTGTAAATGGCCAATCACAGCGGCCATTTACCGCACGATTGGCGTGGCCAATGGGAGATGATCTCAAATGTAAACATATGAGATCATCTCTCATTGACAGCCCTACCTCCTCACACAGAGACCGCATGTGAGGAGAGAGAGGATCTGTGATTATTGTGAGAGTTTCCAGAGCATTTTACAGTAAAAAAAAAAAATCAATATACAGTGCCCAATCAGTACCACAGTGCCACGGAGCCAATTAGGATCGTGCCATCTAAAATTAGTGCCCATCTTTGCCATCAATGATCAGTGCCCGTCTGTGCCGCCTCATCAGTGCACATCTATGCAATCAGTGCCCATCTGTGCAATCAGTGCCCATCTGTGCAATCAGTGCCCATCTGTGCCACCTCATCAGTGCCCATCTTTGCCAGTGCCCATCTGTGCCGCCTCATCAGTGCACATCTGTGCAATCAATCAGTGTCCATCTGTGCCACCTCACCAGTGCCCATCTGTGCCACCTCACCAGTGCCCATCTGTGCCACCTCACCAGTGCCCATCTGTGCCACCTCACCAGTGCCCATCTGTGCGATCAGTGCCCATCTGTGTCGCCTTATCAGTGCACATCTGTGCCATCAATCAGGGCACATCTGTGCTTGTCAGTGCCACCTCATTTCCCATCAGTGTAGGCTTAGCACACATCTGTGCCACCTCATCAGTGCAGCTTATTAACACACATCTGTGCAGGCTCATCAGTGCCACCTCATCAATGCCCATCAGTGTAGGCTTAGCACATACCTGTGCAGTCTCATCACCACCAGCAACCAGTTTCAAAAGATGCTTTTCCGCCCAGGAGGCATACCAAATACTTTCCACGGCCAACAAGAGCAACAAGGAGCTCTCTTTTTCGGATTTCCTTTCAAATTCGGATTCTGAGTCTGACATAAATTATGAGCCAGTCCTCAGTAGTGGAACACTGAGACTCGGAGGAGGAAGATATTCTGCCCGCCAAATGAAGGCATTCTGGTGAGGAGGCAGTGGCATCCACCAGCACCGCAGTACCTCAGCAAGAAAGGCCAAGTACCACTGGGGTGCCACCTCAGCCCCAAAGAGTTAGGACCCATGCCAGCCTTACCTATGCTCTTCAGAACCCTTTGTGGCTTCCTCCTAATTCAGGAGAAGCTAACATCCCCCCTTTCACTGCCCAGCCAGGAGTCCAGGTGGACACGAAGAATTTTTCCCCAATCAATTTTTTTCATTTAATTTTTACAGAGGACATGTTAGAGTCAATTGTGGCCCAGTGCAACCTGTATGCACAACAATGTATTTTGAATAATCCAACATCCTATTATGCCCGTCCCTACGAGTGGAGAGACTGAACAGTGGAAGTTTTTTTGGGCCTCACATTTTGTATGGAACTCGCCAAAAAAAATGAATTGCGTTCCCATTGGTCAACCCACCCCATGCCAATCTTCTCCGCGGTAATGCCCAGAACCAGATATCTCATGATCAGGAGGTTCCTACATAATACCCAGTGCCCTCCCAGAAATTACCCAAATTATGACAGGCTTTATAAAATTCGGCCACTACTAAATTATTTTTCAGAAATATTCCCCCAGTTGTTTACCCCGGATCAACACATATGTGTGGATGAGTCCCTTGTTAAATTTAGCAGCAGGCTTAAAATTAAGCAATTTATCCCCAGCAAAAGGGCCCACTATGGGGTGAAGGTGTACAAATTATGTGACCGAAGCACAGGGTACACATATGCCTTCATAGTGTACGAAGGGAAGGACATCCAGCTGCAGCCCCCTTATTGCCCGGACTACTTGGGATCAAGCGGGAAAGTTGTTTGGGACCTCATATACCCCCTACTCGAGAAAAGATACCACTTGTATGTAGACAACTTCTACACAAGTCTGCCCCTGTTCCACAACCTTCACCAGAAGAAGACGCCAGCATGTGGCACCATAAGAAAGAACTGGAAGGGCTTTCCTCAAAGGCTAGTCAATATGAGGTTGAGAAGAGGAAAGACGGCAAGTCTGTGAAACAAGGAGATTCTGGCAGTGAAGTGAAGGGCCAGAAGGGATGTCTACAGGTTGTCTTTGATCAGCAATAACACCTACATGGAAATCTAGGAACACATAGCATAACTTTCCAGAGCCAACAGAAAAGATCATACCAACCATGGATTCATATCGGAATCACATTATCGACAGAGCGTTTTCATGTTTGTTTTCAAGAGTGAACCGCTAGGACACTATACCCAATCAGTACTGAACACTTGCTACCTATTTGCGGACTTAGCAATACTGAAATATGTAACAAAAAGGTACAATAATGGGAGTGATAGCAGTGTTTGCGTGAAACCATCTACCAGGAAATGAAGTGAAAGTGCTGCTTATGAATTGGTACATCATCCAACTGTACTGTGGTGTATAATGAGGGTTATCCCACTAGACCCCTACACACCTGATTACTTCAAACTACCATCAGGCCAGCAAGCTGTAAGGAAGAGAAGACTTTCCAAATGGAAATAGAAATGAATAAAGTCCTGGTACCTACAACCTGGTATATTGTTAGAGGCCATCTAAGATTGGAGAATGGTGTGAGTGGTCCGGACAAGAGTGGGTGTCATACTGACAACATTTACATTTTTAATTTAGTCAAGGGTTAAACCCTTCCTGGCCACCCTGGCATCCCTTTAAATTGTTCAGAACACCTAAGGGGAGTGGGGTGGGGCAAGATCAGCGATCTAGTGCCCACTCTCTTGCCACAGCACATATGTGTTGGAGGGTCGTAAAGGGGTTAAGGTATTTTTTCCAGTTGTTTATACTATTTTTTGGGGGCTATTTTTGATATCCAATAAAAAGATCACAAGCTAAATTGCACTAGTCCTAATAAATAACCTCCGGGCTGTGACCACTCTATGTGGTCATAAGTTTATACAGTGGAATTTTTTGCTTGATTACTAAGACTACATCCTAATCGGAATAATAAATTACAGCCTGTACTAGGATGGTTACTCCTAATAATTTTTTAGTGTCCCACAGCTCTAACGTATGTAGTGATGAATTATTCTTTTTCACTATAATAATATATATACACACACACTCTGATTTCTGACTCACCAGCACAGCATAATAAAAAGGAGACACCAAAGAAGGGAAAAGGTGTATTAAAGGGCAGGAGTGGGGGAAGGGTGACAGATGATGTCTGTAAGCATTCATGAGAGTGCTCAAAAATGCCACATACTTTCATAGGTTGCACTGCAAGCAGAGGGAGAATGCTTTATCATCATTCTTTTCTAAAATGTCACTGAGAGAGGTTGCTGGGATAATGCACAATATATCAATACAGATCCAGCAAGTAGAAGACAGAATCTTAATACAATTTTAGGACCTGTAACAGCATTTTGATACTGTGGCTACATATACAGTACGCACACATACATTTATAAAGCATGTGCTTTTGCTATCTGTTGGTATTTTTGGGTACTTTTTGCAGTTGTCAATTTGTCTTCTGCTTGTTATAAATAATGTGGGTACTAACAATACCAAAAAAATTGTATTCATTTGGTACATTTGTGTGATATTCATACACAAGAAGCCAGGAGGTCCAACTGGTTCTACTCATAATGAAATATCACTTTTGGATGGGCTGTTCCCTAAAAGCCGAGAGAACCCCAGGTGGTCTTCACTTAAGTATTCCAACCACTTTTTATCAATGAAATAAGAAAATTTATTACAACTGATTAAGTACCTTGAAAAAGTACATGTTGAATCTCTCAGCCCCTTACAATTTAAAAGAGGAAGTAAACCCTAATGGGTTTTACTTCCTCTTTTTTTTCCCCTGCAAAGTAAAAGCATAATGGGCTAGTATGCATCCCAGGTTTAGGAGATATTTCCAGTACCTACAGGTAAGCCTTATTATATAACCCGTAGGTTACCCATAGGTAAAAGTGGTGTAACTAGGTTTACAACCACTTTAAGGCATAACAAATTTAAATATTACAGCTCAAATCTTCCCCTAATTCTCTACCCAATCTCACAGAGTCACCAACACCTCCAGGACGACAAAATTTTCATACAGAATAATTATATACCAACATCTTAAAGCGGTATCACAAAAATTTTGAAATCTTCATGGAATCCACCAGGGGACCAAGTGCACAGAGCACCTGGATGTAATCTGAGCCTGGATTATAGAGCTAGCGTGTTCTACAGTGAGCACCCCACCCTCCTCCTCCAACTTCTGTCCGACCATGCTGCTCATGACGAGAAACATTTTTTAAAAAATCTCTGACTGCCAGTCACACAAACAAGAGCGGTTGGTGACATACAGCATGTACAGTGGGGCAAAAAAGTACTAGTCAGCCACCAATTGTACAAGTTCTCCCACTTAAACACACCACCCGGGCAACGAAGGAGTGGCTTTGTAAGAAGCATTTCAAGCTCCTGGAGTGGCCTAGCCAGTCTCCAGATCTCAACCCCATAGAAAACCTTTGGAGGGAGTTGAAAGTCTGCGTTGCCAAGTGACAGCCCCAAAACATCACTGGTCTAGAGGAGATCTGCATGGAAGAATGGGCCAACATACCAGCAACAGTGTGTGACAACCTTGTGAAGACTTACAGAAAACGTTTGACCTCTGTCATTGCCAACAAAAGATATATAACAAAGTATTGAGATGAACTTTTGATATTGACCAAATACTTATTTTCCCCCATAATTTCCAAATAAATTCTTTCAAAAATCAGACAGACAATGTGATTGTCTGGATTTGTTTCCACATTTTGTCTCTCATAGTTGAGGTATACCTATGATGACAATTACAGGCCTCTCTCATCTTTTTAAGTGGGAGAACTTGCACAATTGGTGGCTGACTAAATACTTTTTTGCCCCACTGTATGTGTGCATTGTGCACTTTCCATCACTGGCTCACAATGGAGAAAGGGATAACAATAAAGTAATCAAATAAAACTTAGGCAAATTAGGCAATTACACATTTCCAGCTGCTTGCACACACTTTCTAAATCAACACATAAATATGCAAAAAAATATGGAATGTGCACACTCTCCCTGTGGCTGCATGGGTTTTGTCTAGGCATTCCGGTTTCCTCCCACACTCCAAAGACGTGCTGGTAGGTTAATTGGCTCCTGTCTAAATTGGCCCTAGCATGTGTATGCATGAATGTGAGTTGGCGACCTTAGATTGTAAGGACAGGGACTTCTTTGAATGTATAATTTATATTCATGTATAAATGTTCCATATAGTCTTCAACAGTCCAATAAAACACTAGCAGTGTTCCAGTGAATAATATGTGCAACTCTTCTCAGTGCAGTTAGAGATTTCTCTCAAGACATATCCATAACACCCTCTTTCATCTTCCCCAGCAAGCAGAGAAGGTTTGCGAGTCTCTTACCAGAAAGAATAGACCATCTGTGCAAAAAATGGTCAACAGCACTTTAACCACTTCAGCCCCAGGAGGATTTACCCCCTTCCTGACCAGAGCACTTTCTACAATTTGGCACTGCGTCGCTTTAACTGCTAATTGCGCGGTCATGCAATGCTGTACCCAAACGAAATTTTCGAAATTGCGTCCTTTTCTTCCCACAAATAGAGCTCTTTTGATGGTATTTGATCACCTCTGCCGTTTTTATTTTTTGCGCTATAAACGGAAAAAGACCGAAAATTTTGAAAAAAAATGATTTTTTGTACTTTTTGTTATAAAAAAAATCCAATAAACTTAATTTTAGTCATACATTTAGGCCAAAATGTATTCGGCCACATGTCTTTGGTAAAAAAAATGTCAATAAGTGTATATTTATTGGTTTGCGCAAAAGTTATAGCGCCTACAAACTAGGGTACATTTTGTGGAATTTACACAGCCTTTAATTTATGACTGCCTATGTCATTTCTTGAGGTGCTAAAATGGCAGGGCAGTACAAAACCCCCACAAATGACCCCATTTTGGAAAGTAGACACCCCAAGGAAATTGCTGAGAGGCATGTTGAGCCCATTAAATATTAATTTTTTTTGTCCCAAGTGATTGAATAATGACAAAAAAAAAAAAAAAATTACAAAAAGTTGTCACTAAATGGTATATTGCTCACACAGGCCATGGGCATATGTGGAATTGCACCCCAAAATATATTCAGCTGCTTCTCCTGAGTACAGGGATACCACATGTGTGGGACTTTTTGGGAGCCTAGCCGCGTACGGGGCCCCCGAAAACCAATCACTGCCTTCAGGATTTCTAAGGGTGTAAATTTTTGATTTTACTCCTCACTACCCATCACAGTTTTGAAGGTCATAAAATGCCCAGATGGCATAAAACCCCCCCAAATGACCCCATTTTGGAAAGTAGACACCCCAAGCTATTTGCTTTGAGGCATGTTGAGTCCATGGAATATTTTATATTTTGACACAAGTTGCGGGAAAGTGACAATTTTTTTTTTTTTTGCACAAAGTTGTCACTAAATGATATATTGCTCACACAGGCCATGGGCATATGTGGAATCGCACCCCAAAATACATTTAGCTGCTTCTCCTGAGTATGGGGATACCACATGTGTGGGACTTTTTAGGAGCCTAGCCGCGTACGGGGCCCCGAAAACCAATCACCGCCTTCAGGATTTCTAAGAGTGTAAATTTTTGATTTCACTCTTCACTGCCTATCACAGTTTCGGAGGCCATGGAATGCCCAGGTGGCACAAACCCCCCCCCCCCAAATGACCCCATTTTGGAAAGTAGACACCCCTAGCTATTTGCTGAGAGGCATGGTGAGTATTTTGCAGCTCTCATTTGTTTTTGAAAATGAAGAAAGACAAGAAAAAAAAATTTTTTTTCTTTTTTCAATTTTTAAAACTTTGTGACAAAAAGTGAGGTCTGCAAAATACTCACTATACCTCTCAGCAAATAGCTTGGGGTGTCTACTTTCCAAAATGGGGTCATTTGGGGGAGTTTGTGCCACCTGGGCATTCCATGGCCTCCGAAACTGTGATAGGCAGTGAAGAGTGAAATCAAAAATTTACACCCTTAGAAATCCTGAAGGCGGTGATTGGTTTTCGGGGCCCCGTACGCGGCTAGGCTCCCAAAAAGTCTCACACATGTGGTATCCCCGTACTCAGGAGAAGCAACAGAATGTATTTTGGGGTGTAATTTCACATATTCCCATGGCATGTTTGAGCAATATATCATTTAGTGACAACTTTGTGCAAAAAAAAGAAAAAAAAAAATTTGTCTCTTTCCCGCAACTTGTTTCACAATATAAAATATTCCATGGACTCGACATGCCTCTCAGCAAATAGCTTGGGGTGTCTACTTTCCAAAATGGGGTCATTTGGGGGGGGGTTTTGAACTGTCCTGGCATTTTATGCACAACATTTAGAAGCTTATGTCACACATCACCCACTCTTCTAACCACTTGAAGACAAAGTCCTTTCTGACACTTTTTGTTTACATGAAAAATTTTTTTTTTTTTTGCAAGAAAATTACTTTGAACACCCAAACATTATATATTTTTTTAAAGCAAAGGCCCTACAGATTAAAATGGTGGGTGTTTCATTTTTTTTTCACACAGTATTTGCGCAGCGATTTTTCAAACACATTTTTTGGGGAAAAAAAACACACTTTTTTAAATTTTAATACACTAAAACACACTATATTGCCCAAATGTTTGATGAAATAAAAAAGATGATCTTAGGCCGAGTACATGGATACCAAACATGACATGCTTTAAAATTGCGTACAAACGTGCCGTGGCAGCAAAATAAATATATTTTTAAAAGCCTTTACAGGTTACCACTTTAGATTTACAGAGGAGGTCTACTGCTAAAATTACTGCCCTCGATCTGACCTTCGCGGTGATACCTCACGTGCATGGTGCAATTGCTGTTTACATTTGACGCCAGACGGACGCTTGCGTTCGCCTTTGCGTGAGAGCAGGGGGGACAGGGGTGCTTTTTTTTTTTTTTTTTTTTCTTTATTATTTTTTTGCTTTTTTATCTTATTTTTAAACTGTTCCTTTCATTTTTTTTTTTTAAATCATTTTTATTGTTATCTCAGGGAATGTAAATATCCCCTATGATAGCAATAGGTAGTGACAGGTACTCTTTTTTGAAAAAATTGGGGTCTATTAGACCCTAGATCTCTCCTCTGCCCTAAAAGCATCTGACCACACCAAGATCGGTGTGATAAAATGCTTCCCCAATTTCCCAATGGCGCTGTTTACATCCGGCGAAATCTAAGTCATAAAATGCTCGTAGCTTCCGGTTTCTTAGGCCATAGAGATGTTTGGAGCCACTCTGGTCTCTGATCAGCTCTATGGTCAGCTGGCTGAATCACCGGCTGCATTCTCAGGTTCCCTGTTGAGACAGGAGAGCCAGAGAAAAACACGGAAGACGGGGGGGGGCATTCCCTCCCACTGCTTGTAAAAGCAGTCTAGAGGCTAATTAGCCGCTAGGATTGCTTTTACATGAAAGCCGACCGCTGACTGAAAAGAATGATACCAAGATGATACCTAAACCTGCAGGCATCATTCTGGTATAACCACTCAAAGTCGTGAATGGCGTACCTGAAGACAAAAAAATGGTTAACAATAAAGCACAGTAAACGGTAAAGTATAAAAAAATTGCATAACTGAAAAGCAAACATGATAAAACATAATAACAATAAAACATTGCAGAATAGAATACAGTAAAAAAGAGCAAAACAATAGAGAGAGAATAGAGAGAGAGAACAATAAAACAACTATTTTTTTTTATTTTATATTTTTTTTGTGTTTTTTTTTTTTTTTTTTTTTTTTTTACACTTTTTTTTTGTAACTGTAACTTTTATAACTGTAACCAGTTCCAGGTTCAGGTCTCTCAAAATGCGATGGCATCTTGGGAGACCCTGTGAAAGTGTGCCTAGTCTGTGCAATGCTGTACCCTAGGCTAATACTCAACTAGTGTATGGTTGCGTTCAAAACATTCACCAATGCAAAGACCAGGATTGTCAGGACAGGAGGGACAATAATAGCGGGTGTCACGCCTATATCCGTGCTTGCTGCAGACACGACATCTTTTTTGGGGGGGGTTCGCTGGGTAGGGGTACTCGGGAGGCCATAAAGAAAATGCCTCTCATGCAGCTGACTGCATTTGGTTGGGGATGTGAATGGGGGAAGTACGGGCGCTGCAGAAGTGGTGGGTTCCCAATTAGGATTGGCGAATGCAGCAGGAAGGGCATTATGGGCACAACGGGCCTGTGTTTGTCTTCTTCTTGGTGGCAGCGGGACACTACTTGTGCTTGCCACCTCACCAGCTGCACTTATGGGACTCGCCACGTCACCAAGTGTTACTGTAGTGCTGGTTTGACTACAACCGGGGTGTACTAGCCTGCTGGCGCTTGCCAGTTCACCAAAACGCTACCAAAAAAACTGTTAGCGATCGCAGGGATCAGGCCTGACTCTGCAAACGCTGCAGTTATGCATTTAGTGTTTTGTAAGTGACAGTGATCGATCGATACTGCACTTGGGTGGGCTGGGCCGGGCCGGGCAGAGGGGCAAAACACAGGTGCTAGCAGGTATCGGGGCTGATCCCACTAACACTGCGTTTTTGGGAACCCTAAACTGCTGGGGACGCTAGTATAGATCTGATCGGATCAGATATTGATCCGTTCAGATACTATACCACTAAGGGAGGTGTACGGTGCGTGCGTGGGTGTTAGCGGTACTGGCGCTAACCTGACGCTGCCTGGGGCTAGTGTTTGCTAGTTCACCAAAATGCTGCCAAAAAAACTGTTAGCGATCGCAGGGATCAGGCCTGACTCTTCGAACGCTGCAGTTATGCGGTTAGTGTTTTGTAAGTGACAGTGATCGATCGATACTGCACTTGGGTGGGCTGGGCTGGGCCGGGCGGAGGGGCAAAATGCAGGTGCTAGCAGGTATCTGGGCTGATCCCGCTAACACTGCGTTTTTGGGAACCCTAAACTGCTTGGGACGCTAGTATAGATCTGATCGGATCAGATATTGATCCGTTCAGATACTGTACCACTAAGGGAGGCGTATGCTGCGTGCGTGGGTGTTAGCGGTACTGGCGCTAACCTGACGCTGCCTGGGGCGACGCATATCACTGCCGGGCGATCGAGGGGCTAAACCTTTATTAGGTAATAAACGGCGGGTGCCCTGACACTATAAAAAATAAACAAACTAACCAGCGTCAACCGTAACGGTTATACGGTGATCAGTGGTGAAAGGGTTAACTAGGGGGCAATCAAGGGGTTAAAACATTTATTAGGTAGTATATGGGGGCCCCTGTCGCTATAAAACGCTGACGGCGAACCTAAATATTTACCTCCCTAACTAGCGTCACCAGCGACACTAATACAGCGATCAGAAAAATGATCGCTTAGCGACACTGGTGACGGGGGTGATCAAGGGGTTAAAACTTTATTAGTGGGGGTTAGTGGGGTACCCTAGACCTAAAGGGGGCTAACACTTACTGCCCTACCACACTAACTGTCACAAACTGACACCATTCAGTAATCAGAAAAAAAAAAACTGCTTGGTGTCAGTGTGACGGGGGGGGGGATTGATTAGGGATTGATTGGGGGGTGATCGGGGGGGGGGGGGGATCGGGGGGTAAAGGGGGTGTAAAGTGTGCCTGGCATGTTCTACTGTGTGTGTTGTGCAACTCAGATGTCTTCTCTCCTCGGCGCCGGAACGGAAACTGCCGAGCTGAGGAGAGATGACATCACATCCCCTGCCTCTGTGTACTACACAGAGGCATTCTCATTGGCTGGGAGCGATCGCGGGGGGGGGGGGGGGCCACAAATGGATGGCCTCCCCCTCATCTCTGATCGCTGCCAGACCAAAGCCGACCGCCTCGGGCACAGGGGGGGATCCGGTCGGACCCCCAGCCTGCGGGAAAGGCAATCACGTACCAGGTACGTGATTTTGCCTGCCCGTGCCATTCTGCCGCAGTATATCAGCGTTAGGCGGTCGGCAAGTGGTTAAATATAGAAGCCATCATCCAGTGCGATACAGATCTCTGCAATAGTGCTACCACCATATGTGAAGACAAAAACACAAACTTCTTACTGGATGATGTGGAGGCTGTTACAGAATGCCAGAATGTCACCAGCAGCTGATGTCACCTCTAAGCCACACCCAATGCATTTCATCACCAAATGGCATTGTCGGGGGGATTGTCCAGATGGCACACATCACGCATAACAAAGATATAGGGCCAAGGAAGCGCTCACCATAGTAACAAAAACTGATGTCATATCCATCCTAACTTTTAAAGGCAGAATGAACAGTGCTCTACACAGCCAACCACAAAAAGAGCCATCTATTGGGCAAAACTTATATTGAACCCAAAATAAGAAAACCCAAAAAGCTTGTTTTCTAAGCAATACAAATTGCAGCTAAAAGACATTATCAACACATTTAACCACTTCGGACTGCCCAATGTCGTTATACGTCGGTAATTTGAAGGTGTATCGTTGTTAAGGCAGCAGCTAGCTGTCATAACCCCGGTATCCTCTTCTTCAGGGGGCGGTCCGCTTCAAGATAAAAGTGGTCTCTGCAGTGGATTCCCTGCTAGATCACTTTTAAATTGGCGGCGGGAGAGGGGCCCCTCTCCCGCCGTGCTCTGGTGCCCTCCACCGATTACCAGAGCCGTCAGTAGTGGCGGAGGTGATCGGATGTTGTCCCTTGTTTGACATGGAGACGAGTGAGCGGAAGATCTCATATTTAAGAGGTCCTGTCATGCTTTTTTTCTATTACAAGGAATGCTTACATTCCCTGTAATAGGAATAAAAGTGACACATTTTTGTTTTTTTAAAAGAACAGTGTAAAAATAAAAAGGTAAAATAAATAAGAAAAAAAAAAAATCTTTAAACGTGCCCAGTTCCAACGAGCTCACGTGCAGAAGCGAACGCATACGTGTGTTCAAACCACACATGTGAGGTAGCACTGTGATCAGTAGAGCAAGAGCAATAATTCTAGACCTCCTCTGTAACTCAAAACATGCAACCTATAGAATTTTTTAAAAGTCGCCTATGGAGATTTTTAAGCGTAAAAGCTTGTCGCCATTCCAAGAGCGGGCGCAATTTTGAAGCGTGACATGTTCGGTATCAATTACTCAGCCTAACATTGTCTTTCACAATACAAAAAAAATGGACTAACTTTACTGTTGTCTTATTTTTTTAATGTTTGGGGGTTCTAAGTAGTTTTCTAGCAAAAAAAAAAAAATGTTTTTAACGTGTAAACAACAAATCTCAGAAAGAGACTCGGTCCTTAAGTGGTTAAAACACAATTAAAATTGGCCTTTGAAATTAAAAATACCACTCTTTAAAATAAGAGGAGCAAAAATGTATGTACAGTATCTCAAAAAGTGAGTACACCCCTCACATTTTTGCAAATATTTTATTATATTCTTTCATGTGACAACACTGAAGAAATGACACTTTGCTACAATGTAAAGTAGTGAGTGTACAGCTTGTATAACAGTGTAAATTTGCTGCACCCTCAAAATAACTCAACACACAGCCATTAATGTCTAAACCGCTGGCAACAAAAGTGAGTACACACCTAAATGAAAATGTCCAAATTGGGCCCAAGTAGCCATTTTCCCTCCCCAGTGTTATGTGACTTGTTAGTGTTACAAGGTCTCGGGTGTGAATGGGCAGCAGGTGTGTTAAATTTGGTGTTACCACTCTCACTCTCTCATACTGGTCACTGGGAGTTCAACATGGCACCTCATGGCAAAAAACCCTATGAGGATCTGGAAAAAAGAATTGTTGTGGAAAACAGGGGTATGAATACTTTTTCAAGACATTATTGTTCTCAATAAAGGTGTATTAAAAAAATTTATATATATATGTTTATTTATATATACATTTTTTAATATACCTTTATTGATAACACATGAAGCTCTGCCATCTATCCTGAAATCCTTTAGCCCATAAGAAAGACTGAGCCCAGACCCACGTGCCCTCCCGTCAGCCAGCCAACAGCTATTGAGTGGAGGAAAGACTGAGACCAGACCCACTCACCAGCCTTCAGCTATTTCAGCTAGAGAGATTACAGTACTAGTTGTTGGCATTTGTGTTGTGAATGACGATGCATTGGAGGCAAACAGCATTAAATCACAACACAAGTCCACAACAACACACGCTGCTAGTCTCTCCCCAGAATAGTAGGTGGGTGGGTCTGGGCTCTGTTGTCTGCAAGAGACTAGAGTACTATTTTGTTTGTGTTGCTGTGGGCTTGTCTTGTTGTAAATGACGAGGCTCCTCTCCAGCATGTCGCCATTCACAAAACCACAAGCTGCCAGCTAGCACTCTAGGTTCACGTTTTGCTGGAAGAGATACCAGCTGGCAAGTGGGCTCCAAAATAAACATACTACATGAAAGGATGCTGGAGCTGTGCAAGCTGGGGGTCCACATACAATATATAGAATCCAGCTCAATAAAAATGTGTGTGGAGTGGACAGTGGCTGTAGTGCTGGCTGTAACTCCCCCATGAAAGCTCCCACAATTTGGGCTTCAGCCTAGGGTGGAGCAGACAGCTAGCATAAACTTTTAAAAAATGTACTTGGTCACCTGGGTTTCCAAAGGAATTTAAAAGCTCTAAAATTTTTTCTTTACCTGCATACATTGTGGACGAGTGGGTATACAGTTGTGCTCATAAGTTTACATACCCTGGCAAAATATAGGAGTTTCTTGGCCATTTTTCTCAGAGAATATGAATGATAACACAAAAACATTCCTTTCACTCATGGTTAGTGTTTGGCTGAAGCCATTTATTATCAATCAACTGTGTTTACTCTTTTTAAATCATAATGACAACAGAAACTACCCAAATGACCCTGATCAAAAGTTTACATACCCTGGTGATTTTGGCCTGATAACATGCACACAAGTTGACACAAAGGGGATTGAATGGCTATTAAAGGTAACAATCCTCACCTGTGATCTGTTTGCTTGTAATGTGTGTGTGCACGCATATATTTTATATATATATACATATACACACACACACACACACATTATATATATATATATATATATATATTGCATCTTTCATCCAGTGCTGCACTGACGTTTCTGGATTCTGAGTCATGGGGAAAGCAAAAGAATTGTCAAAGCATCTGCGGGAAAAAGTAGTTGAACTGTATAAAACAGGAAAGGGATATAAAAAGATATCCAAGGAACTGAGAATGCCAATCAGCAGTGTTCAAACTAATAAAGAAGTGGAAAATGAGGGGTTCTGTTGAAACCAAACCACAGACGGGTAGACCAACTAAAATTTCAGCCACAACTGCCGAGAAAATTGTTCGGGATGCAAAGAAAAACCCACAAGTAACTTCAGGTGAAATACAGGACTCTCTGAAAGTATGTGGTGTGGTCGTTTCAAGATGTACAATAAGGAGGCACTTGAAAAAAGATGGGCTGCAAGGTTGAGTCCCCAGAAGAAAGCCATTACTAGGCAAATGCCACAAAGTATCCCACTTACAATTCGCCAAACAGCACAGAGACAAGCCTCAGACCTTCTGGCACAAAGTTATTTGGAGTGATAAGACCAAAATTTTGGCCACAACCATAAAAGCTTCATTTGGAGAGGAGTTAACAGGGCCTATGATGAAGGGTACACCATTACTACTGTGAAACACAGAGGTGGATCGCTGATGTTTTGGGGATGTGTGAGCTACAAATGCACAGGAAATTTGGTCAAAATTGATGGTAAGATGCAATATGTTATCAAAAAATACTGGAGGAACATTTGCATTCATCAGCCAGGAAGCTGCGCATGGGACGTACATGGACATTCCAACATGACAATGATCCAAAACACAAGGCCAAGTTGACCTGTTATTGGCTACAGCAGAATAAAGTGAAGGTTCTGGAGTGGCCATCTCAGTCTCCTGACCTCAATATTATTGAGCCACTCTGGGGAGATCTCAAATGTGCAGTTCATGCAAGACAGCCCAAGAATTTACAGGAACTGGTGGCTTTTTGCCAAGAGGAATGGGCAGCTTTACCATCTGAGAAGATAAAGAGCCTCAGCCACAAATACCACAAAACCACTTCAAGCTGTCATTGATGTTAAAGGGGGTAATACACGGTATTAAGACCTGGGGTATGTAAACTTTTGATCAGGGTCATTTGGGTAGTTTCTGTTGTCATTATGATTTAAAAAGAGTAAACACAGTTGATTGATAATAAATGGCTTCAGCCAAACACTAACCATGAGTGAAAGAAAAGTATTTGTGTTTTCATTGATATTCTCTAAAAAGTGGCCAAGAAATCATAAATAAACTTATGAGCACAATTGTATAATATGGATATATATATATATATATATATATATATATCTATATATATATATAGATATATATATAGATATATATATATATAGATATATATATATATCTATATATATATATATATCTATAGATAGATATATATAATATATATATATCTATCTATAGATATATATATATATATATATAGCGCTGGTAGATTTTTAATCTACCGCTGATGGGTAAATTTTGTGGGTTGCTTGTTGGGTGAAGTTGGATTTGCCTCTGTTCCAGCTTGGTTGAGTTGCATGTAGTTCCACACTGTGCCGGTGGGTGTCGTTGTCACCAACTTTGGCTGAGGTTGGAAAGGCAACGTGTTGAAGCGTATGAGTGCTCCTCTGTCCCGGAGACAACTCGGTGGAGGTGGTCCTCCGAGTTGCATTCTAGGAGAGGGTATTTATGGGACAGATGTCATGTTCAGGGGTTCGTTTTCAGCCACCTGCTGGCCCTCCTGGCCGACAGGTATGTGTTAAGAGTACCACCTCGTGGTCCTCCGTTTCAGAAGCCCACGTCGATGCGGCATGTGGGTGGGCCCAGAAGCCTGTCTGGGGCCTACCACAGCAGCAAAGGAATGGTCCTGAGCTGTCTATCCTGAGTGAAGAAGCTGGACAACCGAGGAGATCCCAGGGGAGGACCCGTCATGGAAGGATCATGCAGAGTGCTGGTCTGGAGAGGGACCTGGTGACTCGGTTGGAGGACGTATCCTGAAGTAATCTTACTCTATAGTACTGCCGGGTTGGCTTAAAGGTTCAAGTACTATGTCTGACATTCATCGCAAACCAATACATCCTGTGGCAGAGGATCGTACGGGTTTTATTCCAAACAAGTCCGTGGCAGAGACTTTTGTTTGTGCTACGTACTGGCTGCTAGGCAATTGAGAGAGGCCTATCCAGGCGGGCAAAGATTGAATCCCACAAGGGGAGTGCATTCAACTACAAGTGCTCAGTTCCAAAGATTGTTCTAAAGAATACTAAGGAAAGGTATTTGAGCTTCCCTGCAACTTTCCTTCTGCCTCTTTCCTGCTACTTCCTTTATTAATTGTTCATTAAAGCATTGGAAAATATACTCAAGTGTTTGGTGTCTACATCGTCCAGAGGTAAACTCAACGGGACCCTAGACCCGGTGCAACAGAGGTATCAAGATATCGAAAGCAGCTCCACCGAGAGTTAGTGCTATATATATATATATATATATATATATATATATATATATATATATATATATATATATATATATATATATATATATATATATATATATATATATATATATATTTAAACCAGACTTTCGCAACATTTTAATCCCACGGGATTCTTAAACTAATACCCATGCTTTGGGAAACCTCTTTTGAAAAATTACCATACTCACATCTCATGTACACATGCGTATGTTGTAAAATATATTAAAGAGGAACTGCAGTCTGCTCACATAATTTGTAATATAAACATCTTTGTCATTCTGAAGCTTCCCTCCAAGCAATTTGCATATTATTTTATACATACTGTGATTCTGTACTTGCCAAATATGCTGCAGAAATCTCCCTCCACCGAGTCTGGCTGAATCCATTTGACTGTGGGAAGCTGAAGCTGCTGCCTGTTCACTTCCTAGATTTACACAGACACACAGAGTCACACTTCCAGCTCTGACGCTCTCATTGGCCCTCCTATGACTCATGCCCCCTTCCCTTCCTGGCAAACTCTCACGATAGTGAGAGAGAGCTGTGCATGTCGTCATAAGCCTAGGCTTTTTTCCAGACAAGAAACAGAAAAGGTATTTACTGGCAGAAAAATAAAAACATGTTTTACTATACAAAGTTAAAACAACAAGGTCAGAGGATTTAATAGATGGAAAGATAAAAAAAAAATTATCTTTCCATCTAATATGGAAATAGCTGGAAACCAGTTTCACATAGCCAGACACTGCTAAAAGCTTCTACCTGAAGTCAATGCTTCCACCATGGGTGTCAAGGCTGCACAGCTGCAGACTGCCTGAGGGAAAAAGTGCCCAGAGGCTCTCTTTTATTTAATAAAAGAAAAATACACAGGCAGAAAAGAATTAGGGTATTGTGGATCATGAGTTATGGTCATGAAGCTGTCCCTGGAGGAATGGTGGCATCTTTTTGAGGGTTCAGCACATCATCTCACCATATTTACCTACAGCAAAAATTACACGTTTTCAGTCTGTCTAATGCCTCAATCCAAAGCAAGCACATAGGTCCCTTTTCTTTTCCTAAATCTTTCATTACTGAATTACAGCCTGGGCTCTGCTGCAACCACAGCCCAGCCACTGCTGTCTCTGTAGTCTCTGCTGCACCCACATCCTCAGCCTCCGCTGCACCTTACCTTGGTTGCATCCTAAGTCTCAGCATCATCCACAATCTAGGCTTTGCTATCTCTAGAGCAGCATACTCACAGCCTCCACCTCACCATTACCAGAACTCACTCAATCAACATTGATTATTTTTAATCCTTCTGCTGCTAGCATTAGTAAATAGATAGAAAACTAGATCCTAAAACAATTAAAACTTTTTTTTATATTTGGTTTCCAGGTGTATGCAAATTATTTCATAAGTCCCAGGAGTCTTCAAGAGGGGAGGAAGGGTTTTTCTCTGCTAGGGACTCCCTCGTACCTTCATGCCTGAGCTAAAGTTAGATGGATTCCAGGAAGTAACTGCTACATGAATCGCCTGCCCTTACTCAAGATGGGCAAGGCCAGAAATGCTAGGGGTGTTATTCAAAGTGATTTCTTAGCAACATGGGACATGGATGAGTTTGCTTAAACAGCTCTTTTGGTTTGTGGTGCTCAGACAAAATGTACTTTCACTTTAAGAAAAGCCATGGGTCACACTAATGCCCTGTACACACGGTCGGATTTTCCGATGGAAAATGTGTGATAGGACCTTGTTGTCGGAAATTCTGACCGTGTGTAGGCTCCATCACACGTTTTCCATCGGATTTTCCGACACACAAAGTTTGAGAGCAGGATATAAAATTTTCCAACAACAAAATCCGTTGTCGGAAATTCCGATCGTGTGTACACAAATCCGACAGACAAAGTGCCACGCATGCTCAGAATAAAGAAAGAGATGAAAGCTATTGGCCACTGCCCCGTTTATAGTCCCGACGTACATGTTTTACGTCACCGTGTTTAGAACGATCGGATTTTCCGACAACTTTGTGTGACCATGTGTATGCAAGACAAGTTTGAGCCAACATCCGTCTTAAAAAATCCTAGGATTTCGTTGTCGGAATGTCTGAACAAAGTCCGACCGTGTGTACAGGGCATTAAAGTGCACAGTTTTCCTTGGATCAGCAAACCTACAGGCTTACACTGTAAGAAAGAACAATAAAACACAGCCATTGTATTGCACTGCAAAGCAGAAAACTGAATATACATTATAACCACCTCCAGACCACATAGTTACATAGTAGTTACATAGTAGGTGAGGTTGAAAAAAGACACAAGTCCATCAAGTCCATTCGTGGTCAGGACCTGCTGACAAAATCCCGCTGTACCTAATCACAGTAGGAGTTGGCTGGGGGGGGTGCATGTGTGCACCCTGTACCCGGAAAAGGCCAGAGATGTACCGGCTACCAGACGAGTACCTCTTCTGAGTACAGGGTGCAGTGGGATTTGCTGGCGAAATCCCGCTGTATCTAATCACAGCGGGAATTGACTGGGGGGGCATGTGTGCACCCTGTACTCGGAGAAGGTACTCGTCTGGGTAGCCCGTACATCTATGGCCTTTTCCAGGTACAGGGCGCACATATGCCCCCCCAGCCAACTCCCACTGTGATTAGATACAGAGGGATTTTGTCAGCAGGTCCTGGCCATGAATCATTGGCCAGGACCTGCTGATCGGCTGTGTCCAATCACAGCTCAGAGGCTCTGTGTTGGCTAACACCACAGAGGTCTGTACAGAGGGAATGATCTGTTTACAGATATTTAGTAAAAAAGCAGCACACATTACCCATTGTTAGGCAGACAGTTAACCCTTTGATCGCCTTCCCAGCCAGTGTCATTAGAACAGTGACAGTGTATATTATCACAGAGCACTCCATTAGTGTCACTGGTGATGTCAGTGTCAGTTGGCCAGTTAGTGTTCTTCCCAGCCAGCTTAAAGTGATTGTAAAGGGGTTTTTTTTGTTTTTTTGTAAAACAAACATGTTATACTTACCTGCTGTGTTTTGCACAGAATGGCCCCGATCCTCCTTTTCTGGTGTGTCCCGGAGGGGCTCCTGGCTCCTCCTCTTCATCGGGTGCCCCCACCTACAGACGCTTTCCATGGGGGCACCCATGCTGGCGTGCTCCCGAGTCCTGCTGCTGTGTCCATTGACACAGACAGCAGAACTCGGCCCCGCCCCCAGCTTCCTTGTCACATGATTTGATTGACAGCAGTGGGAGCCAATGGCTCATGCTATCAATCTAGCCAATGAGGACATCCGCTGGAGCTGCTGGGCTCGTGCTCATCGCTGGAACGATCAGGTGCAGGTAAGTAAGGGGGGGGGGGGGGGCTCTAGGGAGGAGCTGCAGCGCAGAAGGTTTTTCACCTTAATGCATGGAATGCATTAAGGTGAAAAACCTTGAAGTTTACAACTCTAAGTTGGTGTCAGTTTGCCCGCCGAACTTTCACAGTCCCATTATAAGTCAATGATCACCACCATTACTAGCATAGAAATAAGAAAAATAAAAATCCACTAATATATATATTACCCGCACACCATAGTTTGTAGATGTTGTAACTTTCACACAAACCAAAATTAATATACACTTAATGGAATTTTTTTTTTTTACCCAAGATATGTAGCAGAATTCATAGGGATGAATTGTGCCCCTTTGTTGGTGTTGGAGGGAAACATTATGCCCCATTGTTGGTGTTAATGAATTAAAAAAATGGTCAAACTGAGCAGGTATTCCAAGAAGAAAATACTGAAACCAGTAAAACAAACGAACGCAGTATTAAACCCCCAAATCAAAAATGTAATACATTTCCGTTAACCAATACTTAGATGTGGTGTCTGCATTAAGTTTTCTTTTATTCCGTTTTCCCCGGGTGATCTGGCCAGTAACACATTTCATGTATTAGAGTGCCCCACTGTGTATGAAGAAGCACAGGAGCATCTATGGACAGCAGCATTGTCAGTCTGGGAAGAGGGGAGTTTTAGATGTACTAGCAGTAACTAACACTAACAAATGGAAGCCAAACTTCAGTTAACACTGCAGGCACACAAGCAGTTACAGCAAACGTTTTTTCTTCTTTTGGGATGAAGGTTTTACATGAATAAATAAAAGCTGATCATTGTATGCACCCCTGTCAGTGGTAAATTGTTTGTCTCAACACTAATTCAAACATTTGTAGAAGACTATGTTCTGATAAAAAAAAAATAGACTTACTGGCTGAATCAACACATGAAAATAAAGGAAAGAGAAAGCCTAAAAAAAAAAAAAAAAAAAGCAAACGCAGCTATCATATCTAAGAATGTGTAAGCTGCAATATAATAAATGTTTGCTTTTGGATTTAATACCACTTTAGTATTAGTTTAACTATAGGGAAAAAGTAGTAAAATTATCTTTTAAAAACTGAGGGAAAGCAAAATGCTTTTATCATTCCATAGAAAACATCTTTATATTATTACAGAATTAAAATGATACATTTGTTACAGTAGACATCAAATGGATAATGGCTATTGGCAACATGCCAAAAATAGGATTTTTACATCATACTTACCTGTAAAATACTTTTCTTTGTGTAAATCATGAGACACAGTCAGGCTAATATTCATTACCTGCTGGGTTATACTCCATCATTAGGAGAATGGACACTGGTAGACCAAAGGTCTTCAGACAGGAAGTGATCCCCTATATAACCCCTCCAAATACAGGAAGTACTTTAGTTTTGTAGCAAGCACTGAATCCTCAAAAAAAAGGGGAGGGATCTCTGTGTCCCATGATGTACTCAAAGAAAAGGATTTTACAGGTAAGTATGACGTAAAAATTCTATTTTCTTTTTCATACCTCATGGGACACAGAGTCAGGCTAATATTCATTACCTGCTGGGACATCCCAGAGCAATAGCCTTGAGGGGAGGGAGACACCCTGCCAAACAATAGCCATCAGAATTTACATGGCAGCCCGCAGTACACTGCGGCCGAATTCTCGGCTGCTCAAACATCCACTTGATAAAATTTTGTTAACGTATGCACTGAAGACCAAATGGCAGCCTTACAAATCTGAGCCACAGATACCTGATGGCGAAAAGCCAAGGAGGTTCCTACACCCCTGGTACAATGAGCTCTCACCCTAAAGGGAGGAGCTTTACGTTTAAGACCGTAGGCCTGAATGACCAATTGATGGACCCAATTGGCAATGAAAGCATTGGAAGCTGCCTGCCCTTCTTGGGTCCATTTGATAAAACAAAAAAAAATAAAATAAAAAAGTCTGATATAGAAGTCTCCGCAGATATAGACAAATATACCTTGACTGCCCAGACAACATCCAAAGAATGCAGTCGTCTCTCTTCCGCCAAACGAGGCTGAGAGAAAAAAGAAGGCAAAATAATGTCCTGATTTAAATGAAAGGCTGACACCACTTTTGGCAAAAAGGATGGAACAGGTCGTAACACGACTCTGTCATGGTGAAGGATCAAGTACGGTTCCCTGCATGAAAGGGCCGCCAACTCCGCCAACCCTCTGGCCGAGGTGATGGAACTTCCTTAATAGGTGCAAACGGTTGTTTCTGTAACACAAACAGCACCAAGATCAAGTCCCAAGGACACATAGGTGACCTAATGGGGGGAAGCAAGCGAGTTGCCACTTGCATAAAGGTTCGGATCAGTGAATGGGAGGCTAAAGGCCTATGGAAGAATACTGATAGGGCCAAAACTTGACCTCTGATTGTACTCAAAGCTAATTTTTTTTATATAATCTTTATTTTTATTTTGTATTTTCAAAAATAACAGACATTAAAAAGGAGAATACAAAAAAGAAAAAAGGAAAAAACAATAGGGATATGCTGTATTACAACAAAAGAAGACAAGACAATACAAAATATGGGCAAAAAAAAGGGGGGGGGGGGGGTTGAGACATACGTACATAGAAATCGTTGATGTAGACAGGTAGTAAGCCTCATATGACTTCATTAACTTATGTCCCACATCCATGAAGGTGTGGATTTCGTGAGTTGAATAACCAGTACATCAAAACAGGATTATAGTTTCAGGTCTAGAGTAGAGCACCTTAGTGACTGTATGTAACTGAACCCAAAATTAAAAGATAGGGAAAGGGATAAGAAAGGGGGGGGGGGGTTGTACTCAAAAACCAAGAATAAGTTTGTACAGGAATTAGATGTCGAGCTGCATTTAAGAGGTGCGGGAGAATTGATTTGCGGTAATGGCTTAGAGGGGTGGACGGCACATGCAGTAAGAACTCCAAAGGGGAGTCCTGTAAATCAACATCCAGGATAACTTATCTGTGCCTTAATATCTTGCCAAAAAGGGTCGGAGCCTCAGGCATTCCCACCAAATATGCAGGAAAGTGCCCCGAAGACCGCAGCCCCTCCAGCATGCGGCGGAGGCTGTCAGATAAATCCTGGCCAATGTCGTTGGGACTCTATACCAGCGAGTCAACAGCTTAAAGCTATTTTCTTGCATTTTAGTGTCTACTGAGCTCTTGTGAGTAAGCTGGTATAGGTGGCCCAACTGGGCTTCAGTGAATGTATGCTGTAGGTCTCTCTCCCATTCCCATATATATATTGGTTTGCCCTGGGACTCCGTGGACTGCAACATCTCGTAGAGCAAAGAAATAGAGTGGGGGATGGGGCCCTCAGATTTGCATAGTTTATTCAAAGCTAATTTGATTTCCACAGCTGGCTGTAAAAAAGAGAATTCTCCCAATCACATATTTACGAGGATGCCATTTTCTGGCTTTACACCAAGCAATAGAAGTCTTCCAGACCTTATGATAAATCTTCCTAGCTATAGCTTTTCTAGCATTCACTAGAGTAGACACCACTGGTCCCAAGATGCCACAGTCCTTTAAGACTCTGGCTTCAATAACCATGCCGTCAAATCTAGAGACTGTAAATTGTGGTGGAATATAGGACCTTGAGACAGTAGATCGGGCGACGTGGAAGCATCCATGGCCCGTTTATTGTCAGTCTCACAATCTCCGGGAACTAGGGCCTTCTGGGCCAGGCTGGTGCCACCAGAATGACTGAAACCCCCTCTCTCCGAATCCTGCGCAATAAATGTGGAAGGAGAGGGATCGGAGGGAAAGGATAAACCAGGGAGTACTGGCTCCATGGAACTATCAGAGCATCTGCTCCAATTGCCAGTGGATATGTTGTTTAACACATAAACTGCTGTAGCTTGTTGTTGAACCTGGATGCCAGTAGGTTGACCTCTGGCCATCCCAAACATTGGCAAATTTCCTGTAACACCTCTGGGTGTAGGGACCATTCCCCCGGGCAGATCTGCTGGCGGCTGAGATAAACTGACTTCCAGTTTTCTACTCCCGGGATATAGACTGCCGATATCATTGGCACATGTCCCTCCGCCCAGGCTAGTAAGTAGTTCACCTCCTTCAGAGCTGAATGACTCCTGGTACCGCCTTGGTGGTTTATATAGGTCACTGCCGTGGCATTGTCGGACTGAACCCTGATGGGGCAGTCCTGAAGCTCCACCGTCCAGGATTGTAGAGCTAGACCTACTGCCTGTAATTCTAGGACGTTGACGGACAGGGTCTTGCTCTGTCCCTGACCATTTCCCCTGGGCTGTTAGCCCGTCTAGCGTTGCTCCCCAACCTGAGAGACTGGCATCTTTAGTCAGTACTGTCCAAGTTACCAGGAGAAAGGATTTTCCCTTTTGCAGGTTCTGATCCTGCAACCACCAGTTTAGGCTTAAGCATGCCTGAGGAGATAAGCACATTGGATAATCCAGGGCTTTTCTTCCTCTGTTCCAAGCCAACAAGATGTCTTGTTGTAAAGGCCTGGAATAGAACTGGGCATAGGGCACTGCCTGGAAGGAGGATACCATCCTCCCTAGAAGACTCATACAGAGCCGAATGGAGGATTGTCTGGTGCCCCTTATCTGACGCACCTGATCGTTCAGGGCACAGATCCTTACTCTTGCTTGGACCGTGTTTAGAATCAGACCTAAATATAATTTAGACCTTGAGCTGGTCTCAAAGCTAACTTTTCGATATTTATGATCCAGCGTAAGCTTTTCAAATACCTCACTGTGTATATTATGCTCTGTTCTAAAGCCTGTAATGAGTGATTTCTGAGCAGGAGGTTGTCAAGATACCAGAGCACCAGGATCCCTTGGGCCCTTAAAAGACCCATTAATGGTGCTAGGACCTTTGTGATCACCCGGGGAGCTGTAGCAAGCCCGAAGGGTAGAGCCACAAACTGAAAATGAGGTTCCTGTACTGCAAAATGTAGGAACCTCTGATGAGGCTGAAAGATCGGTACGTGTAAGTATGCATCCTTTATCGATGGAGGCTAAAAAGTCTCCCCTCTGGAGTGAGGTTACTACTGAGCGGACAGACTCCATTCAAAAGGATTGTATCAATTGATACTTGTCAGAGACCTTAGGTCCAAAATAGGCCTTGTTTGGTTTCTGACCCGTAAACAGGTTTGAGTAAAACCCTGTGCCCCTTTCGGATACCGGAACCTCTACAAATCACTCCTTGACGCACTAGATGATGTAGTGCCTGAAGCAATAAGTTTCTTTTTGGAGAATCCGAGGGAACGCTGGATCACAGAAACCTCTAAAGGGGGCACCCCCCGTAACTCTAGCTTGTAACCGCAAGATATAAATTGAGGTGACCCACTCGTCCTGAATTGTTGTTTTCCAAATGTCCACAAAGTGCAGCAGCCTTCTCACCACCCGATGGAGTGGGGGCGTGCCCTCAAAAGGAGGGCTTGGTGTTGGGTTTAGAAGAATTTTGGACCCGGGGCCTTTTCTGGCCCTGGCCTTGCGGCTTGGCCCTGGCCCTAACGCCCTGTTGGCGGCGGAACCGCCCTGACGCTGAGACATTTGAGGAAGCAGTCCCTGGGTTTTTAAACTAGGGACGTTTGGTGCTTTTCTTCACAGGAAGTAGAGAACTTTTCCCTCCGGAAATCTTTTGGATATATTTGTCCAAGTGATCACCAAATAAACGTTCCCCATGAAACGGGAATAACTCCTTACAAAGGAAGCTGGGCTGACCAGTTCTTAAGCCATAAAAGTCTGCGCATATGTACAGACAAGAGAGCCAGACGAGAAACTTGCTGTATTGATTTCTTTAAAGCATCAACAGCAAAACACAGTGCTCAAGGAATATCTGTCTAACTTTCAGGCAGATCATCCTCCTGGTTAGGCCTATCCAGCCGTTCGACTTGATCCTTTACGGACTGGCAAATACCAATTGCTGCAACAGCTGGCTGTATAGCTGAACTAGCCAAAGAAAAGAAAGCCTGTAATAATAACTCCAATTTCTTGTCAACAGGGTCTTTCAAGCCCTGTGCATTATCTACCAGACAAGTTAAGTTCTTGTTTAAGGAAGAGACTGCTGCATCTACGGCTGGCATACTCCATTTTTTAACAAACTTTTCATCCACGGTATATAAAAGGGAAAAAAGTCCTGTCAGGATGTTCCCAATCAGCATACACCGCCTGTTCCAACAGGGGGTGTAACGGGATAGTCTGTGCGATCTGAAAAGGTCTCAGAGATCCCAAAGAGGACCGGGGGGCTCAGTCACCTCTGCAAGAGGCAACTTAAAGGCAGAGCGAACCATTTCGGTCAGAGTCAGGATCAAAAACCTCTGCGACTGAGAGGCAGACATCAACTGGATATTAGAGCTGCATGATTAATCATTAAGAATCGAAATTGCTATCTTTTTCCCTTCCCGATCTTCAAAACAGCAGGTTACGATTCTTTTTAACAAGTGCAGAGAGTTCTCACAGCTGGAAAAAAAAATCCAGGCAGCCTGCCAAGATTAATCACAAATAAGTAGAAACAAAGTATCTTTTCATTCTTTTATCAAAGGAAAGGACTCTGGCATGTAAATGAAGAAAGTTTAACCATTTAAAGACCAAACCTTTTCTGACATTTATTGCTTTACAAGTAAAAATCATTATTTTCTGGTAGAAAATTACTTGGAACACCCAAACATGATATTTTTTTTTTTTTTTTTAGCAGAGACCCTAGGGATTAAATTGTTGTTTCTTGCAATATTTTATGTCACACCGTATTTGCACAGCGGTTTTTAAAACACAATTTAAAAAAAGAAAATACACTTTAATAAAAAAAAAAATAAAAAAAAAAAAAAAAAAAGCCCAATTTTTTTTGTATAATGTGAAAAAAGATGTTACACCGTGAGAATCTTGAGAGAATCGTGATCTTTATTCTAAGCAAAAAATTGTGATTCTTATTTTAGCCATAATCGTGCAGCTCTACTGGATATCTTCTTGTTCAGATTGCTCGGAAGCAGACTCATCTGCCGGGCATTCCACCGAATCCTGAGCTTTAAGCTCTTCCCCATCCTCAACCCATTCCTGCTCCAGACGAGGAGACTCCGGGGAGGGGGATCTGTCATGCTTCCTGTCACCCTGCGGGATGGAGGCAATCATGTCGACAATCCTGTGCTCTAACCCAGCTAGGGCTGAGGACAGTTCATCCTTAGTGATAAAGGGTGAAGCAGCAGCGTTGACTGGAGGCACAATAACAGATAGTCGCAGCGGCTCAGATAGCACGGGAGCCTCTGGCCTTTCAGGGGATACAACTAGGTTCATCAGGAACCACTGATGACGTAGGTGTGTCCTTCCCTGTGTTGTTAGTCCCACTCCTCTTTTTGGAAGACATTTAATGCCGCAAACAATCCTGCTAAGCACCTTTAGCCTGCCAAGCAACACCTGGTGACTCACTTGACCCAAGTAAGGAGAAATGAACCACTGCAAGTGTCCCTAAGCTGCCTTCTGGAAGCACCACATGCTTGGCCTACACAACTTAAATAAGCTGGGTGCGCGCCGGAACGTTCTATGCGTGCATGCGTGGTCCCGGCGAGTGGGCGTGACTGTATTCCCGTGCAACGCGAATATTCGTGCGCCCAGATAAAAACTACGGTGCATGTGCGACAAATCCGCGTGCGCCATGGCCGCCAAACAAACTGCTGAGGCCACGCACGTGCGCCATGGCGAACCAAGGCTAAATGGACAGGTAAAAACAGCCAGACAAGCAAAAAAAGGTACACTTTGCAAACACCCACAGCTAGCCCCGAACTCCCCCGTATGGTCACCGCACACAGGTGTCCAGCCTTTAGCTAGCTTGACTGATTGTTACAATCACTGGGAGACCCCATAATAATAAATAAAGGGGTTTCACTTACCCATCCAGGCACAGGGCTACTTAGGAACTAAGGGCCCAATCTTCATCCTTCAATGCGGGTTCCTGTCACTTGGACCTTCAAGGACTGGGTACCCTTCCATGTTTTAGGGTCCACTTCCTTGGATCTGTACAGCACCCTGCAGGCAATGCCTTAGCGCTGTAGTGTCCAGGACTTCCACTCCGCAGGGTCCAACGCCCGGAGGCCACATTACAGGCCAAACCTCGCAGGATCTTGAGTCTTCTTTGCGAGGCTCTGGTACCATTTATCTAAGCATAAAAGCCTGTGTCAAATGGATCCGATTGGTCAATCCCTTGATTCATTTTTGGAACCGTTTGTGGGACTAAAGACCTGGAGCTCAGAGAGCTCAAACAAACCGTGCCATCCAACTTGCAGACACTGGTAAAAAAACAAAGTACTTCCTGCATGGGAGGGCTTATATAGGGGATCACTTCCTGTCTGAAGACCTTTGGTCTACCAGTGTCGATTCACCTAATGATGGAGTATAACCCAACAGGTAACGAATATTAGTCTGACTCTGTCCCATGATGTATGAAAAAGAAAAAGGAATTTTATTTGAAGGCTAGAAATATTTTTTATATCAAATCCCCTCAAATGCTGAAGATCATTCAAGGATATTTTCAGTTACTTACATTTTCCCTTGTTTTTGCTTATAGGAGACCTGAGCTCAGAGAAATACTGGAGGCTGCCATTGCTGACCTCATGCTAAAATTCTAGCTGCCTGGATGCCTCTGGTGTCAGTACTTTGGGACCCTTACCTGAAATAAGAACAGCAATCAGCAAAGTATTGAAGCCACTGGATCACATTAACAGCTATAGAAATAGTAGAAAAGCTAAGGCAGCGTCCATACTTCTATATAGGTTCTCTATAGTAGCAGTCTCAAACCTTTTTTGGTACCAGTGACCAGTTTCGTGGCAGCCAATTTTTCCAGGAATTGTGAAGGGGGGAATGAACATTCATGGAGTCCTTAGGCCCCTTCACACCACAACCCACGTATACAGTGACCACAGTCTAGGGCTGCAACTAACGATTATTTTCATAATCGATTAGTTGGCTGATTATTGTTTCTATTAATCGGTTAATAACCTTAAAAAAAGTGTGGTGTATAATTTAATGTGTAAAGTTTAAAAAGAGGCAATTTATTCTTCAAAATCTATATGCAGTGGTAAATATAAATAATCAACTATAAGATTAGGGAGCAAAATCTCTAATCCACTCTGAGAATAACAGACAGAGGAGATATACTGTATATACTATTGGAGGTTGAATCTGGTAAATATCATCAGACTCAGAGATCACATTTTTTATTTAGACCCCATTCACACTGAGGCACATGTAATGTGCCCTGCTCCCGCGTAATGTGCCCTGCCTCCTTGAAATGTGCCCTGCCTCCTTGAAATGTGCCCTGCTCCCACATAATGTGCCCTGCTCCCACATAATGTGCCCTGCTCCCACATAATGTGCCCTGCTCCCACATAATGTGCCCTGCTCCCACATAATGTGCCCTGCTCCCACGTAATGTGCCCTGCTCCCACGTAATGTGCCCTGCTCCCACGTAATGTGCCCTGCTCCCACGTAATGTGCCCTGCCTCCACGTAATGTGCCCTGCTCCCACGTAATGTGCCCTGCCTCCACGTAATGTGCCCTGCTCCCACGTAATGTGCCCTGCCTCCTTGAAATGTGCCCTGCCTCCTTGAAATGTGCCCTGCCTCCTTGAAATGTGCCCTGCCTCCTTGAAATGTGCCCTGCTCCCACGTAATGTGGCTTGCCTCCATGTAAAAGTTTACTTTAAATGTAATAGTAATGCCTTCTATTACCTCCAGTCTATCAGCCTCCACCTTCTCTGGGTTCAGATGCTGATCTTCCCTGCAGTCTTTAAAGTCATTTTTTTTTTTAAACAACCATGGTATACTACCTGCTCTGTGTAATGGTTTTGCACAGAGCAGCCTCGATTCTTCTCTTCTGGGGTCCCCCACCGATGCCTCTGGCTCCTCCTGTCTTTAGAGTGCCCCAATAGCAAGCTGCAAATTATAATATAGAGTGCCCCTATAGCAAGGTAAAAAAACTTCTGCTTTTAGACCCACTCACTTCCTGCCCAGGACTACATGTTCCATGAGGCATTGCTCCTCACACATTCACAAATTCTCAGGCACTTCCTGACATATATGGATGGTGTACTGAGCCGTATGTGTGCTGCACTGTATTTCCTGATATGTAAACAAATAATGCATTCTGTATGCAGGCCAAATAATCGGCTGGCCGATTAATCGATTATGAAAATAGTTGACAACTATTTTCATAATCGGCTGGCCGATTAATCGATTATGAAAATAGTTGACAACTATTTTCATAATCGATTAGTTGTCGCATAATCGATTAGTTGTCGATTAATCGATTAGTTGTTTCAGCCCTACCACAGTCCCCCTTTACAACCCAGTTCCCACTTTAACCACTTGCGGACCACCCACCGTCATTTTATGTAATGATTTTGAAGGAGGCTATCGTTGTTATGGCAGCAGCTAGCTGCCATATAACCCCGGTATCATCTTCAGCAGGCGGTCTGCTACAAGATAAAAGTGGTCTCTGCAGCGGATTCGCCGTGAGATCACTTTTATCAGCAGCGGGAGAGGGGCACCCCCTTCTGCCGCGATCTGGTGCCCTCCGCTGCTTACCGGAGCCGTCAGCAGCGGCGGAGGCGATGTGCCTGTCCCATTGCTGGACATGGAGACAAGTGAGGGGAAGATGGCCCCCACCAGTCTCCATATCACTGCAGGGCAGAAGCAACGTCATAACATCACTTCCGCCCATAGCTCTTAAAGGGCCATTTTTTTTTTTTTTCCATTTTTTTAAATGATAAAAATTACTTATTTTTTTGCACTTTAATGTAAATATACCCCAGGTGCTTTTTTCTATTACATGGGATGTTTACATTCCTTGTAATAGGAATAAAAGTAACACAATTTTAACTTTTTTAAAACCTTAAAAACAGTGTGTAAAAAAGTAAAAGTAAAATAAGAAAAAAAAAGTTTAAACGTGCCCCGTCCAGACGAGCTCGCGCGCAGAAGCAAACACATACGTGACTGCATATGAAAACTGTGTTCAAACCACACAAGTGAGTTATCGCCGCAATCGGTAGAGCAAGAGCAATAATTCTAGCCCTAGACCTCCTCTGTAACTTAAAACATGCCACCTGTAGAATTTTTTAAACGTTGCCCAAGGAGATTTTTAAGGGTAAAAATTTGTCGCCATTCCACGAGCGGGCGCAATGTTGGGTATCAATTTACTCATTTACTTCACAATAAATAAATTTGGATAACTTTACTGTTCTTTTTTTAATTAAAAAAAGTGTATTTTTCCCCCAAAAAAAAGTGTCAGTGTATTTTTTCCAAAAAAGTGTGCTTGTAAGATCGCTGCGCAAATACGGTGTGACAGAAAGTATTGCAACGACTGCCATTTTATTCTCTAGGGTGTTAGAAAAAAAATGTATAAATGTTTGGGGGTTCTAAATAATTTTCTAGCAAAAAAAAATGTTTTTAACTTGTAAACAACAAAACTCAGAAAGAGGCTCAGTCTTTAAGTGGTTAAAGCAGTCCCACATTGTCCTACACTTCCTTTCACAGCCCCCCCTTTACAGTACTGTGCCATTTTACATTAATGTAACGAGGGTTGCACTGTAAAGGGGCACGTTGATGTAACAGGGGCTGCACTGTGATGTAATGGGGACTGCACAGTAAAGGGGGACTGCGCTGTAAAAGGGGGTACTGTGATGTAAAGGGACAGTGTGATGCTTGCAGTGTTCCTTTACAGTGCAGTCCCCTTTACATCACAGTACCCCTTGCAATTACAGTCCCCATGTCACGGTGCACCTTGCAATCACAGTGCCCCTTGCAAACATAGCCCCTGTCACAGTGCTCCTTGCAATCACAGTGCCCCTGTCACAGTGCTCCTTGCAAACATAGCCCCCTGTCACAGTTCCCCTTGCAGGCATGCTTCTGTCCCCCCTTTCCTCTCTCACTGCCCCATTCCAGTGTCTGCTTCCCCTGCACAGTCCTACCTGTGGCAGGGTAGAGGCAGTTTTCAGCCATATGTCTTCTCCCGGGGCTCCCCCCCATCCACCAATGTTAACCTGTCAGCAGGGCAGGGGGCAGGAAGAGCTGCAGATCTGGATGGAGGGCGGTAGCTGCCAAAACTTAACAAGCATGTGATTACAAGCTTGTTAATATGAAAGTCTCGCGCCCCCTGCCCTGCTGACAGGTTAACGGCGGCGGAGCGGTAGACGTGGGAGAAGACACACGAGCTCAGTGACACAGCTGCACAGGTGGTGAGCGGCAGCCACGGTCTGTGATAGTGATGTCAGACTGCAGTCACCGCTCATCTCTCATTGCGCGGCCCAGCCATCCACAGGCCCAGGGGAACTCGGCTCTATAAGGCTTCCCTTAAAATTAACCAGTTAGAACATGTAATATAGGAGACAGTAGCGTTGTACTGTGCAAGGGTTTATTCACACCAAAGTAAAAAAGCTGCGTTCAAATCTGTTACAGTGGGGCAAAAAAGTATTTAGTCAACCACCAATTGTGCAAGTTCTCCCACTTAAAAAGCCTGTAATTGTCATCATAGGTATACCTCAACTGAGACAAAATGTGGAAACAAATCCAGACAATCACATTGTCTGATTTTTGAAGGAATTTATTTGCAAATTATGGAGGAAAATAAGTATTTGGTCACCTACAAACAAGCAAAATTTCTGGCTCTCATAGACCTGTATCTGGCCTCTGTCCTCCACGCATTACTTGTATTAATGGCACCTGTTTGAACTTGTTATCAGTATAAAAGACACCTGTCCACAACCTCAAACAGTCCCACTCCAAACTCTACTATGGTGAAGACAAAAGAGCTGTCGAAGGACACCAGAAACAAAATTGTAGACCTGCACCAGGCTGGGAAGACTGAATCTGCAATAGGCAAGCAGCTTGGTGTGAAGAAATCAACTGTGGGAGCAACAATTAGAAAATGGAAGACATATAAGACTAGAGGTTAACCGATATGGGTTTTTCTCTGGCCGATGCTGCTACCGATATTTAGAAATTGGGGCGGCTGATGGCAGAGATATGATGCCGATTTTTGTGGCCGATATTTTAGGCCGATTTAAAAAAAAGAAAAAACCTCACCCACTCCTCCCTGCTTGCTCCTGTCACTCTACGACACACTTGATGTCCTTAGTACAAATGGCACTGGTTGGCTGTGGCAGGTGGCACTGTTTGGTACTGGCAGGTGGCACTGGTTTGGAACTGGCAGGTGGAACTGGTTGGCACTGGTTTGGAACTGACAGATGGCACTGGTTGGCACGTGGCACTGGTTTGGAGCTGACAGATGGCACTGGTTGGCACTGGCACGTGGCACTGATTGGCAGGTAGCACTGACAGATGACACTGGCAGGTGGCACTGATTGGCAGTGGCACTGGTTGGCACTGACAGGTGGCACTGGTTGGAGGAGGCACCAATTGGCGGTGGCACTGGCAGGTACTAGGTGGTACTGATTGGCAGTGGCACTGGAAGGTGGCACTGGCAGGCATTGGCAGGTGGCACTATTGGCACTGGCAGGTGGCACTGGCACTGACAAATGGCACTGATTGACACTGGCAGGTGGCACTGACAGGTTTCACACTGAGCCGAGTGTAAACTGTGTGTGAAACTAACAGAGAAGAGCTGTCAGAATTGAGCTTAATGTCGGGGTTGGCGGTACCCGGCTGGGGTGGGCGGGACCCAGCAGCTATCAAACAGCAGCCAATGATTGGGCTCCTTAAGAAAAGGGGCGGGGTCACATACTCATAGCGGCCCGCCCAGATCCCATCCTCTTGGCTGTGTTTGATAGCTGCTGGGTCACGCCCACCCCCGACATCAACCTCAATTCTGACAGATCCCCTCTCTCTGTCAGTTTCACATACTCAGCGGCTCTCGCAAGCATCAAGCGCCGCACTGAGTGTGGAGAGGGGAGGAGGAATGGCCACCAGTGTTAAATATCGGCCTAATTTAGATAATAATCATCCCATGCCGATTTATCAAAAATGGCCAAATATCGGCCGGCCGATATATCGGTCGACCTCTATATAAGACCACTGATAATCTCCCTCGATCTGGGGCTCCACGCAAGATCTCACCCTGTGGGGTCAAAATGATCACAAGAACGGTGAGCAAAAATCCTAGAACCACACAGGGGGACCTAGTGAATGACCTGCAGAGAGCTGGGACCAACGTAACAAAGGCTACCATCAGCAACGCACTACCCCGCCAGGGACTCAGATCCTGCAGTGCCAGACGTTGTCCCCCTGCTTAAGCCAGTACATGTCCGGGCCCATCTGAGGTTTGCTAGAGAGCATTTGGACGATCCAGAAGGGGATTGGGAGAATGTCATATGGTCAGATAAAACCAAAGTAGAACTGTTTGGTAGAAACACAACTCATCGTGTTTGGAGGAGAGAGAATGCTGAGTTGCAACCAAAGAACACCATACCTACTGTGAAGCATGGGGGTGTTTCTCTGCAAAGGGAACAGGACGACTGATCCGAGTACATGAAAGAATGAATGGGGCTATGTATCGTGAGATTTTGAATGAAAACATCCTCCCATCAGCAAGGGCATTGAAAATGAAACGTGGCTGGGTCTTTCAGCATGACAATGATCCCAAATACACCGCCTGGGCAATGAAGGAGTGGCTTCGTAAGAAGCATTTCAAGGTCCTGGAGTGGCCTAGCCAGTCTCCAGATCTCAACCCCATAGAAAACTTTTGGAGGGAGTTGAAAGTCCATGTTGCCCAGGGACAGCCTCAAAACATCACTGCTCTAGAGGAGATCTGCATGGAGGAATGGGCCAACATACCAGCAACAGTGTGTGACAACCTTGTGAAGACCCAACAGAAAACGTTTGACCTCTGTCATTGCCAACAAAGGATAAATAACAAAGTATTGAGATGAACTTTTGATAGACAAAATACTTATTTTCCACCATAATTTGCAAATAAATTCTTTCAAAAATCAGACAATGTGATTGTCTGGAATTGTTTCCACATTTTATCTCTCATAGTTGAGGTATACCTATGATGACAATTACAGGCCTCTCTCGTCTTTTTAAGTGGGAGAACTTGCACAATTGGTGGCTGACTAAGTACTTTTTTGTCCCTCTGCAAATGTACATTTTCTTCATGGTTAAGAAAGCATAAGTATTGTATAATATGGGCCCAGGCACAAAACTGTGCTTTGCCCAGTAATTGTATACTGTAATCTGCTAATTAAAATCCTAAATTGAAAATTCTGCATCCACAGTCAGCATTTCTGTGTAATTTATGCACGTTTGCATGTAATAACACCTATACATGCTGGGATTAAAATGTGTTAGAAAAATGAAAGATAATTTTTTTTTTATAGATGTGAATGTATTACGGACACAACTAAACAAGTGTAAGCTGAAGAACTTTATGGACCATTACAATATACTTGAGTAGGGTTAGGCTTAAAAAAGGCCACGTCTCTGGTTCAATCAATGCACTAATCTCAACTTGCACGTTTCTGTAGAAATGACTGTACATATAAACGGGTGCTGTAGCGACCAACGGCTGGAACCATGTCAAGTCAAGGAAAATAAATGTTACCAGCACACCAAGGATCTCCAGAGTGGGTCCAGAGCATTAATCAGTGTTCACATCGTTACAGCAGATTGCAACCTTTCGGAGCCACGCAGGACCCCTTCATCAGGCTTGTGATCAAGTTCAAAGGAAAAAAAAAAATTACCAAACAAAAAGTTGCATCCTCAGAACCCCAAGGTCAGCTATAGATGGTTCACATCTCAGCTGGTTCAGTACCAAATTAGATCCACTAGCAATAATCACTCTTCTCCCGGCCGGGATGGTGCCCGGGAGAACACAATAGCTCCGCGGGAGGAATTCCGTCATCAACACTGATTGTGTTGATGGGGGAAATCAAGCAAATTTTTTCCCTGCAAACCATGGTTGCACCATGTATGGCCTGCGAGAGCCTGCAGTTGATCAAAAGGAAGGTAAAAAGACATTATAAAGCATGAACCACTTTTTTCCTGTTCCCCAAAGGTAGACACACCCTGAACAACAATTTTCAGTGTTTTAGTTTATACAAATTAAAAACCAGTAATCTTTGGCACAGTTAAAAACACATGCAGCTAATTATGAAGCAATCTACTGAGTAGGCAGGCCAGAACTAGTTGTTATAGAAGACTACATTTTTTACTGTTCATACTGTACAAAAACAAAAAACAAAAACACATACCCCTTTCTGTATGTGGAGATTAAACCTCTTTTCCTCTAGAATAAAATAAGTTCAAACTGTTTTAATAACCCATTACTTCCATACCTTGCTTTACACTGTTATGTATATAAAATATTGATAGCACAGAAAAATTAAATAGAAGTTTCCTGGGTTTTTGGGACATTTTACTGGATCGATGTGGATGTATAAATGGACTTGAACTTTTTTTACATTGTGAATACAATACATTTCTATTGTTTACCATTTCTTCACAGTCTGCACTATCCATATTGTCATGGCCAAAAATATTGGCACCCCTGCATTTCTGTCAGATAATGCACCCATTCTCCCAGAAAATTGTTACAATTACAAATGTTTAGGCATTCTTATGTTTATTTCTTTTGTTTTTATTGGTATGATACAAAAAAGTGGAGAAACAAAAAAGCAAAATCTGACATATACAACGCAAAACTCCAAAAATGGGCTGGACAAAATCATTGGCACCTTCACAACATTGTAAGAAATAATTGCATTCCAAGTTTGTGATGCTCCTGTAATTTGTAATTAAGCCCTTGCTGACTAGTTCTGGGAGGCCGTCACATGACGGCCCCTGGGATCGCGCCCACTGCGGGGTACGGGCAGCTAGCTCTGTAATCACAGTGTCCAGAGGAAAGAGGAGGTACGCGGCCGCTCTTTGTAATTCCACTGCACAGAGCAGGTAAGTACAGACATGTTTGTTTGTTTTTTGTTTTGTTTTTTAATTTACCTTTACAATCACTTCAAGAAATTTCAAGTGCACGCTTTGAATATCACCTTAAGGATCATACACTGGGACTGTCTTGTCTTTTTGCACTCTCTTCATGCACTGATGTTATGAATTGTCATATAAACCCTTTATACAATTAGGAGTTATGAATCGCTATATGCACTTTAATATATGATTATTGACAGTGCAACACTTTTTTTTCCTATAGAAATGAAGGGGTGCCAATATTTTTGGCCATGACTGTAGGGAATTGAGCAGGCACTAAGATCATCAGGAAATATACAGCAACATCCACAAACTTATATAAAATTGTAGCACACATTCCATAGAAGAACAAAGTCAGGAAGGTCTTAATATCAGGATAAGTAGGAAGATGTAACACTCAGCTCTAAGGATGAGTGTTGCATATTCTTTAACCCCTTGGAGCCGGCACCTCCCAGGCCTTTAAGGTATTTAGGATGCCAGGAGGTAGGGCAGGGTTTAAGATCATGTGAATGAGCACTCTCGGTACAGCTGTATTTGTACTAATGCACACAAATATGAGCCTACTCTGTGCCAAGGCCCACCCCCGAGACGCCGCACATTTGCGCTTGTTTGGCACCAAGGGGTTCTAATCCCTTCCCTAAGCCAAGAGAGGATGATGAACAAATAATGCTAATTCTGTTGGTTCCTGATGACGCATTTCGATTTCATAAGAATATTACAAATCTCTACCCAAAGCAGCAATTTGAGGTTTAAAAGAAAATATTCAAACATAGAACAAGCAGCACACTTGAAGAGCAATTATAGGAGGATAAAATAACTCAACAATATAACGGTATTATAATACACAGCTATTGGACGATGTCTTGTTACTAGGCTTGCACCGCTACTAGTATTGGTGCCGATAACGAGCATTTGCACGAATACTTGTACTCGTGCAAATGCTCCAATGCTTAATCAGATACCTGGGCAGCCTCACATGTGATCAGTGCGGAGGTGGGAGTAGTTACAAGCACCAATCTTCCTGTATACAGTATCTCACAAAAGTGAGTACACCCCTCACATTTTTGTAAATATTTTTTATCTTTTCATGTGACAACACTGAAGAAATTACACTTTGCTACAATGTAAAGTACTGAGTGTACAGCTTGTATAACAGTGTAAATTTGCTGTCCCCTCAAAATAATTCAACACACAGCCATTAATGTCTAAACCGCTGGCAACAAAAGTGAGTACACCCCTAAGTGAAAATGTCCAAATTGGGCCCAATTAGCCATTATCCCTCCCCGATGTCATGTGACTCGTTAGTGTTACAAGGTCTGTGGTGTGAATGGGGAGCAGGTATGTTAAATTTGGTGTTATCGCTTTCACTCTATCATACTGGTCACTGGAAGTTCAATGTGGCACCTCATGGCAAAGAACTCTGAGGATCTGAAAAAAAGAATTGTTGCTCTACATAAAGATGACCTAGGCTATAAGAAGATTGCCAAGACCCCGAAACTGAGCTGCAGCACGGTGTCCAAGACCATACAGTTTAACAGGACAGGTTCCACTCAGAACAGGCCTCGCCATGGTCCACCAAAGAAGTTGAGTGCACATGCTCAGCGTCATATCCAGAGGTTGCCTTTGGGAAATAGATGTATGAGTGCTGCCAGCATTGCTGCAGAGGTTGAAGGGGTGGGGGGGTCAGCCTGTCAGTGCTCAGACCATACGCCGCACACTGCATCAAATTGGTCTGCATGGCTGTTGTCCCAGAAGGAAGCCTCTTCTAAAGAAGATGCACAAGAAAGCCCACAAACAGTTTGCTGAAGACAAGCAGACTAAGGACATGGATTACTGGAACCATGTCCTATGGTCTGATGAGATCAAAATAAACGTATTTGGTTCAGATGGTGTAAGGCGTGTGTGGCGGCAACCAGGTGAGGAGTACAAAGGCAAGTGTGTCTTGCCTACAGTCAAGCATAGTGGTGGGATTGTCATGGCCTGGGGCTTTATGAGTGCTGCTGGCACTGGGGAGCTACAGTTCATTGAGGGAACCATGAATACCAATATGTACTGTGACATACTGAAGCAGAGCATGATCCCCTCCCTTCAGAGACTGGGCCGCAGGGCAGTATTCCAACATGATAATGACCCCAAACACACCTCCAAGACGACCACTGCCTTGCTAAAGAAGCTGAGTGTAAAGGTGATGGACTGGCCAAGCATGTCTCCAGAACTAAACCCTGTTGAGCATCTATCTGTGGGACATCATCAAACGGAAGGTGAGGGAGCGCAAGGTCTCTAACATCCACCAGTTCTGTGATGTTATCATGGAGGAAGTGGCAACCTGTGAAGCTCTGGTGAACTCCATGCCCAAGAGGGTTAAAGCAGTGCTGAAAAAATAATGGTGGCCACACAAAATATTGACACTTTGGGCCCAATTTGGACATTTTCACTTAGGGGTGTACTCACTTTTGTTGCCAGCGGTTTAGACATTAATGGCTGTGTGTTGAGTTATTTTGAGGGGACAACAAATTTACACTGTTATACAAGCTGTACACTCACTACTTTACATTGTAGCAAAGTGTCATTCCTTCAGTGTTGTCACATGAAAAGAAAAGAAAAGATTTACAAAAATGTGGGGGGTGTACTCACTTTTGTGAGATACTGTAGCTTTCAATAAAGCAGCTGACAGACGCTTCTCCTCCCTCCCGCACCTTTCAGATGCTTTATTGAAAGCTATACAGGTAGATTAGTGCTTTTAACTGCCACCACCACACCGATCACCCCCAACTGTCCCGTATCCTCATCAGGTCCCCCCCCCCCGTCATCAGTGCTGCATATTAGTGCCATTGTCACAACATTAAAAAAAAAAAAAAAAAAAAAGTATCAGTAATTGGTATTGGCGAGTACTTAAAAAAAGTATTGCTACTTTTACTCGGTCTTAAAAAAGTGATATCGATGCAACCCTACTTGTTAGATACTGATTTTCTATTCTATGGTCATGGAACACAAACAATATAGATTATCTCCCAATGCTCCCACCAGATGGGATAGCGAGTAATTACATCCATATGTTCTCCAATATCCATTGACCATTCATGATCCTGTAAACTTGGGCATGAAACAGCATTCTCATATTTGGCAATACATAATTATATGAAATTCGATTTAACAGAGCTATAAACAAAAAAGTTACTGCCAAAAAAAATATTACATATAGGTCCATTCAAACCCACCATGTACAAAGTTACATGCAGACCTTACTACAGTATTACCTTGCAGAAGTCACATCACAGTGGAATGAGCAAGTTGAGGAACCCACCAAGAAATGCAATTGTAAATCAGATATTCAAAATACCTCCTTTGTTCTCTTGCACTGTATGGCAGATGTTCATGCATAGATTTATGCATCAAAAGCTGCCAGTGAGCACGGTTTCCATATTATAAGCTTGGTATTGGGAAATACAACTATATGGCAGACACTTACACAGTAACATATGTCTGTATAATTGTTATTCCAAGTCTTATCTAAAATACATAAACAATGTAACATTAAGCTATACACAAATCATCCGAGTTCCCATTTGGTACACAGAATAGTCAGACATTTCCAGCCATTTAACACAACATCGGCAATACCCAGACAGATCCTTTGGCAACACACGTGGACTGAGTTGTTTGTCTAATGTCTGTAAAGAACACAGCTCAAATCTTCAAAGGAGCCATGGATTTTTCTGAAAAAAATTATCCAAATACTCCCTATCTTGGGTGCCCTTGTCTAGTGGCTCATCCACACACGTGTGTGCGCACACACCCCAACACAGACTTTAGGAAGTAGACACTGCCATTGTCACCATAAGTGGAGAAAGAATGGTGTCACCGCTGGCTTGAGGCTTAGGGGATCCATTCATAAAGCAGTGGCATTGCCTTACTACTACTTTAAATAAATAAATACAAGAGCGCCACACATTTATAAATCACTATAGCGTACTTTACAAATTTGCATTGTAGATTTAGCAGTGTTTTTTTGGGAAATAATAGACTTTAATTAATTTAAAAAAATACAACACAATATATACCCCGATTTTTTGTAAAATATTAAAATGATAAATAGACACCTAACATGTCACACTTTTAAATTGCGCATGCCTTGTGGAATGGCGACAAACTACGGTACTTAAAAATCTCCATTGAAGACACTTTAAAAATGTTTACAGGTTACCTGCTTAGTTAGAGGCGGTCTAGTGCTAGAATCATTGCTCTTGTTCTAATGATACCTGACGTGTGGTGTAAACACAGTTTATATACAGTGGATAAAAAAAAAAGTCTACACACCCCCCGTAAAAATGTCAGGTTTCTGTGATATAAAAAAATTGGACAAAGATAAATAATTTTAGAACTTTTTCCACCTTTAATGTGACCTATGAACTGTATAACTCAAATGAAAAACAAACTGAAATCTTTTAGGAGGGCGAAGTAAAAATAAAAAAATAAAATAATGTGGTTACATAAGTGTGCACACCCTCTTATAACTGGGGAAGTAGCCATGTTCAGAATTAAGCAATTACATTCAATTACATTAATGTTAAAATAGGAGTCAGTACACACCTTCCATCATTTAAAGTGCCTCTGATTAACCCCAAATAAAGTTCTGCTGTTCTAGTAGGTCTTTCCTAACATTTTCTTATTTACCTCCTACAGCAAAAGCCATGGTCCCCAGAGAGCTTCCAAAGCGTCAGAGGGATCTCACTGTTAAAAGGTATCAGTTAGGAAAAGGGTACAAAAGAATTTCCAAGGCATTAGATATACCATGGAACACAGTGAAGACAGTCATCATCGAGTGGAGAAAATATGGCACAACATTGACATTTTGAATAACTGGACGTCCCTCCAAAATTGATGAATAGACGAGAAGAAAACTGGTCACGGAGGCTGCCAAGAGGCCTACAGCAAAATTAAAGGAGCTGCAGGAATATCTGGCAAGCAGGGGCGTACTGACCATTCGGGCACTTGGCGCTGCCCGAGGGCCCGGCCAGCGGGGGGCCCCACAGGGAGCTAAGAGCGGGATCAAACTGCAGCAGCGGTCCCTTTTGAAAGCGACTAGGAGAAGCAGGTCTTACAGATTTGGCTGTTATGAAAGAAATCTGAAGTAGCAGTGGATCGGCACAAGAAGATGAACGTCAAAGGATCGGGTGTGGTGAGCTACAGATGACTCCTTACACAGGCTTGTGTCTCAACTGAGTGACAGTCAGTGTATACATCTCCTCCTGACTCTGCTCCTTATCTGTGCACTCACTATCTCTGACCAGCCATGGTTTTCTCCCAGTACACTGATCTATTTAACCCTTGATACACCAACCAGTTTTACAATTTATGAGCTTGATGCTCCACGGATTTAAATACTGTACTGGCTCCAAAGCTCATACAGTGGCTGACAGACATACAGTATATCTATTCTCCCAGTCTCATGAAGGGAGATGAGCTGCTCAAACATGCATTTTCTGTTTACTAACCTGCTTACCTGCTAACTCCTTCAAACCCAGCAATATACTTCAGCTTTTATTTTATGTTGGTACTTTGGTACTCTGCCACAATCTGCTTCAATATTTCCCTGCTCACTCCTGCAAATGCTGTTAAATAGAACAGAACATGCACTTATTGCTTGCACCTCTGCATATTGCTGCGATTTCCTTATCTCTGTGATCCACAGTATATGACAGAATGCACTAAAATGCCAAGTCACATCTATTTTGATCATTTCTGCTTTCAATTCTCATTCAAAGGTGTTCACATAATGATTTCCTCATATAACTGGACATTAATGCTCTGTATAACATATATGCCACATCAGTCTTCAGTGAATGAACTTGATGACATCTTCAGTTTGAGTTTGTTATTACAGTCATTCAAAGAGAATTCCTATAGGCGCACTGTTATCAGGGAGCATTCGGTGCACAAATATTCTGAAGTAATAACAAGGAATTCCCTCTATTATCCATGCAGTAATTATCCATGATATGCATTGGTATAGCTTGTTACAGCGACCACACATACATTTTGAGTTGGTGCTTAAAGTCAATATTTGAACGCTACTTACTGTATCATTATTGTTTTTGTGTATGTATCCTCCTATAGGGGGCCTAGGCACACGAGGGGGCCCAGACAGCAAGGGAATCAGTGCAGCAGACAGGTGAGGGCCAATAACAGTACGATACCCTGTGCAGCAGCTAAAAGCAAGATTTTCACCCTCCCGCCAGCTTTCAGCTGCTGCAGGAAGACACATATTTAGGGCATTGTTCCTGTAACTGCCCCTCGCCACGCCACACTGATCGCCCTCTTTGTCCTGCCCACATCCAATTCCCCCTGCTGTATGCCCCCCTGTGTGCCCTGGCTCCCTTCCCCTTTCCTACATGCTTCCCTGTCCCGCTGGCTGCTGCAGGTAACATGGGGATGTTTAGGGTGGAGAGCAGTGAAAGGGGGCAGAATATATGTCATTTACCGGCCTATTCCTTTTCTGAATGGACACAGTGAGTGATCTGTACTGATCACTCTCTGTGTTCATTCATAACTGAGCATAATAAACTTTTGCTTTGCTTCAGTTTATGAATGAACAGAAGCCTCTGTTTCCTGTTCATTCATCTTCAGTGCATCTGAGGCTACAGAGAAAGGAATTAAAAAATCTGTCCTCAATTCCTTACCTTGTCTCAAAGGTGAGATGTCAGAATGCTGATATCTCATCAATGCCACCCCCTGCCAACAGAATTGTAGAAAGGGGAAAAAAAAAAAAAAAAACAGTAATTTTTAAAATTCATAAAAAATCATTCATCATCATTAAAAAACATAAAAGGACTCATTCACGTGAGTTCTCTTGCCCACACAGCGTGAATAAGTGGTTTTTGTGGCTGGAGCCATCTGCTACTCTGAGGATGCAGCATCTGTATGAACAAAGCCACAGGTCCTAATTTGGTAAGTGTGTGGGTGAGTGGCCCCAAATACACACTGCCAGTGTTTGGAGGCCATACACCTCCATCCACACACCGGTCAAATTATGACCTGTGGCTGTGTTCATACAGTTGCTGCATCCCCATAGTGTAACATAGGCTTCCTGCACACAGCAATAGCCACATAAAAACAAAAAACAAACCACTGATTCACACAGTACAGGCCGCAGCATGTACAGTGCCCTGCAAAAGTATTCACCCCCCTTAGTATTTTTCGTGTTTTGTTGCCTCACAACCTGGAAAGGTTTTGCATCATTTAATTTACAGAACATGCACACAACTTTGAAGATGTTGTTTTTTTATTGTGAAGCAAACAACAAATAGGACAAAATAACAGAAAAAGTCAATGTGCATAACTATTCACCCCCCTAAAGTTAATACTTTGTAGAGCCGCCTTTTGCGGCTATCACAGCTCTGAGTCACTTTGGATAAGTCTCTATGAGCTTGCCACATCTTACCACTGGGATTTTTGCCCATTCCTCCTTGCAAAAAACTACTCCAGCTCCTTCAAGTTGGATGGTTTGCGCTTGTGCTTGTCCTGCTGGAATGTGAACCCCCGTCCTAGCCTCAAATCACACACAGAGTGGTACAGGTTTTGCTCAAGAATATCCCTGTATTTAGCACCATCCATCTTTCCCTCAATTATGACCAGTTCCCCAGTCCCGACTGCTGAAAAACATCACCACAGCATGATGCTGCCACCACCATGTTTCACTGTGGGGATGGTGTTCTTTGGATGATGTGATGTGTTGGGTTTGCGCCAGACATACCGTTTTTTTGATGGCCGAAAAGTTAAAATTTAGTCTCATCAGACCAAAGCACCTTCCTCCATACATTTTGGGAGTCGCCACACAAACGTGCCATTTTGTTTTTTGCTGAAAGTAATAGCTTTATTCTGACCACTCTGCCATAAAGTCCAACTCTATGGAGAGTACGGCTTATTGTCGTCCTATGTACAGATACTCCAGTCTCTGCTGTGGAACTCTGCAGCTCCTCCAGGGTTACCTTAGGTCTCTGTGCTGCCTCTCTGATTAATGCCCTCCTTGCCAGGTCCGTGAGTTTTGGTGTGCGTACATCTCTTGGCAGATTTTCTGTTGTGCCATGTTCTTTCCATTTGGTTATGATAGATTTGATGGTGCTCCTAGGGATCATCAAAGATTTGGATATTTTTTTTATAACCTAACCCTGACTTGTACTTCTCAACAACATTGTCCCTTACTTGTTTGGAGAGTTCCTTGGTCTACATTGCAGCATTTGGTTAGTGGTGCCTCTTGGTTAGGTGTTGCAGCCTCTGGGGCCTTTCAAAAATGTATGTATATGTAATGACAGACCAAGTGACACTTAGATTGCACACAGGTGGACATCATTTCACTAATTATGTGACTTCTGAAGGTAATTGGTTGCACCAGAGCTTTTTATGGGCTTCATATCAAAGGGGGTAAGGTAAATACATACACATGCCAATTATTATATTCAGATTTTAAAAAAATATTGAACTAAAAGCTGTAATGTAACAAAAATAGGTAAGGGGGTGAATACTTCTGCAAGGCACTGTAAGTGAATGAGGCCCAATACCTCATTTACACACAGAACTGTATTAAGTTAAGGCTCCATGCACACAAGCATTTTTTAAGCTCCTAGAAGTGGTTATTATCAAGCTAAATAGTGTTATTCTATGTGTCCATGCAGGCTACTTTAGGCTATTAGCATTTTTTGAGCTTCAGCGTCTAGGAGCAAAGAAAACATTGTTTTTGTAGAGTTTCTTGGAGCACTTTTGCAGCAGAGGTGCTTCTACTAGCAATTTTTGAGCATTTTCCCCTTTAAGGAAACTGCAAAAACGCTAATAACACGTCAAGCCAAAGTGTAATCTCAATAACCAGTGTCCATTTCTCCTCTTTGCACAGGCAGAGCCTCGCACTACCACAATTGATATAATGTTACATATAACATTTGCATACCTATTAAAACCATATGGGCTTTTGACTGAGCCATCAATGATTTGGGGCTTATTCTTGCTTCCCCTGACAACAATGATGTGGTGCTTCTTTTACTCCCACTGACATTAAGCATGTTATATGCATGTCTTCCCCTGGTTTTATTACCATACATATGGCTATCAGCATCCTACAACCTTGGGTTCTAACTGCCATGCATGAGCTTTGAGCACTTCGTACAGCCTGGATGGAACAGTGTGTTGATTTAGATGCAGCCCCCAACTCAACTTGTGGATACTAATGTGGCCCTTGGACCCTTTTATATTGGACACCAGTGATCTATACAATAATAAGAAAAGAATATAAATGTGCACATTTGTTTGCTTGAACACATGGCTCCAGGGTAGAATCTCTAAAAATCCAGGTTTAAAGGGTTAACAGTTTGGTTAGGGGTGGTGCCAAGTTTTCCATGTTGAGTGGAAAAGAAGTATACTGAATTACTACTTTAGGTACCAGAATACCAAGAGAATAAGAAAACACTGCGCTCTAATAGCAAAAATAAAATATATGTGAGCCAGCAGCTGCATACATTGTGACAAACAATAATTGGTAAATGGGAAAAAAATGCAGCGCTAAGAAGTAATAAGAAGTTAGGGTGTAGTGAAACAATTAAGTAAGAGATGCTGTACTGAACAGTAAAGCATATGTGCAAAAACCATAAGTGAAATGAAATGAACCAACACAGTATAAAGTGTCCACATATGGTAAATGGATGATTCCAAACTCAAATTATTAAGAGGAACTGGTATGGACCAAAAAATGATGTGAAACTAGAAAATAAAGTCAATGGTGCACGGTGTGGATCTGTGACTGAGTCAACAACGGGGTACAGAACTTCCGTAGCTGTAAACCAACATTTCGCGTTTCGACCAAGGGGGTCTTCAACAGGGGCTGTTGACGACCCCCTTGGTCGAAACGCGTCGGGCGATCTCCCCTTCCTTACGCTGCTTAGATTTTATTTTAATTGTGATCACTTTTATCCATTTTTTGTATGGTATTTTTAGAAATAAAAATCCCTGGTTTACCTGCACTATGCAGAAGCTTTTTATTTTTTATTTGCATATTATCCCGATGCAAGAAACTGCCTTCCAGTAGCCCTACTTCCATCACGGGGTCTGGATCAAATCTGTCCCCGGCTTCTCCTTGGAACACATCCTTGAGGTCTATTGGCTGATATCCAGTTGGCGGCCCTTCCTGATGTTTCTTCACCCCACCAGAGAAGTCAAGAAGGGAGACAGAGGTTCCACCGTTCCGGATATCGTTTTCCAGCCTAGGTTTGGCTCCATGCACCATTGACTCCATGTCATATGACAGTGGAGTCCACGTCATCTGGTAAGAGTACCCATCTTATCTTACTTCCTGATGTTTTCATTCTGATGCCCCATATCGAGATGTTGGTTTACAGCTACGGAAGTTCTGTACCCCGTTGTTGACTCAGTCACAGATCCACACCGTGCACCATTGACTTTATTTTCTAGTTTCACATCATTTTTTGGTCCATACCAGTTCCTCTTAATAATTTGAGTTTGGAATCATCCATTTACCATATGTGGACACTTTATACTGTGTTGGTTCATTTCATTTCACTTATGGTTTTTGCACATATGCTTTACTGTTCAGTACAGCATCTCTTACTTAATTGTTTCACTACACCAGAATACCAAGACCTTTTTTATATTTATTAAAGGCACAACTCTTCTGTTCACATAGATATCTTTAATAGTGTGAATGCCTTTTGCCTGTTAAGTCTCCCATCTGGAAGATGTGAGGCCACTAGGGAACACGGTTATGAAAAAATGGGAATTGTTTGTCATTTAACAGCATTCTGAAACCAGAGATCTAGACTGTGAGCGATACATGGTGAAAGGATTTTTAAAAACAGGTTAAGCCTCCGATTTAACCCATTTAGTTGATGTATAGGCTTTTCTTTAAGCACTTCCCACCCGCCCACTGTACCTAAATGGCGAGGTGGGAGTTTCATCAATCTGAGTCGACGCACCATTATGTCATTTAGAAAGGGAGGCTGTTCTTCGAATACAGCCCATCACAGATCGGTATAGGATCACTGTGATTGGCCCTCCCGATCACATGATGGCTGTGCGCAATCACAGCCTCCACAGTGTAAACAAACATGTGTCTCTGTCAGTTCTCCCCGCTGAGCTCAGTGAGAGCTTTGTGGGGGGGAATACTGCAGCCTGTGCTGACAGCTCTCTGTGTAAGGGATGATTTTACACAGAGAGCTGTCACAGATCACACAGACTGCAGCCATCCCCACACAGTACACCAAGCACCACTGTCCCTGTCCCATGAACATCTGTCCAACACAAACATCTGCAATAGTGTTCCATGGCACCATCAACATCTGTCAGTGTCCGCCGGTGGACGATCAACATCTGTCAAAGTGTACAAGTGCACAAAAACATCTGCTAGTGGACCAGTGTCTCACCAATATGTAAATAAAAAATTAAGGGCACCCCCATCCCCCATGAAAAGGCGAACGCAAACGTAAATGACAATCGCACCACACAAGTGAGGTATCGCCACGAACGCCAGCATGAGAGCAATAATTCTAGCACCAGACATCCTCTGTAAGTCTAAACTGGGAACCAATACAGGCTTATAAAGGGTTGCCTAAAGAGATTTTTAAATCCCTGCGCTTGGCGCCATTTTACAAGCATGTGTATTTTTTAAAGCGCAGCATGCTTTGTATGCATCTACCCAGTGCAACACCATATTTTATATTTTACCAAAAATGTGGGTATTAATATTTTCTCTGTGTGCACTGAACTTCATTAACATTTATTTGTGCGTTAGTGTGTAAAACTGCATTTGAAAAACTGCTGCCCAAATACTGAGGGACATAAAAATTTGAAAAACTTAATTTTATTCTCTCCGCCCCCTGCTACAAAAATGTATAAATGTTTGGGGGTTCCAAGTAATTTTCTAGCAAAAATACTGATTTTTACTTGGCCTGGTCTTAAAGTGGATAAAGCCTGAAGGTACTTTTTGGATGTTGCGCCTCTATGTGGCTAGGCTGTAAAAAAGTCTCACACATGTGGCATCGCCATACTCAGGGGCAGTAGCAGAATGTATTTTAGGGTGTAGTTGCAAGTATGCCTATGCAGTGTATGAGAAATAAAAAAAATATTATTTCTTAATTTTCCAAAGAATTGTGGGATAAAAATAACTCCTAAAAACTCGCCATGTCTCTTACTAAATGGATGGTCTACTTTCCAAAAAGAGGTCATTTGGAGGATATTTGTGCTGTCTTGGCATCAAGAAATGAGATGAGGCCATCGGTACATCAGGTGTGATCAATTTTCAATGATTGGTACCTCAGCTTGTAGACTAACTTTCACAAATAAAAATACCCTAAATCAGTATATATTATGAAAGAAATGTAGCAGTATACATTTTTGCCAAAATTTATGAAAAAGAATTACTTATTTGTCAAATTTTATAACAGAAACAAAAAAAAGCAAAGCATTTTTTTTCTGTCTTTTTTTCATTTGTAGTGCAAACAATAAAAAAAGCAGCGGTGATTCAATACCATCATCAAAAGAAAGATCTATTTGTGTGAAAAAAAAATGATAAAAATTTCATTTGATTACAGTGCTGTATGACTGAGTAATTATCATTCAAAATGCGACAGCACTGTAAGCTGAAAATTGGCCTGGGCAGGAAGGGGGTAAAAGTGGCCAGTATTGAGGTGGTTAAAGAAATTGGGTGAATCACAACACTTTGCATCATTTTTGATGTATAGGTAGACAAAATCCCTTTCAATTTAGATCTACCTAAATAGATCTCCCTGTTTTAAGGGATTTTCTATGACACACAAAGCATGTAATGTGTGACTGAAATTTGTGGAGTTCCCTGGGGGGACAAGACTAGGTAGTGAATGGCACGAGTATCTCAGGAACGGCATCTCAGGAAACATGTGAATTTTATTGCATTTTTCCTGCCCATTAGAGATATTTTATAGGTGCTCCACTCCAGGAGCAGTTGATGGAGTTTGAAAGGAAAGACTTTTAGTTTTCCTGGAGTTCAGCTTTAAAGGAGAAGAATGGCCAAAGCTTTTTTTGGACATACTTATGTGGGTCACAGGAGTGCACTGTGACCCAGATTCAGCAGAGCCACTATAGGCTCAGGAAGGATCCCGATCATATTGTTGGGGTTTACCTAGATGCCTAAGCGGCAGCTGGCTCAACCTCTTGGTGCACTGCTGAAAGCCTGAGTGAGCAACTCCTGCCCCCTGCAAAGCCTGGCACTCCAGTGAGTGCAACAGGGGCAGAGCAGAGAGTTGGTTATTGACAGTCACCGCTCTCTGCTCTGTGAAGACTGAGAACTGAGCTATCAACATTCATGCAGGGGACAGCTGCAGCCGGAGAGCCTCTCAGTAACAGCACTTCCTGTTTCAGGCTGACAACACTAAGCTGCTGCCTTGCAATTAGCCCAAGCTTTGTTAGGCTTCATTCACACAGGTCATACTACAATGTACATCCATGCAACAGCTGTGTTTACCCCCAAGAGAATGCACAATTATTCTGTGCAACTCTGTGTAGGCAATCCCAATGATGTCATGCATGGACAAAGTCACTGCTCTCAATTTGACATCTGTTCCGGCGCAGTGCACCGCCCCAAATGCAGACAGTGGGAATGAGGCCTTAGTATGCCTTGCTTAGTCCTTCACTTGGGTGTTGGGCTGCCTGAAAAAACTGCCCTTATACCATATTGCAACTGCACACCATACACTTCTTGTTGTGCACGCTGTGAAGACTGATCTTTAGGATTCATAAGCAAACTAAATAAAATATGTTTTGTTTTAACACACCTAAAATGAAGTTCAAGAAAGAATGATTTTTACTGCATCAAATCACACAGCAAAGCTTGCCAAAAAATAAAATAAAAATGTGTGCATAACCTACTGATAAGCTGCCCAATGGTCAACTGAAGGAGCTGGCATAGCAAACCAAGAACAACGCTGCTGATTGTGAGGTAGCGGATTAATAATGTCAACCATCAGCATAAAATACTGTTATTGACAGAGTGTCAGTTTACACTACTTTGGGATGACTTCAGGGCAACTTGCATTGACTTCTATACAGAAGTCATTTTGCAAGCCGCCACTGAAGTCGTGTGCAGATCACCTTGCATAGTCGCGCTGTAAGTCGGTTGCCCCTGTGTGAACCGGCACGGACTCTCCAGGTAAGAAAATTTGATACATATACAGCAAGACATAATGCCAGACGTGTAAATTTTAAATTTACTTTAACCAAGTAAATGGATTTTCAAAAAGGTTCCATCCATAGGTGTGGGGGGGGACCAGAAAACAGTCCTTTCACGTAATGTAAAAAAACATGCAAATCATGGCAAAATAGTCTAAAAAACCTAAACAAATATTTTGGTGGTGAAGTCTTATCAGTGAAATTTAGGAGTAAGGCCTCATTCACATGGTCCACCAAGGTCATACACAGCTAAGGATCAGCATACAGTCACGAGGTGCTGTGGCTGTTTACACGTAAATGGACATCTGTCTGGAAGGATAAATGAAGAAGGACCGCTCATCTGTCTCTAATGGCCTTGGATGTTCATTTGGATGAGAAGAGCCGTGGTGCCTGTAAGGTCCGTCATTGATCTGTACAGACTTCCTGGCTGCGGCTGATAGCAAACACCTGTGATCCCAACCATGGCAGTATGCTAATTCTTGGGCGGTGAATGGACTTGATCAGCTATATAAATGAGGCCTAAAATGAAAAAGAACAAATTACAGTCATAACACATCAACAACCTTGGACATCCGTCCACCAATACTGCTCAGTTATATCATTACCAAATTTGTGTGACCTCCCAGTACAGGACTAAAGACAGTACAAGACTAAAGATAGCTTGTAAAGCTTATCATTGCCCTTGCAGTTGTCCAAATATGATAATCAGCCTCCACAGTGTATGCTCTGTCTGTTCTGGCAGAATTGTGCAGCGTGTCCTGTCCAGACAAAGTCACCAAAATATAAATATTCAAGCATGAACTTCGACTTCATACCACAAAATAAAAGCATTTTTTAATTTATAATACATTTTATTCACTTCAAAAGTATTACATATATAAATCCAGTTGCTTAGTTTTTGCATACAAGTTTTGTCATATAGATTTTGTAGAAGAAGAAAAAAAAAAAAAACACACTACTTTTTGTGCCCTTGGTTGCGATGCCTCTTGTAGCAACCTTTTCCCTCTCCGACCCCGAAAGTGTGGTATTTCCAAAATTAGGAACCTAATGAGAACCCACACAATATTCCCAATTATTTGCCTTCTACGAGACGATCCTTGCAGTAACATCTTTTGTCAATATGCAAGTAAACTAAGATTTCTTTTATTTTGGCCATTGGAGAACACAAAAATATAGTACTTCGTAGACATTTGGGTTATACTGCCACCTTCTGCGGGTTTGGATACTTTATCTTCCACCGAATGACCCAGGAATGAAGTAACCCTTAGACATTTGGGATGTCCAAAAGCAATCCAACTGAAAGATGTAATATATGTGGAAATGTGCTACAAAGAATATCTAAAAGAAAGAATGCCTAAACAAAGGTTAGATGAAAAAGGACCAAAGCAAGGAATGTTTAATAAGGTAAAAGGCTGAAGTCTAGGTTACCAAAGCCTGGAAAAGCCAGGGAAAAGCAGGCTTGACAAAGGTATGTCCATACCCAAAGACCAACCAGATCACAGCTAGAGGCATAGGCTAGGTTAACATTACTATTGAAACGCATGGCACTGCACGCTACTTGCATTGGTGCAATGAAGGCTCATCCATTTTGAATTGCACACCAATGCACCTTAACGTAGGTGAGCTGAAGCTCGTTTACATGCATTGCAGTTAAATGCGCTGCAAAAAAAACCCAAAGGTGCGGGTCCATTGTCTGAGCCAATGTTGTCTGCCCATTCATTTTAAATGGGCATTTAGTGCATATTAAAGTGTTAATGCACATGCATTACTGCAACTAGCCTTAAGTAGAACACCCTTAACTTTAGGGAAAAGGAGATCTATAAATATGTACGATGTTAAGTAATCTCTCAACCAGATATGCATAACATATAGCAAGTCCCCCTCAGCAGCAAATCTAAATGGAGAGATGGAAGGAAACATAAATGCTGGGAAAAAAAAAAGAATAAGTCTAGTATCCTAAATTCCTTTAACAAAAACATCACTTTAACAAAAGAGTGGGGTGATCTACAACATCCATAAAAAAGAGCAAGAAGAGTGAGGAGATATTGTAATGCAAATTGGCATACAAGGATACCAGGATGAGAAGGAGTCCTTTCCAAATCAAACTCAAAAGTGTCTTAGGGTTCAGTAGCTACACCACAACCAGTGAATCAGTAAACATATTCCTGTAAGGCGTAGAATCTTCCACAGAGGAGCTAGGGGTCAATGTACTAGCACTAGGAATAAATAAAGTAATACTAAAAAGTCTTGTTTTTTTTTTTTTTTCTTTAAAAATAACAAACATGTTATACTTATCTGTTTTGTGAAATGGTTTTGCACAGAGCAGCCCAGATCCTCCTCTTCTCTGGTCCCTCGCTGGCCCCTCCCTACCGCTGAGTGTCATTTTGCACTCCTGTGAGGACACTGTGTGAATTATCTGTGCACTTTGCACATCGGACATTGTGTGGAGAACTTTTTGTACATTGCACTTCTTAAGTAATCATTTATAATTGTATTTATCTTTGCACCTTATATCCTTAGTGGATACTATTATGATTTATTTTAGCTCTGCACTAATTTTGATATATCTTGTTTAGTCACATTATTAGAAAGTGGCTTCTGTGGATTAGCATAGCAGCTCACAAGGTTTTTACATATAGAACAAAAAGAGGCCTACCTAAGGGTAAATAAACCAACATCCTCAGTATGCCAGGTATGAAGCCAATGTGCCCTATGCATCTGGACAGGAATTGCACCCATGCACGAGACAGGCTTAGACGCTTGCAAGAGTACATCACAGCTGAACTAAGGGGGTTCAGTCATTTGATCTAAAAGATCCAAAACACAAGAGTGTGTGCTTGTGAAAGAGCATGGTAGATTTGATCTACCATAACATGGATTTACAAACCTGAGTCACTATCAATAGGGAAAAGAGTTACTGCAGGCAATGCAAACCGAGACCCAAGTAGGGAATCCATCTGTCATTGAAATCCCTAAGGGTAGTATTTTTTTAGGGGAAAAGGTATCTACAGTGGGCAGAGACCACTTATCAATAACTTTCCCTTTCAGATGGAAAAAGACAGTTTGTTTCCAGTCCTCATAAGAGGAATGCTTTACACACCAAGTATATTAGGAAAGTCCTTGCAGAGCAGGGTAAATGCACTGCATAAATTAGATAAATCGAGAAGTGTCATTTGGAACTTGGAAGGCTGTGACATCTCTGATTCTTAATCAGAAATGGTACTAGGGGCCTCAGGCACACTTAAAGATGGAGGGTCCAGTAGGGACAGAATCAGATTCAGTCATGGATGGGGCTGAAGACTCATTAACTTGAAACAAATAAATAAATAATAATGCGCCAACTAAAACGAGAGGAAGCTGCCAACACAACAATCAGACTAATTGTGAAGAGATAATGGGTACATAAGTGTGGCGCTAAATAATCATGTACATTAGTGGACAAGGCCTGACAGAATGGAAATCCGTGAGGAAAATAGTCCAATAAAGTGTATTAATGAAACACCAAAACAACTTGTGTGTTAGACTAGTGAAAATAATACATAAATACGTGGGTTAATCAGAAGGGACCAACCAACATTAAAGGCAGTACTGGTACGAACCCCTGACTATACCCAATGTGAAAAAGGGATCAAGAGGTACTCTCTCACTAATCCTCATTCAAAAAGTGATGAATTTGGAAACCTTAAAAGTGATGTGGTGACACATATGCAAATTATAAATAGTGAAATACCATAACAGCCTATGTAGCTGTCATAAAAACGTCCAGTCAATAATTAAATGAGAAAACTTCAGTGACCAACATTCAGAAATAAAGAATCAAAAGTCTGTAGTTGTCAAGATGATTGGTAGAAGACCTTCAGTCCAGGGATGGCATCCACAGGACAAGGGGCTCAGCATATATCAAGATGGAATAGGTAAAACATACTCTTACCGGAAATGGTGGACCCCTCGGCCAGCGGCCTGGGGGTCTAACAGGCTTAAGGATATGGGAGAAGACTTCCACGACAGTTGGAGGGGTTGGAGGGGACCCTCGACACTCACCAACCGACCTCTCAAGTAGTGATGACTCCCGGTCTGCAAGGGTTCAATCGGAGGATGTTCACAAAAAAGCCGCTTCAGAAGGCCAGGTATGGGTCCTCAAAATGGGGTTTTAAAAGAAGGAAACCACCCCATAGTGTAAATCCGCTTACTCAGAAGCATTTATTAATAAAGCGAAGGTTAAACAACACGCCTTAACCCGGACACTCACAGTCAGGTATAGACAATAAAAAGCGCTATAAGATAAAAGTGGCAAGACAGGCATAACCACCCAAAATTCTTATGACGCTGCTTTGTGAGATACAGTCGCCAAGCTTTGCAGCAAAGGCCCCAGCCTGTCTTGCCACTTTTATCTTATAGCGCTTTTTATTGTCTATACCTGACTGTGAGTGTCCGGGTTAAGGCGTGTTGTTTAACCTTCGCTTTATTAATAAATGCTTCTGAGTAAGCGGATTTACACTATGGGGTGGTTTCCTTCTTTTAAAACCCCATTTTGAGGACCCATACCTGGCCTTCTGAAGCGGCTTTTTTGTGAACATCCTCCGATTGAACCCTTGCAGACCGGGAGTCATCACTACTTGAGAGGTCGGTTGGTGAGTGTCGAGGGTCCCCTCCAACCCCTCCAACTGTCGTGGAAGTCTTCTCCCATATCCTTAAGCCTGTTAGACCCCCAGGCCGCTGGCCGAGGGGTCCACCATTTCCGGTAAGAGTATGTTTTACCTATTCCATCTTGATATATGCTGAGCCCCTTGTCCTGTGGATGCCATCCCTGGACTGAAGGTCTTCTACCAATCATCTTGACAACTACAGACTTTTGATTCTTTATTTCTGAATGTTGGTCACTGAAGTTTTCTCATTTAATTATTGACTGGACGTTTTTATGACAGCTACATAGGCTGTTATGGTATTTCACTATTTATAATTTGCATATGTGTCACCACATCACTTTTAAGGTTTCCAAATTCATCACTTTTTGAATGAGGATTAGTGAGAGAGTACCTCTTGATCCCTTTTTCACATTGGGTATAGTCAGGGGTTCGTACCAGTACTGCCTTTAATGTTGGTTGGTCCCTTCTGATTAACCCACGTATTTATGTATTATTTTCACTAGTCTAACACACAAGTTGTTTTGGTGTTTCATTAATACACTTTATTGGACTATTTTCCTCACGGATTTCCATTCTGTCAGGCCTTGTCCACTAATGTACATGATTATTTAGCGCCACACTTATGTACCCATGAAGACTCATTAACCCTAGAAACAATGGAGGAGTATGGGTTGAGGTCCCCTGCTGCAGAAGGACTGTGTTTCCTTTAAAAGACATGTTGCACAGCAAAGCAGACAAACTAGACCCAAAGTGAAGAAAGGCCTTGGGTACTCACAAACCAAAACATCTGATGCTGAAGAGGGTAGTGGATGGTCGAAAGTGACCAAAACAGGCAGTGGAGCAAGACTGGATAAATGGGTGGTCCACAAAGTACTTCAAGGCAGAAGCAGCAGCGAGAAGTTGCCTCCACCAGGTTTGATGGCAAAAGAAAGAGCCTTAACCATTAGCTCTGGTAAATGACAGTATGGGAACTTTTTTAACCCCTTCAGCGCCCCCCAGTGTTAACCCCTTCCCTGCCAGTCACAATTCTACAGTAAGCAGTGCATTTTTATAGCACTGGTCGCTTTATAAATGTCAAAAGTGTCTGATCTGTCCACTGCAATGTCATAGTCATGATAAAAATCACAGATTGCCGCCATTAGTAGTAAAAAAAAAAAAAATTAATAATAAAAATGACAAATCTATGCCCCTATTTTGTAGACGCTATAACTTTTGTGCAAACCAATCAATATACGCTTAGTGCGATTTATTTTTACCAAAAATATGTAGAAGAATACATATCGACTTAAACCGAGGAAAAAAATTGTTTTTTTTTTGTTTTTTTTTTTAAATGGGATATTTATTATAGCAAAAAAGTAATATTGTGTTTTTTTTTCAAAATTGTCACTCTTTTTTTTTTTTGTTTATAGCACAAAAAATACAAAAAACGCAGAGGTGATCAAATACCACCAAAAGAAAGCTCTATTTGTGGGGGGAAAAAAAAAACGATCAAGATTTAATTTGGGTACAACGTCGCATGACCGCGCAATTGTCAAAGTGTGACAGCGCTAAAGGCTGAAAATTGGCCTGGGTAGGAAGGGGTGAAAATGCACTGTATTGAAGTGGTTAAAAAAGGCGTTCAAGCTCCCACGCTAGTATAAAACTAGGCATAATTGTTGGAGGCAGGGTTATACAGGAGCTGCCAGTGTGTAAACCTCCCTGAAGGAGGCAGTATAACCTGAATGTCTAAGCAATACTGCATTCCTGTGTCCCTCAGTGGAATTTAACCTTTTTTGTGTTCTTTTGTTTTTTTTTTTACACATCCTTCAACCTCCTCAAATATACCTATATACTTTTACTAGTTTTATTTTTATCGTGTCATTCTGATAGAAATAATATCAATATTATTATTAGATCACTAGCAACCGCAGAAAGTATCTGAATCTTTTTATTGTCACACACCTCATATAAAACAAGGTGGGCTACAAACATATTTTTTTTTAAAAGGTGCCTTTGAAATGAACCTTGTAAACCACTCTCACAGGATTATTTATTAATCCTGTTGGGGGACTTTGCTCCTAAATCTACCTCTCAGATTGCTCTACAAATTGACTCACATCCTAACTCTGTCCCCCACAGCTTTTTTCTAACACAGCAGTATGAATTATATGAAAATTCTCTCACTCAAAATGATCACAATGGATACAAATTAAAAAAAAAAAAAACAACTAAAAAAGCCATTTGTTGATTCAACCAGTCTTTATCAGTAAAACTGACATATCAAAAACGAGACACAGTAATAATAATATTAGACAGTGCATAGTAAAATACAAATATTGACACTTTTTGGGGACCAGTGACAATAATATAAAGATCAGCACTAAAAAAATATGCACTGTCAGTGTACTAATGACACTGGCTGGGAAGGGGTTAACATCAGGGGCAATCAAAGGGTTACCTGTGTGCCTAGCTAGTGCTTGTGTACTGTGGGGGAGGTGCTTTTACTAGGGGGAAGGCACTGAGGCACTGATCCATGCTCCTGCTTTGCAAGAACACAGGGTCAATTGCCTTCCCTATTGACAGAATGGCGAACTGCCTTATATACATAGGCAGATCGCAGTTTTGGCTCTCTGCCTAATGATCGGTGGGTGCACATCAACTCCCACTGCATTAAACCACAGTGGGAGCGAGTTGCCGGTGGTGTGCATGCGCACCCCAGACCTGGAAGTGCAGGACCATGTACTAGGTACCTGATCCTGTGCAGGAGAGCCACCCTGCCGCCATGTATGTAAGCTATATGGTCAGCAAGCGTTTAATAGCTGGCATGTAGGCTCAGTTATAAAAGTTTATATAAGTTATATAAGCTTCACAAATGATGACACTGGCTGGTTTATTGTTGAGACTTCCTGCCTCATGCCATCTCCTTCTACACCTCAATGCTGTTTAATTAACAATTAGATTTACATAAACTGTACTATAAAATAAACTACTTTGGAACTCCAGGAATTATCTTTATTTTTTTTTAAACTAACATTGGTCCAGCTTGGCCTAATTAGACGAGGTGGCAATCGTGAAGTCATCCACCTCGCCTCTTTATTTTGTCAAATAAAAGAAAGCCTTGTATTCTAAGAAAAATACACAAGGTGTTCTCTCAATGGTAGCATTGCTGATCTAGCGACCCCCTGTAGTCAGTGTGTAGATGGAAAACTGCTGAAGCACCCAGAAGATCACCACTATCATTCTATTTAGCGTGGACTACTACAGTGATTTTCAACATCCCTCCAGATATCACACATGGATACTTTTATCAAGCTGGACATAGACAATTTCTCGATTACAATGGTTTTTGTAGCATATTACATTAAAAAACAGTGTTTGCTTAAGAAAGACAGGTGAGTGTTAAAGAGTGTACAAAAAAGGGGCCATCCGCATGCACACAGGAGTCACATCAACACGGCACAGATCAGGGCCATAAATGTTCACTGAGCTGTGCATGCGCGGCTCAGCATACATGATTGCTGACAGGCAGGAGGAAGCTTATAGGGTCTCTTCTGTCATAAATACCCTGCCTGTCAGCACATTTAAAAAAAAAAAAAACGAAGTTACTTACTGGTAACGATCTTTCCTGGAGTCTTTCAGGACAGCCACCTGAGAGAGTCTCTCATGAAGGGTCCTGAAATTGGCTGCATGGTTCTCAAGTGGTGGCCCCTAATTTACCTCACTGCAGATGAATATATGCAAGATCAGTTAAGGTGGAAGTAAAGGTAATTTTCCCTTAATCGTCTTTCAGGACAGCCACCTGAGAGACACTGGCTCCTCCCCTCTGCTGGGAATACCGCGCCAGCCATCTTTAAAATTTCCTCCCCCTCTGCTGGTTCCTCAGTTTTCATAGAACACCTCCAGTCTGCTGAGGAGACACAAGAACATGTGGTACACATAGTCAACAAAATACCACAGTTCCTGTTTCAGGAAATCTTAAGTAATTTAAATATTCGGGTGGGTACCGGTGCTGTCCTGAAAGACTCCAGGAAAGAACGTTACCAGTAATTTCGTTTTTCCGTTAATCGTCTTTCAGGACAGCCACCTGAGAGGATAAAGGAGCACTTACCCCTAGGGCGGGACTACAGCTTGTAAGACCTTGAGTCCAAAGGCTTGGTCCTTTGTCGACAAGAGATCCACTCTGTAGTGCTTGACAAAAGATACTGAAACTGGACCTTGTCGCCGCTTTGCAGATTTGCTCCGGCGTTGTTCCAGCCCTCTCTGCCTGTGATGTTAACATTGACTTCGTTGAATGTGCCCTAATACCATTTGGGATCTGCATAGCTCCCAAACTATAGGCCTGGCCAATCACCTCTCTAAGCCACCTGGCTATACTGCACTTTGAGGCTCTCTGACCTTTTTTAGCCCCTGAAATTAAAACAAAGATGGAATCGGACTTCCTGAAAGGTTTGGTTTCCTTTAAATAATGTAGGACGCACCTCCTTACATCTAACATATGGAACTTAAAGAGGAAGTAAACCCCGCAACATATTGCTTTTTTTTCTAATAAATACATTTTTTTAATCCTTGGCAAGCAACAGATATACAAAAGCAGTCCAATATGAGCGTTACATGTACCTTTTTTAGCAGTTAGATTCCTCTGTCTCTTCCGGGTATTGTCCGCGCCATTCTTCCGCCTGTATGCTGAAGCCGATGCGAACGTAATTTCTGCCCTTAGTTCACATCCCTGCCGAAATCTCGCGCATGCGCCATAGTGTCGTAACCAAGCCTCACAATGAGAACAGCAAATGAAGGAAGGAGGGTGTCATGCTGCAGCATCGCGTGGCTTCGCTCTGTGCCGTTCTGAGTGTCAGATAATGACACGGCAGGCAGAAGAAGCTGAAACGGCACACATTGTGTGCCGTTAGGGAAGAAGCCTAGTGCACAAGCGCGGGCAATGTCACAGGACCTATAATCACTATTCACATTGCAAAGAAAACTGTGAGTGCACTTTCACGATCAGCTGCCTGTGCTATGTAGATTAGATTGATGTAAAGCTGCAGAGGAGGGTTTACAACCACTTTAACCTCCTGTTCTCCAGAAGGATTTGTACAAAAGGAAGGTAAAATAATATCTTGACCTCTATGGAATTTTGAGGCAACTTTGGGTAGAAAGGCCGGATCCATCTTAAAAACTATACGATCCGGTAAAACTTGGAAAAAAAAAAAAAAAAAGGAGGAGGTCTGGTTGACAAGGCTTCTATTTCGCAAACTCTCCTGGCGGTTGTAACCGTCACCAAATAAAACAGCTTTAAGCGCCAGCAATTTTATTGTGGTTCAAATGGGTCCCCTGTCAGGATTTGTAGCATCAAATACAGGTCCCATTTGGGAAAAGGTGATCTCTGCACTGGTCTTTGTCTGCTCAGGACTTTAAAAAAAAAATCTAACTATCCATGGATTGGAAGCTAGTTTCTTTTCCTGGTAAACAAAGATTGCAGACACCTGGCTTTTTAATGTGCTGAGGCTCAAAGCCCTTGTCTGGTCCGCACTGTAGATATTCTAGGACCGCCTTTGAGCTCTGTGCCTTACAGGAGTTCTCTGTACACCAGTTGTTGAACCGTATCCATACTTTTTTATATATGGTGCAAGTCTAATTTTCTACTATTCAGCAGTGTATTGATCAGACAGTTTGAGAAACCCTTAGCTTGCAACAACTGCTCCTCAGAAACCAGGTAGCAAGGTTCTACCTTTCTACTTGGGGACAACACACTGGGCCCTAAAAGAGGAGATCCTCTCGGATTGGTAGTAACCATGGGGGTTCTACAGCAAGTTTTTTCAGAATAGAGAACCATGGTTTTCTGGGCCAGTGTGGTGCAATGAGAATCATCTAGGTATTCTCTGTTCTAAATTTTCTTAGCACAGCTGGTATGAGTACTGGCGAGGGGAAGGCATAACACTTGGTGAACCTCCATTTCTGTGCTAGGGCCTCCACCACGAGTGCTCCGTCCTTTTTGAGAAGAAAAAAAAAAAGGCTCGAGCTTTCGTGTTTTAATTTGAGGCGAATAGGTCCACTTGTGCATTCCCCATTTTTGTGTAATTATTTTGAACACCTCTTGATTTAAATCTCCAGTCACTTTCTCTTAATTTCTTCCTGCTGAGATAGTCGGCCACTTGATTCAGTTCTCCTTTTAGGTGTACTGCTGACAGGGAAGGGAAGCGTTTTTCCACCCAATTTAGGATTTCCTCTGCCAGGGACCACAAAGTTCCGCTCCTTGTCCCCCCTTGTTTGTTTACGTAGGCAACTACGGAAACGCTGTCGGACCGTGATGACCCTTCAGTTGTTCCTGGAAGTGTCTGAGTGCTAGAAGAACTGCCTTTAATTCCTTCCAATTCGATGATCTCTTCATTTCCTCGTTTTTCCACACTCCTTGTGTAATCCGTGGGCCTAGAGACGGGTTCCCTAGCCTACGCCACTAGTGTCTGTAATCATTATTCGGGTGACTGGTAGGGTCCACATCTGTCCCTTGGTTAAATTCTCCGGTTTTCTCCACCACCATAAAGACCTTTTCACTTGTGTTGGTATACGTACCTGTGTGTCTAGTGAGTCTTGTCTGATTCCATATTTTTAAGAGAAATATTTGTAGTGGTTGAAAATGTAATCGTCCATTGTACTGCCGGGACTGCCGAGGTTAGCAGTCCCAAAGCGGACATCGCCCATCTTATTGTGCATGGTTGGTTGTTTTGTAACATCTTCGTTGCTTCTTGAATTTTTTGTACTTTTTCTCTGGGCAAAAACACCTTTTGCTGTTTTGAATCTAGGACGTACCTCAAGTATGTAATCTGCTGGGAGGGAAGCAGATTGGACTTCTCTATATTTAGTAACCACCCCAGTTTTTGTAGGAAATCTTGGGTGTACCTCAGATCTTTGGTTAGCTTTTCTGGAGTGGTTGCAAAGAACAGCAAGTCATCTAGGTAGGCGATGACTGCGATGCCTCTGAGTAGGAGTGTCGCCAAGGGTTCTGCCAACACTTTCGTGAATATTCGAGGCAAAGAGAAAAGACCGAAAGGAAGAGCCTGAAACTGAAGGTGGAACGTCTCTTCCTTTGTTTCTATTGCCAGTCTTATATTTTTGGCAATTTTGATCTATTGGGATGTGTAAATATGCATCCTTTAGATCCAGGCAAGCCATGTAACAATTTGGGTGTAATAGTGTTTTTTACAAAAAAGATAGAGTCCATCCTGAACCATTTGTAGGTCACTGACCTAAAGGTTTTTAGTATTGGTCTGAATTTCCCTGCGGACTTACTTCTGAACCACAAACACGTGGGAGTAGAAGACCTTGCCGATTTCTTCTTGTGGTACATAGTTTACCACTTTTTGTTCTATTAATTCCCCTATGGCTTCCAATAGACCTCTGGCCTTTTCTCTGTTTCTTGGAAGTTCCGTGGCATAAAACCTGTTTGGGGGTAAGGTTGAAAATTACAAACGATAACCCTGTCGCACGATTTTTAGTATGAATCGGCTTGAGGATATCGCCTCCCATTGTGGAAGGAAGGCCCCCAATCTTCCCCCTACCATGACCAACTTTCACTGTTGGTTACGGGTTTGTTCAGGATGACGAAAAATTGCTGAAATCATAATTCCCTCTCTGATTCCAGGGTCTTTTTTGATACTCAGCCCTGGGTGGTCTAAAACGAGACCTTGTATCTGCACTTGGTCTTTTCTTTCCTTGTTTTGGTAGTGCCCAGGTTGGTTTGTGCTTCAGCGGAAATGCTTTTTTCTTATCCGCCATGCGATCCAGTACTTTTTCCAGCCCTGGTCCGAACAACAAATCCCATTAAGGGGATCCCACAAAGCTTGGTTTTAGAAGCGCCATCCCCCTGCCGAGTTTTTAACCACAAGGCTTGTGAAGTTTGACAAGGCTGAGGACCTTACAGCCATCCGTACTGACTCCGCGGATGCATCTGCTATATAGGCAATACCCTTGAGGAGTGTAGGAAAAGACGATATTTGTTCTTTTGGTGTTCCCTCCTCAATGTGGGCCTGTATCTGTGTAAGCCAGAACTCCACGTTTCTGGCCACCACAGTAACTGCCATAGCTGGTTTTATACTCAGTGGACTATGGTGCTCATCAGTGCCCTACAATGTCACTACAGTGCTCATCAGTGCACTAGAGTATTTATCAGTGCCCTAGAGTGGTCATCGGTGCCACTACAGTGCTCATCAGTGAATGCTCTTCAGTGCCACCCTATCAGTGGATCCCGTTAGGTCCTGTTGGACCTAAGAGATGAAGCTTTTTTGCAGCAGCAGCAGAATTTTTAGCATATATAGTATTGCTGTATCACTGTAAATAGGCACAAAGGATTTAATTTCAGAACATGTTCACCTTAATAGTATTTTTGCTTCTGGTACTATCGTTTTAGTATTTTTTTTTTTTACTCTTATAGCAAACACTTTGCTTGGAATAAAGAGGAATTTTAAGAGGAATAGTTGATTGTTAGGGTCATATAGAACAGTTGCCAGCAACCTAAGGCATGCGTGCCACAGTGGGCATACAGAGACATTTTCAGCGGCACCTGGAAGTTTGATGGTCACACAGTGAAAACAGTGCCATTACAGTGCTCATAGGTGCCACTACAGTGCTCATCAGTGCCCATCAGTGAGTGCTCATCAGTGCCACTACAGTGCCCTATTAGTGCTCATCTGTGTCACCCTATTAGTGGATCCTCGTGGATCCAGAAACCAGAGGCACATGTTGGACCTAAGACATGAGGAGAATTTTTATCACTTATAGTATCGCACTGTAAATAGGCACAAAGGTTTTAAATACAGATCATGTTCCCCTTGATAATATTTTTGCCTCTGGTACTATCATTTTAGTATTTTTTTATTACTCCTATAGCAAACATTTTACTTGGAATTATGAGGAATAGTTGATTGTTAGGGTCATATAGAACAGTTGTCAGCAATCTAAGGCATGCATGTCACAGTGGGCATACATAGGCATTTTTAGTGGCACCTGGAAGTTTGATGGTCACATGTCTATTTCTAATTAAAACATACCATTATTAAAGTTTGTAAAATATTAGTCTGTAGAATAGAAAATTCACCAGACAAATTCTTATGTTTGCAAAAGATGGCCTTTGCATTAATCTCTGCATTTCAATCAAAATATATGTGTAAACAGATCATTTTCATATCTGAAAACAGTGTTAGGCTTCATGTACACAGGACATTTGAAAACCTCTTCTGAACGCTGGAAACTTGACAGCTAGTAACCGGAGGTTAAAAACTTCCATGTTGCCACTTTTACATACCGCGTTTATTCGCGTTGAGCGTTTTTTTTTTTTTACAGATAACTTCAAGTAGACCCTCCCAAATGCCCACAATGCAGGAAAAACAATTCTCTCTCGATCTCTTTCAAAGGCTGTTTTTTCCACATTGTAAATGGTCACAAATTCTTCCCCTTTTAAAACGCTTATAAACTAAAGCACCCATAAACACAAGTTACCACGTTTACAACCATTTGGCGTTTGAAATGCCAGTAAACTACATTTCTGAACGAGATTTATCTGCTTTCAAAAAAATGTCTTTAACCTCAACTGCTTCTACCCTACTATAAACGGCTGAGTGTACATCATGTACACATAAGATAATAGATGAGAGTTCAGGGGCCGCTGAAAAAACGCCCCCATCAGTTTAGCAGCTGCAGTGAACATGAGGCCTTAAAGTGTAAGTAAAGCCCCCTATCAATTTCAGCCAAGGAAGCTGTCATCTTTGCCTCTGTTTAATCTACAACTGCCATGATGCTGCACATGATCATGACACCAGCCATTGTAGGGTTTGACAGTTTGGTTGAGAGCACAACCAATGGGAGTGTTACATTTCTGGCACGTGCCGGAAATGAAACTGTTTTATGGATGGGTTTACTTCCGCTTTAAGTGCATCTCGAAACTGACTTACAACAGATAAATTGTCTACAGTTTAAATTATATGCCTGACAAAGGGGTCTTGCGTGGCTCCAAACCATTGCACTTGTGCTTTTGGGATGTGATCTCTCTGCAATAAAAGCTTTGGACTGCATTTGAAGATCCATGGTGTGCTGGTGAATATGTGCATTAATACAGCTAAAATGAAACATCCTGCTGCTGCAGGATGCATTTTCAGTGCATCTGTAGGAAAAGGCTGGATGTTATAAATAAAAAAACTTGCAAAAACACATTAAAAAAGCATGTGTATGTAGATTATGTGTGCTCCCAATGAAGTCTATAGGGCAAAAAACGCAATGTAACTGCACCAAAGCACCTGCAGCTTTGCAAAAACATGCTGCACTGCATAGCTATGAACAAGCATCATAATAATCTAATTTTTATTGTTGTGTAGTGAAACATGACCGCAAATACAGGAGAAAACATACTAGTGTAAACCAGGCTTATATCTTTAATAATATAAGGAAAATTCCCTTCTCCTATTTTGCCAGTAGGTGAACAGAAACAGAGTAGAGCTGCACGAGTCTGGCCAAAATGAGAATCACGATTTTTTTGCTTAGAATAAAAAGATCACGATTCTCGTGACGTAAAATCTTTCACATTATCATTATGCAAAAAAAATTGGGGTAACTTTACTGTTTTTTTTTTTTTTTTTAATTCATTAAAGTAATTTTTTCCAAAAAAAATTGCATTTAAAAAAATCGCTGCGCAAATACAGTGTGACATAAAATATTGCAACAATCACTATTTTATTCTTTAGGGTCTCTACTAAAAAATATATGTTTGGGGGTTCTAAGTAATTTTCTAGCAAAAAAAATTTTAACTTGAAACCAACAAATGTCAGAAAAAGGTTTAGTGTGTAAAGTGGTTAAACTTTCCTCACTTACACAAGAAGTCTATTTCATTGACAAATTGTTACAAAGTTTAGACTTGGTTCCACTGTAGAATGTTGTGATTCTTGGCAGACTGCCCAGTTTTTCTCTTCCTTTCTTTTGATGGCTGTGGCTTCAGAAGAGCAGAGAGAATTCTTTGCATAGCAAGAATCGTGAAACACTTATCAAGATCGCAAGGGGAAAAAAATTGTGATAACGATTCTTGATGATTAATCTTGCAGCACCAACGTTTCGGTCAACTACTCCCCACCCCATGCTACTGTACCCCACTCCACATACCGCTTATACAGAGCTGCTGTCCTCTGCTCCTTGTCCCCCAAACACTGCAGCACCCCTCTTCTTATCTCTTATCCCACGCTACTGTACTCAACTCCACACAACTCCTGCATTATCCTACTGCTCAACCCCTCATTTGACACTGCTGTCCCAACCCCATTCTTTCATATAATGCTGCAGTCCCCCACCTTCCACTCTATGGTGCGGTCCCCTGCTCCTAGCTCCCCCAAATCAATAACCCTCTTTAGTCCCCTGCTCCTCACCCCTCCATCCAACACGGATGTCTCAACCTCCTCACCCATCCATCTAAAGCTTTATCATGCCATTAGAAATACAACTATGAGTGCAAAAATTGAACATAAAATCTATACGGCTATGGCACACTAATGTTTACTGGCACGTTAGCTGATATTTTACTGGCTGCTAGTCTGATACTTGTAAATTGACACAAAGGATTAATGAAGAAGATTTCAAATGTATAACTCATTTAAAAAGTGGCTCTTTTATAAAGTAGTACATAAGACATACACAGGCGATTAAACGTGCCTTTTTTAAATGAATTTATACTAAACTAAACAAATCATTCTCCACTACCTACTGTGCAGGATACGTGGGCACAAACGCAATAGTTCCTATTCAATGCCCCAGGCCCAGATGCCTTAATGTGCCTTAACGTGGCTTCCCGGAACTTCCTGTCCAGGAGAGCAGGTAATGGATCAGTTTGCATACGGCCATAGCACAGAGTGTTGCTGCATCCATAGGTGGCGTTTTTCCGCCTCTGAACACAGCAAACTATACATCCCTGGCTGCACGTGTGAATATGCATGCATCTTACATACTAGGAGGAGTACCACTGGCGGAATTAATGGTGGAGAAGGATCTGGGTGTTCTGGTAGACCATAAGCTTAATAATAGCATGCAATGCCAAGTTGCGAATTTCCAAAGCGAGGTTATCAGTGGTGTACCCCGAGGTAAAGCGTTAGGACCCTTACTTTTTAATATATTTATAAATGATATAGGGTCTGGGATTAAAAGTAACATTTCAGTGTTTGCCGATGACACTAAGCTATGCAGTGGAATAACGTCCTTACAGGATGTCTCTAACTTACAAACCGACCTCAATGCACTGTTTAATCGGGCAACTAAGTGGCAAATGAGGTTTAAATGTTGATAAATGTAAAGTTATGCACTTGGGGTCTAAGAATATGCATGCATCATAGATACTAGGGGGAGTACAACTGGAGGAATCCATAGTGGAGAAGGATCTGGGTGTTTGGGTAGTTACAAAGCTTAATAAATAGCATGCAATGCCAAGCTGCAGTTTCCAAAGCAAGCAAATTCCTTTCTTGTATTAAGAGAGGTACGGACGAGAGGGAGAGAGGGAGAGAGGGAGAGAGGGAGAGAGAGAGACATCATAGAGACATCATTTTGCCCCTGTCCAAATCTAATGATTTGGACAGGGGCAAAATGATGTCTCTCTCTCTCTCTCTCTCTCTGGAGTCCGTACCTCTCTTAATACAAGAAAGGAATTTTATTGAAGATAAATGAGCTACCTCATCTGGAATATGCTGTTAAGTTTTGGGCGCCAGTTCACAAAAAGGATATTAGGGAACTGGAGTGCAGAGAAGAGCAAACAAACTGATAACAGGCTAGTAGAAAGCAAAGCCAAGCCGCTCCAGGTGAGAGCAAACCCACGCTTCAACCTCATGGTGCAGGTGCAGTCCGCAATCTGGATAGGAGCCACTGGAACAGAAAAAGGTTTGACCGCACTCACAGGTTGGAAGCAAAAATGAAGACTTTATTGAAGATAAAAATCATCAGACAACATTGTAGACCTGGCAAAGATTAAGGTGTTTCACGAATTGGAATTTGCTTAGTCATGATTATGCCAGGTCTGCATTGATGTCATTAAGTCTACAATGTTGTCGGACGATTTTTATCTTCAATAAAGTCCCCATTTTTTCTTCAAACCTCTGAGTACGGTCAAACCTTTTCCTGTTCCAGAAACTCACAACAGGCATACTGACACATAATCACACAACATAGGTTGGACTTGATGGACTTGTGTCTTTTTTCAACCTCACCTACTATGTAACTATATGCATTGAGGAGCTCAGCTATGAGGAAAGTTCAGAGGAACTGAATTTATTCTCTATTGAGAATAGGAGATTAAGGGGGCGGGTGGGATATGATCAACATGTATAAATACATAAGTGGTGCATATAGTAAATTTGGTGTTGGGTTATTCACGTTAAGGTCATCACAAAGGACAAAAGGGGAACTCCTTATGTCTAGAGGAAAAGAGATTTCATCTCCAAATAAAGAAAGGTTTCTTCACAGTAAGAGCTGTGAAAATGTGGAATAGATTCCCTCAAGAGCTGGTTCTGGCCAGCTCAGTAGATTGTTTTAAAAGAGGCCTGGATTCTTTCCTAAATGTACATAATATAACTGGATACTAACATTTATAGGTAAAGTTGAGCCAGGGAAAATACGATTGCCTCTCAGATCATCAGGAAAGATTTTTTTTCCCCTGCTGGAGCAAATTAGTTCACGCTTTGCTGGAGTTTTTTGCCTTCCTCTGGATCAACTGTGGGTAAAGGATTGTGTATATAGGATTGTACGATTTGTTTTTCCTTATTATTGGTTGAACTAGGTGGACTTGTGTCTTTTTTCAACCAGACTAACTATGTAAATATAGCCAAAGTCTTCCCTTTAGCAGGTGACATTTTTTTTAAGTTTGAGAAGGGGAATTTGGGGGTGACAGGAGAATTGTTCTAGGAGGGGAAATTTGGGTAGGTATGCTAGGAGTGGTGATTTGCGTTGGGAGGAGGGGTGGGAAAGAGGATTTGTGCCAGGAGGGGGGAGATTTGGGGGGGGGGCTATAAAAGTTAATATGGTGGGGGGGGGATTTGTGCTAGGAGTAGACTTTTTTTTTTTTGGGGGGGGGGGGGGGGGTTGGGGGTAATTTGCGCTAGTAGGGATGTTTGGGGGCATGATTTTTGCTAGGAGGGGAAATGTATGCTAGGATGGAGGATAGGGTGAGGGAAGTTTGAATTGTGCTCGGGGGGGGGAAATTTGAGGGTAGAAGAATTGTGCTAAGAAGAGGGATTTTTTATTTTGGTTTTTTTTTTGGGGGGGGGGGTTGTGCTGGGAGGGGGAATTTCAGAAGGGGGGTAGATTTGAACTGGGAGGAGGGAGTATTTATGCTTAGGGGGTAAGCATGCAGATAAGTCCTCGATTTTTTTTTGGGAGAGGGAGGAAATTTTTGCTGACACATAATGCTTGTACATCTTGGGCGGGGGGGGGGCGCAATTTGGCATGTTCGCCCTGGGCTCTAGACGACCTTGTCCCAGCACTGGCTGCATATACACGTACAATGGCTGTAAAAGGGTTACTGAATATGTACACAAATGAGGTTGCAAGCAAATGTGTATTGTTTGATGTTCTATATGGTGCTTTTTTTGGAAAAAAAAAAAATTCAAAAATCGATAAACCAGTCTACAAAACAATCATCAACACTAGTTGGAATTTAGTCTGGTTTTTAAATGTCCCATGAACAACATTATATTAAAAAAAAAAAAAAAAAAAAAATCACATCTTCCTCTTCAACTGTGCGTACTTCTGACAGTTAGCCCCGGTTCACGCAAACTTTTACCCTTAAAAATCTCCATAGGCGACGTTTAAAAATTTCCACAGGTTACTCATTTAGAGTTACAGAGGAGGTCTAGTGCTATAATTATTGCTCTCACTCTAACAATCGCGGCAATACCTCATATGTGTGGTTTGAACAGTGTTTTCATATGCGGGCACGACTTACGTATGCGCCCACTTCTTCGCGTGAGCTCGACGCTTTACTTTTTTTTATATTTTACTTTTATTTTATTTTTTACACTGTCATTTAAAAAAAAAAATTGGGTCACTTTTATTCCTATTACAAGGAATGTAAACATCCCTTCTTATAGAAAAAAAAGCATGACAGGACCTCTTAAATGTGAGCTCTGAGGTCCAAAAGACCTCAGATCTAACATTTACACTAAAATGCAATAAAAAAAATAAATAAATTATTATTATAATGAAATGTCATTTTTGTTTTGCAAAAAAATAAATATAATAATCTCTCCTTTAAGACCATTAGGTACAAGTTACGTTTGACGTCGCTTCTGCCATTCAATGTTATGGAGCTGAGTGAGGGCCATCTTTCCCTCACTCGGCTACATAGCTGTCAGGGGGAAGGACGCGATCATCCCCACCACTAGCGACGGCTCCGGTAAGCGGCGGAGATGACCGAAACGCGGCGGGAGGGGCGCCCTCTCCCTCACCCAATAAAAGTGATCTCACAGTGAATCCACCGTGGAGACCACTTTTATCTGAAAGCCAACAGCTCGCCATTGTTGAAAATACCGGGGTTATGGCAGCTATCTGCTGCCATAACAATGGTATTTAGCGTTAAAATACAGACTACAATGATGGCGATTTGCACTAAGTGGTTAACAGGAATTAATGTATTACTAAACCCAGGACTCTGCATTCACTATATCTGGTCTCCCACAGTACACAGAACATGGAAATACAATTACTTAAGTAAATATAAACTGCTAACTACCTTTTCTCATTAGCAGTATACACAGTGGATATAAAAAGTCTACACACCCCTGTTAAAATGTCAAGTTTCTGTGATGGAAAAAAAATTAGATAAATCACTTCAGAACTTTTTCCACCTTTAATGTGACCTATAAACTGTACAACTCAATTGAAAAACAAAAACTGAAATCTTTTAGGGGGGGAGAAAAAAAAAAAATAATAATAATAATAATAATAATGTGGTTGCATAAGTGTGCACACCCACCCTCTTACAACTGGGGATGTAGCTGTGTTCAGAGTTAAGCAATCACATTCAAACTCATGTTAAATAGGAGTCAATACACAGCCGCCATCATTTAAAGTGCCTGATTAACCCCAAATAAAGTTAACCTCCCTGGCGGTATGATTATTTCGGATTTTAGGTGCTGAAAGCGGTACAATTATTTTGCATGGAAATTTGGCGTTTTATATTGTAGGTCTGTAAATCTTAACAATAACATACTTAAATCTGTCCATACAAGAGTCTAGTAGATATCCCGGGTATGATAAAGTTTGAAACACAAAAACATAAATTATAATATAATAAATAATTAAAAAAAAATAAAAATAAATAGTAATAAAATAAATTTCCCCACAATTCACTATCGCTCAATTCTGCAAGTGTTCTAATTTACTATCGCTGTTTTCTAGCTGGTCTAAAGCCACTTTTGATGTAAAGGGACACTTTTTGGTTGCTATGGACAATCTCCAGTTTCCAGGCAGAAAGAACAGTGTATATCATGTAAAACTGCATGCAGGGCATGGGCCAAAGCACTGGGGACAAAAGGGATGTGAAATAATTTCATACAGTACTGTAATCTGTAAGATTACAGTACTGTATGTGTTATGATTTTGACTTTTTTTTAATTTGCCGCCAGGCTCCGCCCCCGTGCGTCACGACGCTCGCAGGGAACGGAGCCTGGTACAGAGAGGCTTCAGAGGAGGACAGAGCCCTCGGACACTGCGGGGGACATCGCAGGATCCCGGGGACAAGGTAAGTAAGGAGGCACCAGGATTCTGCGATGTAATCCCGAGTGTGGCTCGGGGTTACCGCTAATGGTCCTGAATTTTAACCCCGAGCCACACTCGGGAAAACCGCCAGGGAGGTTAAGCTGTTCTAGTAGGTCTTTAGTGACATTTCCTTAGTCGCATCCTACAGCAAAAGCCATGGTCCGCAGAAAGTTTCCAAAGCATCAGAGGGATCCCATTGTTAAAATGTATCAGTCAGAAGAAGGGTACAAAAGAATTTCCAAGGCATTAGATATACCATGGAACACAGTGAAGACAGTCATCATCAAGTGGAGAAAATATGGCACAACAGTGACATTACCAAGAACTGGACGTCCCTCCAAAATTGATGAAATGACAAGAAGAAAACTGGTCAGGGAGGCTGCCAAGAGGCCTACAGCGACTTTAAAGAAGCTGCAGGAATATCTGGCAAGTACTGGCTGTGTGGTACATATGACAACAATCTCTCATATTCTTCATATGTCTGCGCTATGGGGTGGAGTGGCAAGACAGAAGCCCTTTCTTACAAAGATAAACATCCAAGCCTGGCTAAATTTTGCAAAAACACATCTGAAGTCTCCCAAAAGTATATGGAAAAATGTTATGGTCTGATAAAAACCAAGGTTGAACTTTTTGGCCATATTCCAAAAGATGTATTTGGCGCAAAAACAACACTGCATATCACCAAAAGAACACCATACCCACAGTAAAGCATGGTGGTGGCAGCATCATGCTTTTGGGCTGTTTTTCTTCATCTGGAACAGGGGCCTTAGTCAAGGCAGAGGCAATTATGAACAGTTCCAAATACCAGTCAATATTGGCACACAACCTTCAGGCTTCTGATATAAAGATGAACATGAAGAGGAACTTCACCTTTCAGCATGACAACGACCCAAAGCATACATCCAAATCAACAAAGGAACGACTTCACCAGAAGAAGATTCAAGTTTTAGAACGGCCCAGCCAGAGGCCAGACCTAAATCCAATTGAAAAACCGTGGAGTGACCTGAAGAGGACTGTGCACAGGAGATGTCCTCGGCAATCTGACAGATTTGGAGTGCTTTTGCAAAAAGTGGGCAAAAGTTGCCAAGTCAAGATGTGCCATGCTGAGAGACTCATACCCAAAAAGACTAAGTGCTGTAATAAAATCAAAAGGTGGTTCAACAAAGTATTAGTTTAAGGATGTGCACACTTATGCAATCATATTTTAGTTTTTTATTTTTACTTCCCTCCACCTAAAAGATTTCAATTTGTTGTTCAACTGAGTTGTACAGTTTATAGGTCACATTAAAAAGGTGGACAAAAAGTTCTGAAATGATTTATCTTGGTCTCATTTTTTTTTACATCACATAAACCTGACATTTTAACAGGGGATTTAGACTTTTTATATTCACTGTAGCAGTCTTATGACTTATTTCTGTGGCTGGGTAAAGCTTGTAGGAGGTGTTTTCATTCTTCTCTGACTGTCCTATGTGGCTGCATGACCCAAGACTGTCTGTCTGGATAGTGCTGTTTAGCCCTGTGCTTATCACATGCACCCCTATGTGTGTGTGTTTATATTTATAATTTTACACATAGCGCTACATTTATTATTTACTATCCATTTTGAAATTAGTGTGGTGTACCACTTGGAATGTTTAGCAGCTGTGCACCATTATTAGTTTATCTTATTTAAACATCACAATATTACTTACTTGTGGCGCTGATTGTTTCATCTTATAATATATCACATGCACCCTCCCGAGAAATTAAAAAAAAAACTCACAATACACACCAAACTCAGCATGTGCAGAGTGACTCCAAATGCTCTTTTCTATCAGCAGATAGTTTGGGGACAGTAAAATATGGAGAGGATCAGAGGAGACAGGATCAAACAGCTTTTTTTTTTTTTTTTTTTAAACACAATGCGGAGTATTAACGCCGGAGTTTTTTTGTTTTGTCTTTTTAATAACAGGGCTTTATGTTTGACGATGGAGAAGGCAGATCTTGAATTTGCACTTTTAGGGGACTGAAGCCGGGCATGCTGCTGGTGGATTGCGTGGTTGCGTATCTGTTTGGGGCTCTCGGAGAGTGGGGATTTGACACTTGAGGTTGTTGGGGCTGAGGTTTTTGATGTGTGTGTGTTGTGCTATGTGGGTGAGTGTGTGGCATGCCGTGTGGGCTGGACTCGCCTTCCTGTTTGTCTTCAGCGCTGCACACAGGGACTGGTGGGGAGGAGAAGAAGTGGGCCACGGTACACATTTTTCAGAGACTATGAATGATAACACAAAAACTTTTCTTTCAGACTTCCGGTTCCGGCGCCACATGAGGAGGAGGTGAGCAGCTCCAGCTCCCGCACAGCTCCTCACAAAACCGGCATTTAAGCCAGCCACAGCACCGGGGAAACCCCCCACAGCCTCCGCTCCATCCTTGGCAGGCATGGACCGCTTCGTGGAGCGATCATACGCTCGGGCGCTGTCATCGCCCCCCTCCACAGCTCCGCCGGCGGGAGACACCGCAGCCGAAACAGCCAAGATGGCGGCCGCTCCGGATTTAACAGAGCGGCCTCAGCAGCAGCCACAACCTCCCCCTGCCCCAGCTGTGACAGACACCGACCCCACGTCCCCTGCCAACATTGCCCAGGCTGTAGTTCAACTACTGGGGCCATCTCTTACAGCCACTGTGGACGCCGCGGTACACAGAGGGCTGGAACAGCTACATATAGAAATCCAGGCTCAGGCCCAGCGCATCACCCAGGCGGAGGAAAGGATTTCAATATTGGAAGATGATTGCACTGCCTCATCTGCAGCACTTGCACGCATTAATGCTTCACAGAGAGACATATGGGATAAACTGGACGATTTGGAAAATCGCTCAAGAAGAAACAATCTGCGTATCATTGGCTTACCAGAGTCGATCCCAGCCTCCCACCTTACAAATATCTGTGCGAAAACCATCCCAGAGCAACTTGGCCTCCGCATACCGTGCACGGTTGAACGAGCACACCGCATGGGTCAATACTCTGACACACGCGCTAAACCTCGACATGTGATAGTGAAGTACTTAAACTACGTCGACAAAAACGCCATAATGCAAAAATTTCGTCGCACGCGCTCACTGGTGGTAGATGGCGCGAAACTGCTACTTTTCGCGGACTATTCCATAGAGGTAATGAAACAACGCAAAACATTCTCCTCGGTATGCTCCACTCTGCACCACAATCAGATCCGATTCTCCCTAGCATATCCAGCCGTCCTCCGCGTTCAAACGCCTGAAGGGGAGCAACTCACCTTTCGTACACCTGAAGAGGCGGAGACCTACCTAACCAACAGAAGCTCCGAAATGGAACACAGTGCCGCGGCGGAGGGATCACCACCATCATCCTCACAGCGTGCATATGATCCCCCTAAGCACCCTCGAAGCCCAACTAAACCTCCATATAAACGCAGCCGCTTCACCAACCAAGAAGTTCGCTCTGGGAACCGTTGAAGGAACTGACGGAGGACTCCACAATATCACCCCTTTTTCACATCGCCATCTCAGGACGGGTAGTATCAATCCATCTTTTTTGTCTTGTTATTAAGATGAGGATACTTGTGATGTCTCTATAAACTGCCTTACATGCCCGTTATAGAACACTGCCCCTTCTAACCTGTAGCTGGAAGCTACGCAGTTAAGAATTCTACAGTTATGATGTTATAGTCATGTTATTTAACAACAGCTATAGTCCCTCACTACCTGGGAAACCTTCCTTTTCAAGGACACTTGCATTGTTATATTTACTGGTATTTTCTATTTTCTGGTATACTTAAAGCCTAATTTTAAGAGGGGGCTCTCCCCTGTGTTCAGCGTACCTCACCATTGATTAATTTAAACATGCACTACCTCCTCAGGGGATCCCCCCCAAACCACCCTCCCCTTCTTCCTGCACCCCCCCCCCCTCCCTACTTCCCCCTCCTCTCCCCTACCTTCCCTATCCCCACCCCCTGTTGCTACCACCCTGCCCCTAAGTGAGGAGCTGGCAATCAATGGGAGCTACGCTAACGAGATAGGTGAGACCTCATGTGGAAAAAAGAGAAGTCCACGACTCAAGTTATGTATTTCCTTATACGATATACTGCCTTATTAATGTTTATAATTTATTGTTGCTTAGAAAAGCTTAAGTTCATGTTTGCCATCCTAGTTCTTGTATCTTCAGGGGTTCTGAGGCGCTTTGGCGGCTCCCGGGAGGTAGATAACACATTCATTCAGGGGTTTCTATGCAAACTCCTGAACCAAACCACTTTCAAACACCAAATATGTCACAGTCTGCACCTGGGAGTCACCTAAAGTTTGTCTCGTGGAATGTCAAGGGACTGCGCTCCCCTAACAAACGTATGTCCATCCTCAGACACCTGCGGCGTCTCCGGGCAGATGTGGCTCTACTTCAGGAGACGCATCTGGCTGCAGACGATATGCAACGTCTTCGCAGATTGTGGGTGGGCTCTGTCTATGGCTCCCCAGCAGTGGGTCGTAAGGCAGGTGTTGTTATCCTTCTACATAAAAATCTACAACACACAGTCAGAGAAGTTAAGGTTGATTCGGAGGGAAGAAAAATGACGCTACATCTGACTATAGATGGCAAACACATAGCACTTACTAACATATATGCTCCCAATTCTCCTGACACCTCCTTCTTCCAGGATTTAGTGAAATGGGTGCTAACTACACCAGAGACGCTACACCTCTTGGGCGGGGACTTTAACTCAGTCATGTCTCCCCTGGCTGATCGCACAGGCCCCCCTTCACATAGAACACACACCCATACCCCCTCATCATCTGCATCCACCCTATTGTCACAAGCCGTCGCCTCCATGCAATTTGTGGATGTCTGGCGCTTAATGCACCCGACGGAACGGGAATACTCCTTCTTTTCACCCCCTCATAATACGTTTTCACGTATAGATTATTTTTTTGCCTCCCCAGCCCTAAGCTCTATAACTAGTACACCAGACATACAAGAGGCAGTGATTTCAGACCACAGCCCAATCGTGATTCATCTCACCCAAACAGCTCGCTCATCTCCCTCCCCCACTTGGCGCTTCCCTTCCTATTTAGCTGATAATGAGGACTTTCAACATACACTATACTGCGCCTGGGAGGAATACATCTCCACTAATAGAGCCCACATTACAGATCCTAACCTATTCTGGGAAGCAGGCAAGGCCTTCTTAAGAGGTAAAATAATCTCATACACGACCCAGTTTAAAAAAAAAGCCAAACAACAGTATAGTAAATCAAGCAAAACTCTACGCCTGGCTCATGAGCAGCTCACAATAAACCGCACCATAGAAAACATACAAAAATGGAGACAGGCCAAATCCACCTTTGACCTATGGGCAGAACAGCATGAAGCGGCCAAAACATCATACTCTCAGTTACATTTTCATAGATTTGGAAACAAGGCTGGTAGACTACTGGCCAAAATGTGCTCAGGCCCCAGACGTCCCACCCGTATCTCAGCTCTTAGAGCTAAGACAGGCTCTATGATCACCTCCCCAGCTGAAATTAGCAACCTACTCGTAGAATACTATACCAATTTATACAAAGCTGACCCGACTGACTTAACTACCACCGACTTACTGCTCGACAAAATACGTTTACCCAAACTCCACCACACACAATTAGAGTCGATCAACGCCCCCATCACCATTGACGATATTCTATCCACGATCAAAAACATGGCCTCGGCCAAAGCCCCGGGACCCGACGGATACACTGCTGAATTCTATAAAATGACCAAAGAATTCATCCCTGCTACTTTAAAACATGTTTACGCAGCTATGTGGGACGGAGGGCCCTATCTTCCTACGGGAACACAGGCCCACATCAAATTAATCTCTAAGAAAGGGAAAGACCCCCTACTGCCAGGCTCATACCGGCCGATATCATTAATAAATGTTGATGTCAAAATCCTATCCAAAATAATTGCTTCACGGCTAGCTCCTCTACTGACATCCCTATTACACCCAGCTCAATCTGGCTTTGTTCCGGGCAGATCGGCCACCTTAAACATTCGAAAAGTATTAATGGCTCTAGAATACGCCAAAACTCACCCTAACCACGACATTGCCATCATGTCCTTAGACGCGGAAAAGGCCTTTGACAACATCAGTTTCTCTTGGCTCTTTAGAGTGATGACACAATTTGGATTCTCAGGACCGATTATGCGATTTCTGTCACAAATGTATGCAGCCCCTACCGCACGTCTTGTCACCCCCGATTTTATTTCGGACACGATTCCACTAACAAAAGGAACGAGACAGGGGTGCCCCCTGTCTCCACTCCTGTTCAATCTAGCAATCGAACCCCTGTCCAGAATATTAAACTCAGCTGATGGAATCAGTGGCATCACTCTGGAGAACCACACTCTTCGTTCAGCACTATTTGCAGACGACATACTGCTATTTTCCACCGACCCTATAACAGACTTTGACAGACTCAAACGACTTTTTTCAGACTTCAGACTTTGCTCGGGATTCAGAATTAATTTCGATAAGAGTGAGATCTTACCATTACAACCCCATCTCTCCAGTAAATGGAAACACCTATCCCCCCTGGCCATAGCCAACCAACATATTACATACCTGGGCATTAAAATAGGACGTGAACCATCCTCTCTATATTCTTTGAACTACCCCCCTTTGATAACGAAAATTGTGAAGGAGTTGGAGGCTTGGGGGTCCCTGCCTCTCTCGCTCTTTGGGAGATGCCATCTTTTCAAAATGGTGTCCTTTGCGCGCCTACTCTACCCAATGCAGACCATACCTCTTCTAATTAAACATTCAGACATCCAAAAACTCCAAAAGGCCCTGACTGTTTTTGTATGGTCTCACAAAAAACCTCGCATAGCGCTACAGAAATTATGTCTCCCGAGGGGCGAGGGTGGGGCGGGACTGCCCAATATGCGTTTCTACAACCTGGCATGTTTACTCAGACAGGGCTTAGACTGGCTAACTGGTGGTTCTAAATATTCTAACATACATTTAGAAAAGGCTATGGTACACCCATATACCCTCTCGGCCATCCTCCATTCTAATCCCAATACATTACCCCCCCACCTCAAAACAAGTGTAATAATTAAGGATACGGTCGTTGCATGGAGGGAAGTAAGAAAATTGCTCAAAGTGCCATCCAACATTTCCAAATACCTCAAAATACAAGGCAACCCTATGTTCCTTCCATCTACCATCCACAAAGCTTTTGGCCAATGGAAACTTAAAGGCCTCACAGATGTCTCCTCTGTTTATCTTAATAAGCCGGGCAAATTCAAACCGTTTCATACCCTGATGCGGGAATATTCCCTACCACCAACACATGCTTTCTTTTACCATCAACTCATCAATTATCTCAAATCATGCTCTGGTCCTAACACTAACCCACTTGAAACATCCTGCATTGATACTCTCATCAAAACCAATAACTACTCCATCTCCAACATTTACTCCTATCTCATACAACATCAAACACGGAAATATGCCCTCAAACCCTTTCAAAAATGGTCACATGTCTTAGACGACGAATCCCTCCCAGAAAAAATCCTTGAGGGGTACAAAACAGTCCGCAACCTTACTGCCTCTGAATCCTGGAGGGAAACACAATTTAAGATTATCCACAGAGCTTATTTCCCTTTCCGCTACAATGAGAAGGACCCCACCCAAACCCAATGTCCCTGGTGCAAACTACCTCGCCCCACGCTACTACACAGACTCTGGGACTGTAACAAGGTTGATGCATACTGGACTAAGGTGATCTCCTACATCAACGAGGTCCACAAAATTCAGTGCACAAAGGACCGCCTACTATGCCTGTTCAGCATACCCCCTGCACCCTCATCGCCAACAAGGGTCTCACAAAATATTCCACATTGGGCTCACCTCTGCCTTCTAGTGGCTCGCAGAACTATCATGTCTCACTGGATATCAGCTACTCCTCCTACCCTGACAACGTTTAAAAAAGCCTTGGCATCACTTTTCAATCTAGAAAGACTAGACACTATCACCCTTAATTTCCGGTCAACTTCCCGTTTTTTCAAAAGATGGAGGAAGTACATTGAAGCTACATTCACTCCGCAGGCACTAATCGAAATAATGAACCCATTTCGTTACACGAAATGGTACTTGACAAAAGATGTCACCAATTCTCTAGGCCGACTCAAAATACCCCCCACCCCAGAATCCTTTGTCTTTAACCCACCGTAGGTTATCCATAAACTCATTGTGCCCCTTGACGTCCACCCTCTCAGGTTTTAAGTTTAATCAGACGCTGCCTCCACTCCTGAGGGTATTTAGATGTGAAGATTTTGTATATGTCGAGCAAATTTTCGCCCCATAGGGTCGATGACATGGCAAACATGAACTCCCCCCATCCTCCCTTCCCCAAATTTTTCTTTTTATTTTCTTTTTGTTTATCTCTCTGTTACTTCTCTTTTGATCCAACTGATATGACAAGATTGTATTTCAACTACCTTGAGAAGTCATTCAACTGTATAGATTGTAACGATCAATACTTTGTAACTTTTGTAACACTAAATCTTATACTTTTGTATGCCATAAAACCCAATAAATATTTTTCAAAAAAAAAAAAAAAAAAAACTTTTCTTTCACTCATGGTTAGTGTTTGGCTGAAGCCATTTATTATCAATCAACTGTGTTTACTCTTTTTAAATCATAATGACAACAGAAACTACCTAAATTACCCTGATAAAAATTTTACATACCCAAGTTCTTAATACCGTGTACTGCTTCCTTTAACATCAATGACAGCTTGAAGTCTTTTGTGGTATTTGTGGATGGGGCTCTGATGTTCTTAGATGGTAAAGCTGCCCATTCCTCTTGGCAAAAAGCCTCCAGTTCCTGTAAATTCTTGGGCTGTCTTGCATGAACTGTACATTTGAGATCTCCCCAGAGTGGCTCAATAATATTGAGGTCAGGAGACTGAGATGGCCACTCCAGAACCTTCACTTTATTCTGCTGTAGCCAATGACAGGTCAACTTGGCCTTGTGTTTTGGTTTATTGTCATGTTGGAATGTCTAAGTACGTCCCATGTGCAGCTTCCTGGCTGATGAATGCAAATGTTCCTCCAGTATTTTTTGATAACATACTGCATTCATCTTGCCATCAATTTTGACCAAATTTGCTGTGCCTTTGTAGCTCACACATCCCCAAAACATCAGCGATCCACCTCTGTGTTTCACAGTAGGAATGGTGTACCTTTCATCATAGGCCTTGTTGACGGCCTCTCCAAATGTAGCGTTTATGGTTGTGGCCAAAAATCTCAATTTTGGTCTCATCACGACAAATGACTTTGTGCCAGAAGGTTTGAGGCTTGTCTCTGTGCTCTTTGGCGTATTGTAAGCGGGATACTTTGTGGCATTTGCATAGTAATGGCTTTCTTCTGACGACTCGACCATGCAGCCCATTTTTCTTCAAATGCCTGCTTATTGTGCATCTTAAAACAGCCAGACCACATGTTTTCAGAGAGTCCTGTATTTCACCTGAAGTTATTTGTGGGTTTTTCTTTGCATCCCAAACAATTTTCCTGGCATTTGTGGCTGAAATCTTTAGTTGGTCTACCTAACCGTGGTTTCGTTTCAACAGAATCTCCCATTTTCCACTTCTTGATTAGAGTTTAAACACTGCTGATTGGCATTCTCAATTCCTTGGATATCTTTTTATATCCCTTTCCCGTTTTATACAGTTCAACTACCTTTTTACCGCAGATCCTTTGACAATTCGTTTGCTTTCCCCATGACTCAGAATCCAGAAACATCAGTGCAGCACTGAATGAAAGATGCAAGGGTCTATCAGGAGTCCAGAAACACATTGACCTTTTTTTACGCACATACACTAATTACAAGCAAACAGATGACAGGCGAGAATGGTTACCTTTAATAGCCATTCAAACCCCTTTGTGTCAACTTGTGTGCATGTGATCAGGCCAAAATCACCAGGGTATGTAAACTTTTCATAGGGGTCATTTGGGTAGTTTCTGTTGTCATTATGATTTAAAAAGAGTAAACACAGTTGATGGATAATAAATGGCTTTAGTCAAACATTAACCATGAGTGAAAGAAATGTTTTTGTGCCATCATTTATATTCTCTGAAAAATGGCCAAGAAGCCATAAATTCTGCCAGGGTATGTAAACTTATGATCACAGCTGTGATGCACTTTAGAATAGTCAAGCCCTGCCCCCCATATACACGACAGGGTCCTCCTTCTATACATCCCTCTTATGTATACACACTGTCTCTGTCCACTACTGCCCCAGCCCCTGTATACACCCCGGGTCCGGTTCTAAAATATATATTTTTTTTTTAACCCAGGAGTAGCCATTGCAGTTGATGCAGGAGCCCAGGCTTATACAGAAGTCTCAGATCCACCGTGTTCCTGTGGGAGAAGAGCAGAGTGTAGCGCCTCCCCGCCCCCCCCCCCCCCCCCCCCGGGGCACAGAAGACCAACATGCAGACCAAGCAGCTCTCCAGCTCCATCCTCTGCCGGAACACCTCCACCACATCCAACTCCCACTGAGAGCACTGCCAGTCCACCCACACCATCAGGTGGAGGCTACATTGAGGGGGCTCCAAGGGGAGGAAGACCAGCCTGTCGGTGATGCAGCTCGGGCACAGCCGGCAGCAGAAGAGCAAACACAGCTCCCCCATAGAGAAGCCATGCATCCGCGGACCCTGCTCGAGCATGGGGGGGGGGGGGGGAGAAGGAGGGAACAAAGGCTGCTTGAGAAGAGGTCACTCACACCAGGCATCGCACACCCACACGGCCTGCTACCTGCTTTAGGGCAGTGGATCTCAACCTCAGTCCTCAAGTACCCCCAACGGGCCATGTTTTCAGGGTTTCCTTTACTTTGCACAGCTGCTGTAAATCAATATCAATATCAATGACATGGTATTGGAGCTATTTTATCTAAGGGAAGTTCCCAAAACATGGCCTGTTGGGGGTACTTAAGGACTGAGGTTGAGAACCACCGCTTTAGGGGAAGCCATGGCGATCCAGCAGGGGGGAGAAAGAAGGATTGGCTGCCTGGCACATCGGGCAATGGGAGTTGCAGTGAGTGGGCTGGTGGAAGCCAAGGTGCCATGGCACCTGGGGTTTGTTGAGCCCTGCTTTACTGCATATACAGACTGCTTTTACTGTTGTGGGTTTAGTGACAATAACTAGGTAAGGTAGAGCTTTCCCTGAAGTATCTGTTACACATTCTAACCTGATATGAACATTTAAAACGGTCAGCAAGGACTCTTGAAACCAGGCAGGCTGAGTCTGTTCAGTGCAACTGCCAATGTATTTCTTTTCGCCAGGTAAATCCCAGATGCAGTGTAAAGCCTGCTATTCACATAAATGGTTGTGCACTGCTGTACTCATATAAAAAGCAGTGCTATCATAAACTCGCGTAGGATTACTAGGTAAAGATATAGGGGGGGGATCTGAAAAAAGAAAACTAATGCAGTCACAATAACTAAAGACTGGTAAACTGCAATACTCTCAATTTTTCTTTTTGGGTTAAGATACACATTAAGGCGGTATTAAATCCAAACCCAAAGATGTAGTATAATACAGATTACCAATCATTAGATGTCTATTTACTTGCATTACTTTTCTATTTTAGGGCTAGTTCACACAACAAAAAACATCCTCCAGATCCATTCCAGCTAGGTTTCTGCATGCGCGTTTTTGTTACATTACAGGTTCTTTTTTTCACTATACTGGGGTCCGGTGCCTTTTTTGATGCGTTTTACAACATTCCAATACAGTTCTGTGCAGGAAAAATATGGCATGTTCTACTTTTTTAATGGAGCTGCCAGCACTGGTGTGAACTATACCACTGAAAACCATGTAACCTACTTTCTATGTATTTTGGATGAAGAAAAAAAAAAAAAAAAAAAAAAGAGAAAGAGCACTGAAACGCATGTGGTGTGAACAAACCCGAATGCTGTGTACACACAAGCGGAAAGTCCGACAGGAGCTTTTCATCCTATATTCCGATCGTGTGTATGCCTCATCTGACTTTTTACGTCGAAAATTCTGACGGCCCTAGAAAGAGAACATGTTCTAAATTTTTCCGACGGAACCAATGCCTAATCGGGAAAACCGATTGTATGCTGTTCCGCTGTACCAAAAACGATGTATGCTCTGAAGCAAATACGAGACGGAAGCTATTGGCTATTGAACTTCCATTTTCTAGAATTTGGTGTGACCGTGTGTATGCAAGACAGCTTGAGCAGAATTCCATCGGAACGCTGTCTGAAAAAAAAAAAAAAAAGTTTATTCCGATGGGAAAACCGGTCGTGTGTACAGGGCATAAGGCTTTTTTCCCCCCTCTTCTTTTACCTGGAGAGCTGGCCAGTAAAACACCCCCTGTATTAGAGTGCCTCCACTCTGGATGAAGGAGTAACAGAGAGATCTTTGGGCAGCAGCATTGACAGTCTGGGGGGAGTGAAATGTTAGCTGGACTAGCAGATTTAGATACACTAAGAATTGAAGTCAAACTCCAGCTCACACTTTATAAGAAGTTGCAGCAAGAATTTTGTTCCTTTTGGGATAAAGGTTTTACATAAATAAAAGCTGATCATTGTAAACAACCCGTCAGTTTTAAATGGTTTGTCTTAACCCTTTAACTGCTACATCAGCAGGAGAGCTTGTTCTGTTGAAAAATAAACAGACTTACTAAAAGAATTACTAGTTAAAAAGGACTTTAAAGCAGCGTTTCACCCAAAAGTGGAACCTTCAACTTATCTGCTTTGCCACTTCCTGGAGACAGCGACGTGGCGCCGTCCCATGGAAGTTTGGTCCGCCTCCTCCTTCCTGCGCCACCGGGCCAATTAGAAAGTGCAGCGCGTTTCGCGCATTCGTAATAGGTAACTGGCTATGAAGCTGAAAGGCTTCACGGTCGGTTTCCCTTACGACAAATGGTGGTGGCAGCACCTGACAGCCGATCCAAAAATCGGCTGGGGTGCCGACATTGGGGGCTCCCTGGACAGGCAAGTGTCCATATATTAAAAGCCAGGTGGAATACCACTTTAAGCTTAAGCCCGCTGATGAGATTTCAGATGCGTTCCAGAATGCATGGAATCGCATGACAATCGAAACATTACTTTTCATGAAGGCCGTTCACATACAGTGGGGATGAAAGTATTCAGACCCCCCCTTAAATTTTCCACTCTTTGTTATATTGCAGCCATTTGCTAAAATAGTTTAGGTTCATCATTTTTTTCCTCATTAATTTACACAGCACCCCATATTGACAGAAAAACACAGAATTGTTGACATTTTTGCAGATTTATTAAAAAAGAAAAAAAAATGAAATAATCACATGGTCCCAAGTATTCAGACCCTTTGCTGTGACACTCATATATTTAACTCAGGTGCTATCCATTTCTTCTGATCATCCTTGAGATTGTTCTACACCTTCATTTGAGTCCAGCTGTGTTTGATTATACTGATTGGACTTGATTAGGAAAGCCAAACACCTGTCTATATACCCTGTTTCCCCGAAAATAAGACCTAGCGTGATTGTCAGTGATGGCTGCAATATAAGCCCTACCCCCCAAATAAGCCCTACCCTGAAAATAAGACCTACAAGGACTTTAACTAGGGCTTATTTGGGGGGGTAGGGCTTATATTGCAGCCATCACCGACAATCACGCTAGGTCTTATTTTCGGGGAAACAGGGTAAGACCTTACAGCTCACAGTGCATGTCAGAGCAAATGAGAATCATGAGGTCAAAAGGAACTGCCTGAAGAGTTCAGAGACAGAATTGTGGCAAGGCACAGATCTGGCCAAGGTTACAAAAAAAGTTCTGCTGCACTTAGAGCCCTTTCACACCGAGCCGCCCATAGCGTCAGCGGTAAAACGCCGCTATTTTTAGCAGCGTTTTACCGTCAGATTAGTGGCGCATTTCGGCCACTCGTGGGGTGCTTTTACCCCCTGCTAGCAGCCGAGAAAGGGTTAAAACCGCCCGTAATAGCGGCGTTTTGCCGGCGGTATCCCAGCGCTGCCCCACTGATTTCAATGGGGAGCAGCGGTGGAGGAGCGGTAAACACACCGCTCCTTTACCGCTCCAAAGAAGCTGCTGACAGGACTTTTCCTGACAGTGCAGCACTCCGGTGTGAAAGCCCTCAGGCTTTCACACTGGAGACAATGCTGCAGCTGTTTGAGGGCGGATTGCAGGGGCTATTTTTAACGCTATAGCGCCTGCAAAACGCCCTCGGTGTGAAAGGGGTCCTAAGGTTCCCAAGAGCACAGTGGCCTCCATAATCCTTAAATGGAAGACATTTGGGACGACCAGAACCCTTCCTAGAGCTGGCCGTCTGGCCAAACTGAGCTATCAGGGGAGAAGAGCCTTGGTGAGAGAGGTAAAGAAGAACCCAAAGATCACTGTGGCAGAGCTCCAGAGATGCAGTCGGGAGATGGGAGAAAGTTGTAGAAAGTCAACCATCACTGCAATCCTCCACCAGTCGGGACTTTATGGCAGAGTGGCCCGACGGAAGCCTCTCCTCAGTGCAAGACACATGAAAGCCTGCATGGAGTTTGCTAAAAAAAAAAAAAAAACACCTGAAGGACTCCAAGATGGTGAGAAATAAGATTCTCTGGTCTGATGAGACCAAGATAGAACTTTTTGGCCTTAATTCTAAGCGGTATGTGTGGAGAAAACCAGGCACTCCTAATCACCTATCCAATACAGTCCCAACAGTGAAGCATGGTGGTGGCAGCATCATGCTGTGGGAGTGTTTTTTAGCTGCAGGGACAGGACAACTGGTTGCAATCGAGGCAAAGATGAATGCGGCCAAGCACAGGGATATCCTGGAGGAAAACCTTCTCCAGAGTGCTCAGGAACTCAGACTGGGCCGAAGGTTTACCTTCCAACAAGACAATGACCCTAAGCACACAGCTAAAATAATGAAGGAGTGGCTTCACAACAACTCTGTGACTGTTCTTGAATGGCCCAGCCAGAGCCCTGACTTAAACCCAACTGAGCATCTCTGGAGAGACCTAAAAATGGCTGTCCACCAACGTTTACCATCCAACCCGACAGAACTGGAGAGGATCTGCAAGGAGGAATGGCAGAGGATCCCCAAATCCAGGTGTGAAAAACTTGTTACATCTTTCCCAAAAAGACTCATGGCTGTATTAGATCAAAAGGGTACTTCTACTAAATACTGAGCAAAAGGGTCTGAATACTTAGGACCATGTGATATTTCAGTTTTTCTTTTTTAATAAATCTGCAAAAATGTCAAAAATTCTGTGTTTTTCTGTCAATATGGGGTGCTGTGTGTACATTAATGAGGAAAAAAAATGAACTTAAATGATTTTAGCAAATGGCTGCAATATAACAAAGAGTGAAAATTTTAAGGGGGTCTGAATACTTTCCGTCCACACTGTATATGCAGTGCCAATTTCATGCAATGTTGAAAAGGGTCCTCTGCGGGTTTAGTGCAGCGCAATTTTTAATCTCGATAGACTTGAATGATAATCACATGCAAAACACATATCTGTCCTAAGATAACACGATTCCAGTACATTGCTCTGCTTTGGCTTATCTACCATCCCTGGATAGAGAGACAAAAAAACAACCCATAGCTGTATCCAAATCACAAGAAAATTGCTTTGGAATTGCCTCTGAATAGCATCAACAGGGTCTGATAAAATACAAAAAATAAAATTAAAAAAAAATTTAAATTGCACTGTGAAACAGAGTCAACTCACACTGCATCAGTGTGAACCTAACCTAAAAAGGAAAACTAACGCAGCCAACACATCTAAGTATTGGTAGGCAGCAATTTAATAAATGTTTGCTCTTGGGTTTAATACCGCTTTAACGTTACCTGTAAAAAAAAAAAAAAAAAAAAGAACAAACACATTCTGGGAATGTATTACTCATATAAAATTATATAACATCTACCATGCGCTAGGGCCATAAATCAGTATGTGGTCAAGTTAAATAAATAGCAGCTAGACGTGTATTCACCTTGAAAAAAAAAATCTGCACAGTAAAGAACATTACTTAAATAATGTATGTCGAAAGAAACATATGGGGCCCAAAGAACTAATTTATTAAATGTGTTATGTTCAATCAATACACCAAGTTTTAAGGCAGATTTACCTATAGGTTTCAAATCAATCAGGACAGAAAATAAATCAGTTTACGCTCCTTCTGTGCATACCAAAATTGTATAAAAAAAAAAAATAGAGTATATATAATGTGTGCGTGGTATGTTTTAATTGCTTGTTTATATGGTTCCCATTTAACCTGAGTATTAGAAAATTGCATTACCATTATATAACTTTTACACAGCCATAGGTTCTAGCATGGATGGTACATTAGAAGATACATTGTTTCATTGGCACTTCTATACTGAGATGGCTGGTGGGAGCCAAGTAGCTTGGATTCAGCACCACTACACAAGAACAGCTCCATGATAGGAATGGGGGGGGGGGGAGATTTGGGGAATTCCCAGAATACATTCTCTTTTCACCTGGATATCATTTCATAAAAATAAGATCACAGCAAGAAAAATTATAGCGGAGACATGCTCATTTATTTCACTAGACATATTATGAACAGATCATCTGTCAGCACAGAATCTAGGCTATCTCCACCAGAGGAAGTGCCCCCCATAAGAGAAGCATGGTCAGCTGCAATGTCTGCATTGTACTCCATAAAAAATCTGCATCTTAACGCCGGAAATCTGCCTTGTGCAATCATATCAGCGCCTGCAAATCCATTTCAGCTCACCGCTTGCTCCGGCAGATCACCCTCCCCCCCCCCTCCCCCCTTTTTCTCAGTGCCACACATAACAATAGCAATTCTTTTTTTTCTGTTTTGAATGGAATCCCCTTACATTGCAGATTTTTCTGTCATCATCCTCTAAATAATATATCCAGATCACTCAATTCAGGGCTCTCTCGCTTGCCTTTTTTACGTCACTGAGCTTGAAACTCCAATACCTCCCCGTTTGAAAAATAAATAAATAAATAAATCACGCTGAAGGGAAAAAAAAAAAAAAAAACACAGGGGGAACGAGATCTAGAGGAAGAGATGGAGGATGGGAAGCCTTTGCTTTAGATCTATATTAAAAAAAGGCAATCTGATAAAAAAATAAATTAAAAAAATACATAAAAACAGAACAGATCTTGTACTGTATGTAGTCAATAATAAGAGATTCTACAGATGATCATCCAAAGATATGATCATATTCTAAAGACGATCATATAAGATCAATAGTATTAAGAGGGATTCTACAGGAAGATCGTATTCCAAAGATATGATCATATTCTAAAGACGATCATATAAGATCAATAACATTAAGAGATTCTACAGGAAGATCGTATTCCAAAGATATGATCATATTCTAAAGATGATCATATAAGATCAATAATATTAAGAAAGATTCTGCAGGATGATCATATTCTAAAGACGATCATATAAGATCAATATTAATAATAAGAGATTCTAAAGATGATCATGGGTATTAAAAAATAAATAATAAAAGAAGAAGAAGAAGAAGATCTAGAGGAAGAGATGGAGGATGGGAAGCCTTTGCTTCAGATCTCTATTAGAGTGGCAAGCCGTTTGATAAAAAGGAAAAAAAAAAAAAAAAAACACACATACAACAGAACGCCACAGGATTACCGTGCATGGAAACACCGGATCTTGTACAACGAGAGAGATTCTAAAGAGGATCGTTTGTACATTCATTTTTTTTTTTTTTTAAATAGGGATGGAAGGGGATCTGCATGAAAGGAGAGTCGGAGGAGCCGATTATGCTGGCTGGGCCGCCGCGTCCCTGACCGTTCGTCAAAACAGCTTTGTTAGCATTGACAATAAAGATCGCCTACTGTATGTCCCCCCCGCCACTGCAGCGTCCACGGCGTGCTGGTGAGCGGAGAGGGATCAGGGCTTTCTAAATGACTGCAATCCTTATCTGGTCTCCATGGGTGGATTTCCCCCAATCTCCAACCATCAGCCTGTGTGCTAAATTCAGACACATCACAAAAAGGGATCTCCACCGGCAACCACCATTAACATCCATTAAAAAAAATCAGATGTGATTGAAATTGCCAACCCCAGTGCGGGCACCACCAAGGGGGGCATGTGATCACCTATACAATCACCTATACAAAGGAAGGTTCTAGGGGGGATTGTAGGACACACACACACACACACACACACACACACACACACACACACACACACACACTGCCTTATGGGATCCATACACATCTGATCACAGCAAGGACATCCATCTTTCCCCGTCCTATGGGCAGAGTTCTGCCAATGATAGAGAGGTGAGAGAAAATGGCACCTAATGCAATGGAAATAGGGGACAGCATAGGCAGGTGTCGGGTGCACGGAGCGATCATGGCCGGCCGCAGGGCCCCACACTGCCGGTGAGAGGAGAAGAGCCGCACACACTCCCCACACATATATATATATATATATATATACACACACACACATGTATACACACACGGCGGTAACAGAGAACATGGCAGGCCAGCCGCTGTCTTTACCTGTCAGCACCCCGACGCGTATTTGGTGGTCGTGATTAGTGAGGATCATGCCCTCGGTCGCCATCTTCCTTCCGCCGGAGCTGCGGTCACCGGCCGTTCACCGAGTAGGAGGAAAAACCTGGGCTAGAAGAGCGGAGAGCCAAGGCGAGCGAGCCGAGCGACGAGCACATCCACCCCGGCCGAAGGGAAAGACGGAGAACTCTGAACAGGGGGGGGAGGAGAAGGAGGCAACCAGGCGTGAGCAGCGCACGGCCGATAGTATAGAGCGAGGATACCTTCGCTGGCTCACCCTGGAGACAGACTGTGCTGTGTGTGGTAATGTGTGTGCTGACCCAGGTGTTAGGGCATGTGCTATCCGTACACCGCACTCCGGTCATTGTATGCAGACTGCAATTACCAGATAGTAGCAGTCAGATAGTTCACACTCTGTTGTATACAATGAAAGTTGTACTTCTCCCATTAGGTGCAAATATTGGGATTCATAGATTCTTTTACTAAGGGCCGGGTCACACCACATGCAGTCCAGTGCGTTTTTGAAATGCGTTTTTCAGGATATTTTTGTTGTTTGGTCTCTCACTGTTAAAGCGGAAGGGTCGCCAATTTTTTTTTTTCAATATGGACACTTACCTGTCCAGGGCGCTCGCGATGTTGGCACCCAAAGCCGATCTATCCCTCGGCTGTCGGGTGCTGCCACCGCCATCTTGGGTAAGGGAATCAGGAACTGAAGTCGTGCGCATGCGCGCACGACTGGTCCCTGCTGTCTTCTGGGACCTGTGTGTCTCCCAGAAGACAATGGGGGGGGGAAAGGCACCGGAAGTGGGGTAGATACCCGCGGGTGGCTCGGGTATCTATGCTCGGAGGTGGGAGCAAAATAGCTGTATTAGACAAGTATCTGCTCCCCCCCTCCCCACTGAAAGGTGCCAAATGTGACACGGGGGGGGGGGGGACCAGAAAAGCAGAAGTTCCATTTTTGGGTGGAACTCCACTTTAAAATAAACCTGACATTAACATTATAGACTGATCATTTCTTTGTCAGTGGGCAAACATACAAAATCAGCAGGGGATCAAATACAATTTTATATACAGTGAGGGGAAAAAAGTATCAAAATAAGTATAAAAATAAATATAGTATAGCATAAAAAAAATCAAAATAAAATCTTAGCAATAAAACAGGTTAAAAAAATACATAAAATAAAGTAAGGGGTAGTTCACACCACAAAAACGCACTCCAGATCTGTTTCGAATGTGTTTCTGCATACACGGTTTTTATGCATTTTGGTGCATTTTCAATGCATTTCTGGATGCATTCCAGATGCTTCTTTTTTCTTTTTTTTGGGCCAGTTCACACCACATGCAGCCCAGTGCGTTTTTGTTCTGCATCAAAAATGCATGGAAAGTAGGTTATATGGTTTCCAATGGCATAGTTCACACCAGTGCAGTCAGTTCCAGGGCTTTTCAGTTCCAGAAAAAAAAGTGGAGCATGCTGCATTTTTCCTGCACTGGACTGTACTGGAACGCAGTAGAGCGCATCAAAAACGCACTGGACCCTAGTATAGTGGGGGGAAAAAATCAGCGGTTCACACCACAAAAACGCACTCCAGATCTGTTCCGGATGTGTTTTTGCATGTGCGTTTTGAGGGTCAGTTCACACCAGATGCAGTTCCGTGCGCTTTTTTTCTGCACTAAAAATGCATGCACAGTGTTTTCCATGTATTCCAATGGTTCTAGTTCACACCAATGCAGTCAGTTCGAGACAGTTTCCGTGAAGTTTCTACACCGGAAACTGACTGGAACTGACTTCACTGGTGTGAACTAGAGCCATTGGAATACACGAAAAACACTGTGCATGCATTTTTAGGGCCAGTTCACACCACAAAAATGCACTCATATGTTCCGGATCAGTTTTTGCTTTCGGTTCACACCACACGTGGTTCCAGTGCGTTTTTGATACAATTTGCTAGGTTCTAGTACAGTTCTGTACAGAAAAAATGCAGCATGCTCGACTTTTTTCTGCACCGAAAACTGTCTGCACTGGTGTGACCTAGAGCCAATGGAATACAAGGAAAACACTGCATGCATTTTGCAGAAAAAAAGCGCACGAAACTGTATCTGGTATGAACTAGCACTTACCGTGTATTTTTGATGCATTTCCGGATGCATTCCTGGTGCTTTTTTTCTTTTTTTTTTTCCTGTTTTTTATATATATTTTATACTAGGGCCCAGTGCATTTTTGATATGTTCTAGTGCATTTCAGTGCATTTTAGGGCCAGTTCACACCACATGCAGTCCAGTGCATTTTTTATTATACATCAAATACGCATAGAAAGTAAGTTATATGGTTTTCAGTGGCATAGTTCCAGTGCATTCCAGTTCCAGAAAAAAAAAGTAGCACATGTTGCATTTTACCTGCACTGGACTGTACTGGAACACTGTAAAATGCTTTAAAAACACACTGGAACGCACATGTCCTTATTTATGGTTAAGGAAAAAAAAGGACTGCATTAAAAACGCACCAAAAATGCCTCAAAATGTGCATGCAGAAAAGCATCTGGAACGCATCCGGACTGCGTTTCTATGGTGTGAACTGGCCCTTAATGCATTCCAGTATAGTCCAATGCAGGAAAAATACAGCATGCTCTACTTTTTTTCTGGAACTGAAAAGCCCTGGAACTGACTGCACTGGTGTGAACTATGCCATTGGAAACCATATAACCTACTTTCCATGCGTTTTTTGATGCAGAACAAAAGTGCACTGGTCTGCATGTGGTGTAAACTGGCCCGAAAAAAGAAAAACAAAAGCAATGCATCCAGAAATGCATTGAAAATGCACCAGAACGCATAAAAACGTGCATGCAGAAACGCATCCGGAACGGATCTGGAGTGCGTTTTTGTGGTGTGAACCGCTTCTTACTTTGTGTATTTTTTACCTGTTTTATTGCTAAGATTTTATTTTGATATTTTTTATGCTATACCATTATTTTGATACATTTTTATATACAGTAAGGGAAAAAAGTATTTGATCCCCTGCTGATTTTGTATGTTTGCCCACTGACAAAGAAATAATCAATCTATAATTTTAATGGCAGGTTTATTTTAACAGTGAGAGACCAAACAACAAAAATATCCTGAAAAATGCATTTCAAAAAAGTTATAAATTGATTTGTATTTTAAAGGGGTTGTAAAGGTTGTTTTTTTTGTTTTTTGTTTTGTTTTTTAAATAACAAACATGTCATACTTACCTCCTCTGTGCAAGGGTTTTGCACAAAGTGTTCCCGATCCTCCTCTTCTGGGGTCTCCCAGTGGCTCTCCTGGCTACTCCTCTTCTTGAGAGCCCCCATGGAGAACCACATTTCATGGGGGCACCTGTGTGGGCACGCTCCCAAGTCCTGCTGCTGCTTCCATTGACACAGACAGCAGGACTCGGCCCCGCCTCCTGGCTCCCGTATCACCAGATTTGATTGACAGCGCTGCTATCAATCTATCCAATGAGGACCCGAGACAGTGGCTGGAGCCGCTGTGCTTGTCCCTGTCACTGGAACGATCGGGTTCAGGCAAGCAAAAGCGGGGCTCTGGGGGCTGCTGCACTACAGTAGGTTTTTCACCTTAATGCATAGAATGCACTAAGGTGAAAAACCTTGAGGGTTTACAACCCCTTTAATGAGTGAAATATGTATATGATCCCCTATCAATCAGCAAGATTTCTGGCTCCCAGGTGTCTTCTATACAGGTAAGGAGCTGAGATTAGGAGCACTCTCTTAAAGGGAGTGCTCCTAATCTCAGCTTCTTATCTTTATAATAGACACCTGTTCACAGAAGCAATCAATCAATCAGATTCCAATCTCTCCACCATGACCAAGACCAAAGAGCTGTCCAAGGATGTCAAGGACACGACTGTAGACCTACACAAGGCTGGAATAGGCTACAAGACCATCGCCAAGCAGCTTGGTGAGAGGGTAACAACAGTTGGTGCGATTATTCGCAAATGGAAGAAACACGTAATAACTGTCAATCTTCCTCAGTCTGGAAGTCCATGCAAGATCTCACCTCATGGAGTTTCAATGATCATGAGAACGGTGAGGAATCAGCCCAGAACTACAAAGGAGAATCTTGTCAATGATCTCAAGCAGCTGGGACCATAGTCACCAAGAAAACAATTGTTAACACACTACACTGCAAAGGACTGAAATCCTGCAGCGTCCACAAGGTCCCCCTGCTCAAGAAAGCACATGTGCAGGCCTGCCTGAAGTTTGCTAATGAACATCTGAATGATTCAGTGTAGAACTGGGTGAAAGTGTTGTGGTCAAATGAGACCAAAATCAAGCTCTTTGGCATCAACTTAACTCGCCGTGTTTGATGGAAGAGGAATCCTGCCTATGACTCCAAGAACACCATGCCCACCGTCAAACATGGAGGGGGAAACATTATGCTTGGTGTTTTTCTGCTAAGGGGACAGAACAACTTCACCGCATCAAAGGAATGATGGACTGGGCCATGTACCGTCAAATCTTGCGTGAGAATCTCCTTCCCTCAGCCAGGGCATGAAAATGGGTTGTGGATGGGTATTCCAGCATGACAATGACCCAAAACACACGGCCAAGGCAACAAAGGAGTGGCTCAAGAAGAAGAACATTAAGTCCTGGAGTGGCCTAGCCAGACCTTAATCCTATAGAAAATATATGAAGGGAGCTGAAGGTTCGAGTTACCGAACATCAGCCTTGAAACGTTAATGATTTGGAGAGGATCTGAAAAGAGGAGTGGGACAAAATCCCTCCTGATGGCCAACTACAAGAAACGTCTGACCTCTGTGATTGCCAACAAGGGTTTTGTCACCGAGTACCAAGTCATGTTTTGTGAAAGGGGTCAAATACTTATTTCACTCATTAAAATTAATTTCCAACGTTTTTGAAATGCATTTTTCTGGATTTGTTTATTTTTTTTGTTATTCTCTCTCTCTCAGTGTTAAAATAAACCTACCATTAAAATTATAGACTGATCATTTCTTTGTCAGTGGGCAATTGTACAAAATCAGCAGGGGATCAAATACTTTTTTCCCCTCACTGTAATACTTAATTTTTTTTGCTTATACTATTTTACATTTTTTATTTTATACTTTTTTTACTTATTTTATTGATACTATTTTATATTTACATTAAATATGTTTTTAAAATTAATAATGACAGAACTACAAGTGCATTTAGAAAAGAATAAATGCAAAAAAGTAAATAATGTTTTACATTCTACTACAGTATCAAAATATTTGTACACTTTGTACAAAAAAACACAACCAAAAATGAAAACTAGAAACCTATAAACTGCTGTCCTGTAATTTGCATCAATAAGTAATATGAGATTAGACATAGAATCTCTGTTTAAGCTAGAGCATTTGACAGTATTCTGTAGGGTAAGATAAACATTACCTCCTGTTGGGGCTCAGTGTTCACTCCAAGTTACAACATACATCACACATTTTGGGGTCTTTATGGGGACATCCCCTAGTGTGATAGATGATCATATAAGTATGATCATCTTTTTTTTTTTTTTTTTTTTTTTACTTATTTTATTTATATTTTTTATGTTAAAGAGGAAGTAAAGCGCTGCCTTTTTTTCTGACCTGCAAAGTAAAAGCATAATATGCTAGTATGCATCGCATACTAGCACATTATGTAAAACGTACCTGCAAACAAAGCCCTCCACCGATGCATTGTCACCGCTGGAGGCCGCATCCTCCTTCACCCGTCTTCCTTCTGGGTCCGCAGACCTCGGCTGTGTGACTGGCCGAAGCCACGTGACGTCACTCTCATCTCATGCATACGCATGGAAGCTGTCGGTTACGGCACAGGGCTCTGTGGTCCAGCTTCAGTGGTCACAGAGGAGATCAAGAAATGGATGTTCCTCCATCTCTTCTGTTGGTAGCTGACCTGACCGCATACAATGGTCTCGGGCTTCCCAGGTGGAACAGGAGTGCCCAGGAACTGGGGTGGTGGGAGGGGGTGGCTCCCATCTGAGCCCCGTAAAAGTGATTGGGCAGCTGTAAAGCCACCCGGATCACTTTTACGTTAAAGCTGATCCCAGTCTCTAAAAAAACAATAGTAGGACCGTGACGCCCTTAAACTGTTAACAGGTTATCAGTTTAGAGTTAACCATGTATTGTGTGTGGCGCAATTTATGTTTATATACACTTGCTCGCTCTATGCCGCACATTTGAATATGGGTGTGTACAGAGTTACTTTTATTTTTTATTATATATATATATATATATATATATATATATATATATATATATTTTTTTTTTTTTAATTAGAACAGGCAGATGACAGGTCCTCTTTATAGAGACTTAGGGACATATTGGACCTCTAATGCCCCCCCCCCCGCCCTCCAGTGCAGGTAATCAAGCACAGATCGTGCTTGATTAGCTATATCCTCAACTACAAAAGCCGAAGAATGACACTTGTGAACTCAGAATTGATGTAATATATCCTTCCGAGTTTATTTGATTAGTCGCAGGGCAAGTGGTCTGGTTGCAACAGCAGATAAAATGTTCTCCAGTACCGATATAAGCAACCCTAATAATATACAATCTCAGTGTTTACAGTATATGCTACTGGAGGATGGCTTCCATTATCAGGGGTAGGGTCCCTTCTTTGAATAGGCAGAGGAGGTTTCCGGAGTCTGTGCTGGCTCCACGCTTCTGCACTGCTTACAGGAGTGTATGAAGTGAAGAAGGAGCCTTCCCCAAGCTATCCCTCTTCGTCTGGAATCTAACCCTGTGCTAAGAACTGTGCCTCACATGTGGGTTCCTCTCCCTCCCACAAACTCATCAAAATGATGTGGGGTTCCTTATTCAAAAGGTACCCAAGATGACTGCTAAAAACTCCCAAGAGTTCAGTACCCAATCAGACTACCTTCCTCTCTCAAGGCACTGTATGAAATCACTAAGTGATCAATCCCCTTACGAGACTACCCTTCCCATGCAATAATGGCACAGTGCCACCTACAGGTGGGAGGGCTAACTGCACCTGGCTACAGGGAAACTAGTTTTGGTGACAACCACTTTGGAGGGATTTCCTCTTACTTCCTGTTTTGGCTATTGGACAGAAAGTGAAGGGATATCTTCACAATGGGACACAGATTGCAAAAAAAAAAAAAAAAATCCAGGGCTTATAACTCTCCCTTAACACTAAATTAAGAACTAAAAAAAAAAGCTTTGCCTTTAGTTCTACTTGCAATGCACTGCAATATAAATCACATTACAGTATACTCTATGGTGCCTGTTCACATCAATGCAACATGGTGCAGTGGAATTTTTGAAACATTGCAGCAGAATGTCTCTTTGGTCCCAAAGACTCCAATAGGAGTGTCTGACAAATGCCTGTACATGTGTTTTGACAGGGTATTGTGCTTAAAAAACAGTCTTTCCTGACAGACTCCATGGCAGCCTACGTGTGGGTTAACCCCGCCTCCTCTCCAATGCTATAGGACCCCATACCCTATAAGATTGAGCTCACCTGAATAGACTGTGTTCCTTTTTTGTCCTCCTCCAATGGACCTACACACACGATTGTTCCTGTTCACGTCTGGTTGGATATTTCCTGGATTTGGCATACCACTTCGCGGTGCAGCTCAGGACCCAGCCACGGGCAGGCGAGAAGCTTTTAAGGCACTAGATACCCCACTGGTGGAGGGGAGGTTGCCTCTGTATGCCTGAACATGGACGCATCAACGGCTGGCAAGGTCTGCGACTCTATTTTTCTTCCTATATTCATGGCAGTCGTTTCTATGTGTTTTTTGTTTGTAGCCCCTGTTTTCACTTTTACCAGTGCCTTTCCGTATCCCCAGCTACCCCTCATGGCGATTGGAACGCTTCTGCGTTCCAGCTCGCCGCAGCGCTTCCGAGTCATGGCCACCACCGTCATTGCGCAGGCGCCGGAGCCTTAGCGCGAGGCTTGGCTCGCGCATTCGCAGATTGACGGGCACCCCGGCGGCTGTGCGGGCGCCGTTCGGCTACCTCCCCACAGCGCAGGCGCGAGGTGGGGGGGCGGTGATGTCACAGGCGGGGGATTCGAAAACGGCTGCTAGCTCCTGTCAAATGGGATCTCCCCAGGCAGTGAGCAGTAGCAGCTCCAGCCCCTCCAGCCTTGGTCTGCCCTGATGAATGCCTCAGAGTGCCTAGTCCTTCTCCCTCAAGGGGAAACGTTTTTCTTAAAAAAAAAAAATAATAAATAATAAATAAAAATAATTAAATAAAAATAAAATAAGTGTATTTAAAAAAAAAATAAATAAAAAAGAGATGGAAGTAATGTATAAGTATATTTCTTTACTATTAAAAAAAAAAAAAAAAAAAAGGGGGTAAGCAAGATTATATAATCTTTTGCTCTTTTGGCTGGCTCTGGTACATTTTGGCATTTTCAGGTCTTTTGCAGACCGTCCGTCTCTTGACGTTTTGTCCAAAGGTTATGGACAAGTCTCCGCCTTCGTGTGGCCAGCCCTCACGCACATGGTACGTGCAGGTGAGGGGAGGGGTTGAGCTTACGGTTGCAAAGTATTGGCGTCTTAATTTCATGTCTCGCCTTCCCCCTCCCCACATTTTATTTTTCAGCCTTCTCAGGTCGTGATCCAGAACGACAGAGACCTTGCCAGGCCACAACATTATAACAGCAGGGGAGATGTTCCCATTCCTCTTCCAACTAGAGGAGATGTTACCATTCCTCCTCCAACTAACTAGAGGAGATGTTCCCATTCCTCCTCCATCTTGAGGAGATGTTCCCATTCCTCCTCCAACTAGAGGAGATGTTCCCATTCCTCCTCCAACTAGAGGAGATGTTCCCATTCCTCCTCCAACTAACTAGAGGAGATGTTCCCATTCCTCCTCCATCTTGAGGAGATGTTCCCATTCCTCCTCCATCTTGAGGAGATGTTCCCATTCCTCCTCCAACTAGAGGAGATGTTCCCATTCCTCCTCCAACTAGAGGAGATGTTCCCATTCCTCCTCCAACTAGAGGAGATGTTCCCATTCCTCCTCCAACTAGAGGAGATGTTCCCATTCCTCCTTCAACTAGAGGAGATGTTACCATTCTTCCTCCATCTAGAGGAGACGTTCCCATTCCTCCTCCAGTCACCGCACCCACCGCCATGACAGCTGCTCGGCTAACAGAGTCTGCTGGAGATATGGGACACGAGTTCCCGAGGGTAAGTCTTTATGTGACCGGTGTTATGCCTGGGCAGTTTTGGGAATAAGAGACAGATAACAATGATGTGGAGTCTCTTGTGAAATGTGTGATGCAGCAGTCCCTAAGGAAATGGGATACATCTCACACATTGAGCCAGTTGTATATTCTACCTGGCTCCTTGGCTGACGTGGCCCAAAGGATCTGGGTCCTTCCCAGCCTTACGCTGCTTCTCCAGATTCCTCGGTTGGCGATTTAGGGGGGGACGAATATGTCGGAAGCCTTGACATCTCTCGGGTTCCTCCACGAGTCAAAGCGATTATGGAAGCCCTTAAGTAGGTAGATCCTTCCACCCCCAGCTAAGCAAACCAATTCTTTAAGCGCCTGGAGAAAGAACACTCTCTCTCTCTCTGTTTTCTTTACGGAGTTAAAGAATGGGTAGTGGGGCAAGATGGACAAGAGAACTTCTATGTCATTCAAAACCTCCAGATTGTATCCCTTCAAGGTAAAAGAGCGAAGCATCTGGAAAACACTCCCCTCATTGATGCAGCATTGTTGCGTCTGGAAAAACAGGTTACTCTACCTTAAAAGATGCTGTGTCCTTTTGGACAGGCTTGAGAGAAATGTATCAAGACCTCAAGAAAGACGTATGAGTATGCCAACATGACTTGTAAACCTGCCCTGGCTCTAGCAGCTATGTCTAGGGCTACGGAAACCAGGACAGAGAACGTGGTTTTGTTCTCAAATGGAGTTTCAGAACACATAAGTGCAGCGGTTAGGGAGCTGGAGCTGGCGTCAATCCGATCCCCCTGTTGGCTTGGACTAAAGGGTCCTCAGTTGCGGTTCAACGGGCCTTATGGTTACGCCTTTCCCACGAGAGGCACCGGCTCGGTCTGAAGAGTCCCCAGTACAGGAGGTGCCGAACGCTTGAGAGAAGCTTGCTGTAAAGGCCTGCCGGGGCTTCTGTAAGAATTGGAGCAGAGGGCAAGTGCCCTTCTGAAAAACCCGCTAACAACCAGGCGTGCGGTAGTGGTGAACCGGCTAATTCTTTTAGGTTACGCCCGCCCAGACAGTTCGGGCAGGGGGGCTTGTCTGCTCCTCTTCCGGCACGCCTGGGTGGCCTCAATCACGACGGGTCGTCAAAATGGTTGTTCAAGCAACGTATGGTCCTTCACTGTTACTCCTCCACCCAGATTTATTCCACTCTGCTAAGCTCGGTCGGAAGAGAAGAAGCAGACGTTACTGTCCTACGTGGACTCACTATGGTCTCAGGGAGCAGTGGTACACGTCCCAAGGGACGAAAAACTCCAGGGGGTATACCTTCCCCTCTTCGTTATACAGTGCTAAACGATTTATGGCATCTAGTGCTAGATCTAAGTAACATCTAAGTAACAAGTATATAAATTCAGAAGATCCAAATATAGGCTCTGTCGACCATCTGTACGGACAGGCGATTGGCTAATCTCATTTGACTTAAAGATGCTTTCCTCCGTGTTCAGGTGGCGAAGGAGTTTCTCAATACCTCCGGCTCCAAGTTGTCAAGACCATCGACAGTTCTTCTACCTCCCTTTCGGGCTGATAACCTCACCCAAGTCTTCGCAAAATTCCTCTGGCCATAATGGCCCTCATCAGAAGGAGAGGGGTACATCTTTATCACTATTCCTAGGTCCTCCTGTTGCTGTCCTAAGACAAAGTCCAGCTGCTGGTTCACAGGAAACAGTTAATCTCCACCTTGACCAGCTTCGGTTGGCTCCTAAATCTAGGAAAAAGACACCTATCCAGCGCCAGATGTTCTTTGGGGCCCAGTTTGCTACAGGCTCCATCTCTCTCCCAGTGGGGAAGATCACTGTCATCCAGGAGAGAATTTTGTGGTCTCTAATCCCTTCAGGGCTGAGGGCCTTATAGTGCAAGAATCTATCAGCTCGTTGGTTTCCGCGACCTCATGGTAAAGTGGTCCTTGCGGAGATTATTCCCTTTCCAGTCAGGTTTTCTGCAGTAATAGAAATCAGGAGGCAACAGTCCACCTATTCATCAACGATGAGGAGCAGCCTCTTCTGGTGGCTTCAGCGCAAAACCTGCCCAATTGCCACTCTGTTGCCCCACCTTACGTGTCAAGGTCATGTCCGATGCCAGCGGTACCGGTTGGGGAGCCCTCTGCAGATCGGATCTTGCTCAAGGGTACGTGTTCTCTCAACCCGGGCCAGTACATTATGGAATTTCGGCAAGCCTAGTGTGCCCTTCAGTACTTCTCCCATCTCCAGAACGGAGAATCAGTATTATTAAGAATGGACGACACCCCAGTGCTGTGGTAGATGTACTGGTGTTTATCTGTTTGTATGTCTTATACTCGACAAAAGAGATTTAAAAAAAAAAAAAAAGATGAAGATGGAAAACACAATGGCAATCTCCTATGTGAGGAGTCATAGAGGCACTCAAAGCTCCACACTATTCTGGGAGGTCGAGCCCTTCAGGTTTTGGGCCTAGACAACATTTCATCGGCCTACTTCCCCAGGGTCCAGAGCGTCCGAGCGAATTTCTTATGGCGCATTCGGTTAAGACATTAACGAGTGGTCTCTTCGCAGGCAGGCATTGAAGTGGATTCTGTCCTTGGGAGTCAATCCTGAAGTGGATCTATTCTCTTCCCAGGTAACTTCAAGCTGGTGAAGTGTTACACTCGGGGTCTTGGCAGCTAGGCCTCCAGAATGGATGCCCTGACAGATCAATTGAGTTTCAAGAGGGCATACACCTTTCCACAGCTCCTAATAATCCTCAGGTCCTTTCGAGACCTCATGCGTAAGCAGTCAAAATGGTGGCAGTAGCCCCTTACTGGCGGAAACAAACCTTGGTTTCCCCTCTTGTGCCAGCTCAGCTTTCGGGACCCGTTGCATCTCCCTCTCGGGCCGGACTTTCCTTCTCAAGTGGCAGTCCTGCACCCTTGTCCGATTCGGGTGCAGGTCAAGGATGATTTCCACTCTCATGAGCTCTACGGGGATGAGCACGAGTTAGGTCTATAGAAGAAGATGGGCCAAATCGGTCAAGTTATCATATTCTTCGGGCAGATCAGGAAGAAATCCAAGGCTCAGGATATCTCCGTCTTTCTTTATTTGTCTCTATCCATCAGCTCTCTAAGAGTCCGAGTCTCAGCTTTGTCGGCCTTCTCCGGTACTTCGTGGACTGTTCACCCTTTTATCCAGCAGTGATTCCGTAGGGAGTTAAAACTCAGCCCTCAAACTAAACCAAGGCTCCCCAATTGGGATCTTCCTCTTGTCCACAACTCACTGACTGAACTCAGTAAATACGTGGCCTTCCCCGCTTTTCTATTTGGAGACCTTTTGGCTAAAATAACTTTCCTTGTAGCTGTTACCTTGGCCAAGAGGGTCTCGGAGGTCGCGCCACTAAATTACAAAGAACCTCTTCTGTCCTTCTTTCCGATCCGGATGGTCCTTATTCCTAGACTCAGCTCAAATACAAAAATTACCTCAAAGTTCCATAAAGACCAAGAGATCATCCTAACAACATTCAGGACCAGGAGTCCGCTGAAGTTCATCCTCTGGACATGGGCAAAATTCTGTCGGTATACCTGCAAGCTGCTTCTTCCCTTTTTAGACACTCAGCCAACCTGCACTTTGGCAGTAACAAACTGAATTGGGCTTCAGCTAGAACAATTGCGGCCTATATCATCTAGTTCATCCATCAGTCTTTTAGAACTAGGGGCCTGGATCTTCTGGAAGCAGTGATGGCACGTTCAACCAGGGGTATAGCGACTTCATGGGCAGCAGCCCGGCATGGGGCTCCAGACATGATCTACAAAGCGGCCTCATGGGCCTCTATTAAAACTTTATCGTCACATTACGATATTGAGCATGCTTTGCTATCTTCTGTGGACTTTGGTTATAATTCCTGTCGGTTGACGGGTCAAATTGAAATTTATTGCTGTTTAGCATGCCCACCCGTGTGGATTGGCTAGTTATTTCCCACACGTAGGCTGCCATGGAGTCTGTCAGGAAAAAGGAAAATTTATTATCAAATACTTACCGTAATTTTCCTTTCCTGATGGACTCCATGGCAGACGGAGTCCCCACCCATCGGTCAAAGAGTAGGCTAGTTACGGAACACAGTCTATTCAGGTGAGCTCAATCTTATAGGGTATGGGGTCCTTTAGCATTGGAGAGGAGGCGGGGTTAACCCACACGTAGGCTGCCATGGAGTCCATCAGGAAAGGAAAATTACGGTAAGTATTTGATAATAAATTTTCCTTTTTATCTCCTACAAAAATGCATTAAGCATGAAAATACTTTACAATCATGCTAGAAAAACACTGAAAAATGCATGATTATGCAGCAGCACTAGTGTAAACCTAGGCTCACATGCTGAGCACAATCAAATTGAAAAATTTCCCCCTGTAGACAAGTGAATAACCTAGTGCCATGTCCACTGCCCCTGATTTGTTTTGCAGCATATTATGGAGCCACTTTGGAGCCACCTTTGCATGTAGGGACTAGAATTGTGTGCATCAATAGAAACACACAGCCCCATAGCCTAGGATGGCAAGTTATACCCCTGCCCCCTCCCCCTTTCTCCTAACAAACTAACAGGCTGATTGAAGACTGCACTGTCTACTGTTATTTGTTTCCTGTGAAGGCTGGAAGTTCAGGAAAGCAGCACTAAGAGACCAGAAGCCAGCAGCATTAGAAGATGTATACTGCAAGTGCTGACTTGATACTTTTACAAGCAGTTTACTGGTGAGTGTTTCTTTTTCGCACACACATTAACCACTTGCCTACTGGGCACTTTCACCCCATTCCTGCCCAAGCCATTTTTCAGCTTTTAGCGCTGTCGCACTTTGAATGACAATTGCGCAGTCATGCAACACTGTACCTATATAACATTTTTATCATTTTTTTCACACAAATAGAGCTTTTTTTGGTGGTATGTAATCACTACTGGGTTTTTTATTTTTTTTTTTGCTAAACCAACGAAAAAAGACCAAAAACTTTGAAAAAAAAAGATTTTTCTTTGTTTCTGTTATAAAATTTAGCAAACAGATAATTTTTCCCCTTCACTGTTCTCCCCTGATGGGCACTAATAGGCAGCACTGATTACACGGTACTGATGGGCACTGATAGGCTGCACTGATATGAGGCACTGATGGGCACTATTAGGCAGCACTGATAGGTGGCACAGATGGGCACTGTTGGGGCTGCACTGATAATCAGAACAGTGATGATCAGTGCCCTGATTATCAGTGTAGATGTCCCCTTTCACACTTGCTACTTACTGGCTCGGCTCTCCTCTCCACACGTTGTGACACCATGAGGAAAGGAATACTGATATGCTGAATGCTGACTGGCAGGCATGGCGGCTGGTTTCCTCTGCGTTCCAGCCGCCGCTAGCTTCCGGGTTCGTCTCTCACATGCGCAAGTCCGGCGCAAGAACAAGGCTTGGGTCGCGCACACGCGCGTATCAGTTATCGAGCGTGCGCACTAGCGTAGCGGTAATCGCACATGAGCACTAGTGCCGAGATTGATGCGGCAGTGACGTCACAGGGGTGGCAGTTTTAAATTAAGAAAATAGCCTGCAAGCTTGGGAATGCTTGCAGGCTTATAGCAGTGACTTCCCCTGGCCCTTTATCTTCTCTATCAGGTAAGGGGCTTCTATGGGTGTGATATCCTGTTTTATTGCTTATTTTCTTCTGACTGGGTTGCTTGTGTTTTCAGCTCTGATGTATCCCTCCAGGACTATGGACTTGTCACCGCCTGCTAGTGGCCAGTCCTCTCGCAGCAGGTACATGGTAGGGGGTCCTCCCTGGGTGTTGCCTGCCGGGGGGGGGGGGTAGGTGGAGCATCAGTCTCTCTGTTGTCTCCATTAACACAGATGTACCTGGTTTTGTCTTTTTTGTCAGCCCTTCTAGGTCTATTCAGCAACACAGTTCACGCAGAGAAAGCGATTCTTCAAAATCTCATCGCCGGCATTCCTCTTCCAGATCTGGACACCACAGTTCTCCCTCAAGATCGAGACATTGTAGCCGGGAACCATCTCCCCCTTTAAAGGCTCACTCCAGTCATGCAGCTGAAGGAGGCTGCTGGGGGTGTAGGGCACATGTTCCTATGGGCAAATCCCTTTGTGATACCTGCTACGCAAAAGCAACAGGCGAAAGAGGTGGTACAGACCAGCATCTAAAGTCTCTGGTCGAAAGGATTGTTAAAGAGGGTCTGAAAGAGATGGAGTCCAGCCAACCCCACATATCTCCTACAGAGCCTCCACGCTCGCCAAGGAGGGATACTCAGGCTCAGGACTAGTCATCCATCTGCTGTTCCCTCAGATAGTGATTCCGAGGAAAAAGACCCCGGCACTGGATTTGACTTCACTCTTCTCCCTCCTTTGGTTAAAGTCATTAAGGAGACTTTAAATTGGGAAGAGCCAGTAACGTCCCCTGCAAAGCAGAGAAAATATTTCAAACAATTGAGGAAGGAATGGGTCAACTTTCCTTTTCTCTCCGAACTAGGTGAAGTCATCACAGATGAGTGGGGAAAAGTGGAGAAGAAGAACTCTCTTCTCTCTAAAATACAGAGGCTTTATCCCTTCAAAGAAGATGAAGTTAAGCAATTGGAATCAGCCCCTCTGATGGATGCAGCCATGATGAGGTTGGACAGACATGTGACCCTTCCTCTGGAAGATACAGACTCTTTCAGGGATGCCTTGGATAGACGGATAGACTCTGATTTGAAGCAGGTCTATCTCATGGCAGGCATGGCCTGTAAGCCAGCCTTGTCTCTGGCCGCCATGTCAAGAGCTATGGAGATTTGGTCAGATAATGTGGATGAGACACTCAGAAATGTCTCGGAGGAAGTGGCCAAGAGTTCACCCATCCAGGAATTGAGGTTGGCATCAGCTTTCTTGAGGCCTCGATTGATATCATCCACCTGGTAGCTTGGGTTATGTTGTCTGCAGTCACCGCCAAGCGTGCCCTGTGGCTTCGTCCTTGGCTGGCCGACCCAGCATCAAAACAGGTGTGGTGCCGTATTCCTTTTGATGGATCCTCTCCTTTTGGCAACAAATTGGATAATGCCATAACCCGGGCTACCGGAGATAAGTCTGGGTTCCTCCCTCAGGACAGGTGTCTGCAAGGCCAGAGAAGATCGTTTCCAAGGAAACAGAACCAAGATCGTACCAGGGAAGTTCGTAGTTATAGGCCTGGATGTGAGTTCTCCAGATCTTGGAAGACTAGACAGTCATCTTTCAAGAAAACCGCTAAGAGCGGTTCGACAGGTGAGAAGGAACCGACTAAGTCCTTTTGAGATTGGACCCGCCCAGACAGGCCGAGTGGGGGCTCGTCTTCTCCGCTTCCGGCATGTCTAGGCGGCCTCGATCCAGGACTTATGGACCGTCAGAACGGTCTCTTCAGGTCAAGCCTGGACTTTCAGCAGCGCTCCCAGGCTCAGGTGTGTTCCCACGTCCCTTCCAGCCTCAGGAGAAAAAAGGCAAATTCTATCAGCCTACGTAAAATCTTTATTGGATCAAGGCGCTGCTATTCCTGTCCCAGACGACCAGCGTGGCATGGGAATGTATTCTCCTCTTTTTATGGTCCAAAAGAAGAATGGTGCATGGAGACCTGTCATAGACCTGACACATCTGAACCGTTTCATCAAAAAAGAAAGGTTCAAAATGGAGACCCTGTCCACAATCCAGCAGTCGGTTCAACCAGGAGATTGTCTCGTCTCTATAGACCTCAAGGATACTTACTTCCACGTTCCAGTGGCAGCAGATTTCCAACAGTTTCTCCGGTTTTCCATAGGCCAACTTTACTTACAATTCACATGCCTTCCCTTCAGACTGTCGACTTCTCCAGGTGTCTTCTCAAAGATCTTGTTGGCTGTTGTGGCTCTGTTAAGGACCAGAGGGATCCGTCTCCATCATTGCGTAGACAATCTCCTCCTACTGGCTCAAGACAGAGATCGTCTCCTAGAACACAGAGATCAAGTAATTTCAACTCTCCGGGAATTCGGATGGCTCCTGAACATGGAAAAGAGCCAGTTAGAGCCTTCGCAGTCTCTTGTGTTCCTCGGAGCTCTCTTCGATACAGTGAGAGGCACCATCTCCCTGCCCGAGGAGAAAGTTACAATAGTTTGAGACAGGATACGTCTGCCTCTCCCCTCTTCTCATCTCCATGCCCTCCAGTGTCTGAGGATCATAGGTACCATGGTGTCCACAATACCAATGGTGAAGTGGGCACAGTGGAGGATGCGACCCTTCCAGAAGGGATTTCTTCATCAATGGTCGGGCGACAAAGCTCAACGCATTCACATCACTCAGGCCATGAGGGGTTCCCTCCTTTGGTGGCTTCAATGGCAAAATCTACGCAAATGTCACTCCATTTTTCCCATCACGTGGATCACAGTGACATCAGATGCCAGCAACAGAGGTTGGGGCACTCAAGGAAGTGGCTCAAGGCTCCTGGGATTTTCCCTCTCGGGGAATAGTGTTGAATATCCTAGAATTACGGGAAGCATTCCGGGCACTGTTGGTGTTTCGCCATCTGATAACTGGGGCATCTGTATTACTCAGATTGGACAACATGACGGCAGTAGCCTATGTAAGGAAACAAGGGGGTACCAGAAGCCTGTCTCTGCTACAGGAGGTGGAACCAATTATGATCTGGGCACAGAAGAATCTGGTCAACCTAACGGCAACATATGTTCCTGGGATTCTCAATGTCCAAGCGGACTTCCTGTCGCGAGTCCACTTGGACAACGAGTGGTCTCTCCACGAGGATGTGTTCAAATGGATCTTAACCTTGGGGATCTCTCTAGAAGTCGATCTCTTCGCCTCCCCGTGCAACAGAAAGCTAATGAGGTACTACTCAAGGTTCTGGGACCCACAGGTCTACGGGATAGATGCACTGACAGAGCGTTGGTGTTTTCACAGAGCATATGCCTTCCCTCCAACACCCATTATCTTTCAGTTCCTGCGGAGACTCAGGTGGGAGGAGGTGGAGATAATAGCCATAATTCCTTACTGGCCCAACAGGCCTTGGTTTCCTCTCTTAACACTTCTAAGCTTCCGAGAACCAGTTCCTCTCCCGATCAGAACGGATCTGCTATCCCAGGGCACGATTCTTCACCCGCGCCTGGCTCACCTACAGTTGAGGGCTTGGTTTTTGAGAGGGGAAGGTTGGTGGCACTAGGATGCCCCAAGGAAGTTATTCCCACACTCCTGAATGCGAGAAGACGAAGCACTAACAGAGTGTATGAACGAATTTGGGCTAAATTCTCAATTCATATGTCTTCCAGAGCTAATTCATGTGGCACACCTGCAATTCAAGACATCTTGAGTTTCCTGCAATCAGGCCTGGATTTATCCTTATCGGTCAGTTCTCTTCGTGTACAGGTTTCAGCGATCTCAGCCTTCACTGGGGTGTCATGGGCCAAACACGCCCTTATTCAGCAATTCTTCAAAGGAGCAGTTAGACTGAGGCCTCAAAGGAAGCCCAGGTTCCCTAAATGGGATCTTCCTCTAGTTCTTGAATTCTTCTCACATCTCAATAAACCACTGTCTATAAGAGAACTTACCATCAAAACCACCTTTTTGATTGACATCACCTTGGCGAAGAGGGTACCCGAAATTCAGGTCTTAGGGTCTAAAGAACCTTTTCTAACTTTTTTCTGGACAGAGTGGTTCTAATTCCGATGCTAGGGTCAAACCCTAAGGTCACCTCAATCTTTCATGAGAACCAAGAGATCTCACTTCCCACCTTTAGATCAGCTGGAAATCTGGATATACACCCTCTCAATGTTGGTGCCTCCTTGAAGCAATACCTGGAAGTAACGGCTCCTTTCCTTCAGTCGGATTTTCTTTTTGTTTTGTTCTACGGGAAGAACAAGGGGCTCCATCTCTATCCATTGCTGCATGAGTTGTACAGGCAATTCAATGGGCATATAGAGAGAAGGGCTTGGCTCCTCCTGAGGCGGTAACAGGCGGTAACAGCGCACTCAACTAGAAGTCTTTCGACCTCCTGGGCAGCTTCACGTCATGTTGTGCCTGAAGTGATCTGCAGGGCAGCTTCCTGGTCACCAGTGCATACCTTTATGTCTCATTATTGTGTTGAGCCAGCTGCTCTATCTTCAGTTGACTTTGGTGTTAAAGTACTGTCGGTTGACAGTGTTAAATAAATCTTTGTTTCAGCATTTTTCCCACCTGGGTGTGTACAGCGAGCTATTTCCCACATGTTGGCTGCCATGGAGTCTGTCAGGAAAACAGAAAATTCCTATCAAACTACTTACCGTAATTTTTCTTTCCTGATGGACTCCATGGCAGCAGGAGTTCCCTCCTAAATGGCTGGAGTAGGCTAGTTATCAAACACGGCGCTGGCAGGGAGATTTATGGGAGTACTGTCCTTTATTTAGCAACATTTTAGTAAGAAACTACACACAATGAAGACGTGCAGAACAAAACACATAATGATTATATATTGATACAGGTTATTGTAGATGACTAGTCCATGTTCAAGGTAATATCACATTTAGTGATCATTAGTCCTCATAATGAATTGGAATGACCACGGGGAGAGAGTTCAGTCCAGTGACAGACTCAACCCACCCTAGGTGCTGACTGCTCAGGAGGGCGGGGTGGCACCGACCCCGCCGGCAGTCCGAATAGAGGGGGGGCTATATGCCTCCATCAACCTCACTCAGACCACCATTCTGGCACGGAGCGCCTCCCCCTCAGTCCTCCATCTCAGGAGGAGAAAAATACAGTAAATATTTTGATAGGAATGTTCCGTTTTTCTGAAAGCAGAGACACTGGAGAATAAAATGTTGGAATTTGCATTTTTTTTTTTGCCAAACAATAATTGTGCAGCTATTTGCCAAATGCATATTTTTAGAAAAAAAATACACTAAAATTAATTGTGGTGAAAACACAATGTGGTACCCAATTTTTTTGGTAAAATATAAAAGATGGGGTTGCGTCAAGGAAGTATATATCAAACATGTCAAGCCTTAAAATCACACACGCCCATGAAGTTACAAAAAAACTATGGTAAGCAAAATTGTCCATAAGCGACGCTCTAAAAGTGTTTACAGGTTATCAGTTTAAAGTTTACCATGTATTATGTGTGGCGCAATTTATGTTTATAAACACTTGCTCACAAAAAATGCCCTGGTCCTGAAGGGGGTAAAACCTTCCAGGCCGCCCACCGTCGTTATACGTCGGTACTTTGAAGGAAGATATCATTGTTATGGCAGCAGCTAGCTGCCAAAACCCCGGTATCCTCCTTTTCAGCGGGCGGCCCGGTTTAAGATAAAAGTGGTCTCTGCGGCAGATTCACATAGCTCTTAAAGGGCCATTTTTTTCATTTTTTTAAATGACATTTTTTCTTTTATTGCATTTTAGTGTACATATGAGATCTAAGGTCTTTTTGACCCCAGATCTCATATTTAAGAGGTCCTGTCATGCTTTTTTCTATTACAAGGGATGTTTACATTCCTTGTAATAGGAATAAAAGTGACACAATTTTTTTTTAAAAGAGTGTAAAAATGTAAATAAAAAAGGTAAAATAAATATGAAAAAAAAAAAAAAAATTAAACGTGCCCCGTCCCGACGAGCTCGCATGCAGAAGCTAATGCATACATGACTAGCGCCCGCATATGAAAACGGTGTTCAAACCACACATGCAAGGTATTGCCGCGATTGGTAGAGTGAGAGCAATAATTCTAGCCCTAGACCTTCTCTGTAACTTAAAACATGCAACCTGTAGAATTTTTTAAACGTCACCTATGGAGATTTTTAAGGGTAAAAGTTTGTCGCCATTCCACGAGCGGGCGCAATTTTGAAGCATGACATGTTGGGTATCAATTTACTCGGCGTAACATTATCTTTCACAAATACGATGTGACAGAAAGTATTGCAACGACCACCATTTTATTCTCTAGGGTGTTAGAAAAAAAATGTATAATGTTTAAAAAAAACTGTTTTTAACTTGTAAATAACAAATCTCAGAAAGAGGCTCGGTCCTTAAGTGGTTAACAATTACTATTACATTAAAATTAAAACAAATTATTATTATCAGATGAACCGCACATGCTGTATTTACCATTCTTCCAGTATAAGTATTGACACATTCTGTATGATAACCTCTTGTTTGTACCAATTATCCAGAAAAAAAAAAAAGGAGACAGCCGCCAGCAATAAACAAAAAATAAATAAATAAATAAAAAAATAAATAAATAAATAAAAATAATAATTTCCCTTTGTGAATAATAAGGCTCCATTCACACCATGGCGTTCCATTTTGCGGGCAAAATCGCCACAATTCTACCAGCGATTCGGAAATGCCGCCAATCCCAGGACGCCCTTGGGATCCCCATTACTTTGAATGCCACCCATATCGCGGCACGATTTTGCCGTGACTGTCGCCCGACGAATCGCAGTAAAATCATGCAAACAGAATCGCGGGACATATGTCGCCCAAAAAAAGTACAAGAACTTCTTTTGGACGACAGGCGTCCCACGATTCTATTTGCGTAATTTTACAGCGATACGTCGGGCGACATTCGCGGCAAAATCGCACTGCGATTTGGGTGTCATGCAAAGTAATGGGGATCACAAGGGCGTCCCGCGATTTGTGGCGTTTCCAAATCGTGGGCAGAATCGTGGCGATCTCGCCCGCAGAACAGAACGCCATGGTGTGAATAGACCATACAGTATTCTGAATCTGTCATAACACAAAAGCACAGCAAATGGGTTGGGACGAATGAAAAAAAAACAACTAGTAGTGGGTAGGAGGCTTTACAAATTAAATCTAAACATCAGCTAGTACTTTTTAACCACTTCCATACCAGGCACTTTTACCCCCTTCCTGCCCAGGCCAATTTTCAGCTTTCAGCCCTGTCGCACTTTGAATGACAATTGCGTGGTCATGCAACACTGTACTCAAACTAAATTTTTATCATTCTGTACACACAAATAGAGCTTTCATTTTTCATTTTTATTTTCATTTTTTTTTAAAGTATAAGTTTTCTGAAAGCAGAGAATAAAATGTTGCAGTTTTATTAAGTTTTATTAAGATTATATTATTATTATATTATAATTTACCGGTATATTATATTAATATTATTTATTATTTTATTAAGACTATAGTCTAAAATCGGGTCTCCCCCGGCTGTCAGGCGAAGACCTAGCCATACTTCAGCTGAAGAATTGACCTTGACCATAGCCCATAAGATGACTGGAAAGTCCCCTGGACAGGAAGAATACTCCCTTCTCTACTATAAAACCTTTGGAGGTCTATTGACCCCTTATTTTCTTTCGGCATACAATTCGGCAGGCAATGGAGTCATGCTCCCGACAGACACGCTTTGGGTACATATTGCAATGTTGGCTAAAGAGGGGAAAGGTCCACTACCCTGTCAAAACTACCAACAGATCTCGCTCCTGAAAGTGGATCTCAAATTGTTCACTAAAATCCTTGCGATGCGTCTGATTGAGCTGATCCCACAACTGGTTCATTCCGACCAGGTGGGATTTGTATCTACGAGGGAAGCCAGTGATAATACCACCAAGTCTATCAACTTCTATGCTTCTCAAGCTCGGAAGATCCCCATGCTACTCCGACTGATGCAGAGAAGGCGTTTGATAGGGTGAACTGGACCTTCTTGACAGAAACCCTTATGCCCTGTACTCACGATAGGATTTTCCGATGGAAAATGTGTGATAGGACCTTGTTGTCAGAAATTCCGACCATGTGTGTGCTCCATCACACATTTTCCATAGGAATTTCCGACACACAAAGTTTGAGAGCTTGCTGTAACATTTTCTGACAACAAAATCCGTTGTCGGAAATTCCGATCGTGTGTACACAAATCCGACACATAAAGTGCCACGCATGCTCAGAATAAATTAAGAGATGAAAGTTATTGGCTACTGCCCCGTTTATAGTCCCGACTTACGTGTTTTATGTCACCGCGTTCAGAACAATCGGATTTTCCAACAACTTTGTGTGACCGTGTGTACACAAGACAAGTTTGAGCCAACATCCGTCGGAAAAAATCCATGGATTTTGTTGTCGGAATGTCCGATCAATGTCCGACTGTGTGTACAGGGCATTAAACACATTGGTTTAGGGCAGCGGATGATGCACTGGATCAATGCAATTTACTCTCATCCTTCCACTCAAGTGAAAGCGAATGGGCATCTTTCCTCCTCCGAGATGACAAAGGGGACCCAACAGGGGTGCCCCCTCCCACCCCTGATTTTTATTTTGACTCTTGAGCACTTTTTATGCTCAGTCAGAAACAATACCGATATTTCCAGCTTGTGTATTGGTCCAGACTTGTCTCCTAAAATTGCGGCATGCTCTGATGACTTGTTATTTTTTTCTGTCAAAACCCCTGGTCTCCCTTCCGAACCTGCTTTCTGAACTTAAGATTTACAGTGATTTCTCCTGTTTCCATGTTAACTATCAGAAGTCAGAAGCACTGAGTGTATCTATACCAAGCTCGGTGACTAATCTTCTCCAAACCGATTTTCCTTTCAAATAGGCTACCTCTCACATAAAATACTTGGGTATTTCTTTGCCGAGTACTGTGGACAATATCTTCTCTCTCAATTTTCCTCCTTTATTGGTGGCTCTTAAGAGGGACTTTTTGTCGTGGCAGAATGGCCTGTTCTAATGGTTCGGTCGTGTAACATTGTGAAGATGAACATCATGTCACCGATTCTTTACTATTTTCAGGCACTTCTAATTCGCATCCCAGGCTCCTTCCTGAGATTGGTCAGGTGCGCCCTTGTTAACTTCTTGTGGGCCCAGAAGCCTCCCTAGTCGACTACTAAAATTGATGGGAGGTATGGCTCTTCTGGATGCCAATCTTTACCTCGTGGTATGCCACCTGACTAGAGTTCTGGATTGGTACCACCACGGATCTCTTAAACAGTGGGTGCAGATAAAACAGGCCCATGTTGGGATCCTGATGGAATCCGTGCCATGGTGTGACCCAAACTTGCCTATCCAGGTTCATTCTCACCCTACAGTGGGGAAGACCTGGTGGATTGGTTCCAAGGCATTTAGGGCTTGGTTATCTCCCTGAACCTGTCCCTACTCACCCCTGTAGTGGGTAATCTGGCCTTCAGCCCTGGCCTGCACGATCCTGGCTTTCAAGATTTGAAAGCTGCTGGGTTGTTTCAGGCCCAGCACTTTATGATTAATGGCCAATGTATCACCACACAATGAATCATGGAAGACCCGAGGTTCGAGGGACTTTCTTTTTGGCAAAAACTTCAGCTGGCTCATTTCCTGGGCTCCTTACTTCCCCAAGGTAGCTACAACAGAAGCCTTACCACGTTTGAGCTTCTATGTGAGGAGCATTCTCCCTTGTGCCATGCAATTTCTCAGACCTACTGTCTATTGGTGGTCCCTCCACCAGGTTTCAAACTGCCTTATATTGACAAGTGAGAAAGAGACCTAGGACTGACTTTCACAGATAAACAGGTGGAGCGAATTCTGTTCTCATATAAAACCTCTATAAATGCACAAAGCATCAGGAATCCGGGTTTAAGGTGTTGACCCGTTGGTTTCACACACCTGAAAAAATTCATAGAATGTTCCCCCAATACTCGGATCTCTGTTGGAGGTGCGGAAAGGAGTCTGGTTCTCTTCTCCACATTTTCTGGTCTTGCCTCTTAATCCAGCTTTACTGGATAGAGATCCATAGAATAATCCAGAAATTCACAGATTGTGAGCTACCGACAGACCCGACGCTCTTCCTTCTACACCATCACAAGTTCTCGAGTAAGACCTACAGATGCTCCATTCTACTCCTCTTGATTACAGCGGGAAAGAGCTGTATTCCACTGTTCTGGAAGCAGATGTAGGCACCATCCATAACTGTTTGGCTCTAAAAAAATTTAAATGAATGAGATAGAAGACCTGGTGGCTACGGAGAAGGGCCACCAGGAAAAAATACCTTAAAAAGTGGTTTTATTGGCATGAATTTGTCTATTCTGAGGAATATAAAGCGTTGTTAATTTAAACCTCATTACCTGGCGTGGGCTACAGTGGGACTACTAGTTCTAACTGTTTGGTGACACGACTGGTTCCTTTCCCTAACCCCTCTCTCCCCCCCCCCCCCTTTTTTTTGCTCTTTTTCTTTTTTGGTTAAGTTGTCATTTTTTGGATTTTTACTTTAACTAAAATTCTGCGTGGGGTATACAGAATTCTTAGTACCTAGGTTTGTGGATCTCTATAGTGTCTCACTCATTGATCTGCATCCAATAAATGTACTGGTTTGTTATGTTGACCTTTACATGTACATATACCATGGTCGTTATATTCCTGTTGAGATGTCTGTACTATCTGTGTGTTCCTTAAAAATAAAGAAAAAAAAGGAAGTAGATATCAAACATGTCAAGCCTTAAAATTGTGCAAGCCCATGAAGTTGAAAAAAACTATGGTAACCAAAATTGTGCATGACCGACTCTCTACATGTGTTACAGGTTATCAGTTTAGAGTTAAATATGTAATATGTGTGGCCCAATTTATGTTTATATACACTTGCTCGCTCTATGCTGCATGTTTGAATTGTCGCTTTAACGTCTTCTTTTATATTCTTATATGTTTTAATTTTTTAGATTAGAACAGGCAGATGACATATATCTATAAACAGGGCCTGTCATCTGCCTGTTCTAATTAAAAAAAAAAGAAAAAATTATATATATATATATATATATAAGTTAAAGAAACTCTGTACACGCACAAAAAAACATGTTTTTCTTTGTTTCTGCTATAAAATTTTGCAAATAAATAATTGTTCTTCATTAATTTAGGCCAAAATTTATTCTGCTGCATTTCTTTGGTGAAATTAACCCAAATCAGTGTATGTTATTTAGTCTGTAGGAAAGTTATAGAGTCCACAAACCATGTTATATCTGAAAATCGATCAATCCTGACAGCCTATCTCATTTCCTGAGGCCCAAAAATGTCAGGACAATACAAATATTCCCCAAATGACCCCTTTTTTGGAAAAGTAGACAGTCCAAGGTATTTAGTAAGGGGCATGGAGAGTCTTTTTAAGTTGTAATTGTTTGTCATGATTTTTGGAAAATGAAGAAATTAAAAAAAAAAACATTCTCACAAATTTTTAATTTTTTTTCCAAATATGGAAAGGTTTCTTCACACTAAGAGCTGTGAAAATGTGGCATAAACTCCCTCCAGAGGTGGTTCTGACCAGCTCACTAGATTGCTTTTAAAAAGGCCTGGATTTTTTCCTTAACCACTTCAGCCCCGGAAGGTTTTACCCCCTTCCTGACCAGAGCACTTTTTACAATTCGGCACTGCGTCGCTTTAACTGCTAATTGCGCGGTCATGCAATGCTGTACCCAAACGAAATTTGCGTCCTTTTCTTCCCACAAATAGAGCTTTCTTTTGATGGTATTTGATCACCTCTGCCGTTTTTATTTTTTGCGCTATACACGGAAAAAGACCGAAAATTTTGAAAAAAAATTATATTTTCTACTTTTTGTTTTAAAAAAAATCCAATAAACTCAATTTTAGTCATACATTTAGGCCAAAATGTATTCGGCCACATGTCTTTGGTAGAAAAAATGTCAATAAGTGTATATTTATTGGTTTGCGCAAAAGTTATAGCGCCTACAAACTAGGGTACATTTTCTGGAATTTACACAGCCTTTAATTTATGACTGCCTATGTCGTTTCTTGAGGAGCTAAAATGGCAGGCCAGTACAAAACCCCCACAAATGACCCCATTTTGGAAAGTAGACACCCCAAGGAATTTGCTGAGGGGCATGTTGAGCCCATTGAATATTCATTTTTTTTGTCCCAAGTGATTGAATAATGACAAAAAAAAAAATTACAAAAAGTTGTCACTAAATGATATATTGCTCACACAGGCCATGGGCATATGTGGAATTGCACCCCAAAATACATTTAGCTGCTTCTCCTGAGTATGGGGATACCACATGTGTGGGACTTTTTGGGAGCCTAGCCACGTACGGGGCCCCGAAAACCAATCACTGCCTTCAGGATTTCTAAGGGCGTACATTTTTGATTTTACTCCTCACTACCTATCACAGTTTTGAAGGCCATAAAATGCCCAGATGGCATAAAACCCCCCCAAATTACCCCATTTTGGAAAGTAGACACCCCAAGCTATTTGCTTTGAGGCATGTTGAGTCCATGGAATGTTTTATATTTTGACACAAGTTGCGGGAAAGTGACAATTTTTTTTTTTTTTTTTTTGCACAAAGTTGTCACTAAATGATATATTGCTCACACAGGCCATGGGCATATGTGGAATTGCACCCCAAAATACATTTAGCTGCTTCTCCTCAGTACGGGGATACCACATGTGTGGGACTTTTTGAGAGCCTAGCCGCGTACGGGGCCCCGAAAACCAATCACTGCCTTCAGGATTTCTAAGGGCGTACATTTTTGATTTTACTCCTCACTACCTATCACAGTTTCGGAGGCCATGGAATGCCCAGGTGGCACAAACCCCCCCCAAATGACCCCATTTTGGAAAGTAGACACCCCAAGCTATTTGCTGAGAGGCATGGTGAGTATTTTGCAGCTCTCATTTGTTTTTGAAAATAAAGAAAGACGAGAAAAAAAAAATTTTTTTTTCTTTTTTCAATTTTCAAAACTTTGTGACAAAAAGTGAGGTCTGCAAAATACTCACTATACCTCTCATCAAATAGCTTGGGGTGTCTACTTTCCAAAATGGGGTCATTTGGGGGGTTTTTTTTGCCACCTGGGCATTCCATGGCCTCCGAAACTGTGATAGGCAGTGAAGAGTGAAATCAAAAATTTACGGCCTTAGAAAGCCTGAAGGCGGTGCTTGGTTTTCGGGGTCCCGTGCGCGGCTAGGCTCCCAAAAAGTCTCACACATGTGGTATCCCTGTACTCAGGAGAAGCAACAGAATGTATTTTGGGGTGTAATTTCACATATTCCCATGGCATGTTTGAGCAATATATCATTTAGTGACAACTTTGCGCAAAAAAAAATAAAAAAAATAAAAAATTGTCTCTTTCCCGCAACTTGTGTCACAATATAAAATATTCCATGGACTCGACATGCCTCTCAGCAAATAGCTTGGGGTGTCTACTTTCCAAAATGGGGTCATTTGGGGGGGGTTTTGAACTGTCCTGGCATTTTATGCACAACATCTAGAAGCTTATGTCACACATCACCCACTCTTCTAACCACTTGAAGACAAAGCCCTTTCTGACACTTTTTGATTACATAAAAAAATAATTTTTTTTTGCAAGAAAATTACTTTGAACCCCCAAACATTATATATTTTTTTAAAGCAAATGCCCTACAGATTAAAATGGTGGGTGTTTCATTTTTTTTTTTCACACAGTATTTGCGCAGCGATTTTTCAAACGCATTTTTTGGGGAAAAAACACACTTTTTAAAATTTTAATGCACTAAAACACACTATATTGCCCAAATGTTTGATGAAATAAAAAAGATGATCTTAGGCCGAGTACATGGATACCAAACATGACATGCTTTAAAATTGCGCACAAACGTGCAGTGGCGACAAACTAAATACATTTTTAAAAGCCTTTAAAAGCCTTTACAGGTTACCACTTTAGATTTACAGAGGAGGTCTACTGCTAAAATTACTGCCCTCGATCTGATGTTCGCGGTGATACCTCACATGCATGGTGCAATTGCTGTTTACATTTGATGCCAGACCGACGCTTGCGTTCGCCTTAGCGCGAGAGCAGGGGGGACAGGGGTGCTTTTTTTTTTTTTTTTTTTTTTTTTTTTTTTCTTTATTATTATTATTTTTTTATCTTATTTTTAAACTGTTCCTTTCATTTTTTTTTTTTTTTAAATCATTTTTATTGTTATCTCAGGGAATGTAAATATCCCCTATCATAGCAATAGGTAGTGACAGGTACTCTTTTTTGCAAAAATTGGGGTCTATTAGACCCTAGATTTCTCCTCTGCCCTCAAAGCATCTGATGACACCAAGATCGGTGTGATAAAATTTTCCCAATTTCCCAATGGCGCTGTTTACATCCGGCGAAATCTAAGTCATAAAATGCTCGTAGCTTCCGGTTTCTTAGGCCATAGAGATGTTTGGAGCCACTCTGGTCTCTGATCAGCTCTATGGTCAGCTGGCTGGATCACCGGCTGCATTCTCAGGTTCCCTGTTGAGACAGGAGAGCCAGAGAAAAACACGGAAGACGTTGGGGGGGGGGCATTCCCTCCCACTGCTTGTAAAAGCAGTCTAGAGGCTAATTAGCTGCTAGGATTGCTTTTACATGAAAGCCGATCGCTGGCTGAAAAGAATGATACCAAGATGATACCTAAACCTGCAGGCATCATTCTGGTATAACCACTCAAAGTCGTGAATGGCGTACCTGAAGACAAAAAAATGGTTAACAATAAAGCACAGTAAACGGTAAGGTATAAAAAATTGCATACCTGAAAAACAAACGTGATAAAACATAATAACAATAAAACATTGCAGAATAGAATACAGTAAAAAAGAGCAGAACAAGAGAGAGAGAATAGAGAGAGAGAGAACAATAAAACGACAACTATTTTTTTTTTATTTTATATTTTTGTGTTTTTTTTTTTTTTTTTACACTTTTTTTTGTAACTAACTTTTATAACTGTAACCGGTTCCAGGTTCGGGTCTCTCAAAATGCGATGGCATCTTGGGAGACCCTGTGAAAGTGTGCCTAGTCTGTGCAATGCTGTACCCTACGCTAATACTCAACTAGTGAATGGTAGCGTTCAAAACATTCACCAATGCAAAGACCAGGATTGTCAGGACAGGAGGGACAATAATAGCGGGTGTCACGCCTATATCCGCGCTTGCTGCAGACACGACATCTTTTTTGGGGGGGTTCGCTGGGTAGGGGTACTCGGGAGGACATAAAGAAAATGCCTCTCATGCAGCCGACTGCATTTGGTTGGGGATGTGAATGGGGGAAGTACGGGCGCTGCAGAAGCGGTGGGTTCCCAATTAGGATTGGCGAATGCAGCAGGAAGGGCACTATGGGCACGACGGGCCTGTGTTTGTCTTTTTGGTGGCAGCGGGACACTACTTGTGCTTGCCACCTCACCAGCTTGAACTGCACTTATGGGACTCGCCACGTCACCAAGTGTTACTGCAGTGCTGGTTTGACTACGACCGGGGTGTACTAGGCCACTGGTGCTTGCCAGTTCACCAAAACGCTACAAAAAAAACTGTTAGCGATCGCAGGGATCAGGCCTGACTCTGCGAACGCTGCAGTTATGCGTTTAGTGTTTTGTAAGTGTCAGTGATCGATCGATACTGCACTTGGGTAGGCTGGGCTGGGCCGGGCGGAGGGGCAAAACGCAGGTTCTAGCAGGTATCTGGGCTGATCCCGCTAACACTGCGTTTGTGGGAACCCTAAACTGCTGGGGACGCTAGTATAGATCTGATCAGATCAGATATTGATCCGATCAGATACTATACCACTAAGGGAGGTGTACGGTGCGTGCATGGGTGTTAGCGGTACTGGCGCTAACCTGACGCTGCCTGGGGCTGGTGCTTGCCAGTTCACCAAAACGCTACCAAAAAAACTGTTAGCGATCGCAGGGATCAGGCCTGACTCTGCGAACGCTGCAGTTATGCGTTTAGTGTTTTGTAAGTGACAGTGATCGATCGATACTGCACTTGGGTGGGCTGGGCCGGGCGGAGGGGCAAAACGCAGGTGCTAGCAGGTATCTGGGCTGATCCCGCTAACACTGCGTGTTTGGGAACCCTAAACTGCTGGGGACGCTAGTATAGATCTGATCGGATCAGATATTGATCCGTTCAGATACTATACCACTAAGGGAGGTGTACGCTGCGTGCGTGGGTGTTAGCGGTACTGGCGCTAATCTGACGCTGCCTGGGGCTGGTGCTTGCCAGTTCACCAAAACGCTACCAAGAAAACTGTTAGCAATCGCAGGGATCAGGCCTGACTCTGTGAACGCTGCAGTTATGCGTTTAGTGTTTTGTAAGTGACAGTGATCGATCGATACTGCACTTGGGTGGGCTGGGACGGGCAGAGGGGAAAAACGCAGGTGCTAGCGGGTATCTGGGCTGATCCCGCTAACACTGCGTTTTTGGGAACCCTAAACTGCTGGGGACACTAGTATAGATCTGATCGGATCAGATATTGATCCGTACAGATACTATACCACTAAGGGAGGCGTATGCTGCGTGCGTGGGTGTTAGCGGTACTGGCGCTAATCTGACGCTGCCTGGGGCGACGCATATCACCGCCGGGCGATCAGGGGGCTAAACCTTTATTCGGTAATAAACGGCGGGTGCCCTGACACTATAAAAAATAAACAAACTAACCAGCGTCACCCGTAACGGTTATACGGTGATCAGTGGTGAAAGGGTTAACTAGGGGGCAATCAAGGGGTTAAAACATTTATTAGATAGTATATGGGGGTCCCTGTCGCTATAAAACGCTGACGGCGAACCTAAATATTTACCTCCCTAACTAGCGTCACCAGCGACACTAATACAGCGATCAGAAAAATGATCGCTTAGTGACACTGGTGACAGGGGGTGATCAAGGGGTTAAAACTTTATTAGGGGGGGTTAGGGGGGTATCCTAGACCTAAAGGGGGCCTAACACTCACTGCCCTAACACTGTAACTGTCACAAACTGACACCATGCAGTAATCAGGAAAAAAAAAAAATACTGCTTGCTGTCAGTTTGTGACAGGGGGGGGGTGATTGGGGGGGGGATCGGGGGGCGATCGGGGGTGTAAAGTATGCCTGGCATGTTCTACTGTGTGTGTGTGTGTTGTGCACTTACATGTCTTCTCTCCTCGGCGCTGGAACGGAAACTGCCGAGCCGAGGAGAGATGACATCACATCCTGTGCCTGTGTGAAACTACACACAGGCAGGGGAGGATTCCGATTGGCTGGGAGCGATCGCGAGGGGGGGGCCACGATCGGATGGTCTCCCCCTCGCCTCCCGACGCTCCCAGTCAAATGCCGACCGCCGCTGGCACCGGGGGGGGGTCCGATCGGACCCCCTGCCCGCGGGAGGCAGATCACGTACAGGTACGTGATTCTGCCTGCCCGTGCCATTCTGCCGCCGTATATGTGCGTTAGGCGGTCGGCAAGTGGTTAATGTACATAATATAACAGGATACTAACATTTATAGGTAAAGTTGATCCAGGGAATATCCGATTGCCTCTTGGGGGATCCCCCCCCCCCCGGCTGGAGTAAATTGGATCATGCTTTGCTGGATCATGCTTTGCTGGGGTTTTTTGCCTTCCTCTGGATCAACTATGGGTATAGGATTGTGTATAAGGGATTGTATGATTTTTTATCCCATTTATAGGTTGAACTAGATGGACTTGTGTCTTTTTCCAACCTAACTATGTAACTACTGTCTCCACTGTTTTGCTGTTTGGACTGACTCACTTGATTTTACTTCAACAGGGCAAAATGGGGAGAACAACAAAAAGAGAGAAAAAATGAGGGCATAGGAGAATGAGAAGGAGGTAGGGAGTGGAAATGTGGGAGGGAAAGGGTAAGGTATGGTTTCACTGTAATTGGGGTGGGGCTAGTTGGCCTAATGCAGTACAGGTTTAAATAGTCAAAAGTGATCAGTCAAAGTTTGCCATCATGTAGTGTTAATGTGTAATCCAAGGATCACAATCTGTACAGAATTTGATAATGGAGGATAGTTGGTGGGCAGGAGAGAGCTAAGTGGGTATTCTGGAGACACGCCAACATAAATGGACCAAAACTGTCTAAAGGCTATAATTGGTTTAGGATTTAAAATGTTTTAGGTATATCACCCAAAATATTATACAACAGTTATAGGTCTGGGGTTTTAGGCGGAGAATAGGCAGAGAAGCAGGCAGGAAAGTCAGGGGGAGGAGATGAGAAGATGAAAAGAAAAAAGAGGGAGAAGGGTTATGCTTGTGGGTAAAAAGAAAGAAAAGAAGAGTGGAATGAGGGATAATGACCCCATGGTCAGGAAGGGAGAAGAGGGGGAGGTAGACAAGGAGGAAATTACCTTTCTAGTAGGAGGAGTTGGTTGTGTTTAGTAGCCTCCCAAATGTCAGGAATGGAACTTTTCAAGGGGCTTTCAAGAAGGGTCAAAGGGTGGGGTTAGCCTGGGAAATAGAAACAACTTGAGATGAACCTGTCCCGTGGAGGACATGTTAATGCAGAACTTCACTCTCTCAATCAACACTATTTTTATTCCTTATGCTGCTAGCATTAGTAAATATAAAGTATATTATATTTACTTGTTTTAAACTGTTCATTTATATTTCTTCGGTTATTTCCTGGTTTCTAGTCCTGGCCAAAATTATGTCATATATTCCAAGAGTCTTCAGGAGGGAAGAAGGTGTTTCCTCAGCTAAGCACAAACTCCTACATGCAGGCCTGCCTAGAGCAGATGGATTACAGGAAGTAAATACTATATCAATCATTTGCCCTTACTCAAGATGGCCACAAGATGGCCACGGTCCCAAAATGCTAGGGGGTGTTTTTCTCAGCAAAACAATGCATGGTGACATGGATGGATGTGTGCATTTCCTTTGAATATTAAAAATGTATTTAATAGCATTTTCAGTTTATGGTGCTCAGATGCAGTTTAGTTCCGATTTAAGGGGTTGTGAGTGTCATCTCAGAGGAAATGGGTTGTGGCTTGGGGCAAGAAAAGCAGCCTATGCAGTCATCTTCTATAAAATAATAGGGTCGCTCTGGTTTTTAAAAGTTAGATGAGAAAACATGGGTACGGGGTGGTGATACGTGGCTTATACTGCCCTAATTGCAGGGGTTAAACAGTGTAAATAAACCAGTTGTGGAAATTTAACTGGAAGATGAAAGAAAGCCCAGAGAGATCCCGAATTATGCCAAAGGAGACTGTAACAGATCACAACAATAGATAATTGAGCTCTTAATTTTTCCTACTCATGTGCCTATTTACTTTCACTATCAGCTCATCCCCCACAGTTATCACCTTTTGTATCACTTAACTCCCAATAGTCTAATAGACCCCAGATCACTCCAAGAGGACCTCTCAGGGTCCATACTTTCACAAGGGATGCTGTTCATCCCTTGTGATAGCAATAAAGTTAACCAAATTAATAAATAAAGAGACAGTGTAACCATGTTTTTTTTAAATAAAATAAATAAGAAAAAAATAATAAGGAAAATAAATAAGAAAAAAAAGTAAGGCACGCATATGTAAATGCCGATCACACCGCACATGTGAGGTATCACCGTGAACGTCAGAGTGAGAGCAATAATTCTAGCTCCAGATCTCCTGTGTAACCCTAAACACGTTACCTGTAAAGCCCTATGGCGGGCAGATGCAATTTTAAAGCGTGACATATTTGGTATCTATTTACTCATAACAGCATAACATCATCTTTTATATGTTATCAAATAATTGGGTATTATATTGTGTTTTTGTGCATTCAAATTTACTAAAGTGTATTTTTTCCAGAAAATTTGTGTTTGAAATACCTTTGTGCAAATACCATGTGACATAAAAATATGCAACATCCACCATTTTAATCTCTAGAGCCTCTGCTTAAAAAATATATAATCTTTGAGGATTTTAAAGTGGAGTTCCACTCAAGGGTGGAACTTCAGCTTATCCGTCACCTCCCCCACATTTACCACCTTTCAGGGGGAGGGGGGGACGGGTACCTGTTTTTTCTCTCCGGAAAAGTCATTTTTTAAGTAGTTTTCTAGTTTTTTACATGTAGGATAGGAATGTCAGAATTGGCCTGGACGTAATTAAGCTGCTTCATGGATGTCGGGCCCCTCTGTGTGGCTAGGCTGTGAAAAAGTCTCACACGTGGTATCCCCTTACTTGGGAGTGTAAAAGAAAATTATTTTCATTGTCCTTCTGCATTTTCCAAAATCTTGTAGCAAAAAAATATTCAAAAGACTCCCCATGCCTCATAAAATTACCTTGGGGTCATTTTGTGGGTGTTTGTACTGTCCTGGTGCTCCAGGACCTCAAAAATATGATAGGTAGTCAGGAAATTAGGTGCGTAATTTATGCCCCCAGAAAGCCTGAAGGTGCTCCTTGGACGTGCCTAGGCTGTGAAAAAGTCTCACATGTTGTATCGTCACACTTAGGAGAAGTAGCAGAATGTGTTTTGGGGTGTATTCCTAAGTATGCCTATGCTGTTTGTTAAAATATCTTATAAATGGTCCACTTTGTGTAAAAAAATACATTACCTTTCCTACATTTTCCAAAAACTTATGGCAAAAAGTTACAATTTCAGAATACTTATTATGTCTTTCAGAAAATACCTTGAAGTGTTTGCTTTCCAAAATGGGGTAATTTTGTGGGTATCTCCACTGTCCTGGTGTTCCAGGGCCTTCAAAAATGTAATGGGTAGTCAGCAAATGAGATGCGTAAATTATGCCCCTGGAACGCCTGAAGGTGCCCCTTGGATTTTGGAACCTTCTATGAATCTAGGATGTGAAAAAGTCTCACACATGTGGTATCCCTATGTTTAGGAGGCATAGCAGAATGTGTTTGGGGTTGTAATTGCAAGTATGCCTATGCTATGTGTGAGAAATAGCTTGTTAAAATGGCAAAAAAAGCTAATTTTCCATAATTTCTTCATTTTCCAAAAAACTGTGACAAAAAATTAAAACTTCAAAAAAACTCACCATGCCTCTTACTCTTACTATAAAACTTGGACTATCTACTTTCCAAAAAAAGGGGTTTATTTGTACTGTCCTGGCATTTTAGATAGGCAGTCACTACATTAGGACTGATCAATTTTCAAATTATATATCCCATATTTTGTGGACCCTTATAACTTTCACACAGACTAAATAATATACACTGTTTTGGGCTATCGTTTTGCACAGAGGGAGCTCGTGGGCGCTCATGGGCGCTTGTTTTGCGCCGAGCGTTGCCAATATTTTCATGGCACTCTGGGAGGAGGAGTTTGTCTTTGCTGGTCTGCTACCAAAGATGAATAGACGATCTGTTTCTGATCTGGGAGGGTGACCTGATCAGTCTCCAACTATTCATGTCCTGGATCAATGGGAATACTAAGAATATCTGTCTCACATGGAATGCTGATGCCTCAACCATAGCCTTCCTAGACATGGAGGTTTTTTCAGAACCAGGAACTACTGTAAACCAACAGATAGGAATGGGTACATTCCCTTGGACAGCTGCCATCACAATTCATGGTTGCTTAACATCCCCAGAGGGCAGTTTATTCGCCTTTGGCGTAACTGCTATCTGGACAATGATTATTTCTTACAAGCCAATAGTATGGCAGAAAAGTTTTTACAAAAGGGATATGATAGGGCTCTTATAACAGAGGAGGTACAAAAAGTGGGTAGTATGGACCGGCCCTCCTTAATAGCGGATTCCGATAAAAATAAAAATATTAATACTCAGCAGGACATGTTTCAATATCTGATTATTTTAGATTATAATATCCAACACAAGAAGGTGAAAAAGATTATTCTGAAGTATTGGGATATTTTGAAAAAAGATGTAATCCTAGGTCCCACTCTCCCTCCCCGCCCTAGATTTGTCTACAGGAGACCACCGACCTTAAGGGATATTATAGCCCCTAGTGTAGTTGATCCCCCTATATTCAAAGAAAATAGAATTTTTAATTTTATGTCAGGGTTCTATGCATGCGGAAAATGTCCAGCATGCAGGCAATGCAAATTTAACATTAAGAAAAGGAAAAATTTTCGAGCCACTGATAGAACTTATCAGATTAAGAATCTGATTACTTGTGACACTGTAGGAGTAGTGTACATGCTTCAGTGCGAATGTGGACTCCAATACGTGGGAAGGACTTCTAGACCCATGGGAGTCCGCATAGCTGAACATGTTAATAATATTAAAAAAGGTTTAAAGACACATTACGTATCCAAGCATCTTAGAATTTGTCATAATAGGGACCCTAAGAAATTGCAGTTTTGGGGCATAGAAAAAGTCACGAAACACTGGAGGGGTGGCAAATACATTAGGCAGCTTAGTCGCCAAGAATCTCTATGGATCCATGAAATGAGAGTAGCGGTCCCTAGGGGGTTAAACGTTGAGTTTGACCTCAATTGCTTCATTTCTGACAAATAAGTATAATGTTTTTTTTTTTTTCTGCTCGTCCTTGTACACTTATCCCTCTTTTTGCTTAAATGACAATATTTTTGGTGATTATTGCTTACGTATTTTATTTGGTGCATTTACTCTTTGTGTGCATCCATGTAGTTGCACTTTACATGTATTTTATATGTATCATATTTATGTATGAGATCGCCGCGGGTGTGATGATATATTCCAATGTTTTATTATATATTTTTTATTATATGTATATGCTTCATGAAGTTTATGTTAGACCTTTGAGCCATTGATAAACTATGAAGTTTTATTTGTATCCATTTTTTATTTAATTTTTGTAAAAAGCTTGGGGGTTCCCCCTCTTTTTTTACCAATTGCCATGGCTTCAGCAGGTGTCCCCATGGAAGAATCATGTCGATTCTCTAGCGTCTTCCATTTCCGGTCGCGGCGCTTTCCCTGCTGACAGTCAGTGTGTATTTAAGCTTGTGGGTGACAGCTAGACTCCACCCTCACTGACGAAGTCCTGTGGACGTAACACCACGTACGGGGGCGGAGTTTGTGCTCTGACGTCACCCGCTGCCATCTCACAGCTGTTCGGACGTGAACAGTCTGTTTTTTTAGCCTTGTATCATTTTTGCTTAGCGCTGTGTCAGCGCGATTTTTAAACAGTGGTTTTACTTTTTCAATAGATCGCCTATTTGGCTATACTCAACGGACCGCCCTTAGGTTTTTTTCCTCTGTTTTCTCGGGTGATTGCTGCATTTTGTAGTGCACTGGAAGCTCGCCTGTCACACTGCCGCACTGAAGAGATGTCCACCGGTAACCATTGAGGATAGCCAGAAGAGCCGTGCTGTGTCCATTCAGTTTGTATGGGATTCATGCTCGTATGACCTTCTGTAACATAAGAGGTCCACCCTTTCTGGTAAGCATTCTACATGTGTGTAAGTGAAGAGGATCGCTGTTCCATATAGAAGGATTGATTGTACCACTAAGGATTTTATTTTTCTATGGACTTTTTTCATTTATTTTTGCGCTGCACTTAAATTGTATTTTAGTTTGACTTATGGGCTTGGTGAAAACCTAAAGTGTTCAGCTTGCACTTATCTCACATTTATTTAGTTTGCGCTGATTGTTCCCCTTTTTATAGTATATTTTAAAAAAATACATACCACCAAAAGAAAGCTCTATCAGACTAAAAAGAAAAAAAAAAATTCATTTGGGTACAGTGTTGCATGCCTGTCATTTCACTCAAAGTGTGACAGTGCTGAAAGCTGAAAATAGGCCTGTATTGGAAGGGGTTGAAAGTTATTGCACGTTTTACTAAAATTGTCCAAACAGGGTCATCTTTTTTATTTTTTTTATTCAATACATTTCACAGGTCAAGGCTTTCTTCGTTCAGGAAGACCAACACTTTATGAGTATCTGTGAATATTCAAAGACAACAGTAGCCAATTTCCTATTTACAATGCAACAAATACAATAGTATGTTACTTCCTTCATATACTACTCGTGTAAAGGACAACACAATGTGCAACTCGTTAAAAACACATATGACATGAGAGGGGAAGCTCCATGGATAGATGGGCTCCAGAAAACTCCACCTCAATGAAAAGATGCAAGGCATATAGATTCTATAGTCAATGGAGATGTATCTATAAATTCTAATAGTTCTGTGACAAAGTATTATGGGTTTAAATGTATTATTTTCTTATTCATCAAACCCATCTAATACATTATTCTTAGGCCCCTTTCACATGATAAGCCCGCTCGGATCAGCCTGTCCATGTTTCAGGCGGATCCGAGCGGGCCACCCATTGAGATGTGTCCGCTGACACCCGTCTGCCTATCCTCTAAAAACAGACGTATGGCGATACGTTCAGCCATCCATCTGGCAGGTCAGATCAGATGAGATCTTATGAAAATGGACATGCTGTCTGTTTTCATCCAATCTCCCCATAGAAATCAGCAGGGCTCTAACAGGTCCCTTCCTGCTCAGTGAGCAGAGATGGACCTGTCATCTGCCGACTTAGCGGAGATCAACGGATTGATCTCCCACTGTGCTGGCAGACTCCGCTGAGTGGATCCGCCCCTTGTTAAAGGCACCTTGTACTTGATGTATTCTCATATAGATAGTATTAATATAGGCATATATAGTTCCCAGACTAATGGGCAAAGACAATATACAGCAGCAGTACTTTTCTCAAATTGCCTTTCAGGACAACCTCGGAGAGAGCGCATTTTCCAGGAAACACATTCAGCCTTTAAATCCCTCCTCTTCCACCATGGCTTCAGTTATTGTGTTTCCTCCGCCATGGTGGAAGCGCATGCTGGAACCAGGGAGCAGCGCTTTCTCCAAGGTGGAAGGAGAAGGCTTACCTTAGAGTGTGTCTGTACGGGCAGGGGGTGTTCCGGTTTCCCCAGCCTCTCCAGCTCAGGGGAAGCAATGGCCTGCAGGAGGTGTCAGTGTCTGTGTGCCCGGGGTCTGCAGGTATGGCTCAGGTGGCCGGGCGCTATGCCACTGCTGGTTGGCGTGTCCCGCATGGTGGTTCCGGGTCCTGGCTGGCCGATGACTTCATGTCCAGTGACGCGGCTTCCTGTAGGGACCGGCGCTTCTGGTTCTGGCCCCTGTGGTTGACGCTGGGACAAGGTAATTTAAAACCAGATGGGGTTTTTCTCAGTCTCCGCTACACTCTCTGCTAAAGATGGACAAGAGACCGACGGCTACGGCGAAAGCAGGCACCCCAGGCACCGGTCAGGCCCAGATAAGAGGGGTACAGTGGTACCTTAAATCTTCATATGGGCTCATGTGTTGGTTATTTGTGTGATCCTCCCTGCAGGGAGCCTGCGGCTGCACGATCAGAGGTAACTTCGCTCGGACCCTACAGTTTAGACATGGTGGTTGCTGCTCTCTGGGTCTTGGTCGGGGCAACTTTCCCTTCCGTCTGGTGGTGTTCTATTCTTGGCACTAAGGGCATGGAAGTGCTCAGGGACCCTTAGGTGAGTTTCATTTTTTCTCATTGCAGGAAAAAGTGTTAGGAAAAACCAAGCATTCAAACCCACCAAGTCAGAGGAAATGCCCTTCCTGCAAGAATCCCCTCAGAGATTTGTGGCAGAAAGCAATGTGCAGGTCCTGCATTAGGGCGTTGGTTGAAGAGGAAACATCCCAGCAATACAAGGACTTGTTCTCTTCAGTACAAGAACTTACAAACTAACTGAGTTTGGTCAAAAATAAGCTGGTACAGAGCTTGGTAGGTCAGGCTGAGCCCCAGCATCCACCGTCTAGCCCCAGGGCATCTACCTCTAGAACAGCAGAGGTCATTGACTCAGGGGATGAGGGGACAAGTACTCTTCCCTCCCTCAGGGACTCAGAAGAGGAAGATGATAGTTGAGCCTCTAGGTACAAACTATCACTGGGTGAAGTGGATGACCTTTTGAGAGCGACCTACACTACCCTCGAGATCCAGGAGGAAAAGGTGCTGTTGGTTCACGATAAAATGTACCAAGGACTAGATGACACATGTTGCCTAGTTTCTGTGATTATGTGCATACACCTCAATCATTGTAGTAGTATGGACATATACATATCTAGATCTGAGAGATCTTACACAAAAGAGGTAGTTCCATCTGCAATACACATTTATTGATAGGGTTACATAATATATACAAATTACACACCAGACAGTATTTACAACACAATGTACAGTGTAGGTCCCCTGGCTTACATAATATTTACAAATTACCAACAGCAACCATATTTACAATATAATATAAGATGCAAATATAGCGTTAGATTACCTGTTAACTTCAGGTCGGCCCATGGTGACTGCTGTCTGTTCTCATACCAAAGAGGGACTTAGCTTGGTCACAAAGCATTATATCCCCCCTCCTTTCTGTACTGTGGCTAATATAATTCTCCCTAATTGGTCACTGTACCTAGTAAATGTATATTGGGTACAGCCTGATTGGATGAGTCAAAGAAGGCTGTTGTTTACTACCCAGGTGAGATGTGATCAGGGAAAAAAAAGGCCAACCTTTGAAGTTGAACTAATTACCGTAACACCATATATTTCCTTCTAACTGAAATATATTTCTAATTTCAATATTATTTACAGCTGTTAATGGAGATTTCACATAAACCCATTATGTAGCACACTAAACATAGAGTGTTTCCAGTTCATAGAATCCTCTTGGACGCAGTAAAGAAAGAATGGAAGGACCCTGAGAAAGGCCCCTTCTTTTGCAAGACCCTTATACCGTGTACACATGGGTGGACTTTTCGACCGGACTGGTCCGATGGACCGAATCCGGCGGACAATCCGACCATGTGTGGGCTCCATGTGGGCTCCATCGGACCTGCAGTGGACTTTTTCGGTCAAAAATCTGACGGACTTTAGATTTGGAACATGTTTCAAATTTGTCCGACGGACTTGAGTCCGGTCGAAAAATCCACTCGTCTGTATTCTAGTCCGACGGACGAAAACCCACGCTAGGGCAGCTATTGGCTACCGGCTATCAACTTCCTTATTTTAGTCTGGTCGTACGTCATCACGTACGAATCCGGACTTTGGTGTGATCATGTGTAGGCAAGTCCGTTCGTTCAAAAGTCCATTGGAAGTCCGTCGAAAGTCCATCGGAAAGTCCGTCGGACCAGTCCGGTCGAAAAGCACGCCCAAGTGTACACGGCATTAGGAGAACGTTTCCCTTAGAAGATAAGGAGTCAGAGGTATGGAATAAGAAACCTTGTGTAGATTCTCACAGGTTTCCCGTTGCACAGACCTAGCATTCGAGGACATGGTGGTGCTGAAGGATGCGATGGATAAAAGAGCGGACTCCCTTTTGAAAAAAGCATGGGATTCCACATTGGCCAGCCTCAAACCCGCTATGGCTTCCATGGTTGTTGCAAGGAACCTAGAATGCTGGGTAGAGAAGCTGAAGAGCCACATAGAGGCGAGTACGTCTCGGAAAAAACTTCTGGAGTCCTTTCCACTGATACTGAAGGCAATAAAATACATGACTGATGTATCAGTCAAAATCAATAAAGATGTCAGCAAGGTCGTCAGCACTGGGGAACTCAGCAAACAGGCTGTCTGGCTAAAAACTTGGTCTGGTGACACAGCTTCCAAGATAAAATGATGTGGCCTACCTGTCAGGGTTGGGCTCAGCCCTTCCTTCTCTGAGCTGGCACTTAGCTGTCAGCTAATTGCCAGCTCCTATCTCTCCTCAGTTACTCACCTGTTGCTGATATCCTGCTTGTCAGTCCTGCCTACTTAAGCTGTCCAGCCCAGAGGATCTCTGCCTTTGCCTTGGTCAACATCATAGAGACTATCTCCTGCGTTTCTGTTAAAGACTTGCTTAGCTGACATCCATTCTGGCTCCAGATCCTGCTTGCTGTTCCACCACACTGTTCTAAACTACTCACAAAAGTTGAAGAAAAAATCGCATAGTGATCGCACAGAGGCAATTATTCCAGTGGTAGCAGTTTTCCAGGTCCCAGGAAGGAGGCATACGGACTACTGCTGGCTAACGCGTTTCGAAGGTTACCCTTCTTCATCAGAGCCTTAGTAGTGTTGGTCTCATGCTGGCTTTTTATACACATGCCAAACTAAACCAGACTGATCGGGTTGGTTCTAGGGCTCCTCCCTTAATTGATGGGCGGTCCTCTAGGGAGGGTGGGTCTTGGCTCGGTTAACATTATTAAAGGGCCATAGTATATTGATTAAATTATTTATTTAATTGATTGGCTTCCATTTTCATTATTATTATTATTGTTGATGAATTTTATCCAACCCATAACAAATAGGCTGAAAGGGTCATGCCAATGGTTATCAATAGACAAGCCAAGGCATCCCAGAGAATCTGCTCATCTCCCCTCTCATCAATAAATCACACAGATGACAGAGAGCGATGGACAATGTTCAGGGGTTTAAAAGTTTAAAATTAGGGATGTACCTTATTGTATGTGGATCAGATGGCATCTCCTCTGCTCGAGTGCGTTGTCTCTGTAGGGGCTGTGACTGTGTGGGCTAGCATTGCTGACAAGTCCTGGCTATTAGCACGTTCCTATGCCCTGTAGGGCCGGGTGGAACGCACGCCGCTATGTTACTTCCGGGTTGCGGTCCACAGGGCGGAAGTGCGGTCATGATGTCATATCCCGTGCGCCCTTCGGCGCACGAGATTGACTCAATATGATAAACAGAGGCCTCCATTTTGCCGTGGGCGCAGATAGAGGCCAAAGTCAGACAGAAAACGTCTGACTTTGGGCTAGAAGGAGATGGGCTGATTAAAATAAGTACATATATACAATACATGAAAATAATATGTAATAATGATAGGGGAATTTTGAAGAGGACCAGGGGAGGAGAGGATAGACTAGATGGCCCGATGCTTAACAGGATAGTCTAGAAAGGAACTAAACATATGTGTTTAGAAGCCAGTAGGAGATACACTAAAATTGATAATAAAAAGTAGTAATATAAAATACATACAATATACATTCTATACAAATATATCTATACATATATAGAAAGAGAAAACCTTATACACATCCATCGCATATACATATATGTGCATACAGTGATTATTTAAAAAACGATATTGTTAAAATTAAATCCGTATAAAAGTACAAAGATCTGTGTACTTTGCCAGTATGATATAAAAAGAGAGGGGGGGGGGGTTTGTTGTAACCTCATATATCTCCCCCCCCCCCCTCTCTTTTTATATCATACTGGCAAAGTACACAGATCTTTGTACTTTTATACGGATTGAATTTTAACAATATAGTTTTTTAAATAATCACTGTATGCACATATATGTATATGCGATGGATGTGTATAAGGTTTTCTCTTTCTATATATGTATAGATATATTTGTATAGAATGTATATTGTATGTATTTTATATTACTACTTTTTATTATCAATTTTAGTGTATCTCCTGCTGGCTTCTAAACACATATGTTTAGTTCTATCCTCTCCTCCCCTGGTCCTCTTCAAAATTCCCCTATCATTATTACATATTATTTTCATGTATTGTATATATGTACTTATTTTAATCAGCCCATCTCCTTCTAGCCCAAAGTCAGACGTTTTCTGTCTGACTTTGGCCTCTATCTGCGCCCACGGCAAAATGGAGGCCTCTGTTTATCATATTGAGTCAATCTCGTGCGCCGAAGGGCGCACGGGATATGACATCATGACCGCACTTCCGCCCTGTGGACCGCAACCCGGAAGTAACATAGCGGCATGCGTTCCACCCGGCCCTACAGGGCATAGGAACGTGCTAATAGCCAGGACTTGTCAGCAATGCTAGCCCACACAGTCACAGCCCCTACAGAGACAACGCACTCGAGCAGAGGAGATGCCATCTGATCCACATACAATAAGGTACATCCCTAATTTTAAACTTTTAAACCCCTGAACATTGTCCATCGCTCTCTGTCATCTGTGTGATTTATTGATGAGAGGGGAGATGAGCAGATTCTCTGGGATGCCTTGGCTTGTCTATTGATAACCATTGGCATGACCCTTTCAGCCTATTTGTTATGGGTTGGATAAAATTCATCAACAATAATAATAATAATGAAAATGGAAGCCAATCAATTAAATAAATAATTTAATCAATATACTATGGCCCTTTAATAATGTTAACCGAGCCAAGACCCACGCTCCCTAGAGGACCGCCCATCAATTAAGGGAGGAGCCCTAGAACCAACCCGATCAGTCTGGTTTAGTTTGGCATGTGTATAAAAAGCCAGCATGAGACCAACACTACTAAGGCTCTGATGAAGAAGGGTAACCTTCGAAACGCGTTAGCAGCAGTAGTCCGTATGCCTCCTTCCTGGGACCTGGAAAACTGCTACCACTGGAATAATTGCCTCTGTGCGATCACTATGCGATTTTTTCTTCAACTTTTGTGAGTAGTTTTTATCTTGTTTTTAATCAAATAAATCTGTCAAGGATAATGCACTAGGCTGGTGCGCTCTCTTTTTTTCTTTCTTTTCTTTTAACACTAGGACAATCCCATCCTTTGAGAGCAGCAAAGCCGAAATCCATAGTCCTTCTTGAACCCTTGGGACTTTTTGGCCAACACACCTGTGCGCAAGAGTATTTTTTGCTTTGTCTTTTTCCACCACACTGTTCCCTGACTTTCTGGCTTGGCTGACTATCTGTTCTGGTTACCGACCTTTGGCTATGTTTTGACTACGTTTGTTATATTTACTTTTATTATTAAACAAGTGTGATTTAACTGTACTTCTGTCTCGGTCTGATTTCATGGTTTCCGACAGTAGGCGAAAGCCATTGAATTACGTACTCTGGCAGCAGAGGTTGCGTGGAACAATGAGGCCCTCGTGGTTTCTTTTCTCATGGTCTCTTGGATACCATTAAGATAGCAGCCCAAGATATACCCACTGGGCTGGAGAAGTTGATCACGTTTGCCATCCTCATTGACTCCAGACTCAGAGAAAGACTCTCTTTTAAGGAGCGCTTCGGAAGCCTCCTGTACATTTGTCTCCGAGCTTTGCAGTCCCACCCGTGCCTCCCTCACCTCCCATGCCTCCTGGTACAGAGTCGGTCAGTGAGGGTGAACCCATGCACTTGGGTTTCACACGTCTCTGTGCGGATGAGAGAACCTTTAGGAGGAGGGAGAGATTGTGCCTTTATTGTGGCCAGGAAGGTCACCTTTTGGAGTCTTGTCCTACCCATCCAGGGAACGCCTGAACCTTGAGGTCCTGTCACGGACAGACCTTAGGTGGCATTGTTTCATCCCCAGTTATCCAGAAGGATAAGCCCCTGGTTTCGGTCACCCTTTCTTGGGCTGAGTCGTCCGTCGAGATACAGGCTCTAATCGACTCTGGAGCTGCAGGCCTGTTCATTGATGCTGCCTTTGTATCGAAGCACTCGATTCCGCTGCAGCTGCGTGACACTCTACTTGCCATTGAGGCTCTTGACGGGAGACCTCTACAGCCTGCCCATGTGACTTATGAGACGGTTCCGTTGTTCATGGCCGTAGGGACTCTTCACCATGAGATAATCCAATTCCAAGTTATTTCCTCACCTAAGTTTCCGCTGGTTATTGGTTATCCTTGGTTACAGAGGCACAACCCCTCTTTTGATTGGCTCTGTGCTGAGGTTCTCTCCTGGTCGCCACAGTGCAGTAAGACATGCTTCCAGAAGGTAGCCAAGGTCCTCTTCACTCTCCTCCCTGCTGGAGGAGTACCACGATTTTAGCGATGTCTTTGACAAAGGTCAAGCGGGTCGTATGATTGCGCAATTGACCTTCAACCTGGTGCCATACCCCCTTATGGCCGGGTTTACTTTGTCGGTCTTGGAGGATAAAGCCATGGAGGAGTATGTTGCAGACGCACTTTCTCAAGGTTTCATCCGCAAATCCTCATCTCCTGCTGGCGCTGGTTTCTTCTTTGTGGAGAAGAAGAGTGGTGAACTGAGACCTTGTATTGATTATAGGGGTCTCAATCATTTCACAATTAAGAATGCCTATCCGATTCAGTTGATTACGGAGTTATTTGACCGCCTCAAGGGAGCAACGGTTTTCATGAAGCTTGATTTGAGAGGGGCATACAATCTCGTGAGGATTAAGGAGGGCGACGAGTGGAAAATTGCATTTAATACCAGAACAAGTCATTATGAGTACCTTGTTATGCCTTTTGGCCTTTGTAACGCCCTGGCAGTTTTCCAGGAATTTATTAACGATATCCTCTGAGATTTGTTGCAGTTATGTGTGGTGGTTTATCTCGATGATATCCTCATATTTTCCAAGTCCCTGTAGAGCCACCACACAGATGTCTGTCATGTGCTTCAGAAACTAACAGTGAACAATATCTATTGTAAATTGGAGAAGTGCGAATTCCATCGTGAACAGGTTAAATTACTGGGTCATGTAATTTCCACTGCTGGTTTTTCGATGGACCCAGAGAAACTTTCTGCAGTCCTACAGTGGCCCAGACCCGTGGGTTTACATCCTCCACAGCGTTTTCTGGGCTTTGCCAACTATTATCGGAAGTTATTCGTAACTTCTTGTCTCTGGTCAAGCCCCTGACTGATATGACCATAAAGGATGGTAACCCACAGAGTTGGTCTCCGGAAGCCTCCCTACCAGAAGGGCGCGATGGGCTCTTTTATTGTCAAGTTTCAATTACATTGTCTCATTCTTACCAGGTACTAAGAATGTAAGGGCTGGCGCTCTGTCACAACAATTTTCCTCCACTTCCAAGATGGAGTCAGTTCCGGTTCCTGTGATTCCTCCTTATCGTATTCTGGCTGCAGTTCGCACCAGTCTCACTTTCTTCTTTGGGTGATAAAATTCTTGCTGCTCAGGTCCATGCTCCTCCTGAAAAACCTTGTGACCACTGCTTTGTCCCAGAGAGTCTCCATACTGCCGTGCTACAGACTTACCATTCTCCCAAGGCTGCTGACCACCCTGGGAAGAATCAACTCTTTTGGGCCATTTCCCAACAATTCTGGTGGAGTAAGACTCCACGACACCTTCCAGTGGGTCTCCTGCAACCCATACCCAATAGAGAGATGCCCTGGACCCACCTGTCTATGGACTTCATTGTGGAGTTGCCTAACTCCCAGGGCAACACAGTTATCCTTATGGTGGTTGACTGGTTCCCAAAAATGTCTCATTGTATTCCACTGAAGAAGTTGCCCACTTCTAAGGAACTGGCTTCCATTTTTGCTTGGGAGATCTTTCGCATACATGGGCTACCTAAGGTGATTGTCTCAGACAGGGTAGTCAGTTTGTGTCCTGGTTCTGGCGAGCCTTTTGTGCACAGTTGGAAATTCAGCATGCTTTTTCCTCTGCGTATCACCTGTAGGCTAATGGGGCCGCAGAACGAGCCAATCAGTCCTTGGAGCAATTCCTATGGTGCTATATTTCTGACCATCATAACAACTAGTCAGACCTATTACCATGGGCAGAGTTTGCTCACAATAGTGCCTTGAATCCTGCTTCTGGATTGTCCCCGTTTATGGTTCCCAACCTTGCATGTTGCCTGACAGTATTCCTGCATTAGAGGAAAATCTCCGTGTTCTTTGTTCCACTTGGGCACAAGTCCAGGAGGCCTTGTGACATGCTAATAATAAGTACAGACTCCATGCTGACCGCAGATGCCTGCCTGTGCCTTTCTAACATGTTGGGGACAGGGTTTGGCTGTCATCTCACAATCTCCGACTTTGTGTTCCCTCTCTGAAGTTCGCACCTCGGTTTATTGGGCCTTTCCGTATTCATCGCAGGATTAACCCAGTGGCTTAAGCATTAGACCTTCCTTCTAATATGCGTATCTCAAATGCATTTCATGTTTCCTTATTAAGACCTTTGGTCTGCAACCACTTTACCAACTCGGTGCTACATCCTCACCCTGTACAGGTTGAGAAACATGAGGAGTGTGAAGTATAGTCCATTGTTGACTCCCATAGGTTCCATGGGCGCATACAGTACCTGGTGCATTGGAAGGGGTACGGTCCGGAGGAACGCTCTTGGGTCTCATCCTTAGTACATACCCCTGTCCTCCTCCGTGATTTCCATAGACGTTTTCCCCTCAAGCCTGGTGCTCCTCCGAGGGGGAGGGGTCATTGAGGAGAGGGTACTGTCAGGGCTGGGCTCAGCCCTTCTTTCCCTGAGCTGGCCACTCAGCTGTCGGCTAATTGCCAGCTCCTATCTCTCCGCAGTTACTCACCTGTTGCTGATATCCTGCTTGTAAGTCCTGCCTAATTAAGCCGTTCAGCCCAGCGGATCTCTGCCTTTGCCTTGGTCAACATCACAGAGACTATCTCCTGCATTTCTGTTAAAGACTTGCTTGGCTAAGGGGAAGAGTGGGAGGAGGTGCTGGATGCCTGCAAAAAAGTATCCCAGAAGATTTCGGACCGTCTCACACAACATTTTTCATAGGTTTTACTGACCCCCTCACGATTAGCAAAAATTAGAGACATCTACAGCCCACTTTGCTCCAGATGTGAAGGGTCTACTGGCACTTTTTTCATATTATATGGTCTTGCCCGGTGATACAGGATTATTGGTCCCAAATAGTGAAATTCATACATGACAAGATGGGCTCTCCCCTTACACTATGCCCTAAGCAATGTTTACTGGGAGTATTCCCAGACCCTGAGTTTGACAAGTTCCACCACATATTTCTACAGGAAACACTGTTTATAGCCAGATTACTCATAGCACGGAAATGGCTCAGGGCATTGCCACCTACCATTCAGGAGTGGATCGCCACAATTAATGTTGTGTTACCCTACAAAAAGGAACTTTATGCTCATAGAGGATGCCCTGCTAAGTATGGAAAGATCTCGGATGCCTGGTTGGGAGAAGCCTCCACCTGTAATGAGCTGGATGAACCCCGCCTGATTGGAGTGAGGGTAGGGTGGGCACACTCTCCTCACATTACACCAGTAGAATCAAGAGGTGATATGTTTCTGTCAACACATATATGCATATGCACTGATGTCAAAGAATACTTTACTTGTTTCTTCACTTTTTTTTTTTCAATATTCCATCTGTATTCTCTTGTATTTTCTTGTAGATGTACAATATTTGCATCATGATTACTGTTATCTTGTAACCATGCATATTTTCCAAATAAAGAACGTTGTTTGTAAAAAAAAAAAAAAGACTTGCTTGGCTGACATCCCTTCTGGCTCCAGATCCTGCTTGCTATTCCACTACACTGTTCCCTGACTTTCTGGCTTGGCTGACTATCCGAACTTTGGCTATGTTTTGACTACGTTTGTTCTATTTACTTTTATTATTAAACAAGTGTGATTTAACTGTACTTCTGTCTCGGTCTGAATTCATGGTTTCTGACACTACCTTTTTCAGGTGATCTTCTTTTTGGCCCAGGTCTTGAAATGGTCTTGGACAGGACAGCTGACAAGAAAAAAGCTTTCCCTTCCAAAAAGAAACAACCAATCAAGAAGAATTTTCGTGCTGTTCAACAGCCCTACAAAATAGGGATCAAGACCAGAAGAACCGCTGGGTCTCCCAAAGGAGTAAGGGAAGAGGAGGGGTCCTCTTCAGATCCCCCCAGACCAGCTCCCTAAGAACAAATGATAATCTTACCCCAGTGGGGGGAAGATTGTCTGCCTTTCACCTACAGTGGGACAAAACAACTACAAGCCCGTACTTGAAAAACAATCTCCTAGGATACAGTCTGGAGTTTTCAGAGACCCCCCCGAGCAGATTTTATATCACAGCTCTTCCAAAGGACCAAGAAAAAGCTTCCGCAATGATGAACCTGCTGCAGGATCTGATTCAACAGGAAGTGATTATCAGGGTCCCAAAGCATCAGGAAGGCCAGGGTTTCTATTCCCACATCTTTTTGGTGAAAAAACTTTCGGGAAAGTATCGGTTAATCCTGAACTTAAAGATCCTGAACAAATTGATCCATTACAAACATTTTTGAATGGATACAGTCTATTCAATAACAAAATTACTGACTCCAGACTGTTTCATGGCATTCCTAGATCTAATGGATGCCTATTTACACATCCTGATAGCTCAGGCTTCCCAACGCTTTCTCCGTCTGGCCCTCAACCTGGGGACTTCAGTTTGGCATCTCCAATTCAGAGCTCTGCCGTTTGGGCTTTCATCCTCCCCCAGGATCTTTACAAAGATAATGGCGGAAGCCCTGGAGCCTCTGAAGCTAAGAGGGATTTCGTCATTTCGTACCTGGATGACCTATTATTTTTCACAGACTCCAAAGAACAGGTCTTGACAAATCTTCAGGTGTCTTAGGCTCATCTCAAGAACTTGGCTGGCTCCTGAATCTAGAAAAATCAAATGTAGAACCAACGCAGGAGAAGAAGTTCCTGGGCTATATAATAAACTCGGTGCTTCAAAAGGTTTTTCTGCCACAAGAGAAGATGGAGAAGATCCAATCTGTGGTGAGATAGATTCAAACCAATCTCTCAGTTTCAGTCCGATCAGCCATGGCAGTTTTAGGACTTCTCACAGCGTTGATCCCAGCCATACAGTGGGCCAGACTACATTCCAGACCTATAAAGAGACTAAAAGCAAGAAAATTGGACTTTAAAGGCACACGGGTAAACCATGTAAAAGTGATTAGGATTTTTTATTTGTAGAAAACTATTAAAAAATTATTTTTACACATATCTCCTGGTATCCAATTAGCATCTGCTTAGCTCTTTGTGCTCCTGAAGAAGCATATCCCTACGCAGAACATGTAGAGCGAATATCTTGTATTTGAATTCACACTCTGACTCAAACTATTCCATGTCTACATCCCTATTTGGTTACTACTATTGGAACTTCAACCATTGTACCATTGGGTGTATTACTGTAACTGTTTATTTTGGAAGTGGTGTCAGAATTTATGTGCGGGTCATACAATATTATGAATTTTATATATACCTATATGTAAAAATTATTTTTTAATAGTTTTCTACAATCAAAAAATCCTAATTATTTTTACATGGTTTACCCGTGTGCCTTTAAAGTCCAAATTTCTAGCTTTTAGTTTCTTTATATTTATTGTTGGGACTTTGGCACACTGTTACTTGTGTATCCACAGTGTCACCTTGTGAGGCTACACGTTAAATCCACAATCTTTTTCAATACATTCCAGACCTCTCCAGATGAATATCTTACAAAAATGGTCGCACCAGGAGTCATTAGAAAAACAGATCAGGCTCACCTCAAATGTAAAGCAGGCGCTCTGGTGGTGGAAGAATTCAACCAACCTGGCAAGAGGCCACTCCTGGGGTTTTTCCCCTAGACAAGCGTCTAACAACCAATGTGAGTTCTTGGGGTTGGGGAGCCTGGACGGCCAAACCGCTCAGGGGGCCTGGTCCGAAGCAGAAGCCCGAAAGTCCTCAAATTGGCGGGAACTGAAGGTAATTTTTCTTGGTCTCCTAGCCTTTAAACAAATAGTAAGAGGACAACATGTACAGGTTCTCTTGGACAATACGACTGCAGTAGCTTATGTATTGAAACGGGGCGGGGGCCAGGAGCAGGGGACTCCTGGAGCTGGACAGTCAGCTACTTACCTGGGCAGAACAAAATGTGGTCTCATTGTCAGTAGTCCATCTAAAGGGATTCCAGAATCTGCTAGCAGACCTACCAAGCAGAAGGAGAGTGGTGAAAGCGGAGTGGAGTCTGAACCAAGAAGTCTTCTTGATGATCTCCGAAGCATGGGGACAACCTCAATTAGATATGTTTGTGAGCCAACAGAACTCGAAAGTACAAAAGTTTTTCTCACACCACTGAGAAGACTGAGCCGTAGGCATAGATGCTTTCGCCCATCAGTGGCATTACTAACTGTGCCAACTACTCTTTCCCCCCCTGATACCGCTGGTCCTAAGGAAATTCAGAGAGGAAAATACCAAACTGATCCTGGTCACTCCCTTCTGGCCAAAGAGACCCTGGTTCACGACATTACTAAACCTGACCGCAGAACCTCCATGGAAGCTGCCGCCCAAAAAGGACCTGCTAACACAGGGGGCCGTGAACCATCTGGAAGCAGACCGGTTACATCTAACAGCTTGGTTTCTGAAGAAGACCTCCTAAAAGCCAAGGGACTGTCTGATAAATTAGTAAAGCACCCTACTCTCCAGTAGGAAGGAGGTAACTCGGGCCATATACCTGAAGGTTTGGAAAAAGTTCAATTCCTGGTGAACTTCTAAAGGCCTCCAGGTCAAAAATTTTGTGTCAGTCTTAGAATTTCTCCATGTCGGAATGAGGAAGGAGCTGGCAGCCACCACCCTGAAAACCCAGGTGGCGGCTCTACCAGTTTTTTTTCGAGAAGACTTTATCCAGTGAGGTTTTAATTGCAAGATTTTTTAGGGAACTTGCACAGAATAGGCCGGAAGCCCTTTAAAGTTTTCCCAGTTGGGATTTGTCTATTATTTTACAGAGTCTCACAGGAGCTCCGTTTGAACCCTTACAGGAAGTATCCTTAAAAACTTAGTTCTTGAAACTATTTTTCTGGTAGCCATTACGTTGGCAAGAGTCAGCGAGCTTCAGGCCCTGGTGGTCAGAGAACCTTTTCTTAAAGTTTTTTCAGACCGGGTAATCCTTCAAACAGATCCAGCTTTTCTACCTAAAGTTTCTTCAACTTTTCACCGTTCACAGGAAATAGTCCTACCCACTTTTTCCTCTGATCCTGCCAATCCAGAAGAAGAAGCTTTCCACACACTGGATGTGAGGAGATGCCTGCTACACTTTCTAACAGTCACCAAAAAATTTAGAAAATCAAATGCTCTCTTCGTGATATTCTCAGGTTCACGTAAAAAAAAGCTTCCAAAAGCACTTTAGGCAGGTGGCTTAAATCGGCAATCTCGGACGCCTACAAAGCTAAGGGAGAATTACCCCCCTCAGGTATTGCTGCTCATTCTACGAGATCAATGGCAGTTTCCTGGGTCAAAAGGGCCGGTGCTACGCCTGAACAAATATGCAAGGCTGCCACATGGTCCAACTTCGACATTTCTCTGACATTATAGATCGGACCTACTGTCTGCTACAGATCAAGCCTTCGGCAAGAAGGTACTGCAGGTAGTGGTCCCATCCTAGGGTAAGTTTCTCAGTTATCCTATCCAAGGTTGTCCTAAAAGGCGATTTGAGAAAGGCTTAGTTAGACTTACCGGTGACGGGATTTCTAAGACCCTTTCAGGACAATGGTTACTTCCCTCCCTTTTATCTTAGAAGTGGTTTAAATATCTATCATGGTTGTTTGGTGGTTTTCTGTGCTTTGCTTTCCAGTTTGTCGGAGACCACACAATAACTGAAGCCATGGTGGAAGAGGAGGGATTTAAAGGCTGCATGTGTTTCCTGGAAAATGGGCGGAGCTGCGCTCTCTCCAAGGTTGTTCTGAAAGGCTCTTAGAAATACAGTCACCGGTAAGTCTAACTAAGCCTTTTCAGTTTAGTCCAAATATAGGAGCCCATATATCATTATACCCAGTGGTGCCGAAAGGGTGTGTACCAATGGAATTGAGCACTGAACCCATGCTATCCCAACTACACCCCTACCTACCAACTTGGCCCATAAATGTAAGCCTCGTCTCCCACCCAATATTAGGTCTCCTAATGTTTCATAAAGTTGACTCAAGTGCTTGTCTAGAAAATACTACTGTCAAAAGCAGCATATTTAACATAGATGCAGATTACAAAAAAAATTTAAAAATATTCGTAATAGAGTTTATGGGGTTTATTTACTAAGGGCAAATCCACTTTGCACTACAAGTGCACTTGGAAGTGCAGTTGCTGTAGATCTGAGGGGGACATGCAAGGAAAATAAAAAACTGCATTTTTGCTTGTACATGATTGGATGATAAAATCAGCAGAGCTTCCGTTCATTTCACATCTTCCCCTCAGATCTACAGCGACTGCACTTCCAAGTGCACTTGCAGTGCAAAGTGGATTTGCCTTTAGTAGATCAACCCCTATATTCCTAACTGTATTCCATCTTTACATACTGTAGTTAATAAAACTTACAACCATTATCCCATGACAATATTTGGCAGTGCTTTCTTCTGTCAGCTTGGGCAATGTTCTCCCCCAAACTACCATCAAGCCAGCGGGCACAATTGTGGTCTACGGAAGGATTGAATGATAGGAAATCACAGGGTTAGAACGCCTTAGGCATCCACAGGAAGTCTTTGTTCCTTTCCTGTGAATGCCCAAGGCATTCTAATCCTATAGATTTATGTAAAATACGCTGTTTTTGATCAATGTAATTTTTTTCTAGATAAGCACATCTGTGTCATTAACATGAGACAACTTTAAGAAGCATTATAAGACTTAAAGTTAAGGCAAAAGCATCTCTGTGGAAACAACACATTTTTTGGTCTTGAGGAAGCCAATCATTTCTGCAAAATTCATAGACCCTTGTGTTGTAATCAACTATACTGTATAGTCTTTTGATGAGTTTTTGTAGTGTAATGGAGTGCAAGTAGTCTCATGCAAACTAATGTGACCCCTTACAAACAGAGAGCAATAATTCTAGGTCACTCATCTATGGTTAACTGTAAACTGATGAGTTTTAAAGGAATTTAAAGCTTTACCTATGTATAATTTTTGTACACTAGTTTGTCACCATTTTGTAGGCGCACACGATTCTTGTTCTTGACATATTTGGTATCTATTTAATCCCCCAAAATATGGGGGATTAAAATGTGTGCACTAAAATAAATTTTGGTGTATTTTTTCATTAAAAAATAGATTTGATAAACTGTTGCGCAAAAATCCTGTGACATAAGAAATTGCAACTACTATCTTTTTAAAGGGCCTCTATATCCAGAAAATATATACTATAATATTCTTCTGGTTTTAAAATGGTTGCAAACTCTTACATCTACTGACTGAATTGACTAGCCTCATGAGGTATACAGAGGTGAAACAAATCCTCCAACATAAGTTGTATTTGTTTATCTGCAGCACTCTCTTCTCTACAGCCTCCTAAAACATACAGATCAAAGGCTCATCGTCATAGTGAATCATGCACAGTTGAGGTTGTCAACCCCCTTCTGTGTACTGGGGGGCGTGTTATCCCACCAGGATTCTGAGGTGTCAGCATAGACTGTCAAGTGAATCATGCAGATAGCAGGGGGCAGAGAGATCAGATAGGGGCCACACTAGGTTCTTTGGATTGAGGCTAGTACACACTATAGAGGGATAAGCTCTGTTTTGACCTCAGAGGTTTACAACCGCTCTAATAATTATATAGTCAAAAATCGGAGTTTAGGATGTGTGCGAAAAATTAAAAAAAAAATTTCCATAGGGGGAGAGGTTACAAAAAAGAATTTGGGACTACGACTTCTACCTGTCTAGTACTGCTTAATGAAAATGCACATATTGCTGCTAAAACTTCCAGGGAGAAAATACTTTTTTTGGACTAAAATTAATCAATAAATAGGGGTTCTTCTCTTCTTTGAAACCAATTGTAAAAGTAAAAAATATTAACACCAATAGCCAAATATGCACTGTGAATGTATGCTATCGCTGAGCTGTCCCTGAAAACTATTGTAGTTTTCCCACATTTCCTCCCAATCTTAATTGTCTAAGTTAAGGAGTTTTGGTGCACATTTAGATTTAAAAGTCTCCAACCCCGAGTGGACAGGGGGAGACATAGGGGGTTATTTACTAAAGGCAAATCCACTTTGCACTACAAGTGCAAACTGCAAGTGCAAAGTGCACTTGAAATTACACTTGGAAGTGCAGTCGCTGTAGATCCGAGGGGGACATGCAAGGAACATAAAAAACAGCATTTTAGCTTGCACATGATTGGATAATAAAATCAGCAGAGCTTCCCCTCATTTCAGATCTACCCCTCAGATTTACAGCGACTGCACTTCCAAGTGCACTTTCAGTGCAATTTCAAGTGCACTTTGCACTTGTAGTTTGCTCTTGTAATGCAAAGTGGATTTGCCTTTCGTAAATAACCCCCATAGTCTTATATATATTTGAAAGGGGTTTGGTGAGGGTATCATCTCTAAGTACATGTTTGAGGGTAGAGGTATAAAAGGCTACTGGTTGCTGCCCGATTGTGTCTGAAAAGCGTGCCTCAATTGAAGGTATCTAAAAAGGTATACATTTGGAAGGTCAAACTGTGTTTTTAGAGTATCAAAAGTCTTCAATTCTCCACCTACACATATCTGTTCCAGATATTTAATGCCCTTTACCCCCAAATATAGGGGTCCGGTATAGAGATAAATTCTGGTAATAATGGATTAAGCCATAAAGGGGTATGTTGGGAAATGTGCCGGGGGGGGGGAGGGGAACGTAGCGCTTGGGCCATCGGCCATGCCTTTAAGACAGCTTTCATGGCAGCAGTCAGGGCAAGGGAGAAGGGGATAGTTCTAAACAACAAAACAGTAAGGCCTCATACACCCTGGCTGTTTAGACCATGTGTGCCAAATATCATCACCTTCCAGCCCCTGCGCCTCCCGGGTGCTTGAAAACACTGGGATGTGACCACATGGGTCAAATGGCCAGAGTGCATAAAGCCTAAATTCTTTCCAGCCTCCTGACAACCTGTTGAACAGGTCTGACTGTTTTCTCATCAAGAGTTACTTCAGCCCCAGCCTCTTTGCTAAACTGAGTCTATCAGTCTCCACACTGGACCTTCATTTTGCTCACAGATACTTAATAAGCTCAAACTCACCAATCTATTTACACAGAGATTGACCTTGTCCCTCAAAAGTCTCCAACTGTCATTCACATAAGATAATAGCCTGGTGCAGGTCAAGACAGGCAGGCCTGGACATGTACTCCTATTATGTCCTCAACAGCAACAGCTTTCACAGAAGAACCCTGACTGAGTGCAGACTCTTCCAATTTGTGGACACAACCATCCTGTCTCTAATCAGACTCCTCCACTGGGCTAGTTATTCTAAGCTCAAGCACCGTTTTATCTACAAAATCTAACCTCTTACACAGTACGTGGTTATGTGGGGAGAGTGCACACCAAAGGGAAAATCTATGCTCTTCAACCATGGTGACAGTAGGCAATGTCAGTCATGGGGTGGTGGCATGCATCTGTTCTTATAGTGCACATTTATCTTTAACTGAAAGGCAAAGCAGGGCAGACACAGGCAGATGGCCCTAAAATGTCTTATAACAAATGAGAAGTGGGTTTTTAGAGTGGTGCAGTCAAATCTGCGTATGTGCCAATTGCAAAATCAATTGATATGTGCACAATTATCTCCATAGCACGTAGCCAGAGTGATCTGACAATTAAACATTATACATATCTATTATTTGGCTCTAATTCCCAAACTGTCTGCTATCTGATAGTTGGCAACCATAAGACCGCAAGAAAAAAGACCTGAAAAAAAAATCTTATGACTCAGGCAGGATTCCCTAATCCATGAGACTGGTCCCCTACAGGCTCCTCTCTAAGGCACTACATGCTATGGTTGCATGCTTGCTTGCACCCATCATTACAATGCAAGGAAAAGCTCTGCATTGCAAATGATGACACCATGGGAGCTTTAGGGAGAGGAGGAGAGCCCTGGAGCTGGCTGGAGTGAGCAGTCAGGTAAGTAATGATGCCTGTTTAGCTTTCCCTACACTAGGGGGTCGCACCAGAAGGGTTGTATTTATCACATTGCTGGAGTCCAGCTTTATTCGTAGAGGTAAGGAGTAGCAGGTATAGAGAGAAATATATACCGTATATACTGTGTATATATATATATATATATATATATATATATATATATATATAGTCTCGTTTTTTTTTCGATAAAAATTACAAACTTGTTATACTTATCTGCCCTGTGTAGTGGATTTGTACAGAGCAGCTCTGATCTTCCTCTTCTTTGGTCCCTCTCCTATGCTCTTGGCCCCTCCCTCCCGTTGAGCGCCCCCTACAGCAAGCAGCTTGCTATGGGTGCTCCAGAGCCAAGTCACAGCTACCTGTGTCCACTCAGACACAGAGCTATGGCATGGCCCCGCCCTCTCTCTCCCCCGATTGGCTGACTGACTTTGATTGACAGCAGCGGGAGCCAATGGCGCCGCTGCTGTGTCTCAGCCAATCAGGAGGGAGAGTCTCGCACGGCTGAGACACTCGTGGACATCAATGGACAGAGATGGGGCCCAGGTAAGTATTAGAGGGGCTGAGGGTGGTTGCTGCACACAGAAGGTTTTTTAGAAGAAGAAAAATATCACACTGGAAATAAAAGGTCAAAGGTGGAATTAAAGTGTTACTAAACCCAGGACTCTGCATTCATTATATCTGGTCTCCCACAGCACACAGAACATGGAAATGCTAATTTTTAGCAAATATAAAATGCTAAATACCTGTTCTCATCAGCAGTATATAGCAGTCTTGTGACTTCTATCAGTGTCTGGTTAAAGCTTGTAGGAGGAGTATTCAATCTAATCTGACTGTGCTACGAGGCTGCAGGACCCCTGACCCTCTGTCTGGGCAGTGCTGATTGGCCCTGTGCCAATCACATGCACCCTCCCAAGAAAAAAAAAAGCAATACACACTAAACTGAACATGTGCAGAGTGCCCCGAATACTCTGTTCTATTGGCAGATGGAAGAAGGGGAGGATCAGAGAAGATAGGATCGAACAGTCTTTTTACACAATGTAGAGGATTAATCCCTTAAGTTCCACAGTGAGTATAACAAGCATGCTTTAGTGCATATACAGACTGATTTTATTGTTGTGGGTTTAGTAACACTTTAAGAAAATTGATAAACACAATGTAAAAATGATTCAGTGGAGTGGAAATATCTCTGGAGATGCTGGGAGGGATATGAGTGATACGATATAAGTTCATCAGATGGGTCCAGTTACTATACCAAAACCCAACAGCTAAAGTGGTGGCGAATGGATGGCCGTCTCCAGTGTTTGACCTCAGTAGAGGCATGAGACAGGGCTGCCCACTCTCCCCACTGCTATATGCATTGGCTGCAGAACCCCTTGCCGTGTCTATCCGCGCAAGTCCAGTGATCAGAGGACTGAGACTGGGGCCCCTGACTAAAAAAATCAGTATGTATGCTGATGACACCTTGTTGTATCTAGCTGACTCTGGCCCTTCCCTACGCAATGCTCTCCAAACGATTGAACAATTTGGAATATTCTCCAGACTTAAGATCAACTGGGGAAAGTCTCCTATTCTGCCAATTGATAGTTTCCCACCCTCATAGGGATACACCTCCAGAGCCCTGGCGGATTACATTGCTTTGAATATCGAGCCACTATTCTCCCTAGTCAAATCTAAAATACACACCTGGGCCCGTCTGCCCCTGGGGGGTATGGGGCCGTATTAACCTAATAAAAATGGTCCTCTTACCCAAAGTACTCTACGTTCTTTGGCACACTCCAATCTACCTACCCCTAAAATACTTTAAATCTTTTGAAGCCCTCCTTAAACCCTTTGTTTGGGGGAATAACAGACACAAACTCACACGGCAAATGCTTAAAAACCTGACGGATATAGGTGGCACGGCCCTCCCAGACTTCAACCACTATTACATCGCATCGAAGCTGTCCCAACTTTACCACATGGACAAGACAGACAGAGAACGATTCCTTACCCTATTGTGCCTGAGGTGGACACAACGCACCAAAGACTAGATATACGCCATATCAATAGGAACGGGGAGTGCAGAGTCGAGGAGGGACAGAAAGTCCTTGCTGTATCACTACAAGCGCATATGGGAGCTAGGCTCTGCCAATTTAGGGATACCACCGCATAATGACTACATACCACTTTGGCATAACAGGCATTTACAGGAATTCCTCCACATCCAGAACTCAGAGATCTGGACCACACAGGGTATCTACTACATGCACCACCTACTGTCTGATGCCTTAAGACCTTAAACGCATTCAGGGAAGAATTTACACTTCAAAATCACATGTTCTTTAGATTCCTACAGGTGCGACAACCGTCTCAAGCACAGTTCCCACAATCCCTTCCACAACCTACCCCTTGCCCTATCATAGCAATAATTAAGAACACAGATCCCAAAAGGCTAATATCTTTCTACAACATGCTTTCTACACCTGTCTCTGCCAAACTGGCATATGACCTGAAGCCACGCTGGGAGGGGGAGGTGGGACCGATGGAGGACGAGGAGTGGGAAGAGGCATTGGAGTCCTGCAAGGCAGTGTCCCCCAAGCTCTCGGACAGATTATCCCAGATATACATACTCCATCGGGCATATCTTACCCCTCTCAGGGTAGCCAGATACAAGAGAGATCAATCCACCACATGCCCAATGTGCGGCCTTGAAACGGGCACGTTCTTCCACCTCATATGGTCCTGCCCCAAAATACAGAGTCTTTGGAAACAAACCGTGACCTTCCTGCATGACACTATGGGCTCACCTTTAGCACTAGACCCAAAATAATGTCTCCTTGGGATCTTTCCCAACGTCCTAGACAAATACACTAAAATATTTCTCCATGAAACCCTCTTCTCAGTTAGGAAAACCATAGCCCGAAAATGGATGAGACCAGTGCCCCCAACCATCACAGGTTGGGAAGTGGACGTAAACGTGACCCTACCGTACAAGACATTCCGATACATTAAAAGAGGCTGCCCAGACAAATACGATAGAATATGGGACCGCTGGCTGCAGGAATCTGAAACCTGTACATGATCAATATAAGGACCCTTGACACAAATATACTAATCTATGCTAATATTGTATATCTTTATTATGTACTGAGTAGCACATGCACTCACATACAGTAAGTGCTCACCAACGCACAATGGTCGTATTATGTATTGTAACAATATTGCGCATCACATTCACCTCACAATGGAGGCCATACTTGTATGATTTCTGTGTTTGATATGTATACACTTTTGCTCAATAAAAACCTTTGTTCAACTGGAAAAAATACACAATCTAAAAATGAGTCCTTGCTTCTGTCTGTCAATAAACTATGATATAGTTTTAAACAAATTTGTCTCTGACTTACTGATATACCATGTCTAAGGCAAACATGTTAAAAATAAATTACTCTGACAAGGTCAACCTTAAATCCTTGTAACTAGTTACTTTATTCATTAGCTTCACTCTTTCATATAGTTTAAAAGACCATAAAATGGAGGAAATCATAAGACGATGTATCTGTCATGGCATGTGTCAGGTCATGTGTCATTAAATTAAATTCAATAACATTGTGATTGCCATGGGATGTGTAGATGTCACTGGTAGTCACAAAATGCTTGAGATTTTTAAAGGTGTCGGTAGTATCGCCCTTCCTGTAAATTTCTTGGCTGCATAATCATACTGTAATCCTCCCATTCCACCTCATATTAATGGATTTAGTAGTTATAGCAAAGTTTTATTGATTTTTATTTTATCGAGATAATATACCTTAGTTTCCATTGCTATTTTATGCACAGTTTCTTCAGACCACATATACCATGACCAATATGACTTGTTACAGTTAGAGTTTAGCCAAAGCAATCACTCATGATATTCATTAAATGCAGAACATTGTGATGTTACTTCTGTTTAACCTTTCACTGCCAAGAGCAGATTACAAACAGAATGGCTTTATGTGTCCAGTTAAGTAGATTATACATCATTGCAGAAGTAATGGTTGTAAAGTCACATGTTTAGTTCTAGCAATGTCAGATAGGAGTAGCCCCCTACTTGTCGGTAGCTGTGTTGTATAATATTTACTGTTTTGATGAATTTTGTTGTTTAATAGCTAAATATATATTGTAGATCCTCTGGACTTTTATTATTCTTAGTTGCCTTTCTTCGGTGAGACAAGTTAAATACAAATAATGGCAACAATGACATCACCTATTCATCATCTGTACAAAAAATTGAAGTCTTTTTTTTATAATTGTCATTTGGATTTAATGTTGTTATGTTTTATGAGATTTACAGAACTACATTGAAATACAAAAAAACAGTTATTGTTGGACTTTTTGTAGTCAACTTAACCAGCGTAAACTGATACTGCTAAACTTGGCTTGGGCATCCAGGCTTTAATGATTTTGGTGTACTTAAGGGTTAAGAATAATTTTAGGGGCATTAATGTTAGTATAATTCTAAAGAGACAAAGTAGCCAAGTTTTTAGCATAAGTTGCTCCGGTTTGACAAAGAATTTAAATGTACGTATAAATGTTATATATTTACTCGGTACAGTTTTTTAATATTTATCAGAAAAACTTAACTTATGTTGTGTTATTGTATGTCAATAACAATTGTAGTTTAATTTTATTAAAATAGTGTTTGATAAATAATTATGTAACTATTATGAAGTATATAAAAGAAAAATGCAGCGCATAAATGTCCATAAAAGAAAAGAAAAAGTCCATCAACCCTGGGAAGCACACGATAGGTGAGTAATCCTTTAGTTATAGATGAGCAAGAGTCTTGCATCAACACCACAGTAAGCCAAGCCTCTTATCCTTATGAATGGACCACTAGATTATACAGTATCTCACAAAAGTGAGTACACCCCTCACATTTCTATAAATATTTTATTATATCTTTTCATGTGACAACACTGAAGAAATTACACTTTGCTACAATGTAAAGTAGTGAGTGTACAGTTTGTATAACAGTGTAAATTTGTTGTCCCCTCAAAATAACACAACACACAGCCATTAATGTCTAAACTGCTGGCAACAAAAGTGAGTACACCCCTAAATGAAAATGTCCAAATTGGGCCCAAAGTGTCAATATTTTGTGTGGCCACCATTATTTTCCAGCATTGCCTTAACCCTCTTGGGCATAGAGTTCACCAGAGCTTCACAGGTTGCCATTGGAGTCCTCTTCCACTCCTCCATGATGACATCATGGAGCTGGTGGATGTTAGAGACCTTGCGTTGCTCCACCTTCCATTCGAGGTTGCCCCACAGATGCTCAATAGGGTTTAGGTCTGGAGACATGCTTGGCCAGGCCATCACCTTTACCCTCAGCTTCTTTAGCAAGGCAGTGGTTGTCTTGGAGGCGTGTTTGGGGTCGTTATCATGTTGGAATACTGCCCTGCAGCCCAGTCTCTGAAGGGAGGGGATCATGCGCTGCTTTAGTATGTCACAGTACATGTTTGCATTCATGGTTCCCTCAATGAACTGTAGCTCCCCAGTGCTGGCAGCACTCATGCAGCCCCAGACCATGACACTCCCACCACCATGCCTGACTGTAGGCAAGACAAACTTGTCTTTGTACTCCTCACCTGGTTGCCGCCACACACATGCTTGACACCATCTGAACCAAATAAGTTTATCTTGGTCTCATCAGACCACAGGATATGGTTCCAGTAATCCAAGTCCTTAGTCTGCTTGTCTTCAGCAAACTGTTTGCGGGCTTTCTTGTGCATCATCTTTAGAAGAAGCTTCCTTCTGGGACGACCACGCAGACCATTTTGATGCAGTGTGCAGCGTATAGTCTGAGCACTGACAGGCAGACCCCCCACCCCTTCAACCTCTGAAGCAATGTTGGCAGCACTCATACGTCTATTTTCCAAAGACATCCTCTGGATATGACCCTGAGCACGTGCACTCAACTTCTTTGATCGACCATGGCGAGGCCTGTTCTGAGTGGAACCTGTCCTGTTAAACCGCTGTATGGCCTTGGTAACCGTGCTGCAGCTCAGTTTCAGGGTTTTGGCAATCTTCTGTCTTATGTTGTAAACATGGGAAGGATTATGACTGAAATAAGGGGAGATAAACTAAAAAAGATGTAGTAAAAACGGCCCATATCGATTGTATACCGTAGTCATTTTGTATAATCATACTGTTCATATAAATTCAGGAAAGAATATTATATTGGGGTGCCCTAACACTGACTACGGTATACAGTCATAATCCTTCCCATGTTTACAACATAAGACAGGTTGAGCTATTTATAACATATTACATTTAATTTTTTTCCATTTTTTAATATATACCTACATTGAGTACAGTCGCCGTATATCTAACAAGAAATGGCCGCCATTGACATTAAACACCACCTAAAACATGGCAGCGCCGATAGATTTGAGCGGTCTACAAGAAAATGGCCGCTGTAAAATTTCCGGTTTTACCATATAAATAGAAGAATCCTCTGGCCAATCCGGTTCCCCATATAAGGTCACGAGCGGTGAAGTAATGCTTAGGGAGTGGCTGTGGAAAGACATAAACCGGAAGTCACGTGAGAAGGCGCCGCAGACGCCGCTGTTCTGCATTTCGCTGTATCTCGCTTGTTTTTATTGTGTTTATAGTAAGAGCACACCTTGAAATCTTAATAAAACTTTTACTTATCATCTAAACTACTACACTATTGGAGGCTTCTTTTCCTTTTCCCTCTTATGCCACCGGGCCGTCAGTGCCTCGGTGGTATATACTATGACAGGCCAGTGAGCTGTATTGGGATCTAAGAGGAAATCATCCAAGCCAGGCTAAAAAGATGAGGAACGTTTGAACTTCATTTTGTTGCTATACATCTATCTATCACTTGATGCCAACACACAAGGCTTGTTTTTACATATATGAAGGTGAGAGTTCTGGGAGACTGTTACTCACAGGAAAACATCTATGAAGATCTATATGAACTTTGATTCATCTACATTTTTATTCAATATTCTATCATTCACTTAGTCACTTTATGCAGTTTCACTATTTGATATAAGTATAAGGCTGACCGCAGGTCAGCCTGTTTTTGTAGGAGGAGTCAGGCTGCATAAATGCCTCCTTCCCTTGTAGTCGTAGGCTCTCGTATGGTAGGCGCGTCATTCCCGGGCGACTCTGACGTCACTTCCGGGTTCGGAGCAACAAGAAACTTGTGTGGTGCCTCGATTCTCAGCTTCCTCTTTGTCAGCGCTGTCCGGAGCCTCTGGCACGGCAGAGGTGCAGGTAAGGGGAGTCTTGGCTTCCCTACTCTGTCACCTCACTCGGGATTTAGTTTCACTTGTGGGGGGTGCGTGGGGAGGGCGGCGTGTATTGAGGGGTCTTAGGTGCTTCTGTCAGGGGACATCAGATTGTAATTTATGCCTACTGCAGCATATTTGTCATTCCCCGCTACAGGAATAGACAATATCACACATTATTTCAAATGACAACCATGCATAAATAGTCCTTGAATCCGCACTGAGGGCTCAGGAGCGGGCTGAAGGGGGGCTCTGGTGGATTGAGGGGCAGTTCAACAGGGACCCCCGGCCTCGGCTCAGCTCCATGGCTTCACAAACATTGTAGCCAGCCGCTATTTTCTGGTATCCTGGGCATGTCGTGTCAATTATTTCAGGTTAAAAGAAGGAAATTACTTTTTAAGAACCCTCACGTTCCTGTTTTTCCTTATATAGTGGTTTTCCACATTGCAGCAGGGTGCTCAGGATTCTGTTTGGTGGTTCCCAGGCTGTTCAGGTATGCATTGTAGGTTTAGTTAGATTTGACACTTTTCTCACGCATTGGGAACGTCCACATCCTTCCACTGCTGGTTACCCATCACGTCTATGGGTTTTCTACAGATTGAGGTTTCGTTTTAATTGGCTGGTTCTATGACTAGTCTCCTCTTCTGTTCTCACGCAGCATATCGTTTCTTAGGCAGTTCACGTTTTTTCTTATGCAAATTACGTTTCTCATACAATTAACGTTTCTCATGCAAGGTACGTTTTTCTCATGCAATTTACGTTTCTCATGTAATTTACATTTCTCCTGCTAGTTACGTTTCTCATGCTAGTTACGTTTCTCATGCTAGTTACGTTTCTCATGTTAGTTACGTTTCTCATGTTAGTTACGTTTCTCATGCTAGTTATGTTTCTCATGCTAGTTATGTTTCTCATGCTAGTTACGTTTCACTCATGCAATATACGTTTTTCTCATGCAAGGTACGTTTCTCATACAATTTACGTTTCTCGTGCAACTTATGTTTTCGCGTACAATTTACATTTTTCTCGTGCAATTTTGTTTCTAAATAGGATTTACGTTTTTCATGCATTTTTCACTTCTCATGCTTTTGGTGTTTTTCGGGTCATTCCTGTTTCTCTTGCTACTTATGTTTTCTCGTACAATGTACAATTTTCTCAATTACGTTTTCTCATGCTAATTATGTTTTCTCGTGACTTGCGTATTCGCGTGGGTTTCACGTTTTCTCATGCGAGTTGCATTTTCCCATAGGAGTTACGTTTTTCATGCGATTTGCGTTCACTCATGTTTTTGCGTTTTCTCATGCGATGTACACTTCTCATGCGATTTTATTTCTCATACGGTTTGTTTCTCGGGTGTATCATGTTCTCAGGCTATTTTACTTTTTTTTTTCAAGCTATTTACGTGTTCATGCAGGTTGTATTGTTCTTGCTGCCCACGTTCTCACATAACTCTCGTTTTTAAATCACTCACTCATATTAGATTTCATTCTTCACGCAGCTTGCGTTTCTCTAACAGCTCAAGTTGCTCACACAAGTCATGTGCTTCTTCCGGTTGCTGGGGTTCCTTTGTTTTATCTGGTTTGCCTTTCACTGTTTATGGTTCTATGGGTTTCTGTCACGTCTTCATGGTTAGTTTGGCATCTCCATTGCAGTTACCTGTTACGTTTTCAGGTTCACACGGATTGAGTTGATCGTTTCTAATCGGCTTGTACAGTGGCAAGTCTCCTCATCCGTATCACATACGTACACCTCAATTTTCATCTTTGTGTTACATGTTACCATGTCCATAACTGGCCTAATACGTTTTCAGGCTTCAAGGCCTGAGTTTACGTTTTTAATTTGCCTATGACCGGCATGCTCTGTCCTGTTTTTTACGATGTTTTGGGGGGGTGGGGTGGCGGCCATTATTCACAGGTAAGTCATGGGGTCAGTTGTTATAGTTCTTTGTTTTGTCAAGTTTTATTTGTTGGTTGCAGGTCATGTCACAAGCAGCAGATATTGGGGATTTCGCTTCCCTCTCACCTTCTTCAGCAAGAGGGTCGGAGCACGGTAGCTCACCCTCCCTCACAACCTGGACTGTTCCAAGACTGATAGCAGAACTCCAGCGCAGGGGGATTTCATACACGGCATCGGCTCGGAAAGCCCAGCTTTTTAGGTTGCTGTTCCCTCGTACGTGGGATACAAGTGCGGAGCAAGTTACCCTACAGACTGTGGCTGCTTCTTTGGCTGAAATCCACACTACCCTAAGTTCCCTGGCTACATCCTGCCAAGAGTTGTGTAATAGGGTGGATGTTTTGGAGAGTCAGCAGAGTTCAGCTACTGCAGCGGCTGCCTGCCCGGTGGCATTAGCAGATTCTGGGACCCCCTCAGTACCTGGGCCGGTACCGGTAGGCCCAGGTAATTTTTTGTGTGCTCCCCCTGTCACCCCAGCACATTTTATCCTGGGCAATATTAAGAAGGACATCCTGGAGGGGAAGGATGTTAACCTGGCATCCCTGTAAATTGCTGCCCATGACGTTGCGGACAACAGGTCCTACGCTTGCGGGGATGTTTCGGTGGTGGTGAAGACCAGGGATCACAGGCTTAATCGCAAGTTGTCCATCCCTGAGTTTGTCTTGGCCTTTAGTCTCTACAGAGACATAATTTGCTCTGTGAGTCCACTTAGGAGGGAGGAGTTGGACCTGTACCTATATACGGTGGTCGAGTTAGGCCACAAGTATGGGGGGTCCAACTTTTATGATTATCACCGGTCTTTTTCCGCTAAAGCTGCGCCCCATTTTGCTCAATTTCAGGTGGTGATGGTTTGGAGCAACATAGATACTGAATTATTTTGCCGGCATTTCTACGGGCTCAGGTCTCCAGTGTGTGCGACTTGTCAGTCGTCTACGCACACGGCATACTGGTGCCCCAATTCAGAGGTTCCTGCGCTACCTAGTACGTCCAGGGGGTCAGGTGTCATACTCCCTTCCTCAGGCCATCCGGCACCATTGGATAAGTTAGGCCGTCCTATTCATTTTCTAGGAAAATCCCAGATTTGTAATAACTACAACCTTGGGGTATGCAATTACAGTCAATGCCGGTTGCTGCATGTCTGTACCGGGTGTTTCAGGGCTCACCCTAAGTCAGCCTGTTCACTTAAGCAGAATAAAACTTCATGACTAAGCCGTATCAACGTGCCTTTTTTGCAGGAGTGATTAGCCACCCACCCGTCACCTTCTTGGAGCGTTTTTTTTGGCTAAGGGTTTTACTGAGGGTTTCCACGCGGGGTTTGTCTCCCTACCATCTGATAGTTTTGAGTGTGAGAATCTTAGGTCATCTTCCATAGATACTGAAGCGGTAGATTTGTTACTACAGTCAGAACTTGAAAAGGGGTTTGTCATCGGGCCATTCACGTCACCACCTTTTCGGGTATGGAGGGTCAACCCACTGGGGCTTGTTAGAGGGAAATTTTCCAATAAACCATGTTTAATCTATGACTTGTCTGCCCCTCATTGTTCACATATTGCTAGCCTCAACTCTTTGATCCCTTCGGAAGAATTTTCTCTTAAATATGCTTCGGTGGATCAAGCGATTCAGTCCATCATTGGGGTGGGCACAGGCGCTTGGTTGTCCAAAGCGGATATTGCGGATGCTTTTAAGCTTCTGCCTATTATACCGTCTCTCTGGCAGTGGCATGGTATCAAATGGAAAGGTGTTTACTATTTCGCCACCATGCTTACGTTTGGGTCCAAAAGTAGCCCTTGGTTGTTCAACTCTTTTGCTCAGACTCTTAGCTGGATCCTCACGTACAGGGGGAATTGTCACAAGGTGATTCATTATTTAGACGATTTTCTCCTCATCTCCGGCCTTTTAAAACTTACTTCACTTTTCTCTGCACTCAACATCCTGCTTGCAGTCAAAAAGATGGAGGGACCAGTTACCAGACTTACATTCCTAGGTATCACGCTTGATACGCAATCCATGCAGGCCAGTCTTCACACAGACAAGCTTGTGAGAATCAGAGATCGCATTCATGTATTTACAGTCTCCTGAGTCTGTACCAGGGTTGAATTACAATCACTTCTCGGCATGTTAAATTGTGCTATGAGGATCATTCCCCAGGGGAGAGCGTTCCGCGCTCTCTGATATTCAAATGTGGGATGAGTTCCTTCAGCATTAGAATGGGGTCGCTGTGTTTATCACGGCTGAGTCTAATTCCTCCCCCCAAATTTTCACAGACTCAGAAGCCACCAAAGGATATGCAGCCATTTTTGGCTCACATTGGATGGCAGGATCTTGGTCAGTCGAGGTTTCGGCAATTCCTCGGTTTACTGAGACTTCACCTTTGTTCAAAGTTTATCTCATAGTGGCAGCAGCTCAGGTGTGGGGGCATCTATGGGCAGGACAGACGGTGGTGTTTTCTACTGATAATCAAGCAATCTCCGAGATTATCAATAGTGGCAGATCCAGATCTTTGCTGATCATGAGATTTGTGCGTAGGCTCATTTGGTTATCCCTCCATTTCAACTTTCACATCCATTGTAGATTCATCAATGGTATAGATAATATAGCTGCCGATGCTTTGTCCCGGTTTAATTTCCCATTATTTTTTCAGCAGACGCAGATGGCTGCGCCACGCCTTCTCCACAGTTCCAGCAATTGGTGATGGATTAGACTCTCATTGGGTTGATGCGGCTAATTTAATCAATAAATCTTTTTCTTTGAATACCAGGAAGGCGTATGCCACAGCTTGGAGGGTCTTCCAAGCCTTCCAGGCAAGATTTCCTAGCCTTGACAGTTATAATATCCAGTACCTACTTGCTTTTAAGGCAACAAGTATATCAGCCTGTTTTTGTAGGCCCGCCTCTGCCTCCTTCCCTTGTGGTCGTAGGCTCTCGTATCCCACCCACACATTTCCTTTTTTCTTTTACTTTTCATTCCATGCTTTTCATTTCATTTTCATTTCATTTCATACTTGGGTATGCCCCCTTTTAGGCATACTGACCACGTGACCCCGGCACACCTCAGGTCAATGTTCTTTGTTGTCTCTTTGTTTTTTTCCATCACTGTCACAGATTGACTCCGAGTACAATAATTTTTTTGGTGTTTTCACTTTTATGACACTTACAGAGTACATCTTTTCTCTTTATTTATTGTTCCTTTATCGAGATGTCATTTATCAATAGGCACTTTACATATATTTAAGTCACTTTATTATGTGAGAATTGATGGGATTGCGCGAGATCACTTTTATTATATATTTCTTCAGTGTTGTCACATGAAAAGATATAATAAAATATTTACAAAAATGTGAGTGGTGTACTCACTTTTGTGAGATACAGTAGGTGGTCATTAAAGCCCAAACACCAATCTCCTCTCAGTCTTATCCACCACAGACTGCTCCAGCATGAATCCAGGCATCTCTCCTCATGTTAAAAGGTGTAAAAACAAATATCACTTTATGGTGTAGTATGTCAAACCACGTAAATTTATTGTAACCACATATATATACTCACACAGTATATGATAAAAATGAGCATGTCATGTAAAAAACTTCTGATGGTTTCAAACCTTCAAGATGGCCGTGGGCCACATGCACAGCAACGCCACACTTACAGAGCTCCACCCTACGTGCGTTTTGTCGTATTAGACATCATCAGGGGAATGCTATTAACGTGTATGGAATCATTAGTGCCATATTTTAATTGGCTTAATTCACAAAGCTAGCATATCAGGACAAGGAGCAATATTTTTCAAAGAGTATTGTCGCGTACACACGATCCGATTTTCCGACGGGAAATATTGGATGTGAGCTTGTTGGCGGTAAGTCCGACCGTGTGTATGCTCCATCGGACATTTGTTGTTGGACTTTCCGCTAACAAATGTTGGCTAGCATGTTCTCAAATTTTCCGCCAACAAATGTTTGTTGTCGGACTTTCCGATTGTGTGTACACAAGTCCCTTGGACAAAAGTCCAAAGTACAAAAACGCATGCTTGGAATTAAGGATGAGCCGGAAGTGCTCGGTCTTGTAAAACTAGCGTCCGTAATGGAGATATCACATTTGTGACGCGACAAAGTATGAAATCTCTCAATGCAGCGCATTCTCCTCTTCTTTATAATGGTATAATAATGAAGCTGCTTTGCTGCTGATATTCACAGGGTTCTGACAAACGTATTCTTTTTTTTTTCTAGTGATCTCCAGAATAATAATTTTTTTTTTGGGTTTTTTTTCTAGTGATCTCTAGAATAATATTTTTTTTCTAGTGATCTCCAGAATAATATATATATATTTTTTCTAGTGATCTCCAGAATATTTTTTTTTTTTTGTTTTGTGTGTCAAGTTACCACAACACCATTATTATCTTGTAATTTTTAACCTCAAAGATATAACTATGTTGGTGTCCCTTGTTAATTTGACATTGTATTTTAGAAATACTACTTACAAACAAACTGTCCTTTTTGAAGTAAAACACATAGCCAAGTATTTGAAAAAAAAATAAAATCTGGAGCTGTAAATTTATCAACCATTTTAACTGCAAAAAAAACACAAGACAAACCCTAATGTCAGGCTAAACTCTTCTAATCTTGTCCCAATGTAGGCCTCAATCTATAAGCAGTATAGACCAGGCCACTAACCACTGATGCCCCAAGTTACAATTTTACCTTCGTTTGAATGATTGGCGATAACGATCCTCCGTCCTCCACTCACAGATCGTACGTACGTCCGTTACATCCCCCGCGTGTTATGCTTTATATACACTGCGCATGTGTGAAACTCCGCCCCTGTCCTTCTTTCTAGTGTATTCCCCGCTTCTTCTCTTTCGGGGCAGTGGGAGAGCACATGGCGGAGACACAGCAGGTGTGAGCAGCAAGAACGAGAGCAAGGCAGTTCCACATCCAGGAGGAGATATAAGGCCTCAAATATGTCCTTTGAAGAAATGGTGGAGATGGTGGACATCTTAAAGAGGACAGACTATGATGGGAATCATGGACCTTACAGAAACCCTAATGTGAGAAAGGCCAAGATCATGGCTAAAGTTGTGAGAAGTCTGCACAGGAATTTTGGGGTACGACGATCCAAGGATCAGTTGAGGAAACGCTGGTCAGACCTGAAATTGAGGGAGCAAGATCAGTAATCAGTATAGAAAGATCAGGAAAGTGCTGCAAAAAAGTAAGCATTTGTCATGTGTTCCTATTATTATTATTACTTTTGTGCAGGTACATGTGCTTTTCTTTACTGTTGTACAGTTTAAAATGCCAAGTTTGAGGTTCGTGGACACAGGAATTGTTTGTATTAAACATCGTTCGTTCGACCACTAATACGTCGTTTTTGGCAGATACAGGTTAACTACATTTGTTCATGCCTATTTTGATTAAAATAAGTTTATTACATTGTTGTCTAGATGTGTTTGAAACCATAATGAAATTACAACTTTATTCATTGTCAGGAGAGGACACTCAGCAGCTGTTTACACATCTGGACGCAGGAGTGCAGGAGCACTATTGTGGGACACCATAACAACATTGTTATGGTGTCCCACGCAGGTGCTCCAGTGGATACTAGGGGTCTCTTCAGGTGTGAAACTTGCACAAAACAGGTAAGTATTCCAGCTTTTGAAAGTGAAAAGATCATGTCTTCAGCTTGGAACTCTGCCAAAACAGACAACTGGACGACACTTCCAAGCAAGGTTTCATATTACTATTTCTAGCCTAACATATCTGTCTGCTAAGTAAATCTTTTTTGTATTCACATAGGGGAGAAAAGAATAGGGACATCTGAGGATACCAGTAACCCCACACCGAATGAAGAAAGGGAACTCACCACACACCATGAAGATGTGGATGCAGAGGTTCATGAAGTGCTGGGTGAAGTGGTAGAAATGGTGTCATCAACAGGACAGTGTCTGAGACCACGGCTTCAGGTAATAGATGGATGCCTTCATATTTATAATACATAATGCATGTATAATACATGGTGTTTTTTTTTATTTTTTTATTTTTAGGTGAAGTGAATGCTGTGGAAGAAGAAACTACTCACTTTAGCAGTGCAAGTGCACAAATACTGATCAGTGAGATCATGGTGTGCAATCGTGATTTGGAAAACATGAAACAAAAGATCCACGATGTTCAAAAAAAAAAGACTGAGCAACATCATTGATATTTTAGGCGAAATCTAAACAAAAATTTTTTTTTAAAGATGTAGTTATGTTGTCCATGTTTTTCCAGTTTGAAATGAATTGCAAAGCCAAATTTTAACCATCTCAATACAGTGCACTTTCACCCCCTTCCTGGCCAAGCCATTTTTCAGCTTTCAGCACTCTCACACTTTGAATGAGAATTGCGTGGTCATGCAACACTGTACCCAATTTAAATTTTTATTATTTTTTTTCCCACAAATAGAGCTTTCGGTTAGTGGTATTTGATCACCTCTGTGGTTTTTATTTTTTGCGCTATAAACAAAAGAAGAGTGACAAGTTTGAAAAAAACACAGTATTTTTTACTTTTTGCTATAATAAATATCCAATTTTTTTTCAAACAAATTTTCTCCTCAGTTTAGGCTGATATGTATTCTTCTACATATTTTTGGTAAAAAAAATTGCAATAAGTGTATATTGATTGGTTTGCGCAAAAGTTATAGTGTCTACAAAATAGGGGATAGATTTATAGCATTTTTATTATTTATTTATTTATTTTTTACTAGTAATGGCGGCAATCTGCGATTTTTATCATGACTGCGATATTGCGGTGGACATATCAGACACTTTTGACACATTGTTGGGACCATTCACATTTATACAGCGATCCGTGCTATAAAAATGCACTGATTACTGTATAAATGTGACTAGCAGGGAAGGGGTTAACACTAGGGGGTAATCAAGGGGTTAACTGTGTTCCTAGGGAGTGTTTCTAACTGAAGGGGGAGGGGACTCACAAGGGGAGGAGACCGATCGGTGTTGCTCTATACTGAGAACACACATCGGTCTCCTCTCCTCTCTGACAGGACGTGGATCTGTGTGTTTACACACACAGATCCATGGTCCTGCCGTGTTACCGGGCAATTGCGGGTGCCCGGTGGACATCGCGGCCACCGGGCACAAGCATCGGGTGCCCAGTGACACGGCGGGCATGTGCGATTGCCGCCGGTGGCGTGCACCCCCTGGTGGGCAGGGAAGACGAGGGCATCATATGACGCCCTCACAGAACGAGAGCCGCACCACTATATGACAGCCGGCGGGCGGCAAGCGGTTAAAGATGTACACAGTGTGTCAACATGTGCTATCTCCCATCATGGGATATCAATGTACGTGTTTTGTGGGTGCAACATCTTCCTCCAAACTAAAGTAGGTGAGAGGAAGGGGTTGCACCCCAGAAACACGTTCATTGATCCCCCATGATGGGAGCTAGCACATGTTGACACACTGGGGCTTATTTCAAAAAGGCAAAACCACTTTGCCCTACAAGTGCAATGCAAGTGCAACTTGTTTCTTATCTGTCTCCTAAAATTAAAAGGCCATTTGAGAACATAGGAGACAGATAAGAAACACAAACAGTAATTCAAATGAAATATGAGTCTAGTTTTTCAAAAAAATTTTATTCAACATCTGCAAGATTTGCTTGTAAATCAATTGCCCCCTGCCCACGAAGTAATTGACATAGTTTTGTCTGATTCCGCGGGCACTTTGGGGGGGCAAGCCAGGACGGCCACTTTCGAGCGCCGTCATTGATGTAGGTTCTGCTGAAAAGTCAGCCTTCGCAACTGAGCCCAGATAGCTGGCTGCATTCATGGTAGTTGTGCAGAATGCAGCAGCTCAACACAATGTGATTAAGTTTGTATTCGGCCAGGTTGATGGACGTAAGGAAAAGCCTGAACCAGCTGGCCATTATGCCAAAGGCATTCTCAACCACTCTTCTGGCACGGGCCAGCCAGATGTTTTGGACAGGTAACCCTCTCCACTTCATTGAGAGCTGAATGCATAAATAATGTGTGATACTTTGCCCCTCCTTACACTATTGGCAGCCCACTGGACAGGTAAGAAGTGTCAATCCAAAAATATGAATAAACACTGTCTAAATTGAAGCACATTTTTACATTCTGCAATTAACTATCAAGATAATAGGAGAACAAAACTTTAAACAGTACAGTGTATGGGTTTGGCAAAGTCAGCAGATAGAGTATTGGTATCGGTTGACTTAGCAGCTGGGGGGGGGGGTTCAAAATGAGTTTGGGCCCCAAAAAAAAGCCTCTTGCACTCTGCCTGAATTTAAAGACAACAATAACATTTGGACACATTTTAGGGAGTGTTTAGGGTAAGCAGTACAATGGAGCTGACAAAATAAATTGTTAAGTGACTAGGCTAGGTGTGTATGGGCCCAGGATAGCATGCTGGAGAGGTTAGTGAAGGCAAATATGCATTAAGGACAAAAAAAGGAGCATTAAAAGCTTACAGCGTGCATGAGGAAAAAGAGGACATTCACAGCATATTACAATAATGGTAATTATGTAATGATGAAATGAATACAATACATTAGCAAACATTAAATACATAAAATGTGAAGTTAGAGGATAAAACTTACCCTAATATAGTCCTTCCGCAGGACTTGAATTATGGCAGAACAGGTCTCTGGAATAATGATTCCCAGAGCCTGGGGGAGAACTTCAGGTCGTGGAGACTTCTCCCCGTCGCCAAGTACAGCAAGGTGGCGACGAGGCTTTGCTCAGCAGAGATGGCTTGCCACATGCAGGTGTCCTGCTTCGTAATATAAGGGGACAGCAAAGCCAATAGACGGTGAAAGACGGGGTCCGTCATCCGGAGATAATTCCTGAAATCATCAGGATTATTCTTCTGGAGCTCCCGCAGCAAAGGCATATGACAGAATTTGTCACGATTAAGCAACCAATTCTTGGTCCAAGAACCCCTCCTCCCTCTGTTCATGGACTGGACTTGGGTCAAAGCAATAACACCAATGAGAGTAAGAGAGAAGTTGTATAACATGTTTCTCGAACAGAGCTGATATGTAATGCCGCGTACGCATGAGCGGACTTTCCAGCAGACTTGGTCCAGCGGACCGGACTCCGTCGGACAATTCGATCGTGTGTGGGCTCCAGCTGACTTTTTTTTACTCCCAAAAGTCCGATGTACCTAGAAATAAAACATGTTTCAAATCTTTCTGATGGACTCAAGTCCGGTCGAAAAATCCACTCGTCTGTATGCTAGTCCGACAGGCTCAAACCGACGCTAGGGCAGCTATTGGCTACTGGCTATCAACTTCCTTATTTTAGTCCGGTCGTACGTCATCACGTACGAATCCGTCGGACTTTGGTGTGATCGTGTGTAGGCAAGTCCGTTCATTCGGAAAGTCCGTTGGAAGTCCGTCGAAAGTCGGTCGGATAGTCCGTCGGACCAGTCCGGTTGAAAAGTCCGCTCGTGTGTACGCAGCATTAGACTCATAAGAACTGTGCGATGGGTCACAGAAGATGTCTATGGTGAGTTCCCTGATAGTGTAATAGGGTATTCTATCTATGTGCTTATAATGTGGTAGAAAGTTTAAATTACATAACCCAAATTATCACATCGAAAATTTCAAACCTAGGGGTTCAATACAATAACTGGGAAATGGCAATAATGTCATTTGTACAAACCTGGTGAACTCTGCACATGAGGTTGATACATTGGTGAGGTTAACCACTTAAAGACCGAGCCTCTTTCTGAGATTTGTTTACAAGTTAAAAAACTGTTTTTTTTGCTAGAAAATTACTTAGAAATTCCAAACATCATACATTTTTTTTTCTAAAATCCTAGAGAATAAAATGGCGGTCGTTGCAATACTTTCTGTCACACCATATTTGCGCAGCGGTCTAACAAGTGCACTTTTTTTGGAATAAATATACTTTTTTGAATTAAAAAATAAGACAACAGTAAAGTTAGCCCAATTTTCTTTATATTGTGAAAGATAATGTTATGCTGAGTAAATCGATACCCAACATTCACGCTTCAAAATTGCGCCTGCTCATGGAATGGCGACAAACTTTTACACTTAAAAATCTCCATAGGCGACATTTAAAAAATTCTACAGGTTGCATGTTTTGTGTTACAGAGGAGGTCTAGGGCTTGAATAATTGCTCTCGCTCTACCGATAGCAGCGATACCTCACATGTGTGGTTTGAACACTGTTTTCATATGCGGCCGCTACTCACGTAGGCATTTGTTTCTGCACCTGAGCTCGTCGGGAGGGGGCGCGTTTTAAAAAATTTTCTTATTTATTTTACCTTTATTTTTTGTTTTTACACTGTTTTTTTTTTTGTTTTTTTTTTTTAAATGTTGTCACTTTTATTCCTATTACAAGGAATGTAAACATCCCTTGTAATAGAAAAAAAGCATGACAGGCCCTCTTAAATATGAGATCTGGAGTCAAAAAGACCTCAGATCTCATATGTACACTAAAATGCAAAAAAAAAAAAAAAAACTTGTCATTTAAAATTTTTTTTTAAAAAAATGGCTCTTTAAGAGCTGTGGGCGGAAGTGACGTTTTGATGTCGCTTCCACCCTGCATTGTTATGGAGACGGGTGGGGTTCCCCTCACTCGTCTCCATGCCCAGCAAGGGTGAAGATCCGATCGCCTCCGCCACTGCTGATGGCTCAGTTAAGCGGCGGAGGGCACCGGAGCACTGCAGGAGTGGGGGCCCGTCTACCGCCGCCGATAAAAGTGATCTTGCGGTGAATCCACCGCAGAGACCACTTTTATCTTAAATCAGACCGCACACTGAAGAAGAGGATACCGGGGTTATGCTAGCTAGATGCTGCCATAACAACGATATTCCTCTTCAAACAGCTGACGTATAACGTCGGTGGGTGGTCCGGAAGAATAAAATACTGGTACCGTAAGGCCCGTTGATGTCTCTCAGATCCATGTAAATTTAGAGTTCTAAAAGTAACTGTTTTCAAAATCCAGTTGTAAATCTTTAAGAAAGTTACCACAGGGTAAGTTGTTATCTGTATTTTTAAGGGAATGTTTAATAGCCATAGGGCCTACTACATTTACTATAGATATAAGAAGGTAATTAAATATTAGCAGCAGCTAAAGACCATCTGGGCTAAAGTTTTGTCATGTTAGAACTTGCAAAGAAAGTCATTAAAATAAAATTAAAATAAGATTGATACAATTCATGAGGAGATCTCCAACGCGCAGAAACCTCCCCCATGCAACACCCTTGTCAGATAAGGGTACTCACCGAGGCCAAGATACTGAGAACGGTAACCTCTTGCGACTAAGCGCACTCCACTCCTGGAGATGGTACAGGGGGTGAAGGGCACAAAGAGGCACGAGTCACCAGCAGGCTGGGCAGGTCTTGTGTGAAGGTCACCGGCAGGGAGACAGCTATGCAGGACTGGAAGATGCTGAAGCTCAAGAAGGAGGATGAACAGCTGATCCAACAACAGGCTGGGGGTCAAACACCGTTGACTAGTAAGAGTCTCTAGATAGGCAAAAACAGTCTAGTGCAAAGGACTGTTAGCAGGTCTGTCAGCAGGCTGATGACTTAGTACTGAAGATTGATAGCAAAGTCTGTAAAACAGGCCGAGGGTCAAACACAGGTAACTGGAAGCAAAGTCTGTAAGCAAGCCAGGGGTCGAGCACTGAAGACAGTAGCAGAGTCCAGGAGCAGGCTGAGGGTCAATCACTGGAGACAGGAAGCAATATCAGTAGACAGGCCGAGGGTCAAACACAGTAAGCAAGTGGAGAAGTCCGGAAGGCAAGCCGAGGGTCAGATGCAGGTAGAGATCAGAGCAGTAATAAAAAACAATGCAGCGCTAAGAATAACCAATGTGTAAAAAACGTGTGGACAAAATAACAGAAAGACTTATAAAGCCAAATGAATATAAATACAACACAATATATCATGAAAACACACCGTGTAAAAATATTTTGTGATCACCAAAAGAAAAAAAAAAAACACAATGAGTGATGTCCGAACAAAAAACAATCAGGTGATAGTAATCATATATAAAGGAAAAAAAAGTTCATGCAGAAAGTCCCATCACATTTAATTTAGTGCATATCAAAAAAAATCAAAAGTTCATAAACATAGCAAAAAAACTGATCCAGAATCCGTGATAAAAAGAGAATCCAATCTCCCAAAAGGTGAGTGCACCCAAGTGAATATGAGGCTCCTTACCGACTCAAAAGACCACAGCGGTCTGACCAAGCGTATGGGATATTTAAAGGTTTCCCAACAACCTATATCGGCATCTGGGTCTGCGGCTAAAGCTGTATGGCTCGGGGAATAAGAACAAGAAAGGCTCCCATAGTGTAATCGTTCCAACCATTAAGATTTATTAAGTAAAAGAATGCACTTACAAGAGACTCCAATAAGAGAGTGTAAAAGCAATCGAGATGTTAACGGCGTCTCCGCAGGCTTCCCGCTGTGCACACACTTCCCATCAGATTCGGCAGAGAGGAACAGTGTAGTGACGTCAGCGTCATAGGCCACACCCTATGCGTTTTGTCACGATAGGACGTCGTCTGGGGGTTGGGCCAAGTAACGCACGTCACTACGCTCTGAGTATAAATAGACCTGCGGCGCCATCTTAAGTGCTGGCCGCTATAGAGATGAGATGGGAAACATGAAAAACGGCGCCAACTTAACGGCACGCCACCCGAGTAGATGAGGCAAACATTCAAAAAGGGAAGCCAAAGGGAGATAATACAATTACCGCCATCTAGAGGCCGAAAATGATGCCAACTTGATGAGGAATGAGTGCAACAGCCAGGACGACAGAGGAAGTGCCGTATAGTAGATACACCAATATCATAGTAGTAGTGAAATATTAAAAATATTTATTAAAAAGCCTATAAAAAATAATGGGTACCTAAACGCCAAAAAAATCAATTATAAAATTAAAATTAATTTAAACAATAATAAAAAACACAGTAAATAATAAAATTAATTGTAAACATGTTAGTTAGGAGTTGTTAATAAAAGAATTAATGTCCCAATCTACATTAAGCCCAAAGGGCACATAACTCTTCATGTCAATTATCCCACTTGAGTAATAATGTTATTGATCTCTTCCTCAGGATATCCCTTATCCAAAAATCTAAGATTAAGAATTTGGTCCTGCTGTTGATAGTCAGAAAAATTAGTACAGTTACGCCTAATCCTCTGAAACTGGCCTTTGGGGACCGCCTTGAGCCAGGGGGTATGATGGCAACTGCTCATTGGGTTATAGGCATTGCGATCCGTCTCTTTAAAATATGTAGTTGTAACTAGTTGGCCATCCTTAACTATAATGTTTAGATCTAAAAAGTGAATCTGAGATTTACTGGCCTTAATTGCAAGCAAATACCCCTATCGTTTAAATTAAGTCTATGAAAGAAGGCCTCAAGGGAGGGAAAATCACCCTCCCACACAAGGAGCACATCATCGATGTATCTTTTCCAGAGTCGTAGCTCCTTGGGTGGGTTGGCGTCAATGACCTCACTTTCCCAATGAGCCATAAAGAGGTTCGCTAGGCTAGGTGCGAATTTCGCACCCATAGCTACTCCAACAGCTTGCAAAAAGAAATCACCTCCAAACCAAAAATAATTGTGGCTTGTGGCGAAAATCAAAAGTTTCAAAATAAATTCTCTCTGTATAGATGGCATGGAGATGTCTTGCTCCAAATAAAACCTAACAGCCTCATATCCATGTTGATGGGATATAACGGTATAGAGAGAGGCAACATCAGCGGTTGCCAGAATGCAGCCCTCTCTCCAACTGCAATCCACCAAGAGGTTAATAACTTGCGCTGTATCCCTCAAGAAGGCAGGAGTGTTAGCCACATGGGGTTGTAAAAAATTATCCACATATCTACCAATTCTGGCTGTGATAGAATCAATGCCACCAATAATCGGGCGGCCAGGAGGTTTGGAAAGATACTTGTGGATTTTCGGCAAATAATATATCACTGGTACCCTCGGGGCAGAGGGCACCAGATATGCCTTTTCTTTTTTATTCAAAATACCCAATTGGTACCCATTATTGATAAGAGAAAGAAGCTCCTTCTTGTATTTAAAGGTGGGATTTACTTCCAACTTTGTGTATGTGACACTATCTGACAAGAGCCTATTGATCTCCTCCAGATAGTCACTTTTATTCGGAATAACGACACCACCCCCTTGTCCGCAGGGCGTATGATGATGTCGTTACGCGCACAAATTTGTTTTAAATTATGTTGGAGGTTATGGTTATTCCCAAATCGCGGTATTTTGAGAGCAACCAAATCCTTCACTACCATCTCTTTAAAGACTTGAATAGACGGAGCTACAAGACCAGGGGGGTTAAATAGTGAAGCGTTAGAAAAGTTGGTGTGCCTAATCTGAACTCTACCAATTTCCCCGGGACAAGGTACCCCAGAGACTACTCCCAAATTTGAGTCATGGGAGCCACCACCAGGTATACCACTCTGATAGACATTAGCAGAGGTCAATTGATTCCGATTACCTATTGGATTCAGGAGAAAATGACGTTTAATATTCATTTTTTGAATAAATTTGTGGACATCTATAAATGTCTCAAACTTATTTAATGTACGAGGGGGTGCAAACTTGAGACCTTGACTGAGAACAGCTTGTTCCCCTACAGATAATTGAGCAGAACTCAGATTAAAGACTCCATCAATTTTTAGTGTCTTCTTTTCTTTGGATCTGATCCTCCTCCCCCCTCTGATGCCTCTTTTTCTTTGTGTCCCCTTTTTGGTCTGATGTTGCCCTGGGGAAAAAAACGACAGGTTTGTTCTACATTAACATAATGAGAGGGAGACTCTGGAAATTCATCTCTCTGTCTAAGAGGATAGTCATAAGGGTGTCTCATAATGGCAGGATCAGCTCCACAATCCTCTTGATAGTAGGAAAGAGGAGCGAATCTGTTATGAAGGGGAATATTGCTATTTCTAGGGGTCTGTCTAGCTGGTCCATCCCTGTGTTGATTAAACAAGTCCCTAGGATACCTTCTGGACACCCTTGGATTATGATTGTTGAAACCATTTCTATGTGGAGTCCTTAAATATTTAAATAAATTTCTATTCCTCTGAGCTGGGTGATTATTTTTTTGTGGGGTCCCATAAGGCAGGTAGCGATCATCCTGAGAGGCCCATGGGTCGCTGCCGCCATGGGGGACCCTATGTGAACTACCAGTATAATTACCATTCTGTCGATCCCTTATAGGTATTTCGGAATGTTGATATCGGTGACCTTCATTTTTATTTCCATTATTCGGTCTGGGTCTGGTAGAATTCCTATGACCACCCTGGGAAGCATATCCCCTTTGCTCATTCTGATAATCACCTCTAGCTAGTGACAGTGGAGGATTGGCCAAACCTGATGATGAAGGGGAGGCACTTGTGATGAAGAAGTGGGTCCCTCGGTTACCATAGATTCATCAGGTTTGATCTGCCACTTAAAAACCACTTTATTGGAATAATCAGCCAAATCACGATTATACTTTTTTTCTTTTTTATCTTCTGTTCACTGTCTTCTTTCTCAAGAAACAGTTTTAATTGGTCTGATTTCTGTTTATATATCTCATGGTCTCTAAGTGAAGACAATTTCTCCCTGACTTGCCCAATTTCATTATTGAGAAATTTCAACTTGTCACGCTTTTTATCCTATAGGAACTGGAGAAATGAGATATCTTTGTCATTAAAATAGGTGAACCACCCCTCCAAGTCAGTTTCACCTTTTTGTGGACTCACTTCCCACCTGAGGCTTCGTGGTACCATTTTTTGTGCAACATATTGTTCAAGATATGCTATATCCCAATTGGTGTGCAATTCTGAAACCAGAAGGTTTTTCAATCTAAGGAACATACCGCCTATCTCATCGGTCTGCTCCATATTCCCATCAAAAACACCTTCCGTATTGATGTTATATTGAGATCTAAATTCAAAAATATCCTTATCCTAGGTCTCAGCAGCAACGTGTCAGTATCAAAAATTCAAAAATGCAGCGCAGCATTAACCTTTACTTTTTTATGCAGAGATCAGAGCAGATCAAGGTCATTCCAGGTCACAACAGGTAATCAAGAATCAGGATACAAGCAGGAAACACACGGGGACCCAAAAGAAAGACATACCAGCAATCTGGTCATGGCACAGAGTGGCTTTTATAGGCCAGTGGGATGCTCATGTTGTGCGTGCTATTGCGTACGCGCGTTCGCTGTTCCGCTGAATCACACACGTGCATTAGCCGTTTCGCTGAAGTGCACACAAACATTAGCTGTTTCGCTGTTTTGTGCCCAGGAATGCACCGGAGTGCCGCTCTACCGCGCATGTGCGAAGGAAGGCAGCGATATTGGCGAGACTGGTACTTGCCTCTTTCCTGACAACCCTATGTCCACGGATACAATCATTACTTCCCTCATTCAACCCTACAAGTATTAATGAGTTTGCTAAACTTTTATCTAACACTCATCTAACCACCTGCCCCCTGGATCCCGTTCCCTCGCAAATGCTACGCTGACCCTCTGACTCGATTCTACATTCTCTAATTCACATTTTCAACCTCTCCCTCTGTTGTGGCATCTTCCCAAACTCTCTAAAACATGCACTAGTCACCCCAATACTTAAAAAGCCCTCACAGGACCCCACCAATCTTAACAACCTATGTTCCATCTCCTTACTCGCCTTCTCCTCCAAACTTTTTGAAAGACTGGTCTACAACCGACAAAGCGACTATCTGACCATGAACAAACTTCTTGATCCCCTTCAGTCCGGATTCCACCCTCAACACTCCACAGAAACTGCTCTCCTTAAACTCTCAAATGACCTGCTAATGGCTAAAACCAACGGACACTATTCTGTACTACTTCTCCTGGACCTCTCTGCTGCCTTTGACACAGTGGACCACCCCCTGCTCCTCAATAAACTCCACTCCTTTGGTCTCCGTGACTGTACTCTTTGCTGGTTCTCATCCTACCTATCCCACCGCTCCTTCAGTGTCACTTACAACTCTACTTCCTCCTCTCCTCTTCCTTTCTTCGTGTGGGTCCCCCAAGGTCTGTTCTTGGACCTCTCCTTTTCTCAATCTACACCACCTCCCTGGGTCAGTTGATTGCCTCCCATGGCTTTCAATATCATCTCTACGCTGATGACACCCAAATCTATCTCTCCACCCCCCAGCTCTCTCCATCTGTCTTCTCACTCATCACCAACTTACTAGCAGACATAGCCTGGATGTCACATCACTTCCTCAAACCCAACCTATCATAACCGAGCTACCGATATTTCCTCCCCCAGGTTACATCCACTTTTACATTACCTCCACTTTTCTTTACAAAAACATTCCCCCTTCAAATCACAGACCCTTCTTTTCATTACAGTCCCCCTTCACATCACAGAACCCACCTATACATACAGCCCAACCTTCATGTCACAGCCGCTATCACATTACAGCCCCCCTTCACATCACAGTCCCCCATTTACATGAATGTCCTCAGTCCCCTTTTTACATCATAGTCACCCCTTTACATCAGCCCCCTCACATCACAGTCACTCCTTAGATCACAGCTCCCCTCCCCTTACATCACAGTCTCCCTTCACATCACAGGGCCCATTTACATCAAAGTCCTCTCCATACATCACAGCCCCCTGTGCAGTGTTGCCAACCGCCCGTAGATTTACGGGCAGCCCGTAAAAACAACCCATTTTTCGGGGCGCCCGTGAATGCCCGTTACGGGCACCGGTGCCCGTAAAAATGATGGCCGCGAGCCGGCCACGCAACTGCGCATGCGCCGTTCCGAAGCCGGCCGGGCTCGGGAAAGCTCGTACGCGCTCGGCCGGGCGGCGCATGCGCAGTAACGTAATACCGCCGCCCGGCGCCATTTTCGAATCCATCGAGCGCGGCGGCAAGGCAAGCTGACAGCTGAGCTGAGCCAGGCGACGAGGCGACTCTGTCCTGTCATGCAGTGCATGACTTGGCTGGCTGCACACACAGACAGGAGGTACGGAGAGTGAAGCTGTGGGGGGGATGGGATTGGGATCTAAAGGAGGACATTACTGGGACTGGAGCCGGGAGAAGTAATATGATGGTGAATAGAGCACATCAGTCTCTGTCCCTGGGCCCTGGCTGCATGGCATATGCAGGGGACAGAGACTGATGTACTCTATTCACCATCATATTACTTCTCCAGTCCACATCAGATTCATCAGTGTGCTGTGTCCTCCTCCTGTACCCCTTTCACCTCTCCACAGGTCAGGGCAGAGGTGAAAGGGGTACAGGAGGAGGACACAGCACACTGATGAATCTTATGTGGACTGGAGAAGTAATATGATGGTGGACAGGGGAGGAGGCTGCTGTGAGGATGTGTCCTGTCCGCAGTCTTTGTCCACCTCCTGTATCATGTCCGCAGCCTCTGTCCCCCTCCTGTAGTATGTCCGCAACCTCTGTCCCCCTCCTGTAGTATGTCCGCAACCTCTGTCCCCCTCCTGTAGTATGTCCGCAGCCTCTGTCCCCCTCCTGTAGTATGTCCGCAGCCTCTGTCCCCCTCCTGTAGTATGTCCGCAGCCTCTGTCCCCCTCCTGCAGTATGTCCGCAGCCTCTGTCCACCTCCTGTAGTATGTCCGCAGCCTCTGTCCACCTCTTGTAGTATGCCCGCAACCTCTGTCCACCTCTTGTAGTATGTCCGCAGCCTCTGTCCACCTCTTGTAGCATGTCCGCAGCCTCTGTCCACCTCCTGTAGTATGTCCGCAGCCTCTGTCCACCTCTTGTAGTATGCCCGCAACCTCTGTCCACCTCTTGTAGTATGTCCGCAGCCTCTGTCCACCTCTTGTAGCATGTCCGCAGCCTCTGTCCACCTCCTGTAGCATGTCCGCAGCCTCTGTCCACCTCCTGTAGTATGTCCGCAGCCTCTGTCCACCTCCTGTAGTATGTCCGCAGCCTCTGTCCACCTCTTGTAGTATGCCCGCAACCTCTGTCCACCTCTTGTAGTATGTCCGCAGCCTCTGTCCACCTCTTGTAGCATGTCCGCAGCCTCTGTCCACCTCCTGTAGTATGTCCGCAACCTCTGTCCACCTCTTGTAGTATGTCCGCAGCCTCTGTCCACCTCCTGTAGTATGTCCACAGCCTCTGTCCACCTCCTGTAGTATGTCCGCAGCCTCTGTCCACCTCCTGTAGTATGTCCGCAGCCTCTGTCCACCTCCTGTAGTATGTCCGCAGCCTCTGTCCTTCTCCTGTAGTATGTCCGCAGTCTCTGACCATCTCTTGTCTCTTATCATGTCTGCAGTCTTTGAGGGGATCCTAGAAAGGATTCAAGAGTGGGAGTGCTGCCGGGATGGGGGTTACGGGAAGAGACAGACACGTGTGGACTGTGGAGAGGAGACTATAGAATAGCCACCAAGCTGGAGCCATCTGACTGAGCCCTGCTGGGTGCACCTGAGAGGAGGTCAGTGACAGTGCCGCCAGGCCAGTCTGGGGGGGTCACTGATGTAAGGCGGAAGTGAATACAATAATGTAAGGGGGCACTGATATAAAGGTTCCCCCCCTTACCTTAGTGTATTCACACTGCGGAAGGTGGTCTCTGGTGGTCTCTGGTCACCATCCTGCAGACTCTGATGTAAGGGAGAACTCTCTGCTGGCCGGGTTATAGTAACCTGACCTTCATGTAAATTGAGAAATATGTTTTTTGACTTTTCTTTAACTTAAACACATTGCTAATAGCACTAGCTATGTGTTTATAGTTCAAATATTAATATTTGCAATGTTTAGCACTAAAAACAGTAATTTTAGGTACATTTTTTGCAGTGTCAGTAAAAAATGTGGATCTGCCAGTAAATTTCATGTTTTTGTTTTTGCCAGTAAAAAATGGGCACCGTTTGTAAATTTTGATGTTCTGCCAGTAAATTTCACTTCGGGGGGTTGGCAACACTGCCCCTGTGTTACATCACATTCCCCCATATACATCACAGTTCTGAGTTTGTGTTCTCAGTCCCCATTCACATTACAGCCCCCTGTGCATCATAGTCCCATCTTACATCACAGCTCCCTCTGTACATCACCACCCCTCCGTTACATCACATTCACCCCTTTATGTCAATGTTCCCCTTTACATTACAGGCCTCCCCTTTGCAATAAAGTTTCCCCTTTACATCACAGTGCCCCTTCACATAGCAGCCTGCTTTACATTACAGCTCCTTCACATAACAGTTCCCCATCACATCTCAGAACCCCCTTTACATCACAGTCCCCTCCCCACATCTCATCACAGTCCCCTCTTTACATCTCTTTAAGTCCCTTTTACATCAGTTTCCTCAGCCCCCCCCTTCACATCACAGCGCCCCTTCACATCACAGTCCCCCTTTCATCAAAGACCCATGTTTACATCACAAATTACTAAATTGTTTTTTTAAGGGGAAGGGGGGCAGAGAGGGTGTAGGGTAGAGGGGGCTTGTCAACAATGTAAATATTCATTAGAAAATCTATTCTGTTCCCATCAGAATCACCTAGCTGTGTGTTCTTTAGCTGCTCCAAGCATTTAATATTGTTCATCCTTGCAAACCACTGTGCTACTGTGGGTGGAGACTGTTGTTTCCACATACTTGAGATACAGGCTCTTGCAGCATTCAAGAGATGTAAAAGTAGTGATTTGTGGTAATGTTTGCTAGATAGTCGTATTTAAGAGGGCAATTTTTGTGATGCCCTAGGTGGGTCATTTGCCTGTTACATGCCTTTATTACCAACAACATTGTCAATAACTCCACATACAATACTTATACCACATGGCACGTAACACTGTGAAAAAAGCTCAGTTTTTTAAAAATATTTTTCTCTCAGTATTTATCCTGTAAGTCACTGTTTTTTATTCTTTGCTGATAAGATATTTGTCAACAACCAGTCAAACCTTTTTACGTAGGGCAATTACCATAGCGAAGGCATCTTTAAAGAAATTATGTTATCCTAAGCCCGATTTAGGCAGTTTGTTCTTGTAAATTCCCAAGAGAGATTAAGCGGTTTATGTTGATTTGCACTAACATGGCATTTAGGTTGTTACATTGCTCTAATTTAATTAACTAAATAGGTCACTTGTCACCTGGTTTTTCTGCAAGCACTTTCCTTTCCAACCGGACTGTTAGATTCTGTATGAGCTGTGCTTACACCACATGGCAAGTGACACTTTGGAACAACGGTTGCAGTGGTTGGTTATGAGACTTGTGAATATGGAAATGTAAAAATAAATTGTTGGGAGATGCAGTGCTATGTGCAGCTTAACATACTGGAAGGTGGTTCTTTTTTCAAGTTATTATGTAATGCTGGTTGCAATGCCTTGGGTCACTGGCCACCTCATGCTTTATTGACCCTAATCAATTCTCTCCATTTACACTGTCATGCATTTTTGTTAGTTTCTTTTTTCATGCATTTTACATGCATTTTCATGCATTGTGCATTTTTGTTGTTAACCAATGAGGATGCTTCTCCTGCAGTGACTTCATGAGGGAAAGTGTTTCCTGTTTATTTGTGTATACAGTTGAGGAAGCATGGCTGATTTTACATCCCTGTTTGCAACTCCCTTAGCAACTGGTGGAGTCACTGTGGCTGATGCACATGGCAGGTATCATGGCAGATGAATTGCAGCTGAGCACATATTATAACAGGTAAGGGAAGATACTTGTACCAATGAGAAGACAAGCTCAACCACAACAATCCAGCTATTCAACGATGATCTAATAATTAGGCTGGTATTCGGAATGAACATTGGTGAACAATTGGATTTTATTCTGTTCCCTATTTACGTGGAAATGTAAATGACGTGGATTTTTTCTTTTGTGTTAAAGGGGTTGTAAACCTTCATGTTTTTTCACCTTAATGCATCCTATGCATTAAGGTGAAAAAACACCTGGCAGTGACCGCCCCCCCAGCCCACGTTTTACATACCTGGGCCCCGCAATTCTGTTGGCGGTGACGCGCTCTCCCTCTCCCCACGAGGTCCCGACTCTTGATTGGATAGATTGATAGCAGTGCAGCCATTGGCTCCCACTGCTGTCAATCAAATCCAATGACGCGGGCGTCGGGGGGCAGGGCCGAGTCCAGCATTCGACGGCTATGGATGCAATTGCTGGACTCGGGAGCGCGCCCGCAAGGTAATATCCCGGGAGAGCGCTTCCCCTAAATCAACATTTCCTAACCTTTTTTGAGACAATCTACTTGAAATTGAACTTTAGTCAGGAAATTGAGTCCATGCTGAACCCTTTTGCAGGCATAGCTATGTAAAACAATAAAAACAGGGGCCTATACTGTTTAAAATCCAGTAATACACTGTAGGCTCTAGGCATGCTCATTTGCTCTCTATTTTTTGGCACTGTGCCGAAAATGTAGAGGCCAATCTGCTGACAGCCTAAAGATTAATTGCAGCTCAGGGCAGCCTCCAGCAAGAAGAAATAGGAACAATGCTTGAGGCAATTTACAGCACCCACTAATTTTGGCAGCATAATTATTTATGTGGAATGTATGTTCCTTGCTAAAGAACCATATCTTTTTATCAAGTTGTTATGGGTAAAGTTCCACTTTGAATTAGTTCTTGTAAATCTACCCTACATTTTCATTGTTTATAGTATCCTTATTTTGTAGGTGGGGATTTATTCTCTTTTTTTCAGGTAATTTTACACCCTTTATTGCCTCTTCTCAAAGGTGAATAAACGGTCTGTTTTCAGATTTTCGTATCGTCTGTACACAAGTCCGTCACACAAAAGTCCAATACACGCATGCTCGGAATCAATGCTCACCAAACACGACATTAGCAGAAGGTACCCAAAGGGTGGCACTCAAGAGCTGAAATTCCACATAGTACGTCACTACGTTCATGTTTGTTGGCCGACAGTTGTGTGCCGTTAGTATGCAAGACAAGATCCAGGCACACACCCTTTTGACAAAAGTCCGACGCTCTGTTCGCCAACAATCTGATCGTGTGTACGAGGCTTTAGACACTTCGAACATCATTGAGAAATCACTAATGCCTTTTATAGAAGTAAGAAAGTGGTCGCACACTGGAACGAGAAGTTTGCTTGACAGGAATCTTTATTGTCGCATGCCAGTCACATGATACAGGACCAAATTTAACGTTTCACACGGCTATACTGTTGCGTTATGTTGTGAACAAGCACGGTATATCCGTGTGAAACGTTAACTTTGGTCCTGTATCATCTGTCCGGCATGCGACAATAAAGATTCCTGTCAAGCAAACTTCTCATTCCAGTGTGCGTCCAATTTCTTTCTTCTACACAATCCAGTTACGGCGGTGAGCCGGGGCGAGCACCTGGAGGGATATTACACCTTGTTGGCCTGAGTGGTGCATGCTTTGTGTTGTGGACTTTAGATGCATTTTACCTGAATATGGCCTCCTTCTGACCTGCTTACCTGTATGTGAATGCAAAACCTGTTTGTAGCAGACAGAAACTCATCAACACAGGCCCTGAAACTGTTTTTGCTTTTTTAGCATCTACATGTTTTTTTTTAATCTTGGATTAAACAAAACTTTGTTACTTTGAAAATCTCTTTCCTTTAGATCAGGGGTCTCCAAACTTTCTAAAGAAAGGACCACTTTACTGCCCTTCAGACTTTAGTGGGGCCGGACTGTGCCCAGTGGGAGTAAACCATGCCCGATCTTTGGTATTAGGGGAAGAAATAGTTGATGTCAATGGGAGAATAGTGCCAAATTTATGTTGTCAGTGGAAGGAATTATGCCCCATTGTTGGCGTCAATAGAGGGAATAGTGCCACATAGTAGGTGAATAATGCCTCAAGGGCTGGATAAAGGTAAGAAAAGGGCCGCATCTGGCTCCAGGGCCACAGTTTGGAGACCACTGCTTTAGAATAACAGACTCAGCATTGCATAGTTGCAGCTTTTATAAACTGTTATAAAATAGCTTGGAGTAAGCGAACATTTACTTCTGTGCACTTGATAACAAGTGATTTAACATACAGTATATTTGAACTGCATTTTACGTGTATTTTAATGCAATGTGGTGTGTCCTTAATGCATTTCTTATTGTGTTACAGATTTTGGATTCATTTTACATGCATTTTTGATGTACTTTGCTTAAGAAAGAACATTTATTCCTACTTTTATGAAGTAATTTTTGGCTACTATTTATTTTGGATTCTATCATATTATTTACAACGCACACATTCTTGTAGAAATGGCTGTGTATGTAGACGGGTGCTGCAGCTGGAACCGAAGACCACATGCCTGATGCTGTTCTTGTCTTCTTTCTTGAAGTAAGCTATTTTGTTTTGGACTGTTTACATATTCTAATAAAAACTGTCACTTTTTTTTTTTTTTTTATAAGGGGTTGGTGGTGATCATTGCCATTCATTTCTATGTAACATGCATTTTTTGTTAAAAAAAATAACAACACACTTTTAAGGCTGTAAACAAATTTTTTAAAACCGGAATAGCACTAAAACTGGAAGATAATACTACTTGTATTTAGAAGAATTAGAAACATTGTACCAAACCTTTTTTTTTTTATGTAAACTTACTGTCAATGCATGAAAACTCACGAGTGGGAATGCAGCCCAAGGGTTCATTCACGCCTGCTGCTGAATTACAATGCATCAGTTGGTGTGTATTGTGGGGGGGCAGCGCTGATGCACTAATCCCAGCACATTGCACTGTTCACTTTTTTTAAACAAAATTTTTTGAAAAGTCACACGGTGACATATCATAAAGTTCTTTCAGCTGGTATGCAGTTATTGTGCTGTGCTGGAAAAAAGTACTGCATGCAGTACCTTTTTTTTCAGTGCACATTGCCTGCATACCACCACAACACAGGGGTATAATTTGGCCACAATGGAGACAAGGCTGTTTACGGTGGGGCGGTGGGGGTGTGGTAAGAATGCGCTGGATTCGGAATAGCCACCCAATGCAGTCGCACCGAACCTGGTGTGAATAGACCCTTTAAGTACCAATATTCATGATATAAATGTAGCCAGGTGCAGCTGCTACTAAATAATGGAGAGGAAAGGACATCTCTAGAATGTACAACAGACTGATTGTTTCTCCACTTATGCTCAAGCTAGCACATTACATCATTTCCAGCCTCTAGAGGGAGACTACCTTTTCTGACTTGCAGCAAGGAATTTTGGGACTGAGCCAAGCCTGTTTTGGACTTCAAATGATGGAGGCAACAGAGGATTCTGAGGGAAGCTATAAGTTCAATTTGTTGTTGGCAGGCTCAGGGCTCTTTACAAGGGACACCAGAAGGTTCACACAGTGCTGTGGCACTCCTCGAGACCAGACATTCAGTGTCACAACTGATCTCAGCAGCCAGAGACACAGCGGCACTGCCCCTTTCTGCAACGGATACCCAGAGACACAGTCTGTCTCTGTGATCAGAGATACAGCGACACGGCTCCTCTCAGTGTCAGTCATTGATTACCACAACTCTGCAGTAGCCAAAGGCATAGTGACACCATGCTCCACAGCAATAGGCACTCAACATTGCAACAGTCAGAGGTCCAAAAGTATCTGCACAGATTAAAGATTTTTGGTAAATACTGCGCTGTTAGTGTAATAAACAACAGCTGCCAGCACCACAAATGACAATTGCAAATAACAGTAATATAATAATGTGTGCAAAATATACTTGGATAAGTAGAAACATATATATATATATATATATATATATATATATATATATATATATATATATACATACATACATATTATATATATATATATATAGTGCAAAGTTGACCACGTTAAAAGTCCACACTAAGAAGAGTGGTTAGAAGTCCACACTAAAAAGAGTGGTTAAAACCATAAACTATAGTCCAGGACAATAAAAGAATAGGTGACAAAAAAGGTGTTGTTGAAGTATTGATCTCGATGAACTGGAAATCAACATGCAGATATGGACATAATAGTGCGTGAAGAGTGATAAAGGAAGCCACCACCGATAAAGCTGAGGCTTACCAGAATGTGTGGACTCAATAAGGCATATGCCAAATGAGTCATCAGAGCTTTGCGGCGATGATACACCAATGGTTGGAAACGTCAGCGTGTGTGGATGTTGAGGCACCGGAAGTTAATAATCCCATTTTCCTCCAGGGAACACAGGTCTTGAGAAACGGAACTTCAGAAATGTAGTCCGTAGCATGGGTTCACAGATATATGACCATGAATGAGATAAAAATCTCACATAGTGTGAATCCGCAGGAAATTTATTAAAAAAGGTAAATGGAAACACTTACATTTAAGTAGAACAACAAGCGCTTGTGTAACAGAACTGATAACGCAATGGGAACAGTAGGCTCGATCCAACGCGTTTCAACTAAGAAGACATCATCTGGGGTGTCAACCAACTGTAACCATTGCACTTATATAAACAAAGACCCCCAATAATTATGAGACAAATGTGCTGGTGATTAGCCGAATGGTAATGAAATGAATTCACAAAAACATGGCGGCAGAGCATGCCATTCAAGCCTCGCTATAGACAGCGAAAGGCTCAACAGGAAGAGAGGCGTCACCTGAAAAGCCGGAAATGACGCATGCCAATTCAAGCCTCGCTGTGAACATATATTATCTGCACAGTTTGCCACCCATGGATTCCCATCATCTACATTGCAATCATTACACCGCCTCATCCTGCTACAGTCCTCGAGCCTGATCTCTGCCATTACTACCACAGAGTTTCATCTACAGCCGGGATCAGTGAAAGGGCAGTTGCACAGCCTTTATTCCACTTTATCACATGGACACTGCTAGCAGACACCTGTACCCTCCCTTAGCTTTCATACACAGACACTGCTAGTAGACATCTTTAATCTACTTTAGTTAAAAGAGTCCATTGCCTCTTTATTTCTGCAAGCAATACTAACTTAAAAACACCGCTCAATTACTTCTGTCTTTCTTCCCGAACATAATTTAGGTCATGACACAGAAAGGAGTTTCTCAGCTGAGGGTGGATGGTGCAGGGTGTGTGCGAAGGAGATCAGATCAGCTAGTCAACTCCTTCCTAAAGTCAATCCAGGGAGTAAGTCAGAAGTAATCGAGTAGTGTTTTTAACCACTTCCGGACCACTCACCGCAGATATACTACGGCAGGGTGGCCCGGCTGCGTGAACCGACATACCTGTACGTCGCTCCATACACAAGATACAGTGGGCGCACACGAGTGCGCCGTGGGAGGGCACCTGCAGGTCTGGCAGAGTCGATACAGAGAGGTGGTACAGAGAGGCAGAAAGACGATCTGCCTATGTAAACAAGGCGGAGTGGATCCCCGTTATAAAAGGGGACAATACTGAGATCTGCTGTTCCTAGTGATCAGGAACAGTGATCTCTGTGTTGTCCCAGTAAGCCCATCCCCCACAGTTAGAGCACACCCAAGGGAACACAGTTATCCCCTTGATCACCCCCTAGTGTTAACCCCTTCCCTGCCAGTGTAATTTAAACATTGATCAGTGCTTTTTTTTGGGCCAGTGAACCCCTGATTGGCTCACTGGCTGTGTTCGACAGCAGTGGGAGCCAATGGCTCCCACTGCTGCCAAAAGTGAATCAGGAGGGTGAATCCCCGGAGAGGCAAGGCTCTCGTGGCCATTGCTGGATCGAGAGGGGGTGAAGTAAGTCTTAGGGGGGGGGGAGTGCTGCACACAGTTTTTTTATCCTAACGCATTGAATGCATGAAAATAAAAAAACCTTGTGTCTTTATAACCACTTTAAGAAAACTTGTCCCGATCACAACTTCTTCCTTGCCAGTAAGCTGGCTTGAGCTCCAGGTCTTTGTTCTGCCCCCTACCATCTCTAAAACCTAATTATAAGCTCAGCCTAGCCTGTGTTACAAGTTCTCTTTTGAGTGCACAGAAGGAACTCCAGCCACATTCTACAGGGTAAACAGACTTTTTTTTTCATTGGGTGCTGTAGTTAATAAAAATGATGGTACTGTTTCATAGGTAAAGAATACAAAAGGGCTGGTTTATGAAAGTAAAATGGGCTGTTCACTTTGCCAGAGAATTTTCCATTAGCTTACTGAATGTGGTAAATAAAAAAACCTGTTTATTTACTTGCACATGATTAGATGATAGAAGTCAATAGAGCATCACTTAATTTACTAAATTAAAGGAAAATTTCCTTGTAAAGTTAATAACCTATTTGCCTTTATTAAATCAACCCAAAAGTGTTTCTAGCACACCAGGGGTTTTCATTATGAGCTTTTATGTATTCATAGCAAAAGGCCTATGTGTTCAAAGTCAGATTAATGGCTCTCATGCCTGTAAAATATTCACCAAATGTCTGAGAATCAGTTAATGGCAAATGTGGCAGTGAATGTTTTATCAATATACCCAATAGTATTTTTGTATATAGTCAATGTATATCTTATTCTTTATTGTTTATTCATTAAATAACATTAGGCTGCATTCCCACCTGTGAGTTTGAATGCATTTATAGTAAGTTTATAAGAAATAGAGTGTTGAGTCAAAAAAAAAAAAAAAAAAATCACATTTTTTAAAGCGTAACTCTCAACTCGTTGAGAAAAAAACATTCCCCTCTGGGGGATCTATGTACATTGCAAGGATTATAACAACCTTTGTTGCAGATTCCTACCCTTTGTTATTCTGAAGTAATCCATGTGTGTTTGTCTGTGCCTCTGTACTAAGTGGGTCTAATGGGGGTGGTTTCATAAGTAACTGTCAGGTGTGCAGCTGCAGGGCGCTAATGAGGAAATCTGCTGGGTCTGCATCCCTTTAGACGTGCTGCTATTGAAAGTATCTCTCCAAAAATGACATTTTTGTTGCAGGGGATGCCAGAAATCTGACTTGTATCTTAGGCAGACTTCAGGCAAAATTGGTGAGCCAATCACACAAGCAGGAAATTATGTTTCCGGGGAGTGGTCAGTACACACTCTGTGTACAGAACAACTCCATGTAGCCATATTGCAATGCATTCTCAGAACATTACAGTGGCTGCAGATTGAAAAGGAAAGGTAATTTTTAATAACATCCAATTGCAATATGATTAGTGTCACAATTATATGTGCTATATTATTTTTTCTTTATTTGCTATTTTTTCCCTACGAAAGTGGAGTTACCCTTTAAGTTTGGGAAATTTGAGTATTACTTATTTTTAGCCAGCAGATGGGATGTTAGGCTAAGTTTAACATGCTTATTAGACACATTAACTGCTTTGCTGGAAAAAAGCCTGTTCTTACATAGCTCAGTAGCTTAAGCTCAGTTTATACATATAGCCAATAAGAGCCTTTGTCGATGGGCTTTGCACTTGTGTTGATGGCATTTGAGATTGGTTTGAGATGCTTCTGAGATAATTATGTATCAATTGACAGATGCATTTGACCTGTAGTTGACCTTCCTCTAACTTGCATTCCCATAAACATTTATTGGAATCCAAAACACGAAAAAAAACTCATCAACATGAACATGACCGCTAAGTCAAAGGGTGGAATCATCCTTTCTCTCTTGCCTCTGTTGGGATCAGAAGGGTAAACAGGCTATTTGCAGACAGTTCAATAAACTTAAAATCTACCTAATATATCCGCAAACAAAAGTCTTACGTGAATAACTTTCAGCGTCCCAGTCACAGTGTACACAGTATTTCAAAAGTCTCTGGTCAAGGCAAGCTCACCCAGCAGGTCAAAGTCAGATTATGGAGACTTCCAGGCAGCATCCAGGTCTCATCACTACAGAAAGGAAAATTGCCATCAATCAGCCTCTCTGATCAGCTGCTTAAAAAACAGGCCTGAACGGGAGTACCTGCCCTCTTCAGTTAACCTTCTCTTAACCTTGCCCAGGCTAACTATCTAAACTTCTTTCTACTCTGTACACCTCTGAGCTTTAGATAGAGAGGCAATTAAAAAAATAACTATTGTTAGGGTTTCTTTTAACTAAACTAAAGCACTATGAAACCAGTGCCATGGGTGCACAAAATAAAGATTAGATATAAATAGAAAAATAAAAATATAAAAATTGTTTGGCAACCTATAAACCTTGGAAAAATAGAAATGCAATTGCTCCTTGAGAATTTTTTCCTTTGCTTTCCTTGAAAACCAATTTCAACAATTATGTAATAACTGAGGACTTTTCTCATTTACTACTTTATAGACCGAGATATACAATGTGATGGGAGTCACTTTGGGCAGAGGGCTTGTGGAACCCAGCTTACCTTAGAGAGATCAAGAAACTCCTTGTCCAGCTCCCCCGGCCCCTCCTATGTGTAAGTAACCATTTGTTTATTAGGGACACAGGGTGACTGAGAAGCCCAGCCTGGTCTGTGCTAACCAGACTCCCAGTACAACCACACCGGACTCAACATTTCATTTTACCCCTGTTATCCAGGGTTCTATATGTGTAGTGTGTGCTGAATGAATAAAGGGGTTCTTTCACTTGGGACAGTAATATTTCTGAACAATATCCCTCAAGGAATATATGAAGATAAATAATTTCACCTTTCAGACTGCTAGATCATTTGAGGTGGGGTGGGGGTTGTTATGTGTTTGTTAAGTGCCTGTATTCCATTGTTCTATGGTTTCTGTATGCCTTGGGAGCAAAGTACTGTGTATGTAGATTGGCTTACATATTACTGGAGGAGGTAAAGTCTACCCCGCCCTGTGTCATTATGCAGAGGAGGGGGGATTGTCCTCTGAGTGTCTATCTCTTTGTGCCTGGGTTCAAATAAACAGTTCTTATTCTGGTTTACTCCAAAACTGGTGTTGCCTTGTTCTTGAGGTAACTATAGCCATATTCACTGATCTAGTGTTCCAGAGCATTGGGAAGCAGCTTCTTGGCGGAGATACACAGTCAGGGTGTCTGGATTCCGTCACATACAATATGTTAACATTTTAGTCATACAGAAATTAGGTACTTGTTTAAGTATGTGAGTGGTTAGGAACAAATGAAATATGCATTAAATGCATTAATGCAATAGGTGACTGAAATAAGCTGATTGCAACTAATTTCTGATATTAAATAGATAAATACTGCAAGTGAACATCCTAACCAGGGGAAATTAAAACAATAAACACATTTCTTGGCTTTATTTGGTAACGAGAGAACTATTATATCCTAATACAAATTAAACCATTGAGACACATGCCTACATTAAAACATAATAACAACTATTTTTTGCTTTTAACTTCTACTAGTTAAAATGTTTAACTCTAACAATTAATGATTTATGATTATTAACCACTTACAGACCAGAAGATTTGGCTGCTTAAAGTGGTTGTGGAAAAAAAAACTAACACCTGCAAGACAAAGGCATAATGAGCTAGTATGCATAACATACTAGCTCATTATGTAATATCCACCTGAAATCGAAGCCCTCGCTGCGGTGCCCGCGCACAGCATCGGTCGCGAGATCACTCCCGGGGGTTACTTCTGGATATCGTGGCTCTGGCGCTGTGATTAGCCGGAACCGCGATTACCTCACTCCTGCGCAGTTAGACACAGTCTAACTGAAGCAAAGGCATGTAGGTACCATTGCTTCAGTGCGCATGTGCCAATGATGTCGGCACATGCAAATACAGGGAATATCTCCTAAACCGTGCAGGTTTAGGAGATATCCTGTTTAGCTACAGGTAAGCCTTATTATAGGCTTACCTGTAGCAAAAAGTGGTCTGTAAGGGTTTACAACCACTTTAACCGCTTGCCGACCAGCCGCTGTCATTATACTGCGGCAGGTCGACACGATCCCGCGAGCCGTTGTAGCTATACATCGACTCGGGGAATCAAGATAGCAGGCGCGTGCCCGCTGCACTGCAGGGGTGCCGATGCTGATGGCCGACGGTCGCGATGACCGCCGGCCATGAGCAATCGTGGCCACGAGAGACAGAACAGGGACGTGTGTGTGTAAACACAAAAATCCCTGTTCTGTTTTGTGAGGAGTGACAGATCGTGAGTTCCCAATAGCTAGGAACCCACGATCTGTCATTTCCTCTACGTCAGTCCCCTCCCCCTGCAGTTAGAAACACACACACAGGGAACACAGTTAACCCCTTGATCGCTCCCTAGTGTTAACCCCTTCCCTGCCAGTGACATTTTTACAGTAATCAGTAAATTTTTATAGCACTGATCACTGTATAAATGCCAATGGTCCCAAAAAAGTGTCCGATGTGTCCGCCATAATGTCGCAGTACTGATAAAAATCGCAGATCGCCGCCATTACTAGTAAAAATAATAATAATAATAAAAATGCTATAAATCTATCCCGTTTTGTAGATGCTATAACTTTTGCACAAACCAATCAATATACGCTTATTGTGATTTTCTTTACCAAAAATATGTAGAAGAATACATAACGGCCTAAACTGAGAAAAAATTTGCTTTTTTTAAAAAAAAATGGGGATATTTATTATAGCAAAAAGTACAAAATATTGTGTTTTTTTAAAAAATGGCGCTCTTTTTTTGTTTATAGCGCAAAAAATAAAAACCGCAGAAGTAATCAAATACCACCAAAAGAGAGCTCTATTTGTGGGAAAAAAAGGACGTCATTTTTGTTTGGGTGCAACGTCGCACGACTGCGCAATTGTCAGTTAAAACGACGCAGTGCCGAATCGCAAAAAATGGCCTGGTCATTCAGCAGCCAAATCTTCCGGGGCTGAAGTGGTTAATGACCAGGCCATTTTTTGCGATACGGTGCTGCGTCGCTTTAATTGACAATTGCGTGGTCGTGCGACGCTGTACCCAAACAAAGTTGACATCCTTTTTTCCCACAAATAGAGCTTTCTTTTGTAATTACCTCTGTGTTTTTTATTGTTTGCGCTATAAACAAAAAAAGGTGACAATTTTGAAAAAAAGCAACATTTTTTACTTTTTGCTATAATAAATATCCCCAAAATGTTTTTAAAAAACAAATTTCTTCCTCAGTTTAGGCCAATATATATTCTTCTACATATGTTTGGTAAAAAAAAAAAATCACAATAAGCATATATTGATTGGTTTGCGCAAAAGTTATAGCGTCTACAAACTATGGGAAAGAGTTATGGGTTTTTTTTATTCTTTTACTAGTAATGGCGGTGATCTGCGATTTTTAGCGGTACTGCGACATTGCGGTGGACAGATCGGACACTTTTGACACATTTTTGGGACCATTGACATTCATACAGCGATCAGTGCTATAAAAATGCACTGATTACTGTATAAGTGTCACTGGCAGGGTAGGGGTTAACACTAGGGGGCGATCAAGGGGTTAAATGTGTTCCCTAGTTAGTGTTTCTAACTCTATGGGATAGGACTGACTGGGGGAGGAGACATATGGTTGTTCCTACTTAGTAGGAACAAACTATATGTCTCCTTTTCTCTGGCAGAACAGGGATTTGTGTGTTTACACACACAAATCCCTGTTCCTGCTTTCCTGCACGTGATCGCAGGTGGCCAGCGGCGATCGAACCCGCTGGCTACACGCATTGGGTTCCCCATGGTGCAGCAGGTGCACACGTGGCCCTCCGGCGGCACGCGCGCCTGCTATCACCCTTAAAGGTACAGATGTACCCATACAACGATTTGCGGGAACAAACCCATTTGCTGACGTATATTGGCATGAGCCAGTCAGCAAGTGGTTAATATGTACAGGATCTCACAAAAGTGAGTACACCCCTCACACTTTTGTAAATATTTTATTATATCTTTTAAGGTGACAACACTGAAGAAATGACACTTTGCTACAGTGTAAAGTAGTGAGTGTACAGCTTGTACAACAGTGTCAATTTGCTGTTCCTTCAAAATAACTCACCACACAGCTATTAATGTATAAACCACTGGCAACAAATGTGAGTACACCCCTAAGTGAAAATATCCAATTTGGGCCCAAAGTGTCAATGTTTTTTGTGGCCACCATTATTTTCCAGCACTGCCTTAACCCTCTTGGGCATGGAGTTCACCAGAGCTTCACAGGTTGCCACTGGAGTCCTCTTCCACTCCTCCATGACAACATCATGGAGCTGGTGGATGTTAGAGACCTTGCGCTCCTCCACCTTCATTTGAGGATGCCCCACAGATGCTCAAAAGAGTTTAGGTCTGGTGACATGCTTGGCCAGGCCATCACCTTTACCCTCAGCTTCTTTAGCAAAGCAGTGGTCATCTTGAAGGCGTGTTTGGGGTCGTTATCATGTTGGAATACTGCCCTGCGGCCCAGTCTCTGAAGGGAGGGGATCATGCTCAGGTTCAGTATGTCACAGTACATATTGGCATTCATGGTTCCCTCAGTGAACTGTAGCTCCCCAGTGCTGGCAGCACTCATGTAACCCCAGGCCATGACACTCCCACCACCATGCTTGACTGTAGGCAAGACACACTTGTCTTTGTACTCCTCACCTGGTTGCCACCACACACGCTTGACACCATCTGGACACCATCTGAACCAAATAAGTTTATCTTGGACTCATCAGACCACAGGACATAGTTCCAGTAATCCATGTCCTTAGTCTGCTTGTCTTCAGCAAACTGTTTGCGGGCTTTCTTGTGCATTATCTTTAGAAGAGGCTGGGATGACAGCCATGCAGACCAATTTGATGCAGTGTGCGGTGAATGGTCTGAGCACTGACAGGCTGACCCTTTTCAACCTCTGCAGCAATGCTGGCAGCACTCATACGTCTATTTCCCAAAGACAACCTCTGGATATGACGCTGAGCATGTGCACTCAACTTCTTTGGTCGACCATGGCTAGGCCTGTTCTGAGTGGAACCTGTCCTGTTAAACAGCTGTATGGTCTTGGCCACCGTGCTGCAGTTCAGTTTCAGGGTCTTGGCAATCTTCTTATAGCCTAGGTCATCTTTATGTAGAACAACAATTCTTTTTTTCAGATCCTCAGAGAGTTCTTTGCCATAGGTGCCATGTGAAACTTCCAGTGACCAGTATGAGAGAGTGAAAACGATAACACCAAATTTAACACACCTGCTCCCCATAACACCTGAGACCTTGTAACACTAATGAGTCTCATGACACTGGGGAGGGAAAATGACTAATTGGGCCCAATTTGGACATTTTTACTTAGGGGTGTACTCACTTTTGTTGCCAGCGAATTAGACATTAATGGCTGTGTGTTGAGTTATTTTGAGGGGACAGTAAATTTACACTGTTATACAAGCTGTACACTCACTACTTTACATTGTAGCAAAGTGTCATTTCTTCAGTGTTGTCACATGAAAAGATATAATAAAATATTTACAAAAATGTGAGGGGTGTACTCACTTTTGTGAGATACTGTATCTCTGTAGCGCCACCTCCAAAGGAGCCACTGATTAAGATGGTCCTAGGTTGACTGCCACAACCACCTCAAGGGCCTCAGCCCCTCTGACTCACTGGGTTGAGTGTAAAAGCAAGTAAACAGTGAAACACAGCAAATACGGTAATTCCTATGACCCAATAATAGCAAAGACAAAGATAATGTATTATTATGCAGTAATGTTGATACCCAAGCAAATACAAACAAGTTGGTAATTGTGATAACACAGTTTAGCATACAGAATGACTAACATTGAGAACTAAGCATAAATGGCATGGAACGCCCAAATAAGCATTAACAGTAGCAATGCCACCTAAAATGCAACAGTGAGCAGTAATACAAATTGATCTAACAATGCTGGAGCTATGCTGCCAGTGTGCAATAATGGCAGCTATGCTAAGCCTAAACCAAATTACCACCAGATACTCCAGGTGGTACTTAAGGTGCTGACCTAGGGTTTACTTGCTGAAAATGATTCTGTTGCTTATAATGATTGTTTGTTGATGATTTATATTTTACATATTTTGATAAACTAGTGTTGTGTAACTGTCCTTCCATTATATATTATCAGTGTTTTAAGTGGACGTCTGGTTTGCATTATATGGTGATACTTGTGCTGTGACTGCTCAATTCTCTTTTTGTTTTTGTCTTTGTTTTCTATGTATATGTGTATGTTTTTTTTATACTGTATAATAAAAGTTACCTTTAAAAAAAGAAGCCTAAACCAACTTAGGAATTCTTTTTTTTTTTTTTAATTCAATTACTTTTTATTGCCATTTCAAACAGAAATACAAAAAGAACAGAAACATATAATCAGGCATTTTAGCTCTTACAGAAAAAAAAAGGAAAAAAGGAAACAATTCAAACAAACAACAAATATATTATTTAAATATTAATATCTCTGCTTATAGAGCAATTTTTTATTTTTACCAAAACAACAAAAGCAAAAACAAAAAGAAGAAGGGGGAGGAATAGGGAAGGAGGGCAGGAGGATGAAAAAAACCCCAAAAAACTGGGAAGTCACGGTCGGAACAGAGCGACGCAAACAGTGAAGAGGAATGAGGGAAACTTGCAAAATGGATGATAGAGGGAATCCTTAAATTTAATCTTCTGCTGGCTAACGTTGGGGCCCTTTAAGTAAACATTGGTGCACTTATGATAATCCTCTAAACCTGAATGCAGTGAGATAGCAAAGGGTGCAGTACAATTAAGTGCAAGGTGGAGTAGAAGTGGGCCAGAGACTGTAACGATGCGGTACAACCACTGCTCAGGATTGGTAATAGTGCAGTAGGAACTTGAGAGTAATAAGATACTGAATTGCTATGAGGGGTATGGATTAATTGCTCTAATTGTTCTGCTCTCAGCGTGTGGGTAGGTGCAGCGTGGTGCAGTGGCAGTAACACACACACAGTCAAGTTGCAATAGAAAGAGCTTGTAGTCAGAGTATAACAATTCACAACAAGCCTGGTGGGAAAGCAGCCAGACAGGGAACACACAGATGGATTAACAGCAGATCGTAGCAGTGCAGATCTTAGCCAAACTGACAGAGCTTATCTTGAGGGGCAGATTGAAGCCTGGCCAGTCTGTGCCCAAGTGGGGAGATTTCCAAGAAGAGTGTCTGGTTGAGCGCCACCTGCAGTGGAGAAAATATACTGCACCTGCTTACACTCTACCCCTCTCTGACAGATGCTGTCCTTGGCATTGCAACACAGTAAGGAGAAACAAGAAAAATGCAATGAACATAATTAAAGCATAACAGATACAAGTTCAAACAACATAATCAGAGTATCTTGCAGGAACCTGGCTGCGGTTAGACCGCAAAGGCCAACGGGCCACAGTGTCCTCTGGGGAGTGAGGCTGCAAGTAATCAGCTTCTGGTCGAGGTTCTGGGAGGAGGGAGAGAACTGTCTGCATCCACCATGCAGAAATGATTCCTCAGACAGATCTAGACAGTCTATGGTATTCTCTGGGGTAGCTAGACTGTTAGCAATCACTGGGCTGGGGCTCTTTGCCTTTGGAGTGTCAGGAGCCGGAGGCTCAAGGAGAAGGGACAGGTGCCATTCATCAGGCACCTCCTGTATTGGGGAAATATTTGTGGAGTTGAATGACTCCCTGTCTTAAGCCAGTCTAGTAGAGTAGTCGCCACTCAGCACACAAGGACTCAGCAAGTTGTGGTGGCGACTTCTGTTGATGGGATTAGGCCCTTCTGAGATTACATCAAACACCGGAGTTGGAGGGAAGGGCTGCTTCTCCATCCGATAGGGGGTACGCTCCTATTTAGGTTCCAATTTACTGCCTCTCTCATTCTTGGTATTTTTCACCAACACCCAGTCCAAGTGTTGGACATGGACCTCAAAAGTTTTGATATTGTCCAGATAAACTAGCACAGTCTTGAAATTAAAGTCTCTCAAGCACCTTTCCATTAAGCATTGAAAAGTGCTGGGGGCGTTGCTCCGCCCAAAGGGCATGCGATTAAACTCGAACAGTCCCAAGGGTGTGATAAAGGCAGTGAGTTCACGATCCTGATCTCTTACCTGGACTTGCCAATAGCCACTCACAAAGTCAAGGGTAGAGAAGTACTTGGCCTGCTCCAAGCCATTAGTGATTCCTCCACCCGGGGTAACAGATAGGCGTACTGGTGGGTACAGGCGTACAACTTGCAATAATACACACAAAACTGCAGGCTTCCATCTTTCTTCCTCACCAGGACCACGGAAGAAGCCCAGGGGCTGCCATTCACTGAAAATTACCCCACTTTGTAGCATGTTGTGGATAAAGTCCCTGACCCCTTGGCACAGGGCTGGGGAAATGTTGCGGTACCGCTCCTGGATTGATGGTACATCCCCAGTATGTATTGGGTGGCCAGTGCCCTCTGTGTACCCTTAGTCCTCCAGGCTGGTGGCAAAGACCAAATGGTGCTTCTCTAGCAGTTGGTGTAGCAATCTTTGATGTGGTAGGGGATAGTCCTGGAAAGAACAGAATAAGTGTAGCGCTAATATGACAAATAACCATATATTATGTAGTGTGAAGACCATTAGATTCCTCAAATCAGCACATCAAAATGTGTGGGGGGGACATAAAAAGTGTATCAATAAATAATCAAGTCCTCAAAGTCCTCAAGAAATATATCATGTAAAATAATGGGATAAGAGTCCTCAATAAATATGCGACTTCTTATTAAAGTATATCAAAAATGCAGAAAACATCTGGATTGAAGAGACACCACAGCCGACAGGCTTACTGGAACGTTTGAACCCAATAAAACATACGTTCAAATGGGTCAAACAAGCTTGAATCATTCAAAGGCATGCCTTGTGTCTTCTGTTAGCTTTTTTGCTAACTCAGAACTGTCTGTGTTTATGCAGCATGCACTCAAATTCCTTGCACAGTAATCAACATAGAAGCCGGTAACATGGAGACACCAATTTTGAACCATGCAGCCAGCTGTTCTCCAGGTGCCACTTGGAGTCCCTGTGGGGTTCTATCATCATTGTCTGGACAACCCTGAACTGTTAGGGCTGTCTCCTGGCCGCCCTCTGGCAAGCTTTGCAGGCCCAGATGATGTTCAGTTACACAGCTCGCAGACCGCAGCTCTGTGCCCGCTGGCCAGAACGCTTAAACTTGGACAGCAAGTGGGGCAAGTCCAAGTCTTTTAACAAGTTCATGCCCAAAACAATGAGTACTGAAGAGCTGACTGGGCCATGAGTAACACCACTCCTACCTGTTCCACCACTTGGTTGTCTATGTGGATCTTCACCCAGACACCTTCCACCAGGATTGGCAAGTTATTGGCTACTTTAAGGGAGGGGCCCAGTTGGTCTTGCATTGCAAACCGATGGACATAGAAGTCATACTTCATGACTGTGACTTCAGCCCCGGTGTTAGGCATGTCCCAGTCCATTGACAATGGCGCCACTGGGCTTGGGGCAACTATAGACTGTGGTTTGCTGGGACTTTGTGTTCCCGAGGGTTGTTTCTCTGCCCGGGAGCTGCACAAGGCCTGCGTGTGCTTTTAATTTTAGGCGTACCAGAGTTCTTGCTTACATGCCCAAAAGACCATGACGCCAGCACTTACCTCGCCCTTAGAGGGAGGGGCCAAATCCTGTTTGAGTGTGGACACCTGCTGTTTCAGAAAAGCCATGTCCAAGGAGAGTTCCCTTAGTGTTGTTTGTATGGTGGACAGAGGTGAGGGGGCCAAGGCCTCTTCTTTCATATGGAGTGGATCATACTTTTTGCCCACTGCCACAGTTGACTCCACCATCTTCCTGTTCACACGCAATCGCATCCACCACCACATCATGGAAAGAGATGGCAGGTTGCACTCTGATTCTCTCCAGCAGGGCCCTGCTGACTGGGCCAGCCTTTATTCTTGCCACGTACTGCTCCCTCAGTATGTGGCCCTGAGTCCATTATTTCTGCACAGCAGCTGTTTTCAGAGGTGCTAGAGCACCAAGCGCATAAGACTCTCATCCTCCTGCTGCCTCTGGACAACGAATCTGCACCTTAGCTTCGGGCCCGTAACATTTTCTCTGAACAGGTCCTATAGGTGTGTCATTGACTTGCTCCAGCGTGGCCCGTTCCTCTGCTGGCAGAGCCATTACCGCTTTCAAGGAGTTAATGGCAGTTTGACCTGGAACACGCAAAGATGAACAGCAATTTGTAGCAGAGCAGATCTCAGCCAAACTGACAGCGTCTGTCTTAAGGGGCGGAATGTGGCCTGGCCAGTCTGTTCTCAAGGGGGGGGTTTCCAGGAAGACTGGAACACAACACAAGGAAGTGTGTAGTCATATGCCCTGTACACACGGTCGGACATTGATCGGACATTCCGACAACAAAAATCCATGGATTTTTTCTGACGGATGTTGGCTCAAACTTGTCTTGCATACACACGGTCACACAAAGTTGTCGGATCGTTCTGAACGCGGTGACGTAAAACACGTACGTCGGGACTATAAACAGGGCAGTAGCCAATAGCTTTCCTGTCTTAATTTATTCTGAGCTTGCATGGCACTTTGTGCATCGGATTTGTGTACACATGATCGGAATTTCCGCCAACGGATTTTGTTGTCGGAAAATTTTATAGCAAGCTCTCAAACTTTGTGTGTCGGAAATTCCTATGGAAAATGTGTGATGGATCCTACACACGGTCGGAATTTCTGACAACAAGGTCCTATCACACATTTTCCATCGGAAAATCCTATCGTGTGTACAGGGCATTATATAGATACCTACTTTGCAGAAGTGTTTGGGATCCTGCTGTGCTTATTTGTATGACATTTTTTTTTTTAAACCATTTTTTACTGGTTTCTGGTAGGGTGGGCGAATTCGCCTTTAAATCAATAGTTTGTATACTTGCTACAATAAAGTTTTTTATCACAAAATATACCATAGTCGGTTCTCCGCATACAACTCTTTTCTTTGCTTTTATAACATAGTACAATGTGGCCCAGCGGCCTTCTACCTGACTCACAGAGGTGGCGATAGGCTCTTGGGGTGGAAGGGGCCCCTTTGGTCCTGTTCTGGCTGCAACTCAACAGCTAGAGTGAGGAAGCTGAAGAACACTCTTGTCTCTTGGCGGCAGTCCCACAATGCTGACAGTGCTTCTGGATCTCCAGTGATCTCATTCTGAACCTCAAGCTCTTTAGGGCTGGCTCTGTCATCTGCTAACACAGACAGTTCTGTGTGCGTGGACTCCTGCGGGGCCAAGAGTGTGGGTTTTTCCCGGGCAATTGAATAAAAAGCTCCTCAAGATTCCTCCTGTTTACACAGTCTATTGAGGCCTGTAGATCAGAGAGACAGTTTTACAAATACATGGCTGCCGTCTTGGACTACACCGCCAGATTGCCAGGTGCTCTGCATTGAAGTCTATAGCCTCGTACACATGATCGGACTTTCCGACAACAAAACCGTGGAATTTTGTTTGAAGGGTGTTGGCTCCAACTTGTCTTGCATACACACGGTGTAAGGTAAATTGGACCTCCACCACCAAAAGGCTAGTGCGGATACCTGCTCATGCTCGTACACATTGCACCTGTGCTAATATTCATAAGCAAAGGACCAACAGAATGCCTGCAATGCCACTTTGTCGCGCATGGGTATGTGTATGTGCGCACATTGGTGCACGAACGAGTGTGCGGGTGCAGGTGCAAGCGCGTGTATATAACCTGGTAAGAATTCGGAAAGGGGATGAATGGAAAACGGCCTTCTGTACCCATTTGGGCACTTTGAGTATTTAGTTATGCCATTTGGGCTATGTAATACTGAGAATGAGAAAGAAACGATCACACTTTGAGACCTTGTGTGGACTATAGAGAACCAAACAAAATAACCATTAAAAACAGATACCCCCTTCCACTTGTCCCAGAACTTTTCCAGTGCTTCAGAGCAGCAAAAGTATTCACAAAACTTGACCTACGGGGTGCATATAATCTGGTAAGAATTCGGAAAGGGGATGAATGGAAAAGGGCCTTCCGTACACCAGTTATACGTAAAAGCAGAAAAATGCGAGTTTGAGAAAGAAATGATCCAGTTCTTGGGGATTATTATCTCAACATCAGGCATGGCAATGGACCCACAAAAATTTAGTGCCATCCTTGAGTGGCCAGAGCCAACTGATCGAAAGGGAACCCAGAGATTTATTGGATTCGCTAACTTTTACTGTAAATTCATCAAAAACTTTTCAGCCATTATCAGGCCCATCACTCAGCTTACTAAGCAGAACATCCAATTTCAGTGGACTGCAGCAGAGCAACTCGCCTTTGATACATTGAAACTTCTCTTCACCTCAGCACCAATTTTACACCATCCTGATCCTGCATTATCCTATGTTCTTGAGGTGAATGCTTCTGAGAACGCAGTGGGCGCCATCTTATCCCAACGACAAGGCGCTAAATCTCTCCTGCACCCCTTGGCCTTCTTCTCTAGGAAACTCAGCGTTTTAGAGATAAATTACGAAGTAAGAGATCCTGAGTTACTTGCCATCAAGGCCGCTCTGGAGGAATGGTGCTATCTGCTGGAGGGAGCAAGTCACCCAATCCTTATTTTTACTGCCCATAAAAATTTGGAATATCTCCGTACAGCCAGACGCCTAAAGCCTCGTCAGGCCAGGTGGGCCTTGTTTTTCTCATGATTTACATTCCATATAACCTACAGACCAGGCTCTAAAAATGGGAAACCTGACGCCTTGTCACGTATGTTTCCGGAAGAAAAAGAGATTACCCAACCTGATACCATCCTTTCTCCACAAAATTTTCTGTTACTGCAAGGAAATTTGGTGTCGCAGCTTAAACAAGCTTCTAGGGAGGAGGGGCCACCACAGGACTACCATTTGTAAGAACAGGATGGATTGTCCTTCCATGAGCAAAGCGTTTTTGTACCTTCAAGTTTGCGCCAATCAACCTTAAATCTATGTCATGACCACCCCTTGCCGGCATAAAGGGGTTAATGCATAATTCACATAGTTCTAACCATTAAATACTTTATTAAAATATTTGTTATTGTTTCAAATACTAAAATGCATCTAAAAGTTGTGATATTTAAGGTTTAGTTAATATAAAATAACTAAATGAGCGTTTTAAGGTTTTCTTTTTACGATCAGCATATACAATCTTTTGGATAATTCTCATCTTTATCATATTTGTTTGTGACAACATCAACTGATATTCTGTTTGACTATCTTGGATGTAGTTCGTCTTTTAGGTATAAGCAAACTACCACATTTTAAAGTAATATAATTTATATGCTAAGTACCAAATGTTTATTAAATAATTATTTAATTTATTGTATGTGTAGCAAGGAGCTGACCCTGCAGTATCAAAAGACACTCTGCAACATTGTTGCAATAAGACTGTTTCCCTCTAGTGCCAGCTAAGACTCTGTGTCATCACATCCTGTCAGCAGAGTGATTACCACCAAGGAGCAAAGCATAAACGGAATTGTAGTTCAAGGACTCAAGATTCACATTCAGATTGAACTGTATTGAACTGCAAGAGCCAGCATGCTCTGGAAAAGAGGAACTAAAGACTCCATCTTGCTCTGCTGAGGGATTTTCAGACAGCACGAGGCAGAGGAAGAGATCAGACCTAAGGGAGAGGTACTGCCTCCTAGGTAATTTCGCTGTGCGATTTAGGCCTCCGCCACCAGTCAGGACATCCAGCTTGAGAGAGGGGGATCCCAGGTGCACGTCCAGGCACACATGCACTGACGGTGAAGTGTTCCAGTGTGGGGTGACCAGTCGGGTCGCCAGGAGGTCCTGCTTGTTCCAGGACGTTCGTTTGGGCCTTGAGCGCAGAATTGGGTGAATGGACTTTTGCCCATTTGCAGGAAACAGGGACACTGCACCACAGAAGAAGTTAAATGGACACTATATACAGACATCATCGCTGTTAGTCATCTTGCTTACACTTGTAGGGCCACAGGGCTAAAGAATAAGTTGTGTGTTGTTTGGCCCTGCTATTCAGGAGTTTAAGTGCACCAACGAAAGTGGCTAGCTGAAGACACAATGTTTTATCTGTTCTTCAAAGGACTGAAGCTACTAGTACCATACAGACCCACACACACATATTCAGGGCTCTGTATATGCAGTGGGTGTGTGGGACAGTTTATCTAGGAAGCTAAGCCATTACATGTTGATTTGAATAAAGTGTTTAAAGTTGGTCCTGTGGCGTCAGGGGACAGAAGAGAGAGGCCTGACATAAGAGGGTCATTCTTCTGCTCTCCTCCTGCCTGGTCTCATAGAGCCAACCTGAGCAAAGGTAACCAATCTGATACAGATTGCCATATTGTGATTTTTTTGCCATGTAAGTTTGCTGTTGCTTTTGGGGTTATTCTTAGGTTTTGAATCCCCTGAAAGCAACCTGAATATAGTATTGAGCTATATTGCTCATAACCTCAGTTATTGCTCTCCCATTGCATTCCTTGAACAAATATATTGTTACTGTTTCTTACTTTTCCACAGAAATATTGCAGTAAAGAAAATTTCAGTTTTATCATAACGTGTGTGTTTCACATTGGTTATTGCACTTACACTATTGCCAGCTGTGCCAGAGGGGGCTGAGACTGTTACTGGGGTTGAGAGGCAGGGTAACGGACTGAACAAACTTAAGCGGATCCTCTGGGGGTAGCGCTGCATATGCTAATTATTTTTATTCTTCTAGCTATTTGACTTAGATGTGTATGGTTTTAAATAATTTAATTAACAGCACATTTTAACAAAGTGTTACTGCTTTATTTCTTCGCTGTTTAAATCTATCATTCTATTGTTACTTCAATAACGCCCGGCTTCTGGAAAACCAGCATAGCCCCTGCAGCCATTGGCTGCAGCTTTGATATGTGTATTCTGACAAGAGAGGAGCCCCCGCTGTCAGAATACAATAGTGCAGCAGGAGAAATCCCTGCATCCATATCGCTTGTGTGGGTGCAGGGACCCGTGAGTTGTTTTTTTTTCTTTTTTTTAACTGGTTGACCAAAAAAAAAACTTTATATGTGTACCAAGCTTTACACGCACTCTTTAACCTTTGAATATCTAGATATAGTTCTGATGGGTCATATAAACAGGAGCATTACCACCAAACTTTTTTCAAAAGTGTTGACAGAAACAGTTTTTTTAAACTTCAACAGCTGTCATTTCAAACCACGGCTAAGAAAGATTTTGAACAGTCAATTCAGGTGATTAAGAAGAAATCGCTCACAACATATATTTTTGGAACAGGCCAATATATTCAAAAGACGATGATCATGAAACCATGAAGAGAGCATGTCATTTAACCCAGCCAACTTCAAAACAACCAACAATTGGAGCCACTCAAGGCCCAGGTTTCACCACCAAATACAACAGACAACGCAAGAAGACTACAGATATTTTATTCAGACACTGAAACTTAGTGAAAATGTGACTCCGCACACCAGTAGTAAACTAAACTAAAGCTGCAAGCATGAAAGTGAAAAATAACTTAACATATGTGTGTAAAAATATGCTGATTCATATACCAAAAAAAATACCATATAATACCAAATTAACATAAATCAGAATTGTGCCAGCTATAGACATGTATATAATTATGTTCCAACATCACCACATAACAGTCCTTCAAAAAAATGTCTGTGAATAAAACTGTGATACAATCTACCAATCATGATTGTCCACGTAGACAGTTCAATTTGATGAGCTCATATTGTGTAACAGTAGACACCTCCACCAAACCCCTTTTGGGCACATGCTCACTTTATGGACTGACCCTCAATACAAAAGTCTTTTTTTGCTTTTAATAAAATCTGCATACCTCATAAACCCAGCTGAACTCTCCCAGGGCTTAAGCAACACTCCCCAGTCTCCCCTCCCCCACTCTCACTTGGTAAATCCAGCAATCCTTTAAGTGCTCAGTGCACGGATCAGTGCTCAAAAGATAAAAAAAACTGATGTAGTGCTCACTGAGGTATTTTTATTAAGAAAATAAAGAAAAAAAATGCATGCACATCATAACTAAATAAAATCACCAATATCAATTTAAAACCATTCCAAAGCTGCTTGGGGTACAAAAAAGGATAAATGGCGCTAGAACATACAAACATGCATATAAAGAGTCCAAAGTAAATGTGAAAAAACATCCAGGGTGTGATAGTCAATAAAATTATATATATATAGAAAAATTGTATGTATATATATATATATATAAAAAAAGTCACTGAAATTAAAGATCTGATAAAAAGCACCAGCGGCAGCTCACTTGAGAGTGGAAGCTGGCAACTCTGAAAAAACAATGTAAAAAACAGCAAGAAGCGCCAATCTAAGTGCAGTATCATGAAACTTTAATGAGATAATTATAAACGGACAAACAGCCAAATGGCTACTCACAAAGATGAAATAGGTTAAGGCAAGGACAAGTAATGGGTCCAGGGACGTCCTCCTCAGATGTGGGCAAAGTGCATGGTGCAGGTTCTCCTGGAAGCGCTGTCCACGTTAGGATGTGCAAGTAGTCACCGGGGTCATCGCTGGGTGCTGGGCTGCAAAACGATGGAGGTGTCCGCAAAGACAACCAGCGTCTAAGTGGACATGGAGAGCCAGAGCCGTCGCAGTAGACAGGAACCGGAAGACAAGCGTGGAACGCAAGGCACTTAGTCCAGGAACCAACAAAGCGGAAGTGACGTATGGACGTGTTGGATGACGCGTTTCAATGCTTCCGCATTTTCTTCAGATCCGATAGGCTAATACAACAGGTGTCCTTTTATGGGAGCTATGGAGTCAGTAACTAGGCAACAGCTAAAAACAAAACATGATATACTAAATACAATAACAATGAGATGAAGAAAATGAGTTCAAAAACACCAGAAAAATGTGAAAGTGAGATATAAAAAAAGGGTAGAAAGAAAAGAAAAGAAAAAGAAAAAGAAAAACGGAAAAGGATGAATAAATAAAATAAAATAAGGAAAATTCAAAAGTAAATAAAATTCAAAAAAATATATTAAAAATATACAAAAATATATAAAAAATATATGAAATAAAATATAAAGTAAAAATAATAAATAATAAATAATGAATAATATAAGAAAATTATAAAAAATTGTTGTTGGAAGAAATAAAGAAAAACCTTGGTAATAAAAAAGAGAGAAGAAAAAAATATATACATATAGAAACATATATATATATATATATATATATATATATATATATAAAAAATTATTATAATAGAAATAATAAAATAATAATAATAAGTGGAAAAAGAAGAAAGAGAAAAAATGGGAAAAAGATCTGAGCGAGAAATATATATAAAAAAATATATATATAAAAATATATATATAAAAAAAGTGAAACCTAAAAGGGGAGCAGTTGATTAAAAACTGTATATGGGTTATAATAGTCACACATGTGTAAATGTAGGAAACATACATATTGACTACACCTAAAAAAAGGGGACATCTACATACAAATGGAGGAATATAGTAACCTTAAAAAATAAGAAATTATGAAAACCTAAAAACCTGTCGATGAACTTGTGTGTTTGTATGTATACACCCCCATGTACACACACAACACACATGATGGAAATATTATTGTTAATGAATTCAGAACAGAGTAGGAGAAAAATACCCAAAGGTAGCAGAAACTGAATATGGCTATAGACTGGAAGGGTATGGCCAAAGTGAGAGGAAAGTAATAATAGTAGGTAGCAGTAAGGAAGGGAATGACATGAAATGAAGTAATGATAAATGAGAAAATGATGATAAGAGGGGAAATAGGAACTTGCATAAGTCCTAAAACTAGGTCATACTGAACTAAATGACTGTATTGATCTCTATATCTTCGTTGAGACCATTAGGTGCCAAACTGTTTAAAGTAAAGATCCAGAAAGTTTCTTGCCTGCAGAGGCGCTGGAATCTTTCTGCAGGAGTGAATTGATCTGGTATAGATTCGATAACCCACACATTTAGGTCTGCAATATTTTGTTGATGATGGGTGGTAAAATGACGAGCGGTACTATATAGGGGATTATTGGCCTGTACTGCTCTTCTGTGTTCCCCAAACCTGGCCCGTAGGGTCCTGATGGTTCTGCCTACATACAACAGCCCGCAGGGACAGGAAATGCAATATATGACATAGGTGGTGGAACAATTGAAAAATGATTTTAGGATATATTGGTTCCCATTGGTGTAGAAAGATTTCTGACCATGTGTGACATGGGGGCAAGTAAGACATAATGCTTTCTTGCATCGGTACATGCCTAACAATGGAATAAGAGTAAGTTGTTTAGATGTAGATGATATTTTCTGAACTGGGATTTTGCTGGGAGCAATCTTAGTCTTGACATTGGGGGCACTCCGATAAGCAAACTGAGGAACAGCGGGTAAGGAAGGTGCTAGGTGAGGATCTTGAGCTAGAATCGACCAATGTTTTTTAATGATCCGTTCCATTCTTTTATGACTAGAATGGAACTGGGTGATAAATCTAGCGGTAGGTTCTGTTTTCTGGGCCTTGGGGTTGGGTAAAGTGTCAGTCAGATAGAAGGAGGCTGCTTCGTTGATGGTACAAAGCTGCTCGGGGGAATGACTTTAACATTGGCAATATACAATGCATGGAAACCATTCTCTCTCTTACAGACCACTACTAAGCCATTTATAGACACTGGAACATACTCATCTCTGATCTCATTTTAAAATTAATTCAACAACAAATCCCATAATCTCATTTTGCAGAACCAATACCCTGAGAAACACTTCAGCACCCAAAAAAAAGAAAAAAAAATGAAACAGAGTAATATCCACCTTTCAAATGTAGTATTCCCAAACCCCTCAGTTGTCAAGCTCTCGACTATGACCAACATCTCTACTAGTACAGGGTCCAGTTGGCCCATCAAATAATTATTTAATTGTTCATTGCAGTACATGTATACTGTATATGTTTTAACCTTCCCTCACCACCTACAATGCAGTAAGTATGAACAAAAATGGGGAGTTTGGGACTTTAAATGAGACATATGGGTCACATGTCTCCATCCCTAAATCTGTGTAAAGAAAGGGGGGGGAGACTTTAAATGAGGTGAGTACACAGAAGATGAGTAGATATCAAAAACATGTATTTTATTGGTGAAAGAAAGAACATGGCAAAAGGACATGATACATGCAGCAATTCATAAAATTGTCAATCACATATTACAGACCATATATACCTTTTTGTGCACACTGCACACTACTTGGAATTCACCTTTCTACGTCAGTAACAGGTAATTACATGGTTATTCTTTTCCTGTTCATGCTCACAGAGGCTCACTCTTATATTTGTCATCCATACCTGTTTCACTGTTTTCTTTTTTGCTTTTTTATCTCTGATCTGCTCTTTCCTCCTCACACACTTTTTTCCCTTTACACTCACTTGTTCACCTGCACCTTGGTGTTGGGCTCTAGCAACTTCCCACAATATAGAGTATTTACAGTATACTGAATATATATTTTTAGATATGAAGCCCACTCACAACACTCATAACACCACTCCTCGTCCCTCATTTTCCAGACTTATTACGATGTAAGTACTCATAGGAATGGGTAACTCTCTCCCTTTCTTTTTGTACATATCCTCCCCATTGAGGGGTACAACATTGGATCATACTGGTCTACTCATGTTTTGTTTTTTATAGATTTGTGTGCACCTGCCCCTAAAGAGTGGTATTATCCACAAAATGAATCAGGGTAATTTGGATGCACTTATTCTCATGTAGATGACCCTACTCAATACATTATCTTGAGTTCTCCATCTACCATGTAATTTTAAGTGTTTTTACTACATCCAGGATTCATTCCATACAACGCATTGGTTGGCTGGTTGCTACTAATGTTTGTTTCTATATATGGTCTGTAATATGTGATTGGCAAATGTATCATGTCATTTTGCCATGTTCCTTGTTTCACCAATAAAAACATGTTTTTGATATCAACTCATCTTCTAGCCATGTGTTCTCACCTCATTTAAAGTCCCAAACCCCCCGAAAACTGGTTCAATATTAGACTAGGATTGCAAGACCACGGTAGTTTAGGGATTTTTTTTTCTTATCTCATAATAAGAATGTAGCACCCTGGAGTTTAGTCAGGGAGCTCTTCACCAAATTCCTTGTCAGGAGTAGCTACTGTAGATAGTTGTTAGAGATCCATTGATTTCTCCCTAAGTTTGGCCTTGTTGCACTTTTCTCTTCTACGACTAGGTGGCCGGGAACTCGGTGGTACTAGATATGAGAAGGGCAACCCAAGGTCAGGTTATGGGTATATGGGGTATCTCAGCCAATGGACAGGGGTTTCATTGAATCCTCTGGCCTGCTGGGAGAACCTATATATTTGGGTGAGGTCAGGTGATCTATGTTTTGTGCCACCCGGACTGCCGTCTGGGTGGATGTGTGTTGTCTGCCCCCGGCTGCTAGGGCAGAGATTGGGCCTATCCTGGGGGCATCTGGCTGCAAGGCTGTGTGAGAGCCTATCCAGAATTAAGAGGGCAGCGCGGGGTTGGGACTGCGGCTTGCAGTCCAACCAACAGTGATGGTTCTGCCGAGAACCTGTCGTGGTCGGAGGTAGAAGGGAAGCTGTCACCACTAAGGGACCAACCACCTTTACCAGGGACCACAGTGAGTAACTGAAGCAAGTACCAGAGCAGTATTCTCACCAAACGGGCACAGTGGAGAATCAGGAAACTTTAGACGGTGATGAAGTCAGGGACCCAACCAGTGAAGGTGACACTTGCAGAGCAGCCTTGTATGTCAAGCCAGGGACCGAGCCGGTTAGCAGGGGTGAAACTTGAAAGGTGTCTATAGTGCCAATCTAGGTACCCAGCAGGGAAGCGTGGGTGACGCTTGAGGGAGATACCACTGCAAGAGCCTTGAGGAGCTCACGGGATTCAGAGTCAGTGAATCAGAGAGTCCCGTAAGAGACTAGGAGCTCAAATGGCTGAGGAGCTACAAGTGGACATTATAGTGAAGCTAAGAGAACTATTGAACTTTGTGTTAGGAACTGTTAGATACTGTTGCCTTAGGAGACAGCAAACCTGCATGTGCAGGAGTGGCACATTGCTGGGGCCTTTTCCTGTGCTGTCCTCCTATTGAAGTCTCGAAGTCCGCCAATTAAAATTGTAAATACTAAAGGGTGTCCTGGCCCTAACCCTCTTTCCCTTGCAAAATATAGAAAGGACTGTTAAAAGAAATAAAATCTCTTTTGCATCCAAGAAGTGTCTGGCACCCAATGACTTTCACCATCTTTGAATCCGCTATGCCTCACAACCCACTGCATATTGAAGGATATCAGCTGTCTTTGGCCTTGAAGGTTCTCATTAGACCAGGAGAGGTAAGAGATTCTGCTATAAGAACTACAATCTCTATAAAGACACCATCACTGATATTTGAACGCTAGCTTTTTAACAGGTTCAGCACAATTTGTAAAGTAGATTCCATTTTGGTCTAAGGGTGAATACCCTTATTTTAGATGACCTAGATGAGGCCATCAATACTTTTTAAACCTTCCTCAGCCTAAGTAAAGGTTCACTCATAATCACACTCACATATATAAGCATCCTTCCCCCTTATTCCCCAACGATTATACCTTCAGTTGCCAAATTCCAAGTCTAAACACAGTTTACATCCTCATTAACCACCTATACTCAGTATATCCACTCATCTCTTACACCCTAATTTAGATCACTGCACTTTAAGACACACACACCCTCCCCCCCCCAAGAATACATATGTTTTCTGATTTGCTCATCTTTCCTTCAGTCCCCCACAACTTAAACCCTTATGCTGCAAAGGCACTGCCACTATCACATTACACGTACTACAGTGGTGGTGGCAGGGGGTTTTACACGCACTCCCAGCAGCTGCAACCACAGGGAGTGTGTGTAAAAAAAACACTGCCTCCACCGCTGTATATGATAGTGGTAGTGCCTTTGCAGCAAAGAAAAGGGACATTTTGTCCCCTATGTGGTGGTAAGCTTACTTTAAGAAATGTAAAAAAAGTATTTTAATTGATTTAAATTACACCCAAGCAATTAAAATCCCCCCCAAGTTTTTTTTATCCACTCCCACATACACACCAGTACAAATGTGAATGCATGCATTGGGGCAAACGTTGATTGCGCTATATACAATTGTTACATATCACTGCACACTCCAGAGTGATATCATTAATTCTATGGACATTATTCATGGTTACCTCTAAACTAATGTCCTGTAAGAGCTTTTAAACTAATGGAAAACATACAGTAAGCTGCACACAATTTTAAGGCTTGCCATGTTTGGTATTTATTCAGCTCAACCTCATATTTTATATTTGACCAAAAATTGGGTGATATATTGTATAGTGTTTATATGCCCTAAAATTAACTGTAGTATATTTTTTACTGAAATTTTGCATTTGATAAATATTGGCTAATATGATGTCACATCAAAAAATTAAACTACCGCCATTTTATTCTCTAGGGTATCAGTTTTCAGAAAATATATTATGCTTTGGGTTTTTTACGAAATCTTCAGGGCTAAAATGATTTGTTTTGTTGGGAGCAAAACAGCACAATAGATGTACCTTAAGGCTCATGAAATGTCTATTACTCAGTTTCTGCCAAGAAGCTGTCATTTCACACTGACAATCATAAGCAGCCGAGGCATTCCCTGTCCAGTAGCCGCACATATGCACACCACTTGTATATGTGCGACTGCAGAGCAAGGGCTGCCTCAGATGCTTTTCCGACCACGTTTTGTGAGCCGCAGGTCACTATATCCCTGAAATGTCCCTCATTCTCAAGCAGTGGTGGCCCGTCCGGACGCATTAATTTTTTGTTTTTTTGAAGCACATGATTAGAGCCAGAGGCTCTAATAGGCTACAAAAAAGAATAGATGGGGTATGTTTGCCCCCCTCCCCCCCCCCAAAAAAAAACACACCAGCCGCCGCTGTTCTCAAGTTCAAAAGTTGGGAGGTATGGTTTACCCCTTGTTTTGCTGTCTGTCAACCTCAGTCTCTACTCCCGATTTCCAAAACACAACTATGGTTCTACCCAAATTCCTTCTCTAGCTCTTCCTTTTGTCAACCATGCCCTGGTTTTTCATTTTCTTTTCCTCAAGCATTGCAGTCTGGGTGCTTCAGTAAAAAGCTGGTATACCTTTCCTGAGACCTTCTACTACCCCCACTAGTTACACCAATGCAGGGCCTCACCTGATCTTCCTGAGTCTTTTCTCCTCCTTTACGGTAACTATAGTAACTGTTGGGCATTAGATTTCTCTCAAGGTTGTCCATTTCCCTCAGTGGTGTGTGTTACTCGCCAAGATGCCTAAAGTACATCCAAAGGGGCAAAGTGTCATCATTTGCTGTAAAGGTCATCAGATCAGAACTCGTGCTTTAGTCTTACATAAATATAGCAAACAGTGTACTGAACACAAACTTTAACTATGTTATCAAGCATTTTCCTAATCACAAATTGCAATGGAATAAAATGCCTATGTGCATTTGTAAATACTAATAAGAATTGCAATGTAGTCCTTAAACTATACTTTCATTTCACTCTACAAATAATTTAAAGCCTCTTGCAGAAATTATACAAATATCCTGTAGGTGGCGGCATATATCCAGTTATTTTCACAAAATGATCGTGGAATCTAATTGGAAAAATATATTTCTCTGCCTTTCTATTCGGACAAGCTGTAGTCTGCAAATGAAATATTACTTAAAATTTTAAACATAGTTCACAACATAAATCTAAAATATTTCATTTTTAATAGGACATCTACAATGACTTTAAAAATGGTTCTATATTTTGGATCTTATTCAGCAAGGAAGTGCATGGATAACATGCAAAATGCTTAACGCATACCAACTAGTTAATGATAAAATGCTTGACTAATGTATAACCTATTTGCTTTCTGCTATAAACCTATACTCCAACCTTACCCCTTATTTATTAATGAAAACCAAACAACTTCTGGAGTAAAATAGGCTGTAGCAGCCTTAATTTATTAAACCAAAAATATATATCAATATAAATATATTTTAAATAACGTAAACATTAACATTATCAAAACAACTGTTACGACAAAACCTTCAGCTCCTCCTAGTGTTGGTCTTTGCAGGTCCACCAATAACCACCCCTCTGTATCCAAAAATCCGACACTGAGGTCCCTCTGCCGTGGGTTTTTTAGGCCTCAAGCTGACAGGCTGATTCAGAGACACCCACTTACCGCAGTGCCCCATAACCAATTTCCAGATAACCTCCGTTATCTGGTTACCACCGTCAGGACCCATACCACCAGCAGATCCTGACTCTCCGTTCCCAAATCTCATCCTCACCTGCAAAGACCAAACACCAGCCACAGCAACCAAGGGGAATCCCCTTACCCTTGGGAGCCCCTCCACACCCTCCATGCTCGCTGTGCACCATCCTGGATCCCCAGGGCCCACAGGTCAATACCTATATCATTTAGGTGCACTCCGTCTCCCCTTAAGTACCGCCATGTCTCTACCTTCAGCTCCAAATGCCTGATTCCTAAACCCCCGTTCCTCACAACAAACCTGCTGATGTCCCTGTTAATCTTGCGTCGGGCCCTATTCACTCCCTCCAGTGATCTGGCCATCCTCCACGATGTACGAGCCACCATGTCCGACCACACTATGATCATGTCTGGATAAGACATGCGCAGCTGCAACAAGTCAAATTTAATATCTCTCATAATATCCAGCATAGACCTGACCCCCAAATCATTGCCACCCACGTGTAAAATTAGTACATTGGGCGGTTTATCCATATGTGCAAAACCTCCGAGACCACTCTGCTCCATAACATGACCGAAAATCCCAGCCAACGGACACACGCTTCCTGTCTGAAAAAGTCAAGCTGGCACCCCTTTGGTCTGACATCCGCCCCTCTCGCCCCCCCAGCACACATATGAGTGGCCCAAAATCCATATTAAGCACGGCTCAGCAGCTGCAATAGAAGAAACAAACGCACTAATCACCCCAACTTACATCACAACCCCCAATACCCCTGACCTGGCCATACCCGATTCTACAATAGCTGGGGGTGGACATATAGCCTAAACCTCCCAGACTCCCAATGCGCTTCATGTCCTCATCGTCCAACCCACACCTAGCCGTTTCCGTCACCACCCCTATTCGGAACGAATGAGAAATCCCCGTCTGCTAAACCCAAAAACCTCAAACAGTAACAGTAACAGTAACCCCTTCTTCCTTGTAATGAACATCCCGACACCCAATGCCCCCTTGAACCTTCTTGCCCTAAAGAAGGCCAGTAGAAAAGCCACCTTGAACAACTCAGCCTCATAGTCCGAGGAGCATACACCACCCAATGGCTCGAGCATGCCCCCCAGAATATCAAACGACACCGGACGCCCGACGTCTTTTCGCCCCACTGTCCTCCTATATCCTTTTAGAGCTTGGCGCACCCAGAAATCTTTCGTAAAATCCGGCAGCCCTTGCCATTTAAACAAAAATGCCAAACCCGCCATTTTTTTACTTAGGACAGACCCCGAGGCTCCATCCTCCATGTGTCTAGCTAAATAATAAAGCACCATGCACTTCACTTCGGGGCCCAGTGGATCTTCCCCTACCCCTTGAACGAAGGCCCACTATTCCTGCCATACCTTACCATACGCAGCCCACATTGACTCGCTCACTGACTTCCTGATCCATCGAGCGACTCGTCCAATGCAATCATCCACAAGCAGTCGGGACAAGGAACTCTGTGTTGCTCCGCTGCTGGCGCCAACTCTTGGAACCTGTCCCACTGAAAGCGAGATAATGCATCAGCAATCAAGTTTTCAATACCTGGCAAGTGCACTGCCTGAATAAACACATTCAGTTGCAGGCAGGGCAAAACAAGGTTCTGCAACAGCCTTATAACCGGTGGGGATGATGCAGATACTCTGTTGATCACCTGCACTACCCCCAGGTTATCACCGTGGAAACGCACCTTCCTATCTGAGAACGATGCACCCCACAGCTCCACTGCCAGTACCACTGGAAATAATTCCAGTAGCACTAAATTCTTTGTGAACCCCGTGGATATTCAAAACTGCAGCCACGGACCCGCACTCTATTGACCCTGGAAGAAAGCCCCAAACCCTGATGCTCCAGCCGCATCGGTGAACAACTCCAGATCGAAATTGCTCACCGGGCCCGACATCCACAATGCTCTTCCGTTAAAGGATTCTAGGAAGTGATGCCAGACTCTTAAATCCTCCCTATGCACCTTCAGCAGCCGTACAAAGTGTTTAGGTGATCGCACTCCAGCCGTGCTTGCAGACAGCCGTCTGCAAAACGCTCTACCCATCGGCAGTATCCGGCAAGCAAAGTTGAGCTTCCCCAACAAAGTCTGAAGTACCCTAAGTTGAACCTTGCGCTTGCCTAGCATATCTTGTATCCCTTTTTTGAGATCCTCCAACTTATCCTCCGGCAACCTGCATTTCATGGCCTCTGAGTCCAGCACTATCCCCAGGAAGGTAATAACCTTCCTGGGCCCCTCAGTCTTTTCAGTTGCTAGTGGTATGCCAAAACACTGCGCAATGTGTTCTAGCGTCGCTAACAAAATCCCGCATATCCTGGAATCTGGCGGTCCCACACAGAGAAAATCATTGAGATAATGTATAATGGAGTTCACTCCAGCTACATCTCTCATCACCCATTCCACGAATGAGATAAATGTCTCAAATAGGGCACACGATATGGAGCAACCCATAGGGAGGCATTGGTCCACGTAAAATTTGTTGTTCCAATGACACCCCAACAGCCGGAAACTTTCCGGATGAACTGGGAGCAGCCGAAAAGCCGACTCAATGTTGGTTTTTGCCATCAACGCCCCCCTCCCATAACGGCAGACCCAGCCCACCGCTGCATCAAAGGACGTGTAATTCACCGTACACTTCCCCGGGTCAATAGCATCATTCACCGACCCCCCCTTTTGGAAAAGACAGGTGGTGAATTAGCCTAAACTTATTTGGGTCCTTCTTAGGAACCACTCCCAAAGGGGAAACCACCAATGGCGCTTCCGTGAAAGGTCCTCCCATGCGCCCCAACTCTACCTCCTTACGTAGTTTTGCCAAAACTACGTCTGGATGTAGCAAAGACGGTTTTAGGTTCCATGGTATCGGGGGAACCACCTCCAGTGCACCCGGTATCTTGAAGCCTTCCCTAAAACCCTTCTCCAATAGTCTCGCCGCTTTTCCGTCTGGATACCTACCGAGAAATGGCCGCATCCTTTCCACCATCACCGGCGTCCTCCCTCTTGTGTGCAGAGTCTCCAGTCCTACCTTTTCCTTGTTTGAAACATCAAGACAGAGGGTGTGTTCCCCACAGCCGGAACACTCGTGTTTGTACCGACAGGACCCCCCGAACCTACAAGATCCCTCGTTGTACTGCCAACACGTCCCCTTTTTCTTACTGGCGGTTGTCCTGGGGAAGAGGATCTACCGCCCCCCCCTGAAAAAACTGACCAGGGGACCTCGCTGACGTCATTAGCCTCATCCACAGGCTGATGTCCTTGTGGTTCCATCTCAGCGACGGCCAAACTGCTCTCCGCTGACGAAACTGCTTGTCATACCTCAGCCACGCGGTGCCCCCATATACTCGGTATGCCTCCCCTACGGAATCCATGTAACAAAAGAGAGCTGAACTATGTTCAGCGTTCTTTTCTCCAATCACACTCGCCATGATGGCGAAGGCTTGCAGCCAATTGGCAAACGTCCTCGGGATCAGTCTGTACCTTCTCTTTTCCTCGTCCTCTTTCTTGGAGTCGTCGGGTTTCACTCTATCGAGGTTGAACTTCTCTAGCGGCAGTAGTGAAAATATTTCCACATACTCACCCTTCCATATTTTTTCTCGCACTTTCGGTTTCAAGCCCCAAGCGGCCCCTCAAGACAAACATACACCTCGCATTTTGATGAATCCACCAAACAGACAATATCTTGTCTGTTCGTGGACTCGCCCTCCCCTGCAGCCTTAGGTGGTGTCTGCATCACCGGCACCCCGGACCCCGCCACTGTCGTAGCAATGGCAGCCGTTATGGTGCTCGCCTCCTCCCTGTGTCCCGGAGCCCCCTCAGTCCCCCCAACCGCGGGGACACAGGCGGCCGCCAGGCCATTAGTGGACCTCCCCTGGTTTTTGAACCTGCCCACCAATTCCTTGATACCTGCCAGAAATCCCAGCAGGCCACTCTCGGCCCTTCCTGCCGAACTTCAGAGGCAGGGCCCACCTGTGTCCATCCCCCCTGCGTTGTAGGCCCAGCTGCATCTCCTGAGCCTCCCTCTTGAGTTCTACCCAGTCTATGCCTAGCGGGGGAAGTGCTGTTCTGCCGCCCCTCGCTCCTTCTGGCCGCACGTTTCACCAGGGGGCCCGATGGAGCCCGCCCTGGGCTTCTCTGGGGTGCTGTAACCCTGGGTGGGGGGTCTGGTGAAAAACAGGACGGTGGCCGGGACCTCCGTGCTCGCGCCCCCCCATTCATGGGTGGCTCTGCAGGCTCTCCCAGTATCTGTCCCAGTGTTTTAGCAAGCCAGGTTGGTCCCTGGGTGACCACTTCATTCCTAAAACGGGCCAGCATCTCCTCCATGGCCACCATGCTGCTACCTACACTTGGTGCACACAGAAACTTGCTGCCTGCTCCAAACTTTCCTTGGACCTTCTGCTGCCGAATGGGGGAGGAGTCTACCCCTACATTTGTTAACTGATCCCTCCCCACAGCCTAACCTGCTAATCCTATCCTCTGACACACCCCACCAATCACTGCAAGGTTAACAATGTCATGTAAGCCCTCTGCTTACTTCGTTCTTAACTCATGCAGCGCCGGGCTTGTCTATACTAATGCCCCGTAACCACAATAGGACTTTCCGACAACAAAACCGTGGAATTTTGTTCAAAGGTTGTTGGCTCCAACTTGTCTTGTATACACACGGTCACACAAATGTTGGTCACCAATTACGAACGCGTGAACATGGTGACGTACAAGATGTACGACGAGCCGAGAAAAAGGAAGTTCAATAGCCAGTGCGGCTCCTTCTGCTTGATTCCGAGCATGAGTGAACTTTTGTGCGTTGGACTTGTGTACACACGATCGGAAATTCCGACAACAAAGTTTTGTTGATGGAAAATTTGAGAACCCGACAACAAATGTTCGATGGAGCATACACACGGACTTTCAGCCAACAAGCTGAATCCAACATTTGTTGTCGGAAAATCTGATCGTGTGTATGGGGCATTAGAGTCTTGGTTTCTTTCACCTATTGACAAATTGACAATTTTTTTTTTTTAATGGCATGGGCATTTATTAGGTTTTTCCATTTCTCTCAATGTGTATTGTGCCTTTCACTAAGCAAGACAACTACAAAAGCTTTCTTTTGGTAGCATTTAATCACCACTGTGTTTTTTTTAATTTTTTGCTGTATAATTCCAGTTATTGAAAATTCCAAAATTTTGAACAACAACACATTTTCCTTTTTTTCTATCATTTTGCAAACAAATAATCTTTCTTCATAAATTTAGGCCAAAATGTAGTATGCTACATTTCTTTGGTAAAAATAATCCAAATCAGTGTATATTATTTAGTCTGTGTGAAAGTTATAGAGTCTACAAGCTATGGTATAAATATTTGAAAATAGATCATTCCTGATGTACTGACAGCCTATCTCACTTCTTGATGCCCTGAAATGCCAGGGCATCAAGGTATACAAATACCACTAATTTTTATTTGATTTTATATACGTGTTGTAAACATTTTTTTTACATCAGAGTAGTTCAGTAGTTCACCATAGTGACACCGAACTACTCTGAGGGAGTGATCAGGGTATTTTTTTTTTTTTTACACGGTTGTTGCTTACAACAGTGATCAGCACTGTTATAAGCAATAGTTTTAAAGGTCATGAATAGCTTTCATTCATGACAGCTTGCTTACTATTGTGATATTGTGCTTGGCTACAGTTATTCACCTGGTACAGGGCTGGTCAGAACGCTGGCTCCACCTGGCCTAGTGAGACGCGGCTACTACAGATAGCCTGGGCGGTGATAGTGCAGTTCATTGGACCCTATTGTGCCTATATACAGATACCTCAAATGTGAGTTTTTAATGCACCTTTTCCTATAAATGCTACAGTCCTTACTCAGAGGCACCTGTGTCTTTCTCTCTCTTTTACATGTTTGGAGTGTTGCTTCAACTTCCCCTGCAAGGCTTACCCTGACACAGTGGACTGTTTCACAATATAGAGCTGGTTAGCTCAAAGGACTTCCTATGGACTTTTATTACATTTAAATATATCACAGGCTGCGCCACTACCCCATGTATTTTCACAATAGTAAGCAAGTACGTTTTGCTTACATGAAATCATGTGATCGCTATGATTGGTAATAGCGATCACATGCTATACCAGCTGCTCAAATCGGTCGGGTACTGAGCATCATAATCCCCTGTGTCTGGCCATGAGATCGTGCCGCTGCGCACCACAGTACGTCGTTTAATCTCTTTGCATGGCCTAGTCATAGCCCAGGCTTAAAACCTATTGAAAATCTGTGGAATGACTTGAAGATTGCAGTTCACAAATGGCCACCATCAAATTGAACTGAACTTGAGCAGTTCTGCAAAGAAGAGTGGGCAAATATTGCAAAGTCTATTTGTGCAAAGGTAGTAGAGACATATCCCAACAGACTAAAGGCTGTAATTAAAGCAAAAGGTAGTTCAACAAAATACTGACACATGGGTGTGATCCCTTTTCCAACTCAGTAATTCCGTTTTAAAAAATAATTCTGACATGTAAGTAAATACAACTGGATAAATAAAAACTGTGTCTTTATTTATCAGGCTGCAAAGCAACAAAATGTTACTATTTTAAAGGGGGGTGATTGCTTTCCATACCCACTGTATGCAGCTTGGTTAGGCCTGAAAGGGAGAAAGAAAGAGGAAAGGCCTGTTTTATAATAAACATTAGATTGTATTGCCTAAGAGACAATAGCCACAAGTATTGTATAGTAGCTGGACAGCATGTAAGCACCTTAATTAAGGACACAATGTAAGATGAAGAGACAATAAAGGTTTCATCTTCAAATAAACATTATAATGTATTATTTTAGAGACTATAGCCATACATATTGTACATCACAGAGCTGCTACAACAATGTTGATATCCACTCAGATTCCTGACCATCAGCTGGCTCAGTCTCTCAACGTGGTGCTCCCACAAAGTGGGGAGCATAAAATTGTCCAAAATGTCTTGGTATACTGACGCCTTAAGTGTTCCCCTCACTGGAACTAAGGGGCCAGGCCCAACCCCTGGAGAAAACAACCCCACACCACAATCCCCCCTCCACCAAATGATTTGGACCAGTGCACAAAGCAAGGTCCATAAAGACATAGATGAGTGAGTTTGGTGTGGAGGAACTTGACTGGCCTGCACAGAGCCCTGACCTGATACCGATAGAACACCTTTGGGATGAATTAGAGCATACACTGTGAGCCAGGCCTTCTCATTCAACATCAGTGCCTGACCTCACAAATGCACTTCTGGAAGAATGGTCAAACATTCCCATAGACACACTCCTAAACTTTGTGGACAGCCTTCCCAGAAGAGTTGAAGCGGTTATAGCTGCAAAGGGTGGGCCAACTCAATATTGAACCCTACGGACTAAGATTGGGATGCCAATTAAAGTTCATGTGCGTGTAAAGGTAGGCATCCCAATAATTTTGATAATATAGTGTAGGTGAGTATCTATGTTACATAGTTACATAGTAGGTGAGGTTGAGAAAAAGACACAAGTCCATCAAGTCCAACCTATGTGTGTGATTATAGATTATATTTTTATTTTTTTGATTCTGCACTTTTCCTTTAAAGGAGAACTAAAAGCAAAAGTTATTTTTTGCATTTTGTGAGGGTAAGCTGATAACCCCTGTCAACTTTTTTTCCCTCTGTGTCCAATTTGAAATTGAGATTTCCCTTCACTTCCCATCCCAAAGCCAAAACAGAAAGTAAGAGGAAATTCCTCCAAATGAGGGAATCCTGGTTATCACCAAGGTCACCAGAACTAGTGTTCCCATTAGAAGATTCCCCCTCTATTCCTCTCAAAATGTGGGAAGTTTCTTTTATTCTCACTCTTTATGATAACGATAAACAGGACAACCAGTAAACTGGGCTAAATTGGTTTTATTTCCCATAGATGAAGGAGCCTTCTCTCCTCTGCGCTGGGTTGAGGAGTTCCGATATCTTGGGGTTCAAGTGACCAAACATCCCTCTAATTATCTTGAAAAAAATCTTCTCCCTGTATTGGCTACTCTGCGAACAAAGTGTGCCGCATGGGCGAGCTTACACCTCAACCTACTGTGTCGTATCAATCTCTTAAAAATGGTGATGTTGCCTAAATTTAATTACTTGTTTAGGAACTGTCAAATATCGGTTCCTGGCTCATTTTTTAAGGAGATTGATAGATGTGTGGGCTCTTTCATCTGGAGAGGAGCGGTCCGCAGGTTGGCATGCTCCACCCAGTAGCTTCCTGCTCAGCTGGGTGGATTTGTCCTTCCTAATTTTCAAGTATACTACTGGGCTGCAATACTAATGAAAGTGGACTAGTGGTTCATGGGCTCCAAATTTAATGCTGCAACCTGTTTAGAGGCGGTCTGTTTGGGCTCGTTGGCTGACCTCCGTAATTTCACCTACAGGGGCCCAAGGAGGTATGCTATGATTCTGGGGCCTACACGGGCGACATGGAGGGTGTGGCTAACAGCTAGGAGACGATTTACGTGGCCCATCCAATGGTCTCCAGAGCAACCACTATGGGGGAACCCCACCTTACTACCAGGGCTGTCTTAATGAGTGGACACACCTGGGCACTGCCCAGGGGCCCCAGCTGCATGGGGGCCCCTGCACTTTTCCCAAAGCATCTGGTCCTTGAGCCCATGCTGCCCCAAAATTGGGGGCTCCATGATGGCACTGAGAGTGATGGATACACAGGGGAGGCAGGCTGGCAGCGGTGCGCCATGCTGTGCAGAACGATACCTATTATTTCACAGCCAGCAGGGAGGGGCAGGGCCGGAGCACCAGTGATGCTCTGACCCCGCCCCATGCAGCTTGAATGCTCGGGACTCGAAGACTGTGGGGTAGGAGCTGGAGTGGGAGCTGCTGAGTCGGCAGCACTGAGGAAGTAGCATTGTGGATGGTGTCATGGTGAGCCCAGCTGTCCAGCACTGTGAGCCCACTGGTGAGCCCAGCTGGCCCAAAGGGATGCCCAAAGGGATGCTCTCTCCTCCACCCCTCCTTCTGCCTTCTTGATTGGTATAGGTGAGTCCAGTGCTAGAGGTGGGCACATAGCCAAAAGTTTACATGCACTGTATCTCCACTTAAAAGGGGGTACTACATGGATGGATACATGACTAATGGTGCTGGGGGATATCAAGGGTGTATGAGGGAACACAATGCTGAGGGGGGATCTGGAGTGTATAGGGGGTAGTAATGCTTGGGGTCAGAGTGCTGGGGGATTTCTGGGGTGTAGAGGGGTCAGAGTGCTGGGGGGATATCTGGGGTGTAGAGGGGTCAGAGTGCTGGGGGGATATCGGGGGTGTAGAGAGGTCAGAGTGCTGAGGGGGATATCTGGGATGTAGAGGGGTCAGAGTGCTGGGGGATATCTGGGATGTAGAGGGCCCAAAGAGATGCCCAAAGGGATGCTTCCTCCTCCGCCCCTCCTTCTGCCTTCTTGATTGATATAGGTGAGTCCAGTGCTGGAGGTGGGCACATAGCCAAAAGTTTACATGCACTATATCTCCACTGAAAAGGGGGTACTACATGGATGGATACATGACTAATGGTGCTGGGGGATATCAAGGGTGTATGAGGGAACACAATGCTGAGGGGGGATCTGGGGTGTATAGGGGGTAGTAATGCTTGGGGTAGCTTGGGTGGCTATAGTGCTAGAGGTATCAGGGATGTAGAGAGTCTACAGTGTAGGGGGTATCAGGGATGTAGTGGGGTCACAATACAAGGGGTATCTTATGGTATATGGTAACAGTGCTGAAGGGTCATCTAGGGTGTAGAGGGGTCAGAGTGCTGGGGGATATCTGGGATGTAGAGGGGTCAGAGTGCTGGGGGGATATCTGGGGTGTAGAGGGGTCAGAGTGCTGGGGGATATCTGGGATGTAGAAGGGTCAGAGTGCTGGGGGGATATCTGGGGTGTAGAGGGGTCAGAGTGTTGGGGGGATATCTGGGGTGTAGAGAGGTCAGAGTGCTGGGGGAATATCTGGGATGTAGAGGGGGTCACAGTGCAGGGGGGGATATTTGACATGTAGATGGGTCAGAGTGCTGGGGGGATATCTGGGGTGTAGAGGGATCAGAGTGCTGGTTGGATATCTGGGGTGTAGAGGGGTCACAGTGCTGGGGGGATATCTGTGGTGTAGAGGGATCAGAGTGCTAGGGGATATCTGGGATGTAGAGGGGTCAGAGTGCTGGGGGATTTCTGGGGTGTAGAGGGGTCAGAGTGCTGGGGGGATATCTGGGGTGTAGAGGGGTCAGAGTGCTGGGAGGATATCGGGGGTGTAGAGAGGTCAGAGTGCTGAGGGGGATATCTGGGATGTAGAGGGGTCAGAGTGCTGGGGGATAACTGGGACGTAGAGGGGTCAGAGTGCTGGGGGGATATCTGGAGTGTAGAGGGGTCAGAGTGCTGGGGGGATATCTAGGGTGTAGAGGGGCCATAGTGCTGGGGAGGCATCAATCTAGCAGATATATTATATGCACAGGACAGCTTTGTTACTTTATGTATGTAGTATTTTCCCACTGTTTCTTTGCTGTACAGAATGATTGTTCATGTAGTTAATGCGGAGCTCCACTCAAAAGGGGAAGCTCTGCATGTCTGCCTCTACCTACTTGATGTCTGTTTATCTGCACTGTCTCCATTGTAGGGGCCCCAGAGCATTACTTTGCCCAGGGGCCCATGATGCTATAAAGATAGCCCTGCTTACCACAGTTCGGTACCATCCCGGACCCCCACATATGGGCCAGATAAGATATTACAACTTTGAGCCATATTATGCCCCAGGGTGTGTTAATGTCGCTTCAAGACTTACTGACGAAATACAAACTACCCCATTGGATGCGATTTAGGTACTTACAACTACGCCACGCTGCTAGGGCCCAGTTTCCCCGGTTGCCTCTCCTCCAGGCTGACTCCATTGAACAACTTTTGTCACCGGGAAGCCTTTGTAAACCCCTCTCCTTTCTGTATGGGGCACTCCTGGGCACCGACTCCCCCAAGATAGAACGACTATGGGAAATTTTGCACAGGGACATACCTTCACTGGACAGAGATTATTGGGAGGACTGCCTTGAACTCGGCCCCAAACTGGTCATCTTCTCCAATGACAAGCTCATCCAGGTGAAATTCCTACACAGAATCTATTATACACCCCAGAAACTCCATCAAATTTTCTGGACAGAGATCCCATATGCTCCAGATGTAAAACTCATGTGGGTACATTTTTTCCATATGTTCTGGGAATGCCCAATTATATCGACCTACTGGTCTGCGGTATTCAGCAAAATAAATTTGAGGCTACAACTGTCCCTTCCGGTTTTACAGGAACTGGCCCTGCTGGGGGTTGATGCTCAGCGCTCTCATCATTCTAAATTATTAATTTCCTACCTCTTATTTTTGCAAAGAAGGAGATTCTCCTGAAGTGGATATCGGCCTCCCCTTCCGGCCCTCTTTTTTTTGGGAGGCACAGATAGATGCGGCCCTGCATCAATAGAGGTTGTCAGTGGAAATACGATAAAATGTAGGCACCTTGGACCTCTAACTATGTTTCCATTGATGTTTTGCTTTCATCATGGTTACTAAGTTATATAAGCCAGAAATGTTCCTGCTGGTAACCCTGCTCTCTCTACACTGTACTATGGGTACTTGACAAATCACTGCATGTAATGTTCACAATACCTCTATTCCCTTACTTGAAGTGTTTCCTTGGCATGATGTGTTCTGTACTATGTCAACTGGTACACTGTATTTACTCTGTATGACAATAAAGCACCTTTGTATTTCAAAGACAAAAACAAGACAAACAGAGAGGGTGAATCCCCCTAACAAGGACACAGACAGCAATAAAAAAAAACAGACATGGGTTCTAATCTCTCTCCACTCTCCACTATCTAAACCAGTGGTTCTCAACCTTGCTAGTGCCGTGACCCTTTAATAAAATTTCCCAAGTTGCGGGGATCCCTAATAGTAAAATTATTTTCATAGCGTGGGTTGTCAGCACCCAAGGCAAGACAAGTTTTTTGCGCCCTTAACCCATGGACATTTAGCGACCCCTGAGTCCACTCATACAGTATTGAGACCCCTTATGGTACATTTTAGGACGGACCACTTAATTTTGCCTTTAAGGGAGAAAAAAAATCATCCTTTTAGGCCCGAGAGGTGGAAGTGATATCCGATGTCGCTCCAGTCCTCCACGGGCATATAGCTGAGTGGAAACTATCTTGACACTGGGACCACTTTTATATGAAAGACAGCCACCTACTGTGAATAACGATACTGGGGTTATGGCAGCTAGTTGCTGCCATAACCCCCGTTTATAACTTCAAAGTAATGACGTATATTTACAGTTAGGCGGTCGGCAAGTGGTTAAGCCATGGCATGAAATGAAAGAAAACATTCCCAAATTAACCTTCCAACACTCTCAGAAACCCACTGTGAATGACTTGAGTGCCCCATCTCTGCAACAGAAGTCATCGCGGCTAATAAGGCTTTAAAACTTAATAAATATCCCGGCCCAGATGGATTTTCTGCTTCCTACTACAAGAAATTTTCTGATATACTATCTCCTATCCTAACTGACACCTTCAATACGTTGTTGAGGAGACAGTCTTTTCGTTCGGAATCCTTAATGGCCATAATTTCCATGCTTCCCAAATCTAAATCCGATACAACTTCTTGGACAAATTACCATTCTATTTCGCTTCTAAATATTGACATTAAACTTTTAGCTACAATTCTTGCGACCTGCTTGAATCAAGTAATAGGTGAACTTGTTCATCGAGATCAAGTTGAGTTTATCCCCTCGCACCAAGCAAGTGATAATATTCATAGAGCTTCTTTACTCGCCTATGTTGCTAAATCCAGACTACCTGCGTGTTTTTTATCGCTTGATAGAAGAAAAACATTTGACACTATCTCATGGCCATACTCACAATATATTCTTCAAAAATAGGGGTTTGGACCACATTTTTTTCATCCTTATATGACAAGCTGAATGCATTTATCAAATATGCTGGTTTTAAATCCGACCCTTTCCCTATTGGAAGAGGCACTCGTCAAGGATGTCCTCTATCCCACCTCCTATTTGCACTCCTCGTTGAACCCTTGGCCTATTCAATTAGATCTGATCCAAACATAAAAGGTATTAAATTAGATGGATGTCATCATAAAGTATGTCTTTTTGCAGATGACATCTTACTCTTCATGTCATCTCCCCATACCTAACCTCCTCTCTGTCCTTAACCATTTTGCACACATTTCGTGCTTAACAGTTAACTGTCAAAAATCGACTGCACTCAACATTTCCTTGCCTCCTTCAGACCTTCAGCTTGCTAAAGATTCACTTCCCTTCTCTTGGACACCTCATAGACTTCCATATCTAGTAAAACATCTCAATCCTAAGATAACTGACTTGTACTCAGCTAACTTCCCTCCATTACTAAAACTGGTTACTGAATTATTATCACAACGGTCCTTTATCCCTCTATCCTGGATAGGAAAAATGTATGTAATTAAAATGGCTATATTACCCAAGTTTTTATATCTTTTTAGAGTCTTGCCCATCCCCATTCAGTCTAATTTTGTATGGCTTATACAGAGCAGAATTATCTCCTTTATCTGGAGTAAAACAAAACCTCAAATCTCTAAATCCACTCTGTCTCCCACAATGCTGCGGAAGTTTAGGTCTCCCAAATATTTCTGCTTACTATCATGCTGCACACCTTGCACATTTACCAAAATACCATGCAATAAAAGGAATGGGTAACAATTGAGTCTATTGACTGTGACCCTATTGCATATTTGGTGGGATTTCCCAATTGCCCAAAAATTCTGGAAGGCAATTTTTGACTTAGCCTCCAAATTCTTTGATACACCTATACAGCCCAATCCTGCTACAGCCCTATTAAAAATGAAACCTGATGGAATCACACAGAATCAATTTTGCCTTCTATTACAGCTCCTAACAGCCACAAAACAAACCATTGCTAAGGCATGGAAAATGAAATATTTAATTCTAGCTAAATACATACACAGAACTTAAAAGCTCTTATTCATGCTAAAATGGAAGCAATCGAAAGATCGAACTGGTCGATTTGAGAAACTCTGTCTGGCTTCCTTGGTTAAGCATCTTTTACCTCCAGACTTTGATGACACACTATTATTGCCTTGGTAATTTTACTTTATTTGCCTTGACTATAATTTCTATTAATTTGAGATTGCATCACCACTTGTACCCCCCCCCCCCTTCATTCCCTTCCCCGTTTTTTCTACCCTCTTCTCTCTATCTACTCCTATTTTTTGTTTTCTACTTTTCTTTTAATACTGTGTGGTACTTATATACACATTATCTCTTCTGTTTTTAATATATACCTATTAGATTGATCTCCTTATTACTGCTCTTGAAAAATGAACCATTAGTCACAAGCTTACTTTTTTCCTTCTGATGGAATTTTCTGATGCTTTCGATGTAATACTTAATTGGTTTATTTGTTGCTCTACTCGTTACATTTTTACATTGTTATGTATGTACTCATCCTGTTCATAAATGGATATGTTTAGCTTTATTGCCATTTGAATATTGTACCACCATCCTTGTACAGTATGTACTCAATTTGTCAATCTTTGTTATATTTTAAAAATAATAAACATATCTGACGAAAAAGAAAATATTTCCCTTCTTGGACTGTTGTCACCGGGACAAGTGTCCCCATTGGAATATATCCCTCTATTTCTGTTTTTGGTCACCAAGACATATAGAGAGGAATAATCTGCTCAACAGCGACAAAAACATCAACAAATACCTGACAAACCTGACAAACACTTCCATACGCTATCCAAAATGAAAAAAAAAAAAAAAATCTTTGGATGTAGAATCACTTCAATAAAAGCAGTCAAAGGAACCCCACTAAAGTATGTGGTTGAAGGCGTCATAGCTACTGGGTTTCTAAACCATTAAAAATGCAGAACGCATTGCTGAAAATGCTGAGTACATTGTTCAAAGAATTGTAATTGCTTTGTTTATAAAGTTAAATTATTCCCAAAATTTGGAAGAGGAACTGTAATTTTTAGCAAGCACTAAACTTTTACTAACTGAAATATGAACCTCTTATAAAACATACAAATCATTGGCTTAAAATCATTCATTTATAGTCCTAATTACTATACTTTGTTTTCACCAAACATTTTAAATTAACACAAAAATAAAAACAGAGAATGGGAATGGAATGGAACTTGGTTTTTAATGATTATGGAAATGTTTTAAAGTTTTTGAATATGCTTAAAAGATTCCAACACAGAATGAGGTCAGAGCATTTAAAAATTAGCATTAAATCTAATGAACTTGAACAAAAACATTATCAGCTGCTAACTTATCTATAATTATATTGTACTTGTCTTTATAACAATATTCTGGGAATGTTAGGCGCTACATCTTGGCAATTACAAGAAATACGAAGACCTCTATACATTTTGTATTGATGTTGAATCTTAATGTAACTAGGATTTACAGAACATTACAGCTTTAATGGGGATTTACAGATCCTTTATATATATATGCTTTTGCATGCCTAAAAATCTTCTTCTCCATTGGTTTCAATGCCTCGATGCTTGTTTTTTTTATATTTTCATGGCATGCTTTTCTGATTGTACTAGCTTGCATTGTTCAGAGTGTCAGTCTTTAGCAGATATTATTGAGCTAGTTGTCAGTTTGATTGACCAAACTATCATTATGGGGAAAAGAAGAAGGTTTGAGGGAGTTGGAGAAGAGAAAGTGTTGCTACTGGGCACATCCATTGGTGTCACAGCATCTGGCACATGGATTCTTCACTAGTAGGTATGGAAACCTTTGAAGTTTCCTGAGAACTTCTTCAATTTTACAATCATGTTAATCTCCACACACACTGCTCCCGCAGCTCCCCTGGATTGATACAAACATGTGAAGGACTGTGTTAGCAGAGGAGCAAGTATTGGTCACACTCAGGTACTATATGTTATAAATTAAACATAACCTATATGTATTTATCTGCAATCTCTTAATAGTGTATAGTGCACTATATAGTACAGTGCAGCCTCAAGTTATAGGGGCTGCTGCAGGTCAAAGGATGATTGCAGCCACGAGCAATGTGTACAATGAAGGAGTACACAGTGGCCCATCACCGTTGAGGTCCATGTGCACTGAACACACTGCACACATTAAAGGATATGCCACTGGTGCATATTCTATAGATAAAGGGTGGAATTAAGTATATATTTATAAAATAAATCTTCTTGTTGCCTATGTGATCAGCTCATCATTATTTCTCTAAGCTGTTATGGAAAAAGGAAAAGTAGTTGTTAGGAGTGTGTATAATGCTCCTTTGCCTGTCACAGCTGCTCCTATGCTCATTGTTCAGCCAATGTAACCCCCGCCTGTCTCTGCGGCTTGCGTCCTTTTGCTGGAAAAAATAGTACAGCATTCCCAGTTCCTCCTGGTGGTTATTTGCTGCAGCTACGATGAGGGTCAACCCTTAGCCCCCCTCCACCCAGCACCCTTTCCAGAACTTTGTCAGCTGTTGGTCTAACAAGCCTGGCCACACAACCTACAGATTTACACTTTATTTTTTAAATCACAGTCCCAGGGCTTGGGGCATGTAATGGTGCTTGTTACCTGGCTCCTTTATCCTTTCTGTGTCTGTTCCTGTAAGCCTTGCCCTCCTCTGAAATGCTCTGTCTGCTGCCCACTCTGATTGCAGCTTATCCCTGTATACTCTCTGCGTGTCACCAGCCCTGACCTCACCCCTGGAAAACTGTGTCTGATGCCTGCCCTAACCTTGGCCTGTCCCTGGAGTATTTATACTGACAATAGCCTGCCCTGTCTGCCTAAAATTATGCTGCTCTCTGGGCTCCAGTCTTCACTATCCACTCTGCTTGTCTGACACTCCCGTCTACCATAGGTTTCCCTTTAATTTCTCCACGTGACATCTCTCTTCAGATATGCAGCGCCTTGCTCCACCCCTCTTTTTGGCAATAACTTCTCTCCCGCTCTGTAGACAAACTCCTCCACCAGAAGTTAACTCTCTGCTGCCCGCATGAAAATGCCCTTGTACATAAACCAGACAGCCCATACAATGTCCCAGTTCTTGATCCTCTGCCATTTGCTATTGGTAACGGCAGCTGGAAAATCCCAAACCGAGCACCCACATGTGGTCTTACCCCTGCAGTAGCCACTGTATTTAACTAATTCTTTGCCGAACAGTGCAAAGGCTACCAGTCACACAAGCAACAGTCCATTCAATCCAGCCCCATTAAACAGTCAAGGGAATGTCTTTTTTTTTTTTTTAATTCCTTTATTATTTATGGCAAAGTTTCTTAAATAGAGCAAGTCAAGTTATTTTCGTATGTATGGATATATTTGCTCGACATAGTTCAAGAGGCCAAAAACAAAACAAGACTTGAAGGAATCGTAGTTGACAGTTTTAGAATTGCTTTGCCTATACGGTAGCATTTATAAACATAGAGACCAGAAGTGCCTCTAAAAACATTTACCATATTAACCCAAACATTGAATGTACATCGTTTAAGTGAGTGAATCAGATACAATCATCTTACTAACAAAAACTGAATGATCTTTAAGTTTCTTATGGTCGCTACACTTATATTACAGCCGTGGCAATGGCTGCGGTGCTGAGACATAGATTTGAGGAGAGAGAAAGAGTAAAGAGGAGAGAGGGGGAGAGGGGGAAGGGGGGAGGGGAGAAAGAGAGAGAGAGAAAAAAGGGGGGGTAGGAGGTATCCTACTCCCGCACGGTTAACAAATGTCACAGTATAATGCTCAGTGCGTTGGTATAATTAATTCTATAAGGTTTTGGAGTGAGCCACCTCCTGCAAGTACGCATTTGTGCAAGTGAAGTGTCTCCAGGGCCTCCACCTGTCTCGGAATTGTCCTTCCGTGTTATGTAGAGTAGCTGTCAATTCCTCCATACGGAGAATACAATTGACTTTGGAATACCACAGGACCCTGGTTGGTGGTTGAAGTTGCCTCCACAATGCAGGGATACACGCCCTTGCTGCATTGAGGAGTTGCATCGTCAGTTTCTTTTTATATTCCTGAATGGGTCTCTCGGTCAGGTGTAGGAGAAATGCGGCCGGGTTACCTTTCAATTCCACTGAGGTCAAGCTTTTGATGGTTGTTGTTACCTCCTCCCAGAAAGATCCCAGTGCAGGGCAGGCCCAAAAAATGTGAAGGATAGTGCCAACTTCCACATTACACCGCCAGCACTTATCAGGAGTAGCTCCATCCATTTTGTGGAGTATATAAGGGACTCTGTACCAACGGGAAACAACTTTGTACCCGATTTCCTGGTATTGGTTCGCAATAGAGGACTTGTGTGCGGGAATGTCTTTTTAGGATTTCTGCTTGCAGAATTTTCACAGGAGAAGGAAAAGAAGCAAGGGATACTCCAAAATGCTTAATAACAGTTAGCAGAGGACACTATTCTCTTGGTAAAGGTAGCACAGTCTAACTCTCACAGCTGGTAACAATAAGCTAGTTTAGAGAGGGAGGTGGGAGCATTGCAGGATGAAGAATGGAGTGAGGCTCTAGACTAGTAGTGTAGCTAGATTTCAGAAAGGACGGTCTACCTTTTGTTTGATATGTCATCAAGAAGTAGGTATGTTCTTTCATTTAATATGGGCCTGCCCACTACTATAGGGTTTCTGGAAGCAGATTGTGGATTTTCTACATGGCACTATGGGCTTTCCCCTCACCTTAGACCCAAGACAATGCCTACTAGGGATATTCTCTGACTTAATAAACAATAAGCTCAGCTACAGAACAGTCTATTTACCTATGGCTGGGGACCATGAGATACCTCCAGAATAGTTCAGGTCTCAAAGCTGGGGACCATGAGGCAGGTCTCTCTGATTATGCTATTTTAGGGAGTCAGTCAGGGTTTCTACGCACAAGTCCTAGAGCAGTTACATCCTCAGACTTGATCCCTTGATGTAGAGGTCCAGCATTCAGTCCAGAGGTGCTTCAGGAGTAAGCAGCTCACAGATCCATCCCTGGCAGGGTAAATACAATCTTTTCAGGGCTTCAATTTACCCCTTCAATACTACCTTCTGGGCACAGCTCCCCAGGGATTGGCCAGGACATAGTAAATATTCAGCCCAATCATCAGTCACACCCCCCAGCTCTGGAAGCTTTTTCAAGAGGCAAATGGAAGCAATCAAGTTCCTAGTCTGTGAAACCATAAGCAGGCAAATGATCACTGCCTAGCCTATAATAGGAGGGTGCTACAAATATACACAAACAAATGGATTAACAGGTAGTGCAGGGAACAGTCAGGAAGGGGGGAACCAGGACTGAAATCAGGAACAAGGGAAGCAGATATGAGGTAGCAGGGTACAAGATGTAGGTACTGTACAGGAACGTGAACAGGATCATTGCAAGAATCAGGGTCAGGATAAACCAAAGTAGGAAGGTGGTGAACAGGCAAAACACTGAAGCACTCATGAACGTCAAGGGAGGGATTTTATATATTTATAGCAGCCAGCATCAGTTGTAGCTTAATTACTGGGGCCTGCTGGCAGACACCTGCTGGTGGCCACCGGACTACTCCCTGAAGCTCTAGGAATCACAAGTGCCACCAGCAGGTGATCCAGGTCCTGAGAGATAAAATGACTTTGCAAAAGATTGTATTGTTCCACCAAAATACAATATTTCCTATAGCTAACTGCTTGATATTTGTTGCCTGCCATCTGCCATCACTGTGCTTTTGTACCATTGATGCATCCATTGACTGCTAGGTGTTTTAAGGTTCTCATTTACAATAACTGGGACCCTATGGCCCCTTTCACACTGGGGCGGTTTGCAGGCGCTATTGCGCTAAAAATAGTGCCTGCAAACCGACCTAAAACTGCCGGTGCCGCAGCGGTGCACTGGCAGGAGAGGAAAAAAACTCCTGCAAACAGTATCTTTGGAGCGGTGAAGGAGCGGTGTATTCACCGCTCCTTCACTGCTCCTGCCCATTGAAATCAATGGGGCAGCGCGGCTATACCACCGGCATAGCGCCACTGTAGCGGTGCTTTGCAGGCGGTTTTAACCCTTTTTCGGCCACTAGCGGGGGTTAAAACTGCCCTGCTAGCAGCCGAATACTGTCGCTAAAATGACGGTAAAGCGGCGTTAAAAATAGCGCCGTTTTACTGCCGACGCCCCCACCGTCCCAGTGTGAAAGGGGCCATACACTGCATGCTACCCAATGCCTCCTGGTGAGTATATGGGGTAAGGCTCCTATTCAAATGGAATTCAAACCCCTGCATGATCATCAGTAGCCAGTCACTGGCCATTGGGTGGAAGTTTGTCCCCACAATTCTTCAAATAGCTGAGGCAGGCACATATACTGTTCCTAGATTTGTGCTGACCCACTCAACAGATCAAATCAAACATAACCTATAATTTAAATAACACAAAAGACAGTATTTTCCAGTTTAAAGAAAAAGTTCTTATAAGAATCAAAGATTGTGGTCTTAATGACACCTGAGGGATCATAGAGCAGGGAAAGGTAAAAAAAGACCTGTGTCACAGAGGGTGTCAGATAAGGGTACTCAACGAGGCCGAGATGCTGAGAGTGGTAACCTCTTGCGACTAAGCACACTCCACTCCTGGAGATGGTACAGGGGGTGAAGGGCACAGAAAGGCACGAGTCACCAGCAGGCAGGGCAGGTCTTGCGTGAAGGTCACCATCAGGGAGACAGCTGTGCAGGACTGGAAGATGCTGAAGCTCAAGAAGGAAGATGAACAGCTAATCCAACAACAGGCCGGGGGTCAAACACTGATGACTGGTAAGAGTCTCTTAGATAGGCAAAACGGTCTGGTGCAAAGGACTGTTAGCAGGTCTGTCAGCAAGCTGATGACTTAGTACTGAAGATAGATAGCAAAGTCCGTAAACAGGCAGAGGGTCAAACAAAGGTAAATGGAGGCAAAGTCTGTGAGCAAGCCAGGGGTCAAGCACTGAAGACAATAGCAAAGTCCGGGAGCAGGCTGAGGGTCAATCACTGGAGACAGGAAGCAATATAAAAAAAAAATCTCAATCCATTGACCACATACTATGAATAATCTTAAAAACAGATTGCAATGAATGACATTCTCTTAAAAAAGTTAGATACTTTGATAAAAGCAAGCAAAAGAGGGTGCCACCATCCAAGCGTGGGATGTTTATTAAAATGAAGAGGTAATAAAATAATGCAAAACAAAAAGGAACAAGAAGCACCACCAAGTATATATTTAATTAAGACCAATAAAAATGTCCTCGCATCAGTAAGCCAATAAAAGCAATAAAAGCATGTAGCATCTTCTAATATCAACTGCAGAGCTCAGCATAAAATAATGCACTCACTGCATTAAACATAGAAGTAACATAGAAGTAAATTGAAAACCAATACCAAGAAAAATTCCACAGGTACCTTTCATTTTTATTGCAGTTGGGTTCCAATGTTGCAAACTAAAGTTCTTGACATGCCCATTTGTTCACCATGGGCAAAAATCCTTTACAGCAAATGGTAAATCCTATTCGATTCCAACCACGTTTTTCAATTGTTCTACTGAATATGCAATTTACTTTTTGCAATGCCCATGTACCCTACTATATATTGGGTGGACAATCAGAGTCCTCAGGGCCAGTTTCAGGGTGTGGGTAATTGAGAGCATTCCAGATGATCGTACCAAAGCAGAGGTTTCAAAGGCGTTATGAAAGGGAAACCTACTTTATATGTCTCCTGAATACTCTGACTTGTCCTGGCTAAACACAGTTATCTGAATTTATTAGGAAGACAAATATTAATAATACCCCCCCCCCCCTTTTCTTCAATTTATACAGTTTGACATAAGATGTGAAAACAGAATTTATATTTTACAATATGTAATTTTCATATACATCAAGCCCATCACTTTTAATTTTATTCCATTTGTTTAAAGTGACACTAAACGTTCGGTTTTTATTTTTTAAAAATAACAAACATGTCATACTTACCTCCACTTTGCGGCTTGTTTTGCACAGAGTGGCCCCGAATGGCATTTTCTGGGGTCCCCCGGCGGCTCTCCTAGCTCCTCCCCGTCTCAGATAACCCCCTGGGAGAAGCACTCTCCTGGGGGGTTACCTTGCGGGCGCACTCCCTTCTCATACACGCTGCGTCCATAGACACAGAGTGTATGTCTCGGTCCTGCCCCCCCAGCGGCCGCGTCATTTGGATTTGATTGACAGCAGCACGAGCCAATGGCTGCGCTGCTATCAATCTATCCAATGAAGAGCCGAGAAGACCCCGGGCAATGATTGAGTGCGGGATTTTCGAGGGCTCAGGTAAGTAAACTGGGGGGCTGGAGGCCGGTAATCATCAGATGTTTTTTCACCTTAATGCATAGCATTTTTTTTGTGAAAAAACATAAACCTTTACAACCCCTTTAATTTATTAATTTATACTCACTTACCTTTTTACATTTTAAGCAATACATGTACTGTATAATGAACGTCTTATCTTTAATAATAATATAATAGTGGAATTTTTCACATAGGTTAGTTGCCTTTGGGGCAAACCTGTTTCATGTCCCTGTAGGATTTTTTATAATTGATGTTCCATAATTTCTTTAAAAATGAATGAGCAATACCAGCGTTATGCAATACCCCCCTGACGTAGTGATGTCATCCTCGGGCTTTATTGGAGTGGAGCTGATCTGATCCAGGCCAGCGGATGATACCCGGAAGCTGCTGAGCTGACAGTTGGCATTCCATCTTGCAGCCTTGACAGCGTTTTTTTCCATCTCACCAGCAGCTTCCTTGTTGGACTGTGCATCAACCAGCCACTTGCCTGCTGATCTCTACACATTCCAGTTGCCCCAATGATACACTTAATGCAATGAGTGCATTATTTTATTACCAGCTTACGCTTAGTTGTTGGTACCCTCTTTTGCTTGCTTTTATATGTGCATTAGGTATACTCAGGACCTGGTATAGGGGAACAGCAATCTTTAGCAGGAATTTTAGTTATTGAGTGAACTCCTTTTATTTATGTGTGGTCAGCCACACCATAAGTATAATAATATTACATAGATTGATAGCCTGTACCAATACTTTCATCATAAAGGTCATCAATATAAGTGTAGACCGTGTAATTACCTCATGTAAGAGGCAAAAGCTGCAGAGCAAGTTTGTTTTGCACAGAAAATATGATTTACTATCTTTGTTAATTACTTAATAAATATAAATTAGAGTAAACTGAAGGTTCAAAACTGATTTTGAAATATATAATTTAATAAGTCCATAATTAGACTAGGTTTCTAGGGCAAGGAAACAATGAGGTGTTATGAGTCCTTGAAAAGGCAGCACACTCTAAAGCATAGACTTTAGTTAATTATGCATCATATCTTGGCTGAAACATTAAAGAAATGAGGGAATGCATAAAAAATGCAATTTCTGAATTCTCCTTTTGAGAATTCTAGCTGTGTGTCTGATATGCTGGTCTAAAAAATTCATTACAAATCTAAAGTAACAATACAAAAAATACTAACTACAAAAACATCTTCTTTTATTTATGATCTGATTATTATTATATTACTGGATTACAGTTTGCACCACGCTTTACAATATAAAGGGAGACAGTACAACTGTAACAGAGTTCAGTACAGAAGGAACTCGAGGGCCCTGCTCATGGAACTTACAATCTAAAGGTATTCAATAATCCATATAGTTAAATTTCTTTTTCACAGGGAGGTCTACACCCTTTTTCTTGGATGTATCCCTTGTGATTGAAGGACTGTGCTGTGTCAAGTTTTCCAGAAAAGGTCTTACTTCCTTTTGACCACCCCCCTGACCACTATTGGATACCTTTACCATCTTTTATTTATTTTTTAATAAATGGGAATGGGGCTGGGGAGGGCCTAGCTGTCATAGTATACATTGAAACCAATGACAAAGTTAGAAGATGGAGAATTCTAAAAAATTATTTCCGGGACTTAGGAACTGTATTAAAGAAAAAGATCCCCAAAGGCAGTATTCTCAGATATACCGCCTGTACCTTGAGCCACACTAGAGAGGCAACAGGAGCTTAGGGAACTTAACAAGAGGCTGAGGAACTGGTGTAGGGAGGAGGATTTGGGGTATCTGGAGAACAGCAGGGACAGTGTCAGGGAATCCCTGTGAGACGTCTGGCACATAGATGTGCGCAAGTGCATAGAGTTTCCCATAGAACGGCTAACAGGTGCTGCTTCTGTCTATGATCCTGGCTTCTGTTAACCCTCGGGTGCCTGCCTGGCTGTCTCCTGCTCAAGCTCTGCACACCGCTGCATACTCCAGTCTCTAGAACCCTGACAAGCTGCCGGCCCGGGATCATCCACATCAGGCACTCGTGTCCCTCTTGTCCTTTGGCTTCCTCTGTCGCATAGTGGGGCCAGGACAGGCGATATAAGAGAGGCCGACCTCATCAACTCATCCTATCAGGTACATGACAGTATCAGTCACGCAATGATGGAGTCTGAAAGGGAGGCCTCTCCACTGGAGGACATTTGTTGTTTGACCTCTGCACCATCTTACATCATGCAAAGTCTGCAAGGAAAATGTAATCCCATGGAAGATCGATTGTCAGCTGGCACTGAGATTTTGCCATCTTCGGGTCCTCCTGCTATCACAGATGAATCTACCAAGACGGAGACCAGCACATCCAGTGGGACCTTCCTCCCTCCTGAACCCCGAGTGCCTATCCCTGAATGCTTCTCTGGAGATCGCAGGAAATTTCGGACATTCCGCAACTCTTGTGAACTATACTTCTCCCTCCTGCCACAAACTTTCTCTACACAAGATGTTAAGGTGGGATTCATTATGTCTCTTCTTCTGGATGAGCCCCAATCCTGGGCTTATCACCTTCATGAGCAACATGACCCAACCCTGGAATCTATGGACTCTTTTTTCTCTGCCATGTCTCAGCTATACGCTGACCCCTTCCGTTGTCAGACTGCCGAACTGATCCTCAGAAAATTGTAGCAGGGTCAAAGGCCTACGGAAAATTACGTGACTGACTTCCATCTCTGGAGTACTAATACTGAGTGGAATGAATCAGCTCTCCATTACTAGTTTTGCCTGGGTTTATCTGACGCCCTAAAAGATGAGCTTGCCAGAGTGGGGGTACCAACAGCTTTGGAGGACCTGGTTAATCTAGTCATCCATATTGACCGAAGGTTATGGGAGCGCCAGTCTGAGAAAACCAGCAGAGGCTCTTTTGTCCACCCCAGACCCAAGAATACAGTTATTTTGCTTGTGTCTATCTAGCAAGGTTACTCTGTGGTATAAGCAAGGAAGCTGAGATTTCTGCAGTGTGTAAATGTGTTTTACTATACAAAGATGCTGTACATACAAAAACTATTACAATATTAGGAATACAATACAAGACTGACAGATATCTATAACAAGCAAAATGCCTAGCAAACTGAACAGCCTATGGTCTATAATATAACAAATACACTTAAAGGTTACTTATCTTCTGTTACTGTATGTTCATGATCTCCATTGGCAACGATTCTCCTGGAGCATCAGGCAAGTTTCTTCTATCATGAGTGGCATCAGATGTTACAGCATGATGGTGTGTGTGTGTGTGTCCCTGCTCACCCCCTTTTATGTGTCAGGCTGTTTGCCATAGTTACCAAACAACAGAAAACATGCCTGTTTACTGTAGCTGTAGAAACAATGGACTGTTGAAAACTGCATCTACGTACCCATTGTCTAATCAAGCCAACACCTGACAGTAATCCAACAGTCATTCTTTCAGTTTGAAAGCTGAAAGAACCTCAGAAAAGTACATTTTTTACTTGTTTACTGTAGTTATAGAGACAATAGCCTGTTAATTGAACTGTCAATCGAATACAACAATGATAATTACCCACATTGTATAAAACAGCATTTGTTTGAGAAATCTACTCAAGCCAAAAACTGACAATATCGCTATGAGCAACCACTATTGTGTAATGTTATGTCCCATGTATCGTAAGTCTGATTATTAAAAAAAATCATATTGTAACAAACGCAACCCATTCCGCCCTAGATTTTTTTTTTTCTCAGACTACACACAAAATCTCTTCATTACTAAACTCATTCTAAACATTAATTTTCCTTGAATGCAACACCTTTCTATTTCTGTCACTGAGAAGGTGTTTCAGTCTTTAACTAAAAAGTTTATTAGAAAGTCCATTCTAAAGTTCTTTAGAAATAAGTCCAGGCTTGTTATACATCAAAGGCCTTGCTCTCCACAGCTCTTGCGATCTTCCGTCATTCTTTCCATCATGTAACCACTTTTCTCTGCTCTTCCTATGGATCAAATTGGAGACAGCCTGTGGAGTGGAAAACAAAGTGGATTATCTGTTCCTTCCAATAATACATAAACAGTAGATCCAGGCCCTTCAGCTAAAATCTCTCCTCTAAATGGCTTCTTACCTGAATATCTGACTAACACTTTGCCCCCTGCCTGTACCCACTTCTGACTCTCCCAAAGAACATCAGTAGGGAGGAGAGGAAATATACTGATATTTCCCAGAAGATCACTGCTGTTTATTTTGGAAGGTTTGCTGTTATGTATCCTCACTTTCCACTCTTGCTGAGAAGTATCCACTAACCAGTCAGAGTTCCAGCCACTGTCTTGAAGCTCATCTGTCAATGCAAATGTAACTTCAAACCTTCCTGCCAGATTCCCTCTAATTCCTAGATAGGCCTCAGCTTCAGATACGTCACTCTTGGTTTCTATGTCATGGGAAGCAGTAACATGGTATCTGTTAAGCCCTGTTCTTTCAGGAACCTTACATAAATACTGAACTCTGCACTCCAGCTGTGGAATCTGTGCCCCAGTCCCTACCATCCTCTCATATGGTGTGCTTTTGGCTATTGGCCTAGAATTTAACAACATGACTGCCTGTGTGAGGACCCGATCCCACCCCCTTAGTGTATGTGTGGGTGTAAGTTTGCGTATCTGGTCCTTCAATAGCCCGTTGTATCTTTCAATCAAACCAGCTGCCTGTGGATGGTATGGGATGTGGCACAACCAGTACACTCAAGAATCTTTGGCCCACTGCTGTACTGTTGATCCGGTAAAGTGTGAGCCGTTATCACCCTTGGACTTGTTTGGGACAACCATACGCAACAACAAGTTTCTGGAGCAGTTGAAGCGTTGCGGCTTGATCTGTACGTTTGCAATGATGAACAAGCATAAGTCCTGAATATGTGTCCACTGCAGTGCAACAATATCTCAGTCCATTGTTTCCCCGGGGCAGGGGACCGATGAAGTCAATCTACCAGATCTCTGCAGGCCTCTCATCCCTCTTAATCGACCCGGTGGAGTACTTTTGCAATGGCCATTGTCGCACTTCTCCACACACTGTACAGTTTTCGATTACAGTCTTTATCATGTCCATGAATATAGGCAATCCTCTCTGCTGTGCCCATTCATATTATTCATATTGCTTTCTGCCCCAAATGTCCAGATTGCTTGTGGGCCCAGTTGGCCAATTTCATCAAGACAGGATCAATTGGCACAACTGCCTTCACTTTGGCGATTTCATCTGCAACTCTGTTATAGTTCTCAAAGTCTGGGACTAGGGGCACGTGTGCATCAACATGCCCCACTTTTATGGTGCGGGAGTGAGCTTCCTTCCAGATGTAGTCCAAGACTTCCTTGCCTCCCCACACCACCTTTCCATGAATCATCCATTTATTGGACTTCCACCTGGGCATCCAAGTTGTCAGTCCTTTAAAACCCACCCAGCTGTCAGTGTAGATAGTGACATGGGAAGAAGGATCCTCCTGAACAGTCATCACCACAGCTTTCAACTCTGCATACTGACTGGACCCTCCAATTCCGGTCTCCTGCAGGACTGTGTCTGTACTTGGGTTGTAGGCTGCTGCTGTCCATTTATGTCCAGACGAGGTGATGAACCACGCTGACTCCTTCAAGTCTTCTGACAGAGACGCAAAGGGTGGAGCCTCTTGAATGAGGGATGACTGCAGCACAGGAATTTCTTCTTCTGGCTAGGTGCTGGTAAAAGTAACAAGCCCTGACAACTGTTTTGAAATGTCTCTAACATCCCCAGCTGCAATACCCCCTCTTTCTTGAAGGTACCATTTCCATTTCATCAGTGTTTGGTTCTGGGCTACAACTGCCCTAGTGGTCAGTCCATTATCTCTCACCCATCCTGCTATTGGCAATGCAGTATGGATGGTGACTGTGTCCTTTCATGTAATGGTCTCTACATGTTGAAGTGCTGTGTAGGCCCCAAACAGGTACTTCTCTAGGGGCGTGTATCTTTTCTGTGCCCCTGTCAGTTGTTTGGACCAAAATCCAATGGGTATTGCTCTCAGTCCTTTCTTTTCATTTGGCTGCCACAGACTCCAAGATATGGTACCATTCTGCTCCACTACATCCAGCTGAAATGGTACTCCTTGTCTCACGGGTCCTAATCCCTGATGCTGCAAAATAGCTTCTTTAGCAGCCAGGAATGCAGTCCGCTGCTCTGAACCCCATGAGAACTCAGTCTTTTTTCTGGTGACATAATATATAGGCCTCAGAATCAGTCCAAGATGTGGGATGAACGATCTCCAGAACCCCACAACTCCAATGAACTTCTGTGTCTCCTTTTTGGTAGTAGGGGGCGACAGCGCCTGGATAGTTTGCACAACTGTCTCTGGAATTTTCCTCTGCGGCCCAGTCCACATCATTCCCAGGAATTTCACTTCTGTGGCAGGTCCTTGGACTTTGTCTCTGTTGATAGCCCACCCTCTGTTCTCCAAGTGCTCTGTCAGCAGGTGCAGTGCTTCAGTTACATCTTGTTTGTCCCAGAGATCATGATGTCATCAATGTAGTGAAACACAGCGACTTTCAAATTCAGGGTACTTAAATCTCGGGCAATCAGTCCATGACAAATCGTTGGAGAATGAACATAGTCTTCAGGAAGCACGGTGAAAGTGTACTGGCGGCCGTCACACACCATAGCAAACTGGTCTTGACACTCTGGGTCTATCAAAATTGAAAAGAAAGCATTAGCCAGGTCTATCACAGCATGATATTCTCCTGCATCTTTAGCAATTTTCTCAACAATTGAGATCATATCTGGTACAGCTGACTTCAATGGAGGTGCCACTTTGTTTAGACCTCTGTAATCCACAGTCATTCTATATGTCCCATCAGTTTGCTTTACTGAGAACACTGGAGACGAGAAAGGACTTACAGCAGGTCTTAGGATCCCTACTCTCAACAGTTCTTGAATAGTCTCCCCAATTTCTTTGTGGCCTCCAGGAAGTCTGTACTGCTTGAGACAGACTGGCTTCTCTGGTGGAGGAATGTAGACAGGGGTCCATTTCACATGACCTCTGACCACAGCCTTCACCACCCTAACCAAATACGCTTTATCAGGATACCCGAATGTGAATGTACCTCTTTCAGTCTGAATTGACTGACCTTGAAGTACATCCATCCCAAGAATATTTTCGGGTAACTCTGATACCAAAACACTTGTCATAAATCCTGATCCCTTGCCAATAGCCAATTTCACCCGTATCCTAACTGCTGGTGTGGTTTGCCCTCCCAAACCTTCTACATAAATCAATTCTCCTTTGTGATGGGAAGGATTACCTTGCAAAGGTGTAACTTCAGCTCCGCTATCAACTAAAGTCAACTAAAGCCATTACACGGGTAGGAGAAGATCACTTCCCCCACCATACAGTGACAGGAGCATATGGGCGTCAGTCTCCTGCTGTCACTGCCCTCACGGCTATTACAGGAGACTCACCTTCCCTTCATAAAGGATAAGGAACCTCCCAATCCCCTTTTCTGATTCTCTTTAATTCCTCCCCAGGATAAAGGGATTTGGGTTTGGGTTCGGGTCCGGGCTGATGTTATCTTCACTAGGAGTAGTGTTTCTAACCCTGACAGTTTTCCCTACTAAATGTTTCCACCTCTTCAGCATTTCTGCAGTAGGAATGCCATCTATCTCATCTTTAGGTACTCCTGCCTTTAATAGGTCCACCCACATTTGTTTCCTAGAAATATCCAGCCTGGTTTTCTCTTCACCTCTTGTCTTCTCTACCCCATTCCCTTTCTTCTCTGTTTTTTTCTGCTTGTATTCTTCCTGTCTGACCTTGACCTTATCTACTGCCCTGACAGGTTTTGTTTTAGTCTCCTCTAGCTCCCCCAACTGGCTTAAAAGGGTTGTGGCTTCATGAATCTTTCTGTTTAATCCCAGGCCTCCCAACAAGGACAATAATGGAGCCCTGAGATTAAATGGCGCAGACTTCATCAGCTTAGAGCGCAGAGCAGATGTAAAGGGTTCCATATCTGGACCCATCCATTCTGGAAACGTATTTAATCCGGTTATATAACCCATCTCACGTAACCTGGAAATACCCTCTCCTATTGCTCTCCATGAGTAGGTATTTTCCATCTCTCACAAGGTCTAACAGTTAAAAACTCACGCTAAACTCTCAGGCTTTTCGCATTGCCTGACGCAATTGTGGATCATGGGTTAACACTCCCATAGTCACTGCTTCCTTACCTGACAAAACAACACTGTCCGCCCCTTCATTCCATAAGCATAGGAGCCAGGTCAATAGGGGCTCCCCAGACCTTTGTTTGTATTGTTTTGCCAGCTCATGGAGTTCAGTTTGTGTAAACTCCCGTACTTCTTCAAATTCAACATCTCTGGGGTTGCGATAATGCACCTCCCCATCTGCCATATCCTCTCTATCATGTTGCCGTTTCTTATGCTTAGTAATGAGAGGTCTGGTATACTTTTTCTTTCGCACTAGCAGATCATCATGCGAAATATCAAACTCTATCTCCTCATCCTCACTATCATTTGAGGAGAGCACATCCTCACAATCCCAATTTTGGGATGTGACAATGGCACGTACCCTGGCTTTACTAACAGGTTTACGGCCCTTCCTTTTCCTTAAGGCATTAATTGATTTGGTCATGCGAGCTGCACATCGCTCTTGCAAATCATCAGCCCAACTAGCAGTTGAACGCACACGCTCTGTAGCAACTGCTAGCTGGTCTTTTAATACCTTAACTTCTGCCTCTGCATTCTCCCTTCTCTGTGATTCAGTGTAAATAGCATTTAGGAAATACCAGCCCACTGTGGACACTGTCTTCTTCTCTTTTTTACTTAAATCCAACCCCTTAAGGCTAAAATCTACAAAATAATCTGAGACTTTATCACCCCAAGTCAGCTTCAAGGGAGAAGCATACTTCACAAATTCTTTAGCAAGAGGCTCCCACTCATTGTCTTTGGCCCAGATAGGTAAGCTGCACACTTCCTTCTGGCCACCAGAACGCTCTGCAGCCTTGCATTTCCTATACAGCTTATGCAGCATTTTACCTAGCACAAGCTACACAACACACTACAGAAAAACAGGTCTGCTTCAGTTGAATTATAGCACAGATCGCGGCACGAGCCCCCAAATATTTTGCTTGCGTCTACTTGCATCAGGCAAGTTTCTTCTATCATGAGTGGTGTCAGATGTTACAGCATGATGGTGTGTGTGTGTGTGTGTCCCTGCTCACCCCCTTTTATGTGTCAGGCTGTTTGCCATAGTTACCAAACAACAGAAAACATGCCTGTTTACTGTAGCTGTAGAAACAATGGACTGTTGAAAACTGCATCTACGTACCCATTGTCTAATCAAGCCAACACCTGACAGTAATCCAACAGTCATTCTTTCAGTTTGAAAGCTGAAAGAACCTCAGAAAAGTACATTTTTTACTTGTTTACTGTAGTTATAGAGACAATAGCCTGTTAATTGAACTGTCAATCGAATACAACAATGATAATTACCCACATTGTATAAAACAGCATTTGTTTGAGAAATCTACTCAAGCCAAAAACTGACAATATCGCTATGACCAACCACTATTGTGTAATGTTATGTCCCATGTATCGTAAGTCTGATTAATAAAAAAATCATATTGTAACAAACGCAAGACAACAGTTTCCTGCATCACTAGTGACACGACAAAGGCACCTTGAGGCCCTTCACAGAGAAGTTTCTGGAGACCCTCTCTGTCAGCAGCTGAACGTCTCTGATGTCATTGTTCTAACCTCTGCTTCTACTGTGGCAATGCCGGTCATTATCTACAAACCTGTCCAGTAAGACCATGCAAGTTCCCTACTAATTGGATCCACACGATGCATCCACCTGGGACTGATCTAGTACACCTACCCCTCCTTTGTCTGTTCCTGCAAATATAGACTCTGGTGCCTGTAGCTGCTTTGTGGACTCTAATTTTGAAGCCCAGCACAATCTCCCCCTCTGTACCAAGAAACAAGGATTTATGGTTCATCTTGCTGATGGTTACGGTATTAAGTTGGGCCCAGTAACACAAGAGACGGCTCCAATCCTTTGCCTTTCTTCTTCTGGCCACCAACAACTTCTACGCCTAGATGTCATCATGTCACCCATGTTCCCCATCATTCTGGGTATGCCCTGGCTGAGGGCACATAACCCTAGCATTAATTGGCTTACGTGGGAGGTCCTCTTCCCTTCTCCATACTGCCAGGTACATTGTGTTCTACAGGAATTACACACTGCTACCCCTCTCCTGGCTATCCAGCCTGATCCTGAAGTGTCAAAACTAGTCCCTGCAGTTTACCACGAATATATTGAAGTCTTCAATAAAAAAGAATGCGCATACCCTTCCTCCTCATCGGGCCTATGATTGTCCCATTGAGTTGCTGCCTGGGGCTTAAATACCTTTTGACTCTATTTACCCTCTTTCTGAACTTGAACTAGAAACCCTCCGTCATTACATCGATGAAAGCTTAGAGAAAGTATTCATTCAACCTTCCACATCCCCTGCAGGAGCTGGCATCTTCTTTGTCGAGAAGATCATACTCTCAGGCCCTGCGTAGACTACCGAGACCTTAACAAGATAACGGTCAAAAATCGCTACCTGCTTCCTCTGATTCCTGAACTATTCCAGAGATTGCGAGGGGAGCAAGTATTCTCTAAATTTGATTTGAGAGGTGCATACAACCTAGTCAGAATTTGTGAAGGAGACGAATGGAAGACAACATTCCGAACCCACTTTGGACATTACGAATATCTGGTTATGTCTGGGCTCTGTAATGCCCCTGCCACATTTCAACATGTTGTCAATTATATATTTTGAGACTATCTTGATTTATTCATTATTGTCAATCTAGATGACATCCTTATATTCTCCAAATCACTTGACCTTTTTCAGGGGGCATGTAAAGAAGGTACTGGATAGACTTCGGCAGCACAATCTCTACGCAAAAGCTGAAAAATACGAATTCGAAAGACTGACTATCCAATTCCTGGGACTTGTCATTTCTGCAGAAGGCATTTCTATGGATCCGCAAAAGGTTGCTGCTGTACTAGAATGGCCTGCTCCAGAGGACAAGATAGCCATACAACGCTTTGTGGGGTTTGCCAGCTTTTATAGAAAGTTTATAAAGAACTTTTCCGGTATCATTGCACCAGTTACTCAGTTGACCAAGCAACATGTCCCATTCAAGTGGACTCCAGAGGCTCAAATCGCTTTTGAACAACTAAAGACTTTGTTCATCTCTGCCCCTATTCTAAAACATCCTGACCCTGCTCTGGCCTACGTGCTCAAAGTACACGCTTCTGAAAGTACAGTTGGGGCTATACTATCTCAATGACAAGGAGCCTAGTTCTTACTCCATCCTATTGCTTTTTTTCTCCATGAAACTAAATTCTTCCAAAAGGAATTGTGGGGGATCAAGAACTGCTAGCAATTAAGGTTGCCCTGGTTGAATGGTGCTATCTGTTGAAAGGGGCTGTTCACCCTATTCTTATTTTCACAGACCATAAGAACTTGGAATACTTAAGAACTGCTGGATGACTGAGACCCCAATAGGCCAGATGGGCACTGTTCTTTTCACGTTTTGTTTTCCATTTATCCTTTCGCCTGGATCCAAGAATAGTAAACCTGATGCGCTCTCACGCATGTCCCCCAAACAGCTCTGCCTTCTGAAACTGACATTATTTTGCCTGCCAAGAACTTCCTACTTCTACAAGCAGATGTGATGGCCCAAATCAAAGAGGTGGTCGCTAACCACCCTCCTCCTCTGGATTTACATCTTCAATGAAAGGATGAATTCTTCTTCCACAAGGAACAAGTCTTTATTCCTGAACAATTTCCCATTCTCAAGAAGTTGCCATGACCATCCTCTTGCCGGGCACTTTGGGATCCATAAGACCTCAGATCTGGTTTCCCGTTCCTTTTGGTGGCCATATTTATTAAAGGACTGTAGAGAATATGTCAGATCCTGCTCTGTATGCCTCAGAAACAAGTCTGATCGTGCCAAGACCTGGGGCATGTTGCAATCCCTTCCAGTACCTGAAAAGTCATGGAATATGATTTCCATGGTCTTTATTGTGGAACTTCCCCATCTGAAGGATTCACCACCATCTTCGTCATAGTTGACCGTTTCTCTAAGATGGCACATTTCATACCTTTAAAAGGAACCCCCTCTGCCACTGAAACAGCTTCTGCATTCATCAAAGAGGTCGTAAGGTTACATGGCATTCCAGCCAGTATTATTTCAGACCGTGGGGTCCAGTTTACCTCCAAATTTTGGAAAGCCCTGTGTGAAGCTTTGAATATTGAACTTTGTCCTTCCTCTGCTTACCATCCACAGACAAATGGACAGATCGAGAGGACAAATCAGACTCTTGAACAATATTTAAGATGTTTCTCGTCTTTCTCGCAAAATGATTGGGTGTCCCTCCTTCCTTTGGCAGAATTTGCATATAACAACTCGGTTCATTCTGCCATCAAACAGTCACCCTTTTATGCCAGTTACGGTTATCATCCTTCCTCCCTAGCTGATGTACCCATGGAATCTACTGTACCAGCTGTACAAGAGAGACTGAACTTTCTTAATACTAATAATCAACTCTTGTGAGAAATCTTGAAGACACAGGCAGGTAATAAAAAAAAAAATGATAAAAGGAGGAGAGGGAATTTGAATTTGAAACCAGGAGATAGGGTCTTGTTGTCCACAGCTAGTTTAAAATTGTAGTGTCCCTCGAAGTATCTTGGTCCAAGATTCCTGGGTCCTTTTTCAATTAATAAACAGATCAACTCTGTGGCTTTCGAATTATCTTTACTGAGTAATCTGAAGATTCATCTTGTATTTCATGTTTCTCTGCTCAAACCAACGGTTGCTAATCCCGTTACGTGCAAAAAGTCAGAGGAAATTTTATGACTTTTTTGACTTTTTGATACTGACTGCGTAGATGGAATAGCTCACTCATCTAAGAATCTCCATTTCTTGCTCAAATTGTGCTTGCTGTAATCCTGACAATGTGGAAATTTGACCAAGTGGTGAGTTAAAAAAAGCAGGAGTTGTGCTTTTGACTGCTGGCGATTGAGTGTGGTTGTAGGTGCAAGTGTATTCTTCTTCTTTGGAAACTTTTCTAGCAGCTTTTTGCATTTCTTCCTTCCTTTAGTCTTTTAATTGAGAGAAGTGGTTAACTATTCACAGATGCTACAAGTGCTATATAACTTTTTGTAGAGCTCATGTTTTGCTTTCAGGAACGTTGACAAAGTGGAAATATGACCAAGTGGCAAGTTAAAAACCGGAGTTGCAAAGAGGAGAGTAAAACATGAATCTTCTAACTAGTAACATCTTAAATTTCCTACAAGTAATATCAATATTCTAACTGGGAAAATGAGTGCTAGCAAGGTTGAAGATTTTGGAAGTGCACAGTGTACTGCATGTATAGAGTAATGGGGAAACAGCTTTAGGATGGATACCGCTGCAACAGATGTGAGCAGGTTGCCCTTCTGGAAGCTCACATTAGAGTTATTGAGGAGCAAATTGCAACACTGAATGGAACAAACTACCTTGAAAGATGTCTTCTTCTCTGAGCATGCGATTACTAGGATTGTTGTGGAGAGTAGAGAGGTACGTCAGGATTATCAGGTAGGAAGATATGTAATGTAGTTAGAGGGAGTGGTTGGGGCTTACAGAAAAGGGAAGCCAGTCCTGAAGGTGGCAAACTCCTAGGTGGCAGCCCTAGATGTCACTGCTACCCCTAGAAGTTAGGAGAGAAGCCCATCTAGTAGGGGTAGTGGTGGTGGTAGTGCTGGTAAGCCTAGAGAGTTGTTAGTAATAGGAAATTCTATAATCAGAAGGACTGATAGAATAATTTGTTGTCAGGATACCCTCAACCCAATGGTTTGCTATTTCCATGGTGCCAGGGTTCAGCATGTTGTGAACCAGGTTGATAAATTACTGGGAGGTGCTGGGCATGACCCTGCTGTCTTGGTCCATGTTGGGACCAATGACAGAATACATGAAAGATGGATGCTCCTTAAGAATAAATTACTAGGCTGCAAGTTGAAAGGATTATTTTCTCTGGAATATTGCCTGTGCCGTAGACCTAGTGTAAGAGGGAAAGATTTTGGTTTCTAGGTCACTGGGCTTACTTTTTAATAGGGTACAACCTATATGCTATAGCTGGTTTGCACCTAATGGAAGGGGTTCTGCTGTGTTGGGGGAGACGAAGGCTGGAGGAGTATTTCATTTAGGACTGAAGGGGGAAGGATGAATTAGAATATAATGATGCAGACAGGTTAGTCAGGAGTCAGACCCTAATGGTGGGTGGAATGGGGGAAGATGGGGAGAGTGCTATGGCAGGTGATAAGAAGGTATGACAATGATATGACAATGATAATAATGGGAGATTTTAACTACCCTAAAATTGACTGGAGTAATGGCACTGCTGGAACAGGAAAAGTGCAAGGATTCATAAACCTATTACAAGACAATTTTATGGTACAGTTCGTAAAGGCATCAACTAGAAACAATGCTCTGCTAGACCTTTTAATCTTAAACAATGTTGAGATTATTACTAATATTCATATAAAAGGAACATCTAGGTAGCAGTGACCATAACATGATTTAATTTAATGTAAGCTGTAAACAACTAACACTTACTGCAAAAATAAAAACACTTAACTTTAAGAGAGCAAACTTTCCAAGGCTGAGGAATGCTCTTCAAAATTTAGAGACTGGGGGAGAATGTTGCCATCAAAGAACACAGAACAGAAATGGGAATGCTTCAAATCAACTGTGTGCAAAACACTGCAAAATATATTACTATAGGCTAAAGGCTTAAAAGGCTAAAAATAAGGGGGGCGCTTGCGAGCAGTGAACCAACATGGTCATTCAGTAATCTCGCTCCTCACCACCCAGACACGTCGGCCATAAGCACTTCTCAGAGGGCATTCCTGGCTTCCCTCATACCACCCCTACCCTCCGAAGCTAGGCTAGGTTCTTCTCTGGGGAGAAGAACCATGTCTGCCAGAGCATCCAGATGCCATATTTGAAGCCCCAGCCTCAAGCCCAGATCCCTTTTCGCTCTCCCCCTCAGGGGAACTGGAGTGGTCTCCCGTGGTGAATGATACCTCTGAAGTAGCCCTTCACCAGCAATCCGTGACTCTGATCTTTTGGCCCGCTTCAAATCCATGCTCCAAACGGAGCTATCGACGGCAAGCACCAAGCTAGCCATTCACCTCATTAAGGAGATAGGGGAGCTCGGCTCCCGCACTAACAAGCTTGAGAACAAGATAAACAGGGCTGCCACGGTTCTGGAGAACCACGAGCAGTACATTACAGACCCTAAAAAAGAACTAGAAGCTTATTCCTCCCAGCCTTCTGGGCTGCACATGGGAAATGGTGCAAGGGCGTAAGCACATCCCTCCCACGCACCTGATCCGCAGTTGGCTCCCCGCTCTACAACCCAGGATGAGCCTCGGATCTGTGAGTCTTGTTTTGTCTCATCAAGGCCTCTGGACTTTTTGGTTTGTCTGACTACCATCCACCGTGAGTGATGGTAGGATTTGACTACTTTGTGCTGGTTTTCAATATTTGGTTCTCTCCACTCACTGACTGGCACCAGCATTTTTCACCATCTTTACATTGCACCCCATCAGACGGTGTGTTTCTACCCCGATCTCTGTACATCATCCTGTGCTAGATTGTCTATTCCTGCCACCGCAAGCACCTATGTTACAACAGCCAGAGATTAACTGTTACCTCCCAGTGCCACCACTGACACTGTCTACTGGCCTTCCATAGACTTTCTGCCTCTGAACATTCAGAACCCCAAAAAAACACTTTTTGTCTTTTGGTGTTACTTTTCGCCTTTCCCCTAGTCCTCCCCTCCGCATTTAGACTATCCTGAGGTCATGAAACCTTTAGAGCTACTCACAGTATTCTTCCTGCAACCTCTAGACCCCTGCCCCCCTTCTCTTAATCCCTGACACCGCAGGTTGTGGGAGGTGTTAAGGATATAGTGCATCAAATAAGTGCAGCGCAATCAAAATCAAATAAATAACAAAATCCAAATCAGATTAAATCATTATTGTGATGACAAAAAAATGTCTATATCAAAGTCCCATTTATAAAATTCCACCGTAGTGTAAATATAGTTACAGTCACTAGTTGTATCCAACGTGTTCTGTGCCCACCACCTTCAGGCAAAATTCCTGCTCACCTCCAATATCTGACCCCACAACAGAGTCAAATCAGCCTTTGTGTCCTCCACTTAAGATGATACTGGATGGTACTGGGACACTCCCTCTGGTAGCACCCCTGAATCTTAGTCTTCCACCTCTCACTCTCGATGATCATGTAGTATATCATGAAAACAGACATGGAGAAACCATAGTGCTCTCTGCTACATATGTATTTATTAAAATGAACTAGGGAAAAAACACTCACAAAAATAAAGGTAAAAAACTCATATCATCAGCTCACCCCACTGATACAAATTGGTGAAATGACATCAAATGGCAATGGCTCCTCCCTCCCGTACATGTTACGCCCACCTCATGAGCTTCTTCATCACAATAATGATTTAACCTGATTTGGATTTTGCCATTGATTTTGATTGTGCTGCACTTATTTGATGCACTTTAATATTGTTTGTTGAGTGGACACACTTTGATAGTGTTAGCAGCAGTCATAGCTTTGTCTGATTAAGTACAAAATATTAATTAGAAGGATATCCACTACAGTTTAGAAATTGTTTGTATTATATTTTTTATACACAGGTGTTATGGATATGGGTGCACCGAGTACAGTGGTCTGAAACTCCCCCCCCCCATGCATGCCGGGTATGGGAGGAATGGTTGAGAAGAGGCCCACATGCAGGGCTCCCCTCACCCTCTGCTCCCCTTCCTCATCTACACCCCCTATCTCTTACCCCCTCTTCCCTTTCTTTCCCCAATTTATTACTAGCCTGACCACTGCTTGCAGGCCACTCAATCTATTGTTATAAATCAATTATTCTGTATGTGTCTCCTTTGGGCTCCCTGGGTCACCTGCCCTCCCCTGCATTAACCAGTGGGGGTTCACCCGATGGACTCTCACATTGGGCCCACCTGATCGCTTGGTCCAGGGCTTTGCGTGAATTTCACCCTCACTAGCTCATGTTAGAACTCTAGGGTGATTTAACCCCTTCTCTTATTAATGAGCTGGTATGCCTTACATTGTTATGTATTTTTTATGGTATAGTGTGATTTGGTTTGCACTAGCCTTTACATTGACTGTTGTAGCCTGATCTGTTAGCCCTGTCTGTAAAGGGCCCTCCTTAAAGCTTCATTGTTGACCCCCTACTGAGCTATAGACTGTCCCCCCCCCGTACATCCTATTCCCCTCTATCCCCTCCCCTTTCTTTTTTTTTTTCTCTTTTTATGCCATGTCTCTATCTCCCCCTATATACATCCTTGGCTAATATAGCCCTAAATAGCCATGTGTTTGGTGGCAGAGCCCCCCTGCGTTGCTCGTGTTTTCATAAGATGTGGTTTACAGTCGGCGAGGTGTACTCCATACAATTCCTCCCTCACCACTATTTTTACTTTTTTTGGTACCCCCACCCTAGTCCCTCCTTCCTCTTTCTTCTTTCTCTCGATTTCTGTTATTTTTCATTCCCCCCAGGTTGGTACTCCCCTATGATTGCAGATTCAGGACCTTGACCTTCGTTACAGGATTCCCTCAGCTCAGCTCAATTTCGCCTCCTTGCCATTGCTCCTTATTCGCTGAAGTTCTACTCACACAACATTTATGGGTTCAATTCACCGGTGAAGCACGCAAAGGTATTTCACTACCTAAAATCTAGTCATGTTGATGTGGTGTGCTTACAAGAGTCCAGGTTCTCCTCCTCTGCCCCGAAATACCTGTCTGTCCATTTTCCTACATTTCATGTAGCTTCTGCACTTGAGAAACAGAGGGGTCCTAATTGGCTTTCGGTGCAACCTCTTGTTCTCCTATAAAAGAGATTACAGACCGACTGGTAGATACCTCCTGCTCCAGGGCATCTTAAACAGTCAGAACATAACCCTGGTCACCTAATATGCCCCCAACTGCTTCCAGAACAAATTCTTCTTCCATCTTCTCAAAGTGGTCTCCCAGTACTGCTCTGGAAACCTTATCCTCATGGGCAACGTGAACGTGGCCCTGGATTCCTCGGTGGATAGGAAATATGCCCCAGGGGCCTTTCCCTCCCACGGCCCTGTTGCGGAAGAACAAATAAGATCCCTTTTACAATCCCATGGCTTGGAGGGAACATCATCCTCGCAACCGCGACTTCACCTTTTACTCTTATCCGCATGACAGCTTTTGTAGAATCGACCATGTCTTCATTCCTTTGCGTACCATCTCCAATATACACAAAATCACGATTCCTGTTTCTCCATGGTCTGACCACGATCCCATTGTCTTCCTGTTTGCGCTCACGGGTCTGTCTCTCTCAACTTTCCACTAGCAACTTAACAATTCTCTTCTTACGTCCCATGATGCATTCCTTGACATCCACTCTTTATTATCAATAATAAATTAATAAAATATAATATATATATATATATATATATATATATATATATATATATATATATATATATATATATATATATATATATTTTTTTTTTTTAACTAAAAATAAAGATTATTGAAATTTTTTTATTGCAATGAATTTTGTACAATGATAATAATGATTCCCCAATGTGTTAATGAAGAGCGTTGAGCCCTGGAGTACATGAAAGCCAACCCTTGAATAAAATCTATAAAAGTTTGTTGCTATAGTAATTGGTAATCAATAGCAACTAGTCGTTAAGAACAATGGAAGATTGAAGTAAAAATTGTAATAATAATAATATATAAATATGAATATGAAAATAAAAATATAAATAAAGATAAAAATGTACACAAATACTTGGATGAAAAAAAAAAAAAGAAACCAAACCAAAGAGACAGGACATGTTGGTATATTGAGCTCCTGGAGGTACACCCACATTAAGGCAAAAAACACATAACAGAATAAACAAGGTGGGAGAGAACTGGGGGGTCACATAAGAGTCTGAACATCCAACCCCACATTCAGGCCCCTAGGCGATAAGGCTCCTACATGATGTATCCAAAAGGTTTCTGTTCTACAAAGTCTCCAAAAGCGCCTGCCAGTATCGGCATCCTCACCCATAACTTCCAAGCCAAGTAGCCTAAGACCCCATGGATTATGATCATGTTGATGCAAAAAAGGTCATGGTAATGAATGGTTGTCAACACTTTCGAGTATATTCCTTTTATGCTCCCCAAACCATGTGCGTAAAGAAGGCCACAGGGGCATATCAGGCAATATACTACAAATTGTGAACCACAATTGATGAATTGCCGAATGGCATGGGTTTGGCCATCACTACCCGTAACCGCCTTCTTCCTATGCCACATGTATTGGCATGCTTCACAGTTGGGGACACCACACTTAAAGCTACCCTTTTGGTCACATAAACTGCTCCAACATTGGTTGGCCACAGTTTTGGGTTTACGGACTCTGCTTGGGGCAATATGTCCCCTTAAGTTCTTGGTCCTATGGAAAATGACATTTGGGCGTTCTGGAATAACATTGGTCAAACAAGGGTCTCGGTGGAGAATACCCCAATATTTTTCTATGATATGCTTAATAGGGAAGGCCTTGTTTGTGTACCGAGTGTTAAAAGTCACATCAGAATGGCTGCAAGTACCAGTATTTTCCTTGACTGAGCCATTCCCATCATATTTGGTACGCCCCACTTCATGCTGGGAATTCACCTTCCCGGCAAACTCAGGGTATTTCAGCCTATATTTGGTGTGTGCATCTTCAATGGTGGCTGGATCATAGCCCTTTCCAAAAATGTTTTACTCAGTACACTGCTCTGTTCATCATAATCTTTTACATGAGAGCAGGTCCTTTGGAGCCAGCAAAACTGACCAAGAGGTACGTTTTTGATCCATTGGGGTGGTAATTGCTGTGGGCATGAAGGTATGAATTTCCTGCTGATGGTTTGAAATGGGTACGAGAAAAAATACACGATTCTTCATCCACCATCAGTTCAAGATCTAAAAATACCAACTTCTGGCTATCAAGAACATGAGTGAATTCTATCCCAAAGGGATTGTTCTGACAGTGGGCCAAGAATGCTTCCAACTGGCTATCATCACCATCCCAGATGATCAGGATATCATAAATATAGTGAGCATAAAGGACCAGGTTCACCCGAATGGATTATTGGACCATATGTGGAACTGCTCCCAATACCCCATAAAGATGATGGCATAACTTGGGGGAAACCTGGCCCCCATAGCTATGCTCTTGGTTTGTCTGTAATACACATCCTGAAACACAAAGTAATTGTGTGTGAGGGTGTATTCAATGGAACGCACAATGAAGGAAGCCTGCCTGGGATGTAGATGATTTTCACAAGACAAAAAATATTGTACAGCATGCAGTCCAAATTGGTGCTGTATAGACGTGTACAAGGAGGCCACGTCCAGTGACAGCCAATGATAACCTGTTTACCAGGGATAGTGGGACAAAATATCCAACATATGCCCTGAATCGTGAACATACGATGGAAGCTGGACCACCAAATCTTGGAGAAAATGATCAATATAGCTTCCCATAGGGTTAGTGAGGCTGTCTATGCCTGAAATGATGGGCCGACCAGGGGGGTTGGTTTCGTCCTTATTGATTTTTGGGATGTGCTACAGAAATGGTGTAAGTGGATAGAGACGAAATAAGAAATGCCATTCAGACTTCGAAATGACCCCATCATTGTATGCTTCATCCACTAATAATTTCAGGGCTTCTTTATCTGGACCAACCGAATCACCATCCAACTTCTCGTAGGTATTGGTGTCCCCAAGGGGTCTGAATGCTTCAGCTAAGTAGTCAAGTCTATCTTGTATGACAAGACTACCCCCCTTATCTGCCTGTCTAATGATCACTTCATCATTGTTCTTTAAAGACTCCAAAACTCTTTTGTCAGACAAGGACATGGAGGAAGAATAATCCTTTTTGGCCCCATGACAAAGTTGTACTAATTTGGAGTAAACCACATCATAAAAAGTAGGAATGTACTTGCCTTTGGCCCAGTGGGGATGGAAAACAGATCTTGGCCTGAAATGAGTATAGGCCATGGGAGTCAAACTGGCACAACTGGATGGAATTTCAGCTGCCGACAAGTCAGTACACTGAGCTCCTTCAGACCACAACTCCTCTAGCATTTGCAATGCCTCATAGTCATGGTCAACGCTGATATGCTCTGGGATGACTGAGAGATAAGTAGTATTTCCACACTCCTTTTTATCCTTTTTGATAGAGAAAAAACGTTTGATGGTAAGGTTGCGTATGAATCTATTTAAATCTATAAATAACTCAAACAGGTCTGGGGGGGTTAGGCCTTTATGTAGTAACCCAAGTTCTCATTCACTAAACGTCACTGAGGAGAAATTGAAGATTTTTATGGTATCATAGTTGGATCTTATTTCTTTCCTTTTTTTGGTTTTCTTTCCTCCACGCTTGCCTCATCTTGTTTTTCTACCGACCTTTTTCTCCAATTGACCCCCCCATGGGTGTACCCTTCAATAAAAAAGAAGGGGAAAGAGGTAATGGTAAAGAGGAGTTGGCAGAAATGAGTGGATCAGATGAATGGATGGGCACCGGGCCATGTCTGTACTACCCCCTACAATGCTAGAGCCCTCAAATGGGAGATTCTCCTTTGGCTCAGCAAAAATGACACCGTTGGGAGACTGATGGACTGGAAAATCATAAGGCACTGTTGTTGGCCTTACGTTAGATAGACCTAGCTCACTGTCTTTCTTCTGAGTCCCTCCTATTTTCTGTTGGCCACCAGATGCATCACTGCAATCAGATGCTGAGATTTTAGACTTACTATTATACTTATTACTCTTATAATGTCTGCCTCTAGGCCACTGCGACCCATTGGAACCCCTGGTGGGTGCTGGTCCAGGACCACGGGTAGATGAGTGAGCAGGAGGATATTGGGAACTAATTGGTGGAGGTCTGATCCTAGAGTGTGAATGGTTGATGCCCCTATATTGCTGCTGTGGGCGATCCCTAGGGGTGGCAAAAGCTGGACCATTATTAGGGCGTGGTGGCCTGTCGTGAAATGATGGCCCATCTGGAGCCCCTGGTTGTCTTGTTCTTTTCCACCAATGTTCACGACCCTGCAAAAAATCTTCCCTATCCCTTTTGAATTTGCCCGACTTTTTACCAATGAGGTCGGCCTCAAATTCGATGATTTGGTCATTGATACGATCATCCCATAAGATAAATGCAGCCAAATGGGTAAAGGTATTGAGCTCGTCATTGGCAGCCTCAATCTCAGAGCAAATGTGGGCAATGTTCCTCTCATGTTGGGAAATGATGAGGTTCTCAAAGACAATGGGCCCAGATGGCTTTTCGGGCCTGTACTACCGCAAGTTCTCTTCTCTCTTGCACCCCCCACTTGACGGCATACTTTAACAGTATGAAGCAGGGCGCACTGCCTTTTCCCGATTCTTTAAGCGCACATTTCTATAATCCCTAAAACTAATGATGAAGTCCATGATCGGCAGGACCTCCGCCCCATTTCTCTATTGAATGAGGATATTACATTTTTGGGGAAGATCTTAAGCTCTCGAATCAATAAGTACATTTGCTCCCTGATCCACAGGGATCAGGTCAGCTTTGTGCCAGGCCGTCAGGTGGGGGACAATGTCCGGAAAGTAATCCACTTGATAACCTTGCTACATCACCGCAAAATTCCTGGATTCCTCCTCTGTCTTGACATATACAAGGCGCACAACTCCCTCTCGTGGGACAACTTACAATACATCTTAAAGCAAAGGGGCTTCAGGGACTCCCTCCTTCAATGGTTGGCCGCACTTTACTCTTCCCCCTCTGAAGTCATCTATTATGCAGGATGCCTATCACCTTCATTCCCTATCTTTAGAGGAACGTGGCAGGGGTGCCCTCTATCCCCTGTTTTTTTATCCTCAAACCCAGGGGCTGCCCATCCATTAAGGGCGCACGGGCGCCTCCCTCTCTGTCACGCCGTCCCCTATATGAGTAATGGATATTCATGCATTGCATGAATCTAATCATGGCTGCCGCGACCACCCCCTATTCAGGTGTCTGTCCCCTTTTCAGCCAGATTCAGGCCATATTCAGGTGTCCGGCCCCAGCAGCAGGGGTGTTTTTTGAAGCACCTGATTAGAGCCATAGGCTCTAATAGGCTTCAAAAAAGGTGGACTTGGAGCGCAGAGCATTGTGCTCACAGTCCACCCAGGTGTGTTAGAAAAGCAAATTAATATTTGCTTTTCTAACACTAAACCACCTCTCTGCCAATCAGGAAGCATGGGTTTAATACCCGTTACCTGATGCTGAAGGCACAGGTGCTCTGATTGGATGCCTAGCAGAATGGAAGAACAGAGGAGGGGGAAGCATGGAGGACACAGGAGCCAACCCATAACTCGCCTGACCCGCCACTAACATGGGTTAAGTGCCGGGCAGACAGCGGGCGAGCATCACAGTGGTGGCATTTGATGGGCACAAGTGGCTGCATATGACGGGCACAGGTGGTGGCATTTGATGGGCACAAGCGGCTGCATATGATGGGCACAGGTGGTGGCATTGATGGGCACAGGTGGAGGCATTTGATGGGCACAAGTGGTGTCATATGATGGGCACCAGTGGGTGCATTTGATGGGCACAAGTGGCTGCATATGATGGGGCACAAGTGGCGGCATATGATGGGCACAGGTGGCTGCATATGATGGGCACAAGTGGCTGCATATGATGGGGCACAGGTGGCTGCATATGATGGGGCACAGGTGGCTGCATTTGATGGGCACAAGTGGTAGCATATGATGGGGCACAGGTGGCTGCATATGATGGGCACAAGTGGTGGCATATGATGGGCACAGGTGGTTGCATTTGATGGCCCAAGTGACTGCATTTAATGGGCACAAGTGGAGGCATTTGATGGGCACAAGTGGCGGCATTTGATGGGCACAGGTGGTGGCATATGAGCACAAGTGGCTGCATTTGATGGGCACAAGTGGCTGCATATGATGGGGCACAAGTGGCTGCATTTGATGGGCACAAGTGGCGGTATATGATGGGCACAAGTAGCTGAATTTGATGGGCACAAATGGCTGCATATGATGGGGCACAAGTGGCTGCATTTGATGGGGCACAAGTGGCTGCATATGATGGGCACAATTAGCTGCATTTGATGGGGCACAAGTGGCTGCATTTGATGGGGCACAAGTGGCTGCATATGATGGGCACAATGGCCGCAACTGATGGCCACAAGTGGCTGCATTTAATGGGTACAATTGCTGCAATTGATGCGCACAAGTGGCTGCATTTGATGGGTACAATGGCTGCAATTGGTGAGCACAAGTGGCTGCATTTGATGGGTACAATGGCTGCAACTGATGGGCACAAGTAGCTGCATTTGATGTTTTTTTTCAGTATTTTTCAGTTTGTTTGCGCCCCCCCAAAAAAATTTTGAGCACCAGCCGCCACTGCTCGAACCCTTAACAATAGCTCTCAGAGCTGACCCAAACATTAATGGAATCCCATATGCAGGTGAGTGTTATAAGGTGAATAGGTTTGCGGACGATGCTCTCCTAACCCTAAGTAACCCAATTGCTTCCTTGCTTAACTTGCAGTCCCTTTTGACTTGCTTTGCTACCATTTCTGGGCAACTGTGCTGAACATTTCTTACCCAGAATACCTGGTCTCGCACCTCCAATCTACCTTCCCATATGGTTGGGCTGGTTCCTCAAATGGACTACCTAGGTAATAAGCTGACTCCTTCTTAATCGTCCCTTTTTCCCTCCAACTTCTACCCTCTGTTACGTTCCATCACAGCTCTTATGGAATCCTGGAGATTTCTCACCCTATCCTGGATTGGCCGCATTCACGCAGTCAAAGTGACTGTCCACCCAAAGATCTTATATTTTGTGTCCTGCCAGTTAGAATCCCTGCATTTTACCTGCACCTCCTTCAGAATAGAATCCTCTCTCCTTTATTTGGACCCACAAGCGCCCCAGGGTCTCGCACTCTACCCTATATGCCCATAGGTTGCGAGGAGAGCTTGGAGTTCCAAACAATATTAAATATTACCAAGCAGCACAAATTCCCCAGCTCAACCAGCTCCAGGCTACATCTGTCTTAGCTCTCTGGGTTCTTCTGGAGATTCCTAACTGCAGCGGTCTCCGTCTCTGCCCTGCTTTGGCTTTCCCCCAAACTTGCCCCCCCGCTATTAGCCCCTTAATGGCTCTGGCAGGCTTATGTCCCCATTTCTTCCACTCCTCCCCCTCTTGAACAACCCTGTGTTTCCTCTTGGCCTAGAACAACTGCATGTCTTCTCATGGTGGCCCACTCAGGGGTTCTCACAGGTCTGGCACTTTCCTGGATCTTGCACGTTTCCCTCATGGCCCTCGATCCAATAGATTGATGAAGCTCCTTCAGTTGAGTTTTATCGCTATCTCCAATTGCGACACTGGATAACTTCACTCAGATGCAATGCTACTTACCATACCAGAAAACAGCCTTTGAACATATTTGCCTGAATTCCCCAGGAGCTCCTAGCACCATTTCCTTGATATACTTTTCCCTCAGTTCTAGCAGTACCCCAGCCTCACTATCCTATGTACCTAAATGGGAACAAGACCTATCCTCCATTGACTTGGCGGATTGGAGTAAAGCCTGGTCCAGTATTGCAAAGTGCTCCATTAATATGACCACTTTAGAGGCAGCCTAAAAAGGTACTGCTTGGCTAGTATTGGGTCCCAGCCCGCATCGCCAAATCAAACCCATCCTACAATGATAGATGTTTCTGGGGATGCGGCCAACGAGGAGAACAACCTCATATCCAGTGGTCCTGCCCCTGTCTGGTGGGATTTTGTTCAAGGGTCTTTGGACTGGTGTTCACCCTTTTCCATGTATCTATTTGCAAAGATGCAGACATGCAGTAGCCAGGGCCTGGAAAAAAACCCAGCTATTTCATTTGCAGAGGTGAAGAGCATCCTAACGACTCTCATGATCCACTTATACATTTCTCAAGGTGTGGGCCCCGTGGTGGTCTTACGCTCCCCCTTCCTGCATCCGACCAGCCTGGACCTGTGTAATGGACCCCACTCATCTCCCTGCCTCTTTCTTCTCTTTCATCTTCGTTGTCTTCCCTTTCATCTTTATCTTCCTCCTCTGTTCCTTGGACCCCCCCCTCCTCTTTTATATCATTAATCTAGCAAACCCCCCCCCCCCCAACTTCACTATATGTCCAGTCTAGTCATTTTCATAAATGTCCAGTCTAGTCGTTTTCATACATTTTTGTGGATTGCTCCACACCTCAGTCCTTGTGTCCTAAGGCTCAGGCACCCTGTGTTGACCCCCCCCCCCCCCGGATTTGGTCGCAGGGTTGATCAACAGTATATCCTTTAAAACACATTCCATATGTGTACTTGTTCACGCAGTTTTGTTTTGAGCCTGCTGTTGGTATCCCCTGCGTGGGAATGTCACATTTGTAGTCTTTTTATATTTCAATAAAGATATTACCAGAAAAGGCTAAAAATAAAACCTGTGTGACCTATATCCTATGTCCAAAGTTAAAAAAAGCTATAAATAATAGGAAAAATGCATTTAAAAAGTAATAAAAATTAAGGAACATGATCATCATTTAAACTGCAAAGAATATAACAGAATATGTATAAAGGCAAAAATTGGAAATGAATGACAGGTTTTAAAAGAGAGTAGGACAAACCTTACAAATATATTAACAGTATTTGAGCATGGTCAGGTTTGAGCATGTAGACCCTTTACCAGATAAATTTGAGTTTGTTATTGGGGACATACAGAAAGCAAATTTATTAAAAGAGAAGTATATTTTTTTTGTTGTTTTTTGCCTATTCATACTTACCTCGGTCTGATGCTGCATCTGTGCCCTGCCGCTTCTTCACTGAGAACTGAGCCACCAAACATCGCCGATGGCTCGGTTCTCTCACCTCCCCGAGCGAAGAGCTGCTGCCTGTCAGTCAGCATCTCTCCTGCTCTGCTCCTCCACGCTCATTGGAGCGCTGAGCTGTGGAGGGGTGGTGACCGGATGTTGGAGTGAGAGGCGGTGTTAGCGGTCTCCCCCTGGCCTGATGCCTCCGTGACCATCCGCATCAGCCTGGCGGATTAAACCCAGCTGGAAGCACTCTCTCCTGCCACAGAGTTTGGGGCTTGTTTGGCTGCCTGGCTCCCTTCAATCCTGCCTGTGTCTGCATATGCCGCCGGAACATCGTCGCTGCTGTTTGGACAGCGGCGCCAGCGACCCCCTCCTTGGAACGGCGAGGAGCGGCGAGGAGAGACGCCAGCCGTGTTTGAGAGGGTTCGCGGGGCGATGGCTCCGACGCTAGCGGCGGAGACGGCGTTCACTGAAGGAGTGACCAGTGGGGAACGTCCCTGCACTGCCCAGACAGCCCGGCAGTACTAAGGTATTGAGTACTCTGATCATATATGAGGTGGACTGTTTTTTTTTTTCTCTCTCTCTGGGGGCTGAATTGCTGCCTGAAGTAGAGGGGTTGAGGTTCAGGCAGCCTATCTTGGGATCGAAAAGTGGCTTATCCCTGTGGGGGAGAGGGACACCCTGCTGGCTGGAGCTGGGACGTATAATCAAAGCAAACGTTTATTCATGGTAGAGAAAACAACGGCTTGATAATACTGAATTATCTGTCACATTAGGCTGGGTGCTAGCCCTGCTGGTAACCGAACACTAGAAAGATATAATTGGGACTGTGTTAATATTTTGACCTGAGAAAAGGAAGGGAAAGGTTAATTTGACGAGCCGTTAAAACCCCATAATTGTTCTCCTTTGGATTATATAATAAGCCATGACTAGAAAAAAGGGAGAGGAGCTGCAGCAGCAGGAGAACACTAGCTCTCAAACTACTCGTACATCAAAAGAAAAGGGGAACCAGGCAGCAGCAGCAGCAGCAGCGGCCAAGTTAGAAAAATTTGCGCACCCCTCTACCTCATCACCATCCAAAAGCACCCTCCAACAGCAGGAGAAATCTCATGTGGGGGGATCTGGGGATAGGAAGAGTCTAGGAAAAGGGCAGACGGTAGCACACACAACAAAAACCGCGAGCAGTAAAGGCTCTGCGGGCGAACCCTCAGGAATGGCAACTAGCAATGTCGCCGAGCAAAATATATCTTTAACAGCGGAGCCTACATTGAAAGATGTTCTATGCGCTGTTAATTCCTGTAAAGCCTCCCTAAGTGAATTGTGCGACCAGCTGAAGGGGTTAAAGGAAGAGCTAAGTACAGTAAGCCAAGAACTACAAAGGACTGCTGCTAGAACAACGACACTAGAGGAGAGGATGAGTCAGGTTGAGGATGATCTGGCCCCATTGAAGCAAGAGCTTAAAGCAATGAAAACGCAGATTGACCTGCACAAAGTTAAGATGGAGGAAATGGAAAATAGGTCTCGCAGGAACAACGTGCGGGTGGTGGGCCTACCGGAGCGGTGTGAGGGTCCCCACCCCGAAGAGTTCATGGAGAAGTGGCTTAGGGGAACATTCGGGACGGAAACCTTTTCTCACCTTTTTTCTATTGAAAGAGCCCACAGAGTGCCAACTAGGCCCCCGCCACCAGGAGGATATCCCAGACCAATAATTATTAAATTCTTGAATTACAGAGATAAGGTTACATTGATGCGCAGGGCTAGAGAGAAAGGGGATATTCTACATAACGGGGCAAAAATTTTATTTTTCCCCGACTACTCCCCAGACCTACAGAAACGAAGGGCCGAATTTAGGGACATTAAGCACAAACTACGGGACTATAAAATTGAATATGCCCTGTTGTACCCGGCACGCTTGCGCATCACTGCCCTAGGGGCTACTCATTTCTTTGACACAACGACAGGGGCAACAAAATGGCTCGAAGATAACAAAATGACCCTGCAGAGCTAGGGGTTATATAAGGCTGGTTGAATCATTATGCTCTATTCTATTTAGTTTCCCTTTTTTTTTCTTTTTGTGGCATCATATAGCGGATGGCACGGGGAGGGGGGGGGCAAGGGGGGGCGTGTTGGATGGAAGCACGGATGAAGGATGTGGTTTCACTAGGTTTATATACTTTAAGTATTGTCTTGGCGTTTTGGAATTGGGCTGGGGGAAGGGGAGAGGGGGGGGGAGTTTGGAAGTGTGTCACGAAGCACTTGGTCAGTATATGAGTGAGGAGTCCTTTTTTGAATGGTTGGAAGGGAGTAAAAAGGTCACATGCATAGCCCCTAGGGCTAGCCTAGCTAGGCAGGAGGGGGAGACACGAAAAGGGGTGGGGAAAAGGGGGATGGGTCAGGTAAAAGTTGGGGGGGGGCAGCTTAAATAGAGGGAGGGGAGGGGGGCTCACAATAAATTATGGGGTCAGATACTGGGGTGAACGAAAGGCACATGTACTCAGGAGGAGAGGGCTTACAAAAATAAAGCACACTTGCACATGTTGTTTACGCTCGCAATTAAATAACACTAGAGGAGGGGGTGGAGTGGTCCCTGGACGTGGGGGCCCTTGTCCCCTCACCTTATTTTTCTTTCTCATTTTTAATACAACCACAGAGATTACGACAAGTCTTGTAGACACAATTGCACAAATGAATTGCTTACTTTTTGGGGGGTCAGTTATTTTCTTTTTTTTTCTTTTTTCTTCGTAGATGCCTTTTAAAACTTTAAAAATAGGTTTGTGGAACATTAGGGGTATGAGTGACCCTGTTAAGAGGGCAGCTGTATTTTCGGTGATGGAAAATTATGGTGTTGAACTGGCTTGCCTGCAGGAAACTCACCTCACTAATGAGACTAAATTATATGTTCGGAGTAACAAATTCCAAGAACAGTATCACTCGGTTCATACCTCTTATTCAAGAGGGGTGAGTATCTTGGTGAGGAGAGGTATCTCATTTTCCTGCAGGGAAGCTAGGATAGACACGTTGGGAAGGTATGTCTTTCTGAGTTGTGTTGTTGAAAATAAATCTCTGGTGATAGCAAATGTTTATATCCCTCCTCCATTTAAAACAGAGATCATGCTGGATTTGTTGGAGTTTGTGGATGGTATGGTGGATATTCCTATAATAGCGGTGGGCGATTTCAATGCAGTTCTAGATAGCAGCATGGACCGATTTCCGCCCGTGACCCGCGCGGAAAGAGTACCAGAGGGGCGATTAGCCCAACTGCTTGTAGAGATTGGATGGCGCGATCTGTGGAGATCTTATAATCCAGATACTTGGCCATGGAACCATTGGCGGGAGCAGTGAGATCATCAACGGAAATACAGGGATTTCAAAGAAAAGGGAGAGAAGAGAGAGCTGTGGAGGGGTGGTGAGCGGCCGTTTCAGCGGCTCGCTGAGAGGCTGAGACTGCCATCAGTCCATGCAGCTGGTGGATCCAGACTTTCTAAACCTGGACTAATTCCGGTGATGTCAGCGGAGAGCGGACTACAGACCGTTCTCCGATGAAAACGGGTCACAGGAGTGCAAAACAAATTGCACTCTTGTGACCCATAGGAGAAGCCCAGTCTAAAAGCTGGACTTCTCCTTTAAATACCTTCTTCAGTTCTGTGTATGCAAAGAAAAATGGGAAAGCTCACGTCCTTAATTGGGATGGTATAGACAAACGATCTACAATTGCTCAAAATTGGCATGCTCCAGAAACATTTAGACAAAATAAAGGTGAATAAAGCACCTGCAGCAGATGGCTTACACTCAAGGGTCCTCAAAGAGCTGAGCTCTGCCATATTTAAGCCATGGAAGGAAACAAAAAAGTGTAGCGCTAATATGAAAGGTGAAACATCCGCATCATATGTGCAAAAATGACTGGTGCATCATCAAACTTCCAAATGAAAAGACATCAAAATTAAGTGGTATGAGTCCCATATATGTGAGCATCTTCATATGAAGATCATGACATTGTACACATAAAATCTTGAAGTGAAGAAAACACCACCACCCAACGCGTTTTGTCTCCTTGGTCATCGTCTGGGGGTGACCAAGGAGACGAAACACGTCGGGTAGGACCCCACTGCCGCCATTTCATTTACACAGTGCTGTTTTATCTACTTAAATGTGAGTTTATCTCTTTTTAATAAATTCGGTACGTTTTTATAGGGAATCACACTATGTGGCCTTTTTTTTGTTCCTTTCCATTTAACCCAACTGTTACGCACGTATTTGGAGCATCACTTATGAAGGAGATACCGGTTCATGGATTATCGCACGTCTTCCTTGCAACTCTCACAGAATTCCACCTTTCCATTGGCTGTTTTACAACACATGCTTGTTTGACTCATTGAACATACGTTCCTTTGGGTTCAAACGTTCCGGTAAGCCTTCCTATTGTTGGTGGTGGTGTTTTCTTCACTGCAAGATTTTACATGTACACTGTCATGAACTTCATATGAAGTTACTCACATATATGGGACTCATACCACTTACTTTTGATGTCTTTTCATTTGGAAGTTTGATGATGCACCAGTCATTATTGCACATATGATGCGGATGTTTCACCTTTCACATTAGCGCTCCACTTTTTTGTTTCCTTTCTAGTGCAAATATCCTATTAGCTGTGTTAGCTGCTCTCCTTTTTGGGAAGCACAGAATTATTCATTACACTATATTTAAGCCATGGTTTCTAATTTTTAGAGACTATTTAATGACTGGCATGGTACCACTAGATTGGTGTAAAGCCAAGGGGCATATCTACCGCAAGGCAAACAAGGCATTTGCCTTGGGTGGCATTTTCAGGGGGGGTGGCGCCACCCCCAGCCAGAAGTGCAGAGGCAGCTCTTTAATTAGTCGGCAGAAGGACCGCCAGACAGATCACCATGTTCCGGAGGATCCCAGAGCCTTCTGTAGTGTTTTGACAAATGAGCTGTGGGAGCCTCAGAATTGTGCTAGCCAAACCCCCTTCCTGCTTCAGGCACAGACGTCACCCCCAGCTACCGATGTTCGGCGTGCCACGACTACAGGAGGCACCGGGCTTCCCGGAACACAGTGATCTGTCTGGCAGCCCTTCTCCTGATTAGCTTATGCTCTGGAATCTACAGATCTTTTCCGTGCTGTGATACTCCCAACCCATGATGGGTCTGACAAGCACAATCCTTTTCTTTACATGTAAGTTGCCATTTGTCTAATAAACTGGTTGTTTCTTTTTGATGCTGTACTTAGAGTGGCGCTCTGTGTTTTGTTTTTGATCCATGCAGAGATTCCTTCACATCTCCTACTGACACTGTCCTTTGCCCCGCTGACCCCATTCCCTGCCCTGCTGACCCCGTCCTTTGCCCTATTAACTTCATACACTCACTGGCAACTTTATTAGATACACCTTGCTAGTACTGGGTTGGACCTCCTTTTGCCTTCAGAACTGCCTTAATTCTTCATGGCATAGATTCAACAAGGTGTTGGAAACATTCCTCAAAAATTTTGGTCCATATTGACATGATAGCATCATGCAGTTGCTGCAGATTTGTTCGGTTCCACCACATCCCAAAGGTGCTCTATTGGACTGAGATGATTTAAGCTTTGTGACATAGTGCATTATCCATGTAGCCACCACAAGAAGGGTACACTGTAGGCATAAAGGGATGGACATGGTCAGTAACAACATTCAGGTAGGCTGTGGTGTTTAAACAAAGCTCAATTGGTACTAAGGGGCACAAAGTGTGGCAAGAAATTATCCCCCACACAATTACACCACCACCACCTGCCTGAACCGTTGATACAAGTGAGGATGGATCCATGCTCTCATGTTGTTTATGCCAAATCCTGGCCCTACCATCTGAATATCACAGCCAAAATTGAGACTCATCAGACCAGGCAACATTTTTCTAATCTTCTATTGTCCAATTTTGGTGAGCCTGTGGGAATTGTGGGCTCAGTTTCCTGTTCTTAGCTGACAAGAGTGGCACCCGGTGTGGACTTCTGGTGCTGTAGCCCATCGGCTTCAAGGCTCAATATGTTGTGCGTTCAGAGATGGTATTCTGCATACCTTGGTTGTAACAAGTGGTTATATGAGTTACTGTTGCCTTTCTATCATCTCGAAGTTTGCCCACTCTCCTCTGACATCAACAAGGCATTTTCGTCCACACAACTGCTGCTTACTGGATATTTTCTCATTTTTGGACCATTCTCTGTAAACCATAGAGATGGTTTGCGTGAAAATCCCATTAGATCAGCAGTTTTTGAAATACTCAGACCAGCCCGTATGGCACCAACAACCATGCCATGTTCAAAGTCACTTAAATTCCCTTTGTACCCCATTCTGATGCTCAGTTTAAACTTCAGCAAGTCATCTTCACTACATCTAGATGTCTAAATGCATTGAGTTGCTGCCATGTGATTGACTGATTAGCAATTTGTTTTACCAAGCAAATGAACAGGTGTACCTAATAAAGTGTCCGGTGAGTGTATGTGGCACTTGGACGAATCATGTCTCAGCATCTGGTGAGGAAGCCGCAGCTGTTCACTGCGAAAGACTGCAGCTTCCTCATCAGACGCTGAGACAAGAACAGTATACTGTTGCTGGGGTGGGACAAATTTAGATGGGGAGGCACCGGATTTTAGTCTTGCCTAGGGCAGCACAAAAACAAAATACACCACTGGTAAAGCCACTGTGGTGCCTATATTTAAAAAGGGATCAAAGTCTTTACCAAGTAAGTACAGACGAGTTAGTTTAACTTCTATAGTCGGGAAGATACTTGAGAGTTTAATAAGGAGTTAGAAGAGTTTTTTTTCAGCGTGAATTCATGAAAGACCAAGGTTTTCAAACAAATGCGAATTCTTTTTATGAGGTGGTAAGCAAAAACATAGACAAAGGAGCGTCTGTGGACGTATTATATTTGGATTTTTCCAAAGATTTTGACACAGTTCCCCACACGCGACTAATATATAAATTAGAGTCTACAGGCTTAGAAAATTCTGTTTGTAAATGGATAGAAAACGGTCTAAAAGACAGTTTTCAGAGCATAGTGTTAAATGATTCATACTCTGAATGGTCTAAGGTTATTGGTGTTGTAACCCAAGGCTCTGTGCTGGGACCTGTTCTTTTTAACATATTTATAAATGATATAGGGTCTTGAATTAAGAGTACAATTTCAGTGTTTGCAAATGACAACAAGCTATGCAGTAAATCTATGTCTTTACAGGGGGTCTCCAACTTACAAGCTGACTTCAATGCATGGGCAACCTCAGTGGAAAATGAGGTTAATGCTGATAAATGTAAAGATATGCACTTGGGGGCTAAAAACATGGATGCGTCAAACACTAGGAGGAGAGCAGCTGGGAGAGTCAGTGGAGAAGGATCTGGGTGTTCTGGTATATCAGACTTAGGCTCCATGTACACTACAGCTCCTAAAATTGAGTTTAGGAGCTTTTGGCATTTTTTTTTGCCAAAGCTCCGAAACTCAACTCTATAAAAGCCTATGTGTCAATGTACACATAGGCTTCTAGGCTTGTTTGAGAGATGCTGTGGTTAGGGGAGGTTCAACCTCCCTCTCCTGAACGTGGAAGAATCGCGTTCAGTATGGGAACGTTTTGACCACCAGCTGCAAATCGCAGCAAAATCACTCCACGATTTTGCCACTTTTTGCTTTTTCCCACGGCTGGTGGTCAAAGTAGGCTATGTGTATATGAAGCCTTAAAGTGGTTGTAAATATTAATTAGCTTGATCCTCTCTGTTTTAGGTCACTGTTCAGTACAGTGTGTGTTTTCCTAAAATTATAATGCTAAATACCTTCTTTGCAGAGCCCTACTGTGCTGTCATGTGACCTTCCTCTGCTTTCCTTCCGTTTGAGTACAGTGGGAGGGGCTGAGATTTCCCGCTGATGAATGCAAGCCAGCAGAGGAAGGTCACATATCTGCACAGCAGGGCACTGCAAAGAAGGTATTTAGTATTATAATTTCAGGAACACACACACACATTGTACTGAACAGGGACCTAAAACAGATAGGATCAAAGTAAATAATACATGTGACTATTTTACAAGCACTGGGGCAGCTGCAGGTAATACACAGGCATGAGAGGAGAGGGGCATGGGGGTTGGGGGAATCGGGTCTCACACAGACTACTGAACTGATTGGCATAGAGGGAAATGTGAAACAAAAAATACCCTGAAGCGCTACAAAGGACTGTAGGGTCATGTATGATTGGATGTAGCTGTGACGTAAACAATCCGTGGTTAATAATGATCAAACTCAGTGCAACTGGCACAACACTGGAATAATGTGGAACAAACAAAAAGAACTATAAGCAGTGCTCTATGAGTAAGATCCAAAGTGTAGTAGTCATAAAAACAGCCACTTTTAACCATGGAATGATGATCCAACAATGTTTATTCCATCATAGATATGATGTGCTGATGCAAAGTCTAAAATTAAAGTCTAAAAAATCAGCTGGGAAACAGGTATAAAAACAATGATGTAATGGAAAGATAAAATGTATTCATTGTTACCTTACATAGTTGGTGAGGTTGAAAAAAGACACAAGTCCATCAAGTCCACCCTTTAGGTTTCCCCCCCCTCCCTCCCCCCCTTCTCCTCTCCCGTCCCCGCTCTCTCTCTTTGTTCCACTATTCTTTCCCTCCCCCTCTGCACTCATCAGTCCTTCCTTCTTTCCCCCTCCCCCCCTTTTCCTTTCCCTCCTTTCCCTCTCCCTCCCCCCTACTTTCCTCCACGATCATCCCCACTTTATTCACGGAGGTGGCTTTCACTCCTTGAATTATAGATGATTTTCTGATTTTTTACTCATAATTATTTTTATTTTTACATCAGTATATTTTGGCAAACTACCCCCCTTGCCTGCCCCTGGGGGAACGCCCGGCGAGGGCGTCTCACAAGTGTCGTTCCAGCCCCCAGAGGCAGTGGTTGGTGAGTGCAAATACAAACCATTGATTAATTACTCCAATGCTATGCCTTTCCATCTTCTTTACATATATTATATATCTTGTAGCTGTATTTGTAATGCTGATTATTTCACCCTGTAGAAAGTGTACTAGGACGCCTTCTGAAGAAGCAGCTTGACCGCGAAACTGTCGCGGTCACGTTCACAAGTACTTACAAACCTGCCTTCACTTACCCTTGCGGGCACTGTAAATTGCTATCCCTATCAACATTACTGTAAACATGATTGTATTATATTATTGCTTATACATACTTATGTCCATATATGGACTTTTTAATACGTCTATTTTTTGAATAAACTGAAATTTTATTTATCCTGTTTGTGTTTATGAGGTACCGTAATAGTCCATAACCACTCCTCTGGAGAAGGCAGGACTGAATTGGAGAAGTCCTGGTTGTTTCCTCTCCAAATCCTTCTCTTAGGTGACCTCAGATGGGGAAGAGGGAGATGTAGAGACAATGAGGTGTGAGCTGGATGATGGAGGCATGTAAACTGACCACAGTATCATGGATCAGCAGCCATGAGAAACGTGGTCAGCTTAAACAGGGGAAGACAGGAACAGGCAGGATCAACCAGGTATTGTACAACAGAGAGGGACAATTGACATGGCAAAAGCACTGCGCTATATCTCATGCCTTAAAGGGACAGTTACATGTGTTTTTTTTAGGGTTACCACCACTTTAATAAAAGCATGCAATTCCAAGCTGCAGTTTCTAAAGCTAACAAAATACTTTCTTGTATTAAAAGAGGTATAGACGAGAGAGAGAGAGAGAGAGAGAGAGAGAGAGAGAGAGAGAGAGCTGAAAAAGGAAACCAAGCTAATAAGAGGCATGGAGGGGCTCAGCTATGAGGAAAGATTTGCTGAACTGAATTTATTTTTTCTAGAGAAGGGGCTACAGTGGATATAAGAAGTCTACACACCCATGTTAAAATGTCAGGTTTCTGTGATGTAAAAAAAATGAGATAAAGGTAAATAATTTCAAAACTTTTTCCACCATTAATGTGACCTATAAACTGTACAACTCAGTTGAACAACAAACTGAAATCTTTTAGGTGGAGGGAAGTAAAAATAAAAAATAAAATAATGTGTTTGCATAAGTGTGCACACCCTTAAACAAATACTTTTTTGAAGCACCTTTTGGTTTTATTAAAGTACCCAGTCTTTTTTGGGTATTATTCTATCAGCATGGCACATCTTGGCAATATTTGCCCACTCTACATTGCAAAAACACTCCAAATCTGTCAGATTGCGAGGGCATCTCCTGTGCACAGTCCTCTTCAGATCACCCCACGGATTTTCAATTGAATTCAGGTCTGGGCTCTGGCTGGGCCATTCCAAAACTTTAATCTTCTTCTGGTGAAGCCATTCCTTTGTTGGTTTGATTTGGATGTATGCTTTGGATCATTGTTATGCTGAAAGATGAAGTTCCTCTTCATGTTCAGCTTTCTAGCAGAAGTCTGAAGATTTTTTGCCAATATTGACTGGTATTTCGAACTGTTCATAATTCCCTCTACTTTGACTAAGGCCCCTGTTCCAGCTAAAGAAAAACAGCCCCAAAGCTCAATGCTTCCACCACCATGCTTCACGGTGGGTATGGTGTTCTTTTGGTGATGTTTCCTTATGAGTTTATGTGAAATCTCCATTAATAGCTGTAAAATATTGTAATCATGAATATATTTCATTTAGATTTGTATCAATGTGGGTGGGTTAGATAGCTTCACAGAAGACTCTGTTAGACAGACAATGCGGTGCCTGAGTTTGTGTATCTAAACAATGGGACCCAAACCTCTTTGTTCTACACATATTCACTTCAAAGGATCCCATGTTTAGATATGCAATGAAGGTGGCCAACCCATCATCAATACTTAACTTCCCTGAAAAAGGTCAAGTTAAATCTCCCGCTCAGAATAGTAACAAGGATTTGCATTAAAGGGGGCTGGCTTATGCAAAGTATAGAGATTGGAGTTGTAGCCAATTCTTGACCAGGAATAGGGAGGCTCACCAATCAGAGCCACATCATTTCAACCAATGGGGCATCAGCCTGTAATGATATACACAGACTAGATGGGAGGGAAGCACACACTCTATTGTAGAGCAACCACCTGAATGGAACCTGTGTGGGCTGTAGCCTGGTAACTATGAAATGTCTGCCTTTTAACTAAATATGTTTGTCTTATGTCTTTTCTGTCCTACTGTTTGTAGATGTAATCCGTGATTTTTACCCTTTTCCTGTACAAATAGATTGCTGTGTATTAGTTTAGACCTGCTTACTACTTACCAAAAAATTGTTGTTATTGTGTTAAAGCTTTCACTCATGGTCAAAGAACTCTCATTTAACCCAAATCATATCTGAGAGATATTAAATCTCAATTATAATAAATCAAATATAATAAACGGGTAACAGTGATGTGCAGTGTTGTTTTTGCGCCAAACATCTCTTTTGGAATTATGGCCAAAAAGTTAGACCATAACGCATGCTTTTGGGAGACTTCAGATGTGCTTTTGCAAAATTGGATGTTTTTCTTCGTAAGAAAAGGCTTCTGTCTTGCCATTCTACCCCATAGCCCAGACTTATGAAGAATACAGGAGATTTGTCAGGAAAAGCCTTCCCGCAAATGTTTCTGCAATTTGAGGTGTAAAAGAGTGCCTGTGCACAGAAGCGCCATCCGGTGCACGTGCATGCGCAACAGCGCCAATAGCGGTGCACGGGCGCGCACGCTCCCTGTGACAGCACTTGGCGCCAAGATGTGCTATTTAAAGGGGACTGTTCCATTGCTGCCTTGCTGTCCGGTCTACAGCGTTCCTGAAGACCCCTACTGCCTCGTTACCCTGTATTTGCTATTTGATACCCGTTGGACTGTTCCTGACTACCCTGTTTGCTGCTTGCCCTGATCTCGGCTTTTGACTTTGACTATTCTCCTGGATTTACCTTCTGTACCTGATCTGCCCGCCTGTGTTTGACCCGGCCTGCCTGTACCCTGCTGTCTCCATCCTGCTGCTGGACTACAAGACACCTCCCTGCTGTCTACATCCTGCTGCTGGACTACAAGACACTTCCCTGCTGTCTGCATCCTGCTGTCGGACTACAGGACACCTTCTTGCTGACTACCAGATCCAGCCCTCTGCTCCAGCCTTCCAGTCAGGCACTTGTGCCCCTTCGCACTCCCGAGCTCCTGTCATCACTACCAGGGGTTCCCGGAGGTATACGAGAGGCCGTTCCCTGCATTCCGGGCTCTACCTACCAGGTACGTGACAGTACCGGACAGCCATGTCCGAGCCTACGTAGGGGACGTCGCGCATGGAGGACTTATGCCGTCATCTAGCTGGACTCACGCAAGCTGTCAAAGACTTACAAGACGGTTATAAGCAACTAGAAGAACGTGTTCAAGTTCTCTCCACCCCAGCTCCGGGTCCACCTACTGCTCCCTCAGTGGTCATGTTACCTCCTGAACCCAAAGTACCCACACCAGAAAGGTTCTCCGGGGATCGCAGCAAGTTTAGGGCATTCCGTAATGCCTGTGAACTTTTTTTCACATTACAGCCCAGAACTTTTTCCTTAGAAACCACTAAAGTGGGGTTTGTCATTTCCCTCCTACTGGGCGAAACCCAGGCATGGGCCAATCGTCTTCTGGAGCAGAAGAATAACTGCCTCGACCACCTGGATACCTTCTTCCTAGCCATGGCTCTCCTATATGAAGATCCACAACAGGCAGCTACCGCGGAAGCAGCACTGTTCTCACTTCAGCAGGGCCGTAGGGCGGCGGAGGACTATGCATCTGAATTCAGACGTTGGAGTCCCGACACAAACTGGAACGACGCCGCCCCTACGCTACCAGTTTCGCATGGGACTTTCTGAACCATTAAAAGATGAATTAGCCCGGGTGGGCATTCCGGCCGCACTTGAAGACCTCATCAACCTGTCGATCCAAATTGACAGACGCCTAAGGGAACGCAGGGCGGAACGTGCAGCTGGTCCCTCTCGCCCGGTATGGATGTTGCCACGTGTGCCAAATCCTCCTGCACACACCCCTACTGATACTTTTTAACCGATGCAACTTGGCTTGATTCGTCCTTCACTCACCCCTGAAGAACGACAACACCGGCGGGCTAACAACCTCTGCCTGTATTGCGGGGAATCTGGACATTACGTGAGTACTTGTCCTACAAAGACCTGTAAGCACACTACCTTCTCTTCTACCTCTTTGTCTGCTGTGTTTAACAATACCACTCACCTGGCTGTTCCCATTTCTCTGCAGCTTCCAGGAGGGAACATCCGGGCAACCGCTATAATTGACTCCGGAGCCTGTAGCGGATTTATGGACTTATCTTTTGCTCACAAGTTCCAGATCCCTCTACCACCCAGAACACAGGGAATGTCTGTACACCTGGCCGACAGATCGGCTATTAAATCTGGGCCTGTAACATAAGAGACAGTTCTTTTAGACACCATCATTTCCGGCAACCACTGGGAACTACTCCGTCTTGATATCATTGAGTCACCCCTGTTTCCCATCATACTGGGCATGCCCTGGCTCAAAGCTCACAACCCACGAATTGACTGGTCCACTGGAAAAATCAGTTTTCCCTCTCCCTACTGCCGTCAGCATCGTCTACAGGGATCTACTACCATTCCATCTTCCCTGCTTTGTCTGGAGACCGATGCTGAAACCTGCCAAACCATTCCAGATGCATACCGTGATTTCCTGAATGTATTCAGTCGGAAGGGGGCAGAAACACTTCCCCCACACAGACCCTATGACTGCCCAATTGAACTTCTTCCCGGGGCAGAGGTCCCCTTTGGGCGAATTTTTCCCTTAACTGAACGTGAGCTTGGTATGCTTAAAAAGTACATTGATGAGAATCTGGAAAAGGGGTTCATACGGCCTTCCACGTCTCCGGCAGGAGCAGGAATCTTCTTCGTGGAGAAAAAAGACCATTCTCTATGCCCTTGCGTAGATTACCGGGACCTTAATAAAATTACAATCAAAAACCGGTACCCCTTACCCTTGGTACCCGAACTGGTTCAGAGGCTGGGAAGTGCCGCTATATTCACCAAACTTGATCTTTGGGGAGCATACAACTTAGACCGGATCCGGATCGGGGACGAATGGAAGACTGCCTTCCGCACCCGCTTCGGACACTTTGAATACCTGGTGATGCCCTTTGGGTTATGTAATGCTCCTGCCACTTTCCAACACTTCGTGAATGACATCTTTAGAGACTACCTTGATCTGTTCGTCATAGTATATCTGGATGACATCCTGATCTTCTCCTCCTCCCTGTCTATCCACCAAGAGCATGTCAAGAAAGTTCTAGCCCGGCTCCGCCAACATGGCCTGTACGTCAAACCCGAGAAGTGCGAATTCGAACGCCAAAGCATTCAGTTTCTGGGTCTGATCATCTCCATAGATGGTATCAAGATGGATCCACAGAAGGTCTCTGCCATCTTGAATTGGCTGGCCCCGACGGACAAGAAGGGAGTACAGCGCTTTGTGGGATTTGCAAATTTCTATCGTAAATTCATCAAGGGATTTTCTTCCATCATCACTCCCATCACAAGACTGACTCGGCAAGGCACCCGGTTCCAATGGTCTCCTGAGGCTCAAGCTGCTTTTACTTCCTTGAAAGATCAATTTGTGTCTGCCTCCAAACACCCCGATCCAGCTTTACCCTACATATTGGAGGTAGATGCTTCCGAGATAGCAGTAGGAGCGGTACTTTCACAGAGACAGGGCTCCAAGGCTTTATTACACCCAGTGGCGTTCTTCTCCCGCAGGTTAACCGAAGCCGAAAGGAATTATGATGTTGGGGACAGGGAGCTACTAGCAATCAAGGCCGCACTTGAGGAATGGCGCTATCTTCTGGAGGGAGCGGCCCACCCTATTCTGGTGTACACCGACCACAAGAACCTGGAATACCTGAAGGTTGCCAAAAGATTGAAACCACGCCAGGCCAGATGGGCACTTTTCTTCACGAGGTTCACTTACCACATCACTTACAGACCGGGATCAAAAAATACCAAACCTGATGCACTGTCCCGGATGTTCAGTGAGCCTGAAGCTCCTTCTTCCCCAGATACCATTCTTGCTCCTGGGAACTTTCTGATGCTTCAGGGAGATCTGCTGTCCCAAATCAGACAGGCATCTTCAGCAACTCCCCTTCCAGCAGATGTCCCTCTACAGTCCAGAGACGAATTACTAAGGCACAAGGATAAAATCTTAGTGCCTCAACAAACACGGGTTGCTGTTCTCAAATCCTGCCATGATCACAAGTTAGCTGGCCACTTCGGGATACACAAGACCTCCGAACTGCTCCAATGCACATTCTGGTGGCCTCAGTTGGGAGAGGATTGTAAACACTATGTGGAATCATGCATTACCTGCATCCAAAACAAGGGCAGCAAGACCAAGACTTGGGGGTTGCTAAGACCTCTTCCTGTTCCAGAAAGACCATGGAGGATGATCTCCATGGATTTTATCGTTGAATTACCACCATCCGAGGGCTACACCACTATTTTCGTAGTGGTTGACAGACTTTCCAAGATGGTCCACTTCTTGCCCATGAAGGGTACCCCTTCTGCTTCAGAGACTGCGAGGATCTTTATTAAAGAAATTGTAAGGCTCCATGGTATACCTGCAAATATTGTGTCTGATCGAGGGGTGCAATTTACCTCCAAATTACTGGAGAGCTCTATGTGGATCCCTGGAGATTGACCTCTCCTTCTCTTCTGCTTACCATCCTCAGACTAATGGTCAGACTGAACGAACTAACCAGACCTTGGAACAATACTTATGGTGCTATTCCTGTTTTTCCCAAGATGACTGGGTTCCCCTATTACTTCTGGCTGAGTTCGCCTACAATAATTCTGTTCACTCTGCAACTAATCAGTCTCCATTTTTTGCGAACTATGGTTTTCATCCCTTGTTTTTGTCCAACAACGTTCCGGAATGTTCGGTACCAGCTGTCCAGGAAACCTTGAGTTTTTTCAGTGCTAACAACAGGCTACTCCAAGAGACCATGTCAAAGACTCAGGAACGAAACAAGGCGACATTTGATAAGAAAAGGAGAGGGGAGCTTAATCTGAAGATAGGAGATCATGTCTGGCTGTCTACCCTGAATCTGCAGTTGGCGTGCCCTTCCAAGAAACTGGGCCCTAAGTTTGTGGGTCCCTTCTCAGTGATAAGGAAGATCAACGATGTGGCCTATGAATTAAAATTACCGGAGTCATTTCGTTTTCATCCAGTCTTTCATGTGGCCCCCCTTAAACCTTCAGTTCCGGATCCCTTCCTTAACCGAAACACTGGTCCTCCTGAACTTGTACTCATTGACGGTGAGGAGGAATTTGAAGTGGAATCAATCATAGATTGCCGGAAAAGACACAACCAAATTCAATATCTGGTCAAATGGAAAGGGTACGGTCCTGAGGATAACTCTTGGGAACCAGAGACTAACATCCACGCCAAAAGACTAATTCTAGCCTTTAAGAAAGCTCATCCTAGTAAAATGGCCCAGTTGGGCATTCAGAGGCTGCCCATTGGAGGGGGGCAATGTCAGGAAAAGCCTTCCTGCAAACGTTTCTGCAATTTGAGGTGTAAAAGAGTGCCTGTGCACAGAAGCGCCATCCGGCGCATGCGCAATAGCCCCAACAGCATTCTTGAAGACCCCTACTGCCTCGTTACCCTGTATTTGCTATCTGATACCCTTTGGACTGTTCCTGACTACCCTGTTTGCTGCCTGCCCTGATCTCGGCTTTGGCTATTCTCCTGGATTTACCTTCTGTACCTGATCTGCCCGTCTGTGTTTGACCTGGCCTGCCTGTAACCTGCTGTCTCCATCCTGCTGCTGGACTACAAGACACCTCCCTGCTGTCTACATCCTGCTGCTGGACTACAAGACACCTTCCTGCTGTCTACATCCTGCTGCTGGACTACAAGACACCTCCCAGCTGTCTACATCCTGCTGCTGGACTACAAGACACCTCCCTGTTGTCTACATCCTGCTGCTGGACTACAAGACCCCTCCCTGCTGTCTGCATCCTGCTGTCGGACTACAGGACACTTTCTTGCTGACTACCAGATCCAGCCCTATGCTCCAGCCTTCCAGTCAGGCACTTGTGCCCCTTCGCACTCCCAAGCTCCTGTCATCACTATCAGGGGTTCCCGAGTTGGAGGTATACGAGAGGCCGTTCCCTGCATTCCGGGCTCTACCTACCAGGTACGTGACAAGATTGTTATCACGTGTACCACACAGCAAGTACTTGCCAGATATTCCTGCAGCTCCTTTAATGTTGCTGTAGGCCTCTTGGCAGCCTCCCTGACCAGTTTTTTTTGTCTTTTCATCAGTTTTGGATGGACGCCCAGTTCTTGGTAATTAATGTCACTGTTGTGCCATATTTTCTCCACTTGATGACTGTCTTCACTGTGTTCCATGGTATATCTAATGCCTTTAAAAAACTTTTGGATCCTTCTCCTGACTAATACCTTTTAACAATAAGAGCCCTCTGATGCTTTGGAAGCTCTCTACGGACCATGGCTGTAGGATGCGACTAGGAAAATGCCAGGAAAGACATACTAGAACAGCTGAACTTTATTTAGGGATAATAAGAGGCAGTATAAATGATGACAGGTGTGTACTGACTCCTATTTAACATGAGTTTGAATGTGATTGCTTAATTCTAAACACAGCTTCATCCCCCAGTTATAACAGGGTGTGCACACTTATGCAACCACATTATTTTATTTTCTTATTTTTACTCCCCCCCTAAAAGATTTCAGTTTGTTTTTCAATTGAGTTGTACAGTTTATAGGTCACATTAAAAGGTGGAAAAGGTTCTGAAATGATTTATCTTTGTCTCATTTTTTTACATCACAGAAACCTGACATTTTTATATCCACTGTATATGATCAACATGCATAAATACATAAGTGGTCCATGGAGTGACCTTGGTGTAGAGTTATTTAGCTGGAGCCACATGGGTGTTAATCAACTGCCTACCGCTGCACTTCTGTAATTTAGATTCTGTTGCGCTCCAAGCTGCAAGGGATCTGCCACCCGCGTGTAGTTGTTTTGTATGTCGTTTAACTTGGTCCTTTTGGGTCTCCTGTGATCCCACTGAACTCCAATACTAGGTTGGATGATAGCAAACTAATCTCAAGCTATTTCTTGAAGTAGTATATTGAGCACTAGGGAAATGGCATGACCTACAGCGGACAAACACATCCCCCAAGGAAGCCCAACTGGGAGAAACACGTCGGAATTTTACCAAACAGGAACTGTATAAGATGACTTTAAGTGTAAACATATGTATCTTCTTTGTTTTTCAACTGATACATATCAAATTAACATTTTAATAATGTTTAAAATAAATGACAGATTTTTATTGTATCCAGTGTCCTTGTGATGTATTTGCACCCTAAAAGTCTCAAATATCTTTCCGCTTTCTTTCTACAACATATGGGATGTGGTGCATGAAGTGATTGGCAATCCACCCACACCAACCTCTCTAGTATATATGGACATTTTGTAGGTGTGTGTGTGCGTTTTTTTTTCTTTTTTTTTTTATTGGTTGAACACATACACACACAAACAAAATGTCCATATATACTAGAGAGGTAGGTGTAGGTGGATAGTCAATCACTTCATGCACCACATCCCATATGTTGTAGGAAGAAAGCAGAAAGATATTTGAAACTTTTAGGTGCAATTACATAACAAGGACACTGGATACAACAAAAATCCACCATTGGTTTTAAACATCATTGCAAACATGGAAATAAGGTATAACTTGGGTAACAGGGATAGGCGAACGGTTCGGCTCAAAGCACGAGTTCGGGCTGAACATTGGCTGTTCTCATGTTCACCGATCACCCGAATTATCGGGGTGTTCGACCATTTGTTTGGCCCGCCGAACGGCCACAATGCATTGCGCCGCCGCACAGTGCATTGAACACCCCGATTGGCTGAAGCAATTAAAGCTTTGCCCAATCAGGGCACAGAGCACTTTTAGAGCCATGATTGGATGCTGTCATGATGACTCTATCCAATCATGGCTCATTGCTCTTAGTCCTGCCCCACACTATAAAAGTATTCTTTCAATAGCGGCCTTTTTAGTGCGATATCAGCGTGGAGATAGATAGAACAGGGCTCTGTTCAGTGCTACTGGGCAGTTAGTGTGCTATTGCGATTCTATTGTTAGTGTAGAATATCAGTTTAGTGCGCATCTAGGATTAGTTCAGTCAGTGTGAGTAAAGTGTGACCACCATTCACCTTTACATTAGTGTGAATCCAGGGATAGTTCAGTCAGTGTGAGTGTAGTGACCATTTAACACAGTATATTTCATTGCGTTACTGCAAGTTTAACGCCGTATATTTCAGTGCTTTACATGTCATTTAACGCAGTACATCTCTGCGTTAGTGCACGCTTAACACAGTATATGTCAGTGCGTTACCTCCCGTTAAACAAAGTATAGTTCAGTGCGTTACGTGCCATTTAACGTAGTACATGTCTGTGCGTTAGTGCACGCTTAACACAGTATATTTCAGTGCGTTAGTGCACGTTTGATGCAGTATGTTTCAGTGCATCAGTGCAGTTTTATTGCAGTATATTATCAGTGGAGTTTGTCTGTGTAATGAGTACTCAAGTTAAAATGCACCAAACACCACTTTCCATTGATTAAAGTGTATCCACGTACACATTTCCACATCTTTATTACATTTAATTAAGTTAATACGCAGCTCCCCCCATCATGTCTAGGAGTACAACAAAGAGAGGCAGACGTCCCCATGGCACTGTGAGGTGGCCAGCAATGTATGTGTTCACAGGCAAAGGTGGACATGGTCAGTCCTCAGGCAGGGCATCATTTCATCTGTTTAGTGATGTTGCCCATGCTATCCAGCCACAGCATGCAGAGGAGGTGGTGGACTGGCTTACTAAACCATCCTCATCCTCCGTCACCCAAGCAGAGACTAGTGTGCAGTCCACTGCAGCTGCAAGAGTGGCTAAACCTGCCTCCTTGTTCACAGCTATTCCTAGCATAGCCCCAGCATTAGGCATGGAGGAGTCAGCTGAGTTATTTGAACACAGCATCAGCCACTTGCACCTTGACGATGCACAGGTATTACTTGATCCAGATGTTGGTTCTGAGGTTGAGGAAGGCAGGAACACGAGCCTACAGAGAGGGGAGAACACTGGTACACAAATTGGCAGTCATGTTCCTCCAGCCATAGCATATTGCCAAGTTGTCTCCAGTGGTAATGAGGATGGAGGAGATGATGATGAGGTCACTGACGTGACTTTGGTGCCAGATAGAGCAGAGGAGGAAAGTGAGGATGAGGCACAACCCCAACGAGGCAATCATCATGGAAGAGTAGAGAGCAGCCACCCTGTTCCATCACTGTGGAGCTGTTATCTCCCGGCCCACTTCACACAGCTCTGCTGTCTGGGCTTTTTTAGCACATGTGCAGCCGATTGCACTCCTCCTCCTCAGCAGTTTTGGAGGCTTACAAACAGTAAGAGATGGTTTTCCATCCCCAGAACCCTTGGGAGTAGTACATGGCTGGGAGGAGGCAGTTCCAGATACTGTAATCCTTAGTGACCCAGAGGAGTCTGCTTCTCATGCCTCCGCAAATTTGCAGTGCATGAGCTCCCTCATGCTTCAAAGCCTGCAAAAGGACACAAGAATTCATGGCGTAAAGGAGAAGGATCAATATTAGTTGTCAACCCTTCTTGACCACCATTACACGGGGAAAGTCTCAGAACTCATCTTGTCCCCATAGAGAGTGCAGAAGATTAAATCTCTTGAGGACACATTAAAGAGGAGTTTATCTAACACTCTTCCAGATTCTGGCAGGTTATAGTGTCGTGAAAAACGTAGTTCTGACGATTCTGTTGGTCAAGAGAGGAGCGGATGAGAAAGCGGCCGCCTAAGTGATGCATTTCACAATTTTTTTAGTCCTCGCCACCCAGGCCTGTCAGCTTCCACATCCCATTGGCAGCCTCTGCATTAAATGGTGGACGATTATCTAGGGGCGAAAACAGATGGAAAGCTTTCAGTCGACGATCCACTGGCTTACTGGATCATGAGACTAGACTACTTGCCAGAACTTGCCCAGTATGCAATTGAGCTGCTGGGCTGCCCTGCATCCAGCATGCTTTCCAAACAGACATTCAGTGCTGCTGTAGTTTTTCGTTACTGATAATAGAAGGCTATATATGTGAAAACCTTGCGCCAAAAAAACTTTTTTTGTGAGAATTTTTTTACAAAAAGCTGCTATCCCCCAAACTGGGTTAGAGAGCCAGTGTGAATATGAAAATGTGTATAGCGGGGGGCGCTGAATAAATTTACTGTTAGCTACAATGTATAAAGATATGAAAACCCAACAGTAATGATTTAAATATGCATCAATGTGCTATACAAAAAACCTATATAATAGCGTGTAAATACAACGTGCTAGAAAGAAATAACATCTATTTTAACATGTATAAAATAAATAAATAAATAAATAAATGTCCTTTGTGAGAGAATATTAAGAAAACGTCCATAAACAATTTATATAGAGAAAAAATAGGTGATTCTTCCGCTGATTTGATGAACACCTTCACCACCAGTGTTAAACACCCAAAGTGCTCTGTGTAAGGATGTCCGCTTACCGAAAGTTGTTGACCTTTTTAGTTAAAAAAAGATCAAATGGGCTTTTAGCAAGAAATGGCTTGCTGTAATGATATGGATAAGTTATGCTGTGTAGCCTTTGCCTCTCCCTCGGTATGGCATCAGGATATATGCATAAGGATACAGAAAAGACTACAATAGTGTAATCCAATTTATTGATAAAAAAAACAGGTAAAAACAAAAAGCCAAATGGCTGCTTACATCTCAGGGTGCCTTCTCCCGACACTGAGGCTGAACCGCTCATAGGAGGCTGAGAGCTCCACTCGGCGTGTGGTTACTGGCATGTGTTCCAGCATGAGTCATGAGTCCTTTCTCTCACAAAGGACATTTATTTTTTTTTTATACATGTTAAAATAGATGTTATTTCTTTCTAGCATGTTGTATTTACACGCCATTATATAGGTTTTTTGTATAGCACATTGATGCATATTTAAATCATTGCTGTTGGGTTTTCATATCTTTATACATTGTAGCTAACAGTAAATTTATTCAGCGCCCCTCGCTATACACATTTTGATAATAGAAGGTGTCTGTCCACAGACTCCATGGACTGTCTGACAATTATCAAAATGAATCAGTCATGGATTACCAGCAGCTATGTAGCACCTGATGCCGATGATTAAGTGTTTTTGGAATGTGGAATCTCTGCAGGACTTCTAGGCTGCCTAGCATTGTGGGTGTTGATTTCATCTGGAACAATGTTTTTGGTGTAGGTTTCATGGGCACAATTAACACCTAAATACCAATTTTTCCACAACTGTTTGACAGGTGCATATCATTGCAATTTTGGACAGCAATGCCAATTCTTGCTTTCATCAAGAGTAACTCTTATAAGGTTACGGTGTGAAGGCGCCAACACCCAAAGACCAATTTTTCCGCACCCATTACTTCTATCCATAGTCTGTGTAAGAGACACCAGAATGTATCCAATCTCTAATCTTGTTCCCAGTGCACTACAAGAACTAAATTAAACCTGGGTGATCAAATGTAAGCATAAAATAGCATATTAACCACTTACCCACTGGGCACTTAAATCCCCTTCCTAACCAGACCAATTTTCAGCTTTCGGTGCTCTCACATTTTGAACGACAATTACGCAGTTATGCAACACTGTACCTATACGAAATTTTTTTCCTTTTTTTTCACACAAATAGAGCTTTCTTTTGGTGGTATTTATTCATCGCTGGGTTTTTTTTTTATTTTTTGTGCTATAAAAGAAAAAAAGACTGTAAAAAAATGCATTTTCTTTGTTTCTGTTATACAATTTTGCAAATTAGTAATTTTTCTTCATACATTTTTGCCAAAATTTATACTGCTACATATCTTTGGTAAAAATAACCCAAATCAGTGTATTTTATTTGGTCTTTGTGAAAGTTATAGAGTCTACAAGGTATGGTTCCAATCTCTGAAAATTGATCACACCTGAAGTACTGACGCGCTCTCATTTCTTGAGACCCTAACAAGCCAGGAAAGTACAAATACCCCCCAAATGACCTATTTTTGGAAAGTAGACATTCTAAGGTATTTAGTAAGAGGCATGGTGAGTTTTTTGAAGTTGTAATTTTTTCCCACAAATCTTTGCAAAATCAATATTTTTTTTCTTCTTGGTTTTTTTTTTTACAAAATTCTTATATTAGCAGGTTATTCCTTACATACACAGCATATGAATAGCACAAATTACACCCCAAAATGCATTCTACTACCTCTCCCGAGTATGGCAATACCACATGTGTGAGATGTTTTACACTGTGTGGACACAAGATGCAGGGAGCACCATCAGGTGTTCTAGGAGCATAAATTACACATATACTGTAATTTCTTGACTACCTCTTGCACTTTCGAATGCCCTGGAGCATCAGAATAATGGAAATGCCCCAAAAATGACCCCATTTTGGAAAGAAAACACCCTAACTTATAATCTATGAGACATAATGAGTCTTTTGAACATGTAATTTTTTTCTACAAGTTTTTGGAAAATGTAGAAAGAAAATGAAAATGCATTTTATTTTTACACAAAGTTGTCCATTTATACAATGTTTCTAACACATAGCATGTACACACCAAAAATTACACCCCAAAATAGATTCTCCTGCTCCTCCTGAGTATAACGATACTACGTGTGAGACTTTTCCACAGCCTGGCCACATAGAGCGGCCCAGCATGCAGGGAGCATCATCAGGTGTTCTAGGAGCATAAATTTCAAATCTAATTTGACTACCTATTACACTTTTGTGAGACACTGTAGTGGCATGGATGAGAACTGATGTGGCATGGATGAGCATGAATGGGGATGGCTGAGTACGGCTGAGTATGTCTGGATACAGCTGGGTATGGCTGAGTACGGCTGAGTATGGATGGATGGGATGGCTGAGCATGGATGGATGGATGAGTATTGCTGAGTATGGATGGATGGCTGAGCATGGATGGAAGGATGAGTATTGCTGAGTATGGATGAATGGCTGAGTATGGCTGGATATGGCTGAGCATGGATGGATAGATGAGTATTGCTGACCATGGATGGATGGCTGAGTATTGCTGATTATAAATGGGATGGTTGAGCAAGGATGGATGAGTCCTCTGAATTGTCACAGAGCAGCACTGTGGGCACTATAGATCCAGCCCACATTGCTGCTACACCCGATCTCTCCCCTCTCGGCTCACATTGTACCGATCGGTACAGAGAGGGGAGAGAGGAACCGGACATGAGGCCAGTTTGTTTACCATTGATCGCTCCATCATTTGACTGAGTGATCACGTGGTAAATGGCCACTGTCAGTGTCCATTTACTGTGATGCTCGGCGGTCACGGATACTTCCGTGTGCACGCCCCAGGGGGTCATGTGTTCTAGAGGCACAAATTTAAAATCTAATTTTACTACCTATTACACTTTTGTGAGGCACTGTAGTGGCATGGATGTGGCATGGATGAGAACTGATGTGGCATGGATGAGCCATGGATGGGGATGGCTGAGTATGGATGGGATGGCTGGGTACGGCTGAGTATGGCTGAGGAAGGCTGGGGGTGGATGGGATGGCTGAGCATGATGGATGGATGGATGAGTATTGCTGAGTATGGAAGGATGGCTGAGCATGGATGGATGAGTATTGCTGAGCATGGATGGATGGCTGGGTATGGCTGAGTATTGATGAATGAGTATGGCTGATTATGGATGGATGGCTGAGCATGGATAGATGAATATTGCTGACCATGGATGGATGGCTGAGCACAGATGGATGGATGAGTATTGCTGAGTATGGATGGATGGCTGAGCATGGATGGATGAGTATTGCTGAGCATGGATGGATGGCTGAGCATGGATGGATGGCTGGGTATGGCTGAGTATGGATGAATGAGTATGGCTGATTATGGATGGATGGCTGAGCATGGATAGATGAATATTGCTGACCATGGATGGATGGCTGAGCATGGATGGATGGATGAGTATTGCTGAGTATGGATGGATGGCTGAGCATGGATGGAGGGATGAGTATTGCTGAGCATGGATGGATTGATGGCTGAGCATGGATGGATTGATGGCTGAGCATGGATGGATGGCTGAGTATTGCTGATTATAAATGGGATGGCTGAGCATGGATGGATGAGTATTGCTGAGCATGGATGGATGGCTGAGCATGGATGGATGGCTGGGTATGGCTGAGTATGGATGAATGATTATGGCTGATTATGGATGGATGGCTGAGCATGGATAGATGAATATTGCTGACCATGGATGGATGGCTGAGCACAGATGGATGGATGAGTATTGCTGAGTATGGATGGATGGCTGAGCATGGATGGATGGCTGAGTATTGCTGAGCATGGATGGATGGCTGAGTATTGCTGATTATAAATGTGATGGCTGAGCATGGATGGATGGATGAGTCCCCGAATTGTCACAGAGCAGCGCTGTGGGCACTACAGATCTAGCCCACAGCACTGCTGCACCCGATCTCTCCCCTCTCCGCTCACACTGTACCGATCAGTACAAAGAGGGGAGAGAGGTACCGGACATGACGCCGGTTTGTTTACAAGTGATAGCTCCATCATTTGACGAAGCGATCATGTGGTAAACGGCCGCTGTAAGTGGATACTCCCATGTGCATGCCCCAGGGGGAGTGCGATTTTGGGATGACATCATAGTACACCCTCCCAGAGTTATCAAGCCCCACTGTAGCCATCATTCGGCTATGGCATGGTCGTTATATTTTTTAAAGAACCGCTTTTCTTTAATCACTTAAGGCCAAAGGGTCATCGTCAGCATTCCAACAATACAAAGAATGCAATAAATAAAAATGTAAAAGCGCGATCAGAGCAGTGAAAATAGGTCACAAGAGACACAGAGGAGAGAAAAAAGAATTCCTCCACAATGATTACATTTTAGTGAAAAGTAAATGTTTAAATAGTGAAAAGGCAAAGACAGAGCATATTGGCCCTATTAAGGATAGTCAGAATTCAGTTACAAGTGACAGAGGAGAGGGCAACTATGTTAAACGCATTCTTCTCCTTGTTTATTTTTGCAAAGGAAAAGCAGTGGCATAATAGGGGCATGTAGACAAGACAGTTTTGTTATTAAAGCAACAGGGAATGTACCCTTGGGGCTAACAGAAGCCAGTGTTCAAAAAAGACTTGAAAAACTTAATGTGAATAAATCACCAGGACCAGATGGCTGATACCTGAGAGTCCTCAAAGAACTTAGCAAGGTTTTTACTAGATTATTCCTTTAAGGACAACTTATAGATCAGAGTGTAATCAGCTGACTGGTGAAAAGCTAATGTGGTACCAATATTTTAAAAAAGAGCCAAGGTATATACCTGAGAACTACAGATCAGTCAGCCTAACATCATGTGTTGCTATGGCTATTAATAGTGACTTTAAGAATAATATAGAGTTATATTTTGTAAGAACATATGTTTTTTCAGGGAAGCCAGGCTCCCCCCTATTGATTGTAAATAAACCAGTTGGGTAGGTTGGGAGCAGAGCAGAGCACAGGACGTTGGTGTATACAGAAAGTTAGTGGGAGGGGCTTGGAGTCTTTTGAAAGAAACAAGTAGTCGGACAAAGGGGAGTGGTGCTTGGAAGGACGAAGAGGAAGACATGGTTGCCAGAAGCTGGAGTGTTTTGGAGACGTTTTGAGTTGGATTGAGCAAGGAACCATGAACGACATTACATCTTAAACCCTAAGTTGAGTAACTTGTTTAGTTTACTTATTGCTTATATTTGTAGGCATATTTTTGTAAGCTATATTGTGTATCCTACAGTTGTATGTGCAGTTTTTCTGTTTATTAAAGCATTGATACACTACAGAAGTCTAAGCTTCCTTGGTTTTACCACAAGAACCTTTAATAGATAGATGAAAGCAAAACATTGGGGGCTCGTCCGGGATTTGCGCTGAAAGCTCAACTGAAGCAGACCTGTTTTCTGTGGTGTGTTTTGTAGGTTGTGCTGAAGAAAATGCTGCATACACTGTTTAGGAAGAGTAAGGCTGCAAAGGTTTCTGGTGTTCAGGAGGAGAAGGCGTGTACCCTTCCTACCTGGGCCAGAGATAGTCAGTTGATGTCTGTTGCAAAGGAGCTGGCTAGATATGCTTCTCCTTTGAACAGAGCTTGGGGGGATGGAGTGTCTGATCTTTCCTCAGATTTTAGTCTCAAAGGTTTTGGGTTCAGTAAGGGAGAGATTGCTGTGTTTGGTTTGCACTACCTGCATGCTCTACATATTAATTCTAAAAAGAGGGAAAAGGCAGAATTAGAAAGATATTTACTGAAGGAGCAGCTTGCAGTGGAATCCAAGTGTTTGGAAGAAACTGCAAGCAAGGCAAAAGATTTAGAAAGTAGGGTAATCAAAGTTAAACCTGCAGTGGCTTTGAAGTGTGTTCAAACCCCTGTAGGCAGAGCTAAAGATTTGAATGAGCAGTGTGCAGCCCTCATAAACAAGTCTAATGATGCCCTAACAAAGGACAAAGGCCCTGAGCTTGTAAGCAGAAGTAGGACATGTGCCACTGTTATTTCCCATAAGCGGGAAGCTGAGGATTTGATCAGCCTATGATCTCCAGGAGACACGTGTGGACTGAATTACTTAAGGTGGGGTCCCTAAAGAAATAGATGGGATTCCTACACCAGCATTGCTTAAGAAGTGGAAGAAAGTGGTTGGGAATGGTAGATTCAGTCACATTAAAGCGTTTGTTAACCCCCCAAAAAATAAAGATCCTGTTCACTTAAAGCATGTTATACAGCACAGTGCTTTCTGTGCTATATGGACCCTCATATCACCTGAAATACCTGTCTGATCCTGTCTGACTATGCCCTCCCCTCTGCAAACAGACCACAATAATCATGGCTGCTGAGCCCTGACATTGTGGACCGTTTGCGTGATTATGTCAGCCGCAGCCTGCTATCTGTCTCCTGCGCCCTTCTCCCCCCTCCACTCTCTTCTCTACCAGTGCCAACCCCCCCACACCGCTCCTGCTTCTCTCATTTCACATATTAAATGCTGCCATCCTCTCTGCACCATTATAAGAAGTTTCCCTGTGCCTGTGTTCTGTAAAAAAAACTGCACGATTGTATCTGTATGAGCTCCTCTTCTGCCGCTCAGCTGATTTCAGCGGCTTGGCGCTCAGTCTCTCCTCTCTCCCCTTCCTCCCCGGCTGACGTCAGCCAGAGGGCTCGGCCCCGCCCACTGCGGCTGTGAGCCGGAGAGACAAGGCAGGACAGAAATCAGCTGAGCACCGGGAGTGGCGCTCATGTAGGTACAATTGGGCAGTTTTTTTACAGAACACAGACACGAGGACAATTATTATAATGGTGCAGAGAGGATGGCAACATTTAACAAAAGTGGGTTAACAACCACTTTAAGTGTTGCTGTTGCCATAAAATGGGGCATTTTGCTATGTGCCAAGCTGTGAAGACTGGACAACACCAGGCCTGTGTTATTCCCAGCACAGAGAAACATGCAAGTTTATTCGTTATGTTGGAAATCAATGCCTTTCTGTGAAAGTGTTTCAAGGCAACATTGACCCTACAATAGTATTGCAGTTAGAAATAAGCAGATATAGAAGTGTGAGCAGTGAGTTATGTTTTTGGCACAGTTGGAAGGAACATAGAATCTACTTTGTCTCTCTCTTACTCTTTTCAGGTACTGAGCATTGAGAGGTGTAGCAGGCAGAGCAGATAACCATGCTAGATGGGAGGAGGCAGACTAGAAGAGAGCTTGAGAAAGATACAGATTTCCCAATGGTGGCTGAATTGGAGTGGACTTTCATCTGAGCATTTCCTTATGACCAAGAGAACAAGAGAACAAGAGACTTTCATCTGAGACTTTCTTTCCACAAACTGCCCAAGACATTGTTAACCCTGCTCAAAAGAATATTGAAAAAGTCTGACCGTCCAGAAGATACAGGGGTCGAAAGGGATTTTTTTCCTCCCATTAACAATACAAGGGTTTATTTCACCCTTTCCTGGAAAAAAGGCTTTAATAGATGTTGAAGTTTCATACTTTCCTATATTATGCTATAAAGTCAAGAGGTGGTATGTGTTGCTATGGCTATTATTGACTTTAAGAATAATAGAGTTAGATTTTTTAAAGTGGAGTTCCACCCAAAAATGGAACTTCCATTTTAAGTGCAGGTGACCCCCTGACATGCCACATTTGGCATGTCATTTTTTTTTTGGGGGGGGGGGGAGCGGATACCCTCTTTTTAGAGGCATCTAGCTCCCACTTCCTCCCAGGGCTCCGTGGCACAGAAGCCACAGCCGGGCAAGCACAGTAAGAATGCCAGCGCCGTGGAGAGGAGGGGGAGAGGAGCGGGGCTACGTACGTCTGCATCGCTGGATCGTGGGACAGGTGCGTGTCAGATTATTAAAAGTCAGCATCTACACTTTTTTGTAGCTGCTGACTTTTTTTTTCAGTGGAACTCCGCTTTAAGAGAATTTGTTTTCAGGGAAGCCAGGCCCCCCCCCCCCATTGATATGTAAATAAACTAGTTGGATAGGTTTTGGTGCTGAGTAGAGGACAGGAAGTGAGTTTATACAGGAAGTTGTGGGAGGGGCTTGGGGTCTTTTGAATGAAACATGTGGTCGGACAAAGGGGAGTGGTGTTTGGAAGGACAAAGAGGAAGACACAGCTCCCAGAAGCTGGAGCATTTTGGAGACGTTTTGAGTTGGACTGAGCAAGGAACCATGAAGGACATTACATCTTAAACCCCAAGTTGAGTAACTTGTTTAGTTTAATTATTGCTTATATTTGTAGGCATATTTTTGTAAGCTAGGAGTTGTGTTGTATTGTGTATCCCACAGTTGTATGTGCAGCTTTTCTGTTTAGTAAAGCATTAATACACTACAGAAATCTAAGCTTCCTTGGTTTTACCACAAGGACCTTCAATAGATAGGCGAAAGCAAAACATACACATCAATAGCTGTAAACTATTGGAAGGGATAAGGGACTAGAACCAAAAATTTGCAGATGAAAATAGTATCATTAGTAGTAACCAGCATGGCTTTATGAAGGATTGCTTTTGCCAAGCCAACTTTTTAACATACTTTGAAGAGGTAAGCTGTAATTTAGATAGAGGAAGGGCTGAGGACATGATGTATCTGGATTTCTCCAAAGAATGTGATACGGCACTCCAAAAATGCTTTTGGCATTGAGGATAGTGTATGTACCTGGATAGGAAACGGATTACATAAACACGTCCAAAGGGTGGTGATACATAGCGTATCTTCAGAATGGTCTTAAGTTGTGAACAGGGTGTATGGGTCAATGTATTCATACTTAGGTCATGTTCACTGCATCGATCTTTGGGCACACACCTCATCTAAAAGTCCCAACCTTTTTCCTTTTTGCCATATGTATGAATTCTTTTTCAGGTCTAAGAAACATATGACAATCTTTAAGACCCTTTTCAAACACATGTAATAATTTACTGATGTTTATACACAGGATGTTGCTGGCAGAAAGTTACGGAGTTAAAAAACACATTATGTGTGTTTTATTATCTCCTATACACACACAAAATCCTTTTTCATCCTCTTATAGCCAGTAATGCTGCACTTTACACATACATGTTCTTATACAGTGGGGATGGAAAGTATTCAGACCCCCTTACATTTTTCACTCTTTGTTATATTGCAGCCCTTTGCTAAAATCATTTAAGTTCATTTTTTGACATTTTTGCAGATTTATTAAAAAAGAAAAACTGAAATATCACATGGTCCTAAGTATTCAGACCCTTTGCTCAGTATTTAGTAGAAGTACCCTTTTAATCTAATACAGCCATGAGTCTTTTTGGGAAAGATGCAACAAGTTTTTCACACCTGGATTTGGGGATCCTCTGCCATTCCTCATTGCAGATCCCCTCCAGTTCTGTCAGGTTGGATGGTAAAGGTTGGTGGACAGCCATTTTTAGGTCTCTCCACAGATGCTCAGTTGGGTTTAAGTCAGGGCTCTGGCTGGGCCATTCAAGAACAGTCATGGATTTGTTGTGAAGCCACTCCTTCGTTATTTTAGCTGTGTGCTTAGGGTCATTGTCTTGTTGGAAGGTAAACCTTCGGCCCAGTCTGAGGTCTTAAAATTAAAATGAACTTAAATGATTTTAGCAAATGGCTGCAATATGACAAAGAGTGAAAAATTTAAGGGGGTCTGAATACTTTCCGTCCCCACTGTATACTTGCATATACATTTGTAAGCATGTAAATTAATAAAATCCAAACAGGGGCAGCCAGTCCATTAACCACTTGAGCCCCGGACCATTATGCTGCCTAAGGACCAGAGGTCTTTTTCCAATTTGGCACTGCGTCGCTTTAACTGCTAATTGCGCGGTCATGCAATGCTGTACCCAAACGAAATTTGCGTCCTTTTCTTCCCACAAATAGAGCTTTCTTTTGATGGTATTTGATCACCTCTGCGGTTTTTATTTTTTGCGCTATAAACGGAAAAAGACCGAAAATTTTGAAAAAAAATGATATTTTCTACTTTTTGTTATAAAAAAAATCCAATAAACTAAATTTTAGTCATACATTTAGGCCAAAATGTATTCGGCCACATGTCTTTGGTAAAAAAAATGTCAATAAGCGTATATTTATTGGTTTGCGCAAAAGTTATAGCGTCTACAAACTAGGGTACATTTTCTGGAATTTACACAGCTTTTAGTTTATGACTGCCTATGTCATTTCTTGAGGTGCTAAAATGGCAGGGCAGTACAAAACCCCCCCAAATGACCCCATTTTGGAAAGTAGACACCCCAAGGAAATTGCTGAGAGGCATGTTGAACCCATTGAATATTTATTTTTTTTGTCCCAAGTGATTGAAAAATGACAAAAAAAAAAAAAAAAAAAAATATTTACAAAAAGTCGTCACTAAATGATATATTGCTCACACAGGCCATGGGCCTATGTGGAATTGCACCCCAAAATACATTTAGCTGCTTCTCCTGAGTATGGGGATACCACATGTGTGGGACTTTTTGGGAGCCTAGCCGCGTACGGGGCCCCGAAAACCAATCACCGCCTTCAGGATTTCTAAGGGTGTAAATTTTTGCTTTCACTCTTCACTGCCTATCACAGTTTCGGAGGCCATGGAATGCCCAGGTGGCACAAAACCCCCCAAAATGACCCCATTTTGGAAAGTAGACACCCCAAGCTATTTGCTGAGAGGCATATTGAGTCCATGGAATATTTTATATTTTGACACAAGTTGCGGGAAAGTGACACTTTTTTTTTTTTTTTTTTTTTTTTTTCATAAAGTTGTCACTAAATGATATATTGCTCACACAGGCCATGGGCATATGTGGAATTGCACCCCAAAATACATTTAGCTGCTTCTCCTGAGTATGGGGATACCACATGTGTGGGACTTTTTGGGAGCCTAGCCGCGTACGGGGCCCCGAAAACCAATCACTGCCTTCAGGATTTCTAAGGGTGAAAATTTTTGATTTCACTCTTTACTGCCTATCACAGTTTCGGAGGCCATGGAATGCCCAGGTGGCACAAAACCCCCCCAAATGACCCCATTTTGGAAAGTAGACACCCCAAGCTATTTGCTGAAAGGCATGGTGAGTATTTTGCAGCTCTCATTTGTTTTTGAAAATGAAGAAAGACAAGAAAAAACATTTTTTTTTTTTCTTTTTTCAATTTTCAAAACTTTGTGACAAAAAGTGAGGTCTGCAAAATACTCACTATACCTCTCAGCAAATAGCTTGGGGTGTCTACTTTCCAAAATGGGGTCATTTGGGGGGGTTTTGTGCCACCTGGGCATTCCATGGCCTCCGAAACTGTGATAGGCAGTGAAGAGTGAAATCAAAAATTCACGCCCTTAGAAAGCCTGAAGGCGGTGCTTGGTTTTCGGGGTCCTGTACGCGGCTAGGCTCCCAAAAAGTCTCACACATGTGGTATCCCCGTACTCAGGAGAAGCAGCAGAATGTATTTTGGGGTGTAATTTCACATATTTCCATGGCATGTTTGAGCAATATATCATTTAGTGACAACTTTGTGCAAAAAAAAAAAAAAAAAAAAAAAAATTTGTCTCTTTCCCGCAACTTGTGTCGCAATATAAAATATTCCATGGACTCGACATGCCTCTCAGCAAATAGCTTGGGGTGTCTACTTTCCAAAATGGGGTCATTTGGGGGGGTTTTGAACTGTCCTGGCATTTTATGCACAACATTTAGAAGCTTATGTCACACATCACCCACTCTTCTAACCACTTGAAGACAAAGCCCTTTCTGACACTTATTGTTTACATGAAAAAGTTTTTTTTTTTTGCAAAAAAATTACTTTGAACCCCCAAACATTATATATTTTTTTAAAGCAAATGCCCTACAGATTAAAATGGTGGGTGTTTCATTTTTTTTTTTCACACAGTAATTGCGCAGCGATTTTTCAAACGCATTTTTTGGGGAAAAAACACACTTTTTTTAATTTTAATGCACTAAAACACGCTATATTGCCCAAATGTTTGATGAAATAAAAAAGATGATCTTAGGCCGAGTACATGGATACCAAACATGACATGCTTTAAAATTGCGCACAAACGTGCAGTGGCAACAAAATAAATACATGTTTAAAAGCCTTCAAAAGCCTTTACAGGTTACCACTTTAGATTTACAGAGGAGGTCTACTGGAAAAATTACTGCCCTCGATCTGGCCTTCGCGGTGATACCTCACATGCATGGTGCAATTGCTGTTTATGTTTGACGACAGACCGCCGCTTGCGTTCGCCTTAGCGCGAGAGCAGGGGGCGACAGGGGTGTTTTTTTTTTTTTTTTTTTTTTTCTTTATTATTTTTTTGCTTTTTTAATCTTACTTTTAAACTGTTCCTTTCATATTTTTTTTTTTAATCATTTTTATTGTTATCTCGGGGAATGTAAATATCCCCTATGATAGCAATAGGTAGTGACAGGTACTCTTTTTTGAAAAAATTGTGGTCTATTAGACCCTAGATCTCTCCTCTGCCCTCAAAGCATCTGACCACACCAAGATCGGTGTGATAAAATGCTTCCCCAATTTCCCAATGGCGCTATTTACATCCGGCGAAATCTAAGTCATGAAATACTCGTAGCTTCCGGTTTCTTAGGCCATAGAGATGTTTGGAGCCACTCTGGTCTCTGATCAGCTCTATGGTCAGCTGGCTGAATCACCGGCTGCATTCTCAGGTTCCCTGTTGAGACAGGAGAGCCAGAGAAAAACACGGAAGACGGTGGGGGGGGGGGGGCATTCCCTCCCACGGCTTGTAAAAGCAGTCTAGAGGCTAATTAGCCGCTAGGATTGCTTTTACATGAAAGCCGACCGCTGGCTGAAAAGAATGATACCAAGATGATACCTAAACCTGCAGGCATCATTCTGGTATAACCACTCAAAGTCGTGAATGGCGTACCTGAAGACAAAAAAATGGTTAACAATAAAGCACAGTAAAGTGTAAATAATTACACACCTGAAAAACAAACATGATAAAACATAATAACAATAACAATAACAATAAAACATTGCAGAATAGAATACAGTAAAAAAGAGCAGAACAATAGAGAGAGAGAATAGAGAGAGAGAGAACAATAAAACAACAACTATTTTTTTTTATTTCATATTTTTTTTTTTTTTTTACACTTTTTTTGTAACTAACTTTTATAACGGTAACCGGTTCCAGGTTCGGGTCTCTCAAAATGCAATGGCATCTTGGGAGACCCTGTGAAAGTGTGCCTAGTCTGTGCAATGCTGTACCCTACGCTAATACTCAACTAGTGAATGGTAGCGTTCAAAACATTCACCAATGCAAAGACCAGGATTGTCAGGACAGGAGGGACAATAATAGCGGGTGTCACGCCTATATCCGCGCTTGCTGCAGACACGACATCTTTTTTGGGGGTTCGTTGGGTAGGGGTACTCGGGAGGACATAAAAATGCCTCTCATGCAGCCGACTGCATTTGGTTGGGGATGTGAATGGGGGAAGTACGGGTGCTGCAGAAGCGGTGGGTTCCCAATTAGGATTGGCGAATGCAGCAGGAAGGGCACTATGGGCACGATGGGCCTGTGTTTGTCTTTTTGGTGGCAGCGGGACACTACTTGTGCTTGCCACCTCACCAGCTTCAACTGCACTTATGGGACTCGCCACGTCACCAAGTGTTACTGCAGTGCTGGTTTGACTACGACCGGGGTGTACTAGGCCGCTGGCGCTTGCCAGTTCACCAAAACGCTACCAAAAAACGTTAGCGATCGCAGGGATCAGGCCTGACTCTGCGAACGCTGCAGTTATGCGTTTAGTGTTTTGTAAGTGACAGTGATCGATCGATACTGCACTTGGGTGGGCTGGGCCGGGCCGGGCGGAGGGGCAAAACGCAGGTGCTAGCAGGTATCTGGGCTGATCCCGCTAACACTGCGTTTTTGGGAACCCTAAACTGCTGGTGACGCTAGTATAGATCTGATCGGATCAGATATTGATGCGATCAGATACTATACCACTAAGGGAGGTGTACGGTGCGTGCGTGGGTGTTAGCGGTACTGGCGCTAATCTGACGCTGCCTGGGGCTGGTGCTTGCCAGTTCACCAAAACGCTACAAAAAAAACTGTTAGCGATCGCAGGGATCAGGCCTGACTCTGCGAACGCTGCAGTTATGCGTTTAGTGTTTTGTAAGTGTCAGTGATCGATCGATACTGCACTTGGGTGGGCTGGGCTGGGCCGGGCGGAGGGGCAAAACGCAGGTGCTAGCAGGTATCTGGGCTGATTCCGCTAACACTGCGTTTTTGGGAACCCTAAACTGCTGGGGACGCTAGTATAGATCTGATCGGATCAGATATTGATCCGTTCAGATACTATACCACTAAGGGAGGCGTATGCTGCGTGCGTGGGTGTTAGCGGTACTGGCGCTAATCTGACGCCTGGGGCTGGTGCTTGCTAGTTCACCAAAATGCTACCAAAAAAACTGTTAGCGATCGCAGGGATCAGGCCTGACTCTGCGAACGCTGCAGTTATGCGTTTAGTGTTTTGTAAGTGACAGTGATCGATCGATACTGCACTTGGGTGGGCTGGGCTGGGCCGGGCGGAGGCACAAAACGCAGGTGCTAGCAGGTATCTGGGCTGATCCCGCTAACACTGCGTTTTTGGGAACCCTAAACTGCTGGGGACGCTAGTATAGATCTGATCAGATCAGATATTGATCCGTACAGATACTATACCACTAAGGGAGGCGTATGCTGCGTGCGTGGGTGTTAGCGGTACTGGCGCTAATCTGACGCTGCCTGGGGCGACGCATATCACCGCCGGGCGATCGGGGGGCTAAACCTTTATTTGGTAATAAACGGCGGGTGCCCTGACACTATAAAAAATAAACAAACTAACCAGCATCAACCGTAACAGTTATACGGTGATCAGTGGTGAAAGGGTTAACTAGGGGGCAATCAAGGGGTTAAAACATTTATTCGGTAGTATATGGGGGTCCCTGACGCTATAAAACGCTGACGGCGAACCTAAATATTTACCTCACTAACTAGCATCACCAGCGACACTAATACAGCGATCAGAAAAATGATCGCTTAGTGACACTGGTGACAGGGGGTGATCAAGGGGTTAAAACTTTATTAGGGGGGGTTAGGGGGGTACCCTAGACCTAAAGGGGGGTAGTACTCACTGTCCCAACACTGTAACTGTCACAAACTGACACTATGCAGTAATCAGAAAAAAAAAAAAAAAAAAACTGCTGGTGTCAGTTTGTGACAGGGGGGGGGGGGGGTGATTGGGGGGGGATCGGGGGGGGATCGGGGGGGGGATCGGGGTGTTTTGTATGCCTGGCATGTTCTACTGTGTGTGTGTGTGTTGGTGCACTTACATAGATGTCTTCTCTCCTCGGGCCGGAACGGAAAATACCGACCCGAGGGGAGATGACATCACTTCCTTTGCTGCTGTTTAGCATACAGCAGCAAAGGAGTGTTTTCATTGGCCGGCGGCGATCGCGAGGGGGGGGCCACGAACGGATGGTCTCCCCCTCATCACCGATCGCCGCTGGACAAAAGACGACCGCCTCGGGCACCGGGGGGGGGTCCGATCGGACCCCCCACCCGCGGAAGGCAAATCACGTACCCTGTACGTGATTTTGCCTGTCCGTGCCACTTTGCCGACGTACATCGGCGTGAGGCGGTCGTCAAGTGGTTAAGGGCGCATGGGCGCCGCTTCCCCTTTCCATCTACCACTCCCTATTCACGCGTCCGGCCCCTTTCAGGACGCTGGGCACATGAATTACAGCAGCGAGGGTGTTTTTTTTCAAGCACCCGATTATAGCCAGAGGCTTTAAAAGGCTTCATAATAGGGTGGGCTTGTGGGGCAAAGCATTGTGCTCAGAGTCCATCCAGGTGTGTTAGAAAAGCAAATTAATATTCGTTTTTCTAACACTGAATCGCCTCTCCGTCAGGCAGGAAGCACGTTTCCCGATTGGCTGAAAGGACAGGAGATCCTATTGGATGTCTAGGAGGCGGCGGAGGGAGATGCATGGCAGAAGCCGCCATGATCCACAGGAGTAAGAAAGAAAGCTGCTGCTTGCCCTCCTGCTCACTTCCTAGATGGGGCAAGTGCGGGGCTTAAATGTCCTGAGCGTCCTACCGGGGGGGGGGGGTTGCCGGCCGGCCGACTAACCGGGGTAGGTGTGTGTCCCCCCCCCCCCCCCCAAAAGAAAAAAACAGCAGCTGCCACTGAACCCAAAGTAGTAATTTTATTTTTATTTTTTTACAGCTCAGAACATATGGCTGCATCTGCATTACAGATCTTAACCCATCTGTGTGCATTGTCCCATAGACAACAGTGCACCTGGACCCATAAAAAAAAAAACCCTACATGGCCTGTGTGCAAGAGTCTGTAATCATATTCATTTTTCTCTAAGTATGTACATGGTATTGATGGATTTCTATACAGGACTTAATGTTGAGCTTTGGTCAAACATTTTTCTTTTTCCCCCCGATTTGACTATACTTTGTCTCTTAATCCCTGTACACACGATCGGATTTTCCGACGGAAAATGTGTGATAAGACCTTGTTGTCGGAAATTCCGACTGTGTGTGGGCTCCATCACACATTTTCCATTGGAATTTCCAACACACAAAGTTTGAGAGCTTTCTATAAAATTTTCCGACAACAAAATCCGTTGTCGGAAATTCCGATCGTGTATACACAAATCCGACGCACAAAGTGCCACGCATGCTCAGAATAAATTAAGAGACGAAAGCTATTGGCTACTGCCCCGTTTATAGTCCCGACGTACGTGTTTTACGTCACCGCGTTTAGAACGATCAGATTTTCCGACAACTTTGTGTGACCGTGTGTATGCAAGACAAGTTTGAGCCAACATCCGTCGGAAAAAATCCATGGATTTTGTTGTTGGAATGTCCGATCAATGTCCAACCGTGTGTACAGGGCATAAGAGTTTGAATTCCCTGAATTCTGGTCTAAGGCTCAACCAATTCCCTACTCCCTATCCAATAAATATGTCCTTAATAGTTACTGAAGTGCTTTTATGGGATATCTGTATATCTCAGATGTCAAGCCCTGTATTGCTAGGGTCATTGTCTGTTTGAAAGTTGTTCCATGATTTCTAGATAATTAGTTTCCAGCACATAAAAAGAGGTCTTTACTGATTTTTATGTTAAAGGGGTTGTAAAGGTAATTTTATTTATTTTTTTTTAAATAACTAACATGTCATACTTACCTTCACTGTGCAGCTCGTTCTGCACAGAGTGGCCCCGAACCTGTTCTTCTGGGGTCCCTCGGCGGCTGTTTCAGCTCCTCCCCGCAAGAACTAACCACCTTAATGCGAGCTCCCTCGCATGGTGGTTAGTTATTGCGGGCGCGCTCCCGTGATACAGCCGGCGGCTATAGCCGCTCACTGTATCACTCGGCCGCGCCGCGTCATCGGATGTGATTGACAGCAGCGTGAGCCAATGGCTGCGCTGCTTTCAATCCATCCACTGCAGCCAATCAGCGACCAGGCTGAGCTGCAATAGAGATGACGGGAACGAGCAGCGGAGATTCGAGGTGTCAGGTAAGTAAAACGGGGGGGCTGGGGGCGGCGGTATTGTCAAAAGTTTTTTCACCTTAATGCATATAATGCATTAAGGTGAAAAAATTTTTACCTTTACAACCCCTTTAAATATGCTTAGTACATTAAAAATAAAACTATTATTGTGTATAAAGTAAAAAAATATTTTACACCACACACACAAAATGAATTATATCCCTCACTATGACCTTACAAAGCAATTCTTCCATTTCTTGTCCTTAATCAAAAATGATAACCTGGAACTTTGTCAGCAGAAATGGCTATTAGGAACAGAGTAAGCAGATTCCTTTTCTTTCGGTTTCCAGACTACTTCAAGTGCATTCACAAATGCATAAAAACCATCAGCTCCTGGTTTTATTTTATTGGAACATTTACATTTTTTTTATAGGCCTCTGCCTTTGGAGGGTAGATCCTTATTTAAATACAACAAATGTCAACAAAAATCACTAAAAATGTTAGCAAAGCCACAAATTCCACCTCTTGATACTGCGATATGAAAATGTAGCACCCTCCTAGATAGGCTGTTCTGGGTTTCACAGTCTACAAGTTTGATTGCACTCCCCTGGCCTGCAGAAAGATCTGGAGCATAGTAGCGGAGCAAGGCAAATGGGCAGCATGAATATTTATGGCGCTGAATCCAATCCCTGGGGTGGTGTGCCCAGAAGGTGGCTGAGTAGTACATAAAGTCTGGGCTGCAGAACAGCCGGGTTTCCTGTTACAGGCTTAGGTGGGGGATGGCTGCCCCCTACCTCCAGTCATCCTGCTGTTTAAAGTGACTGTTTATAGAGGTCCTGGCTGTGGCAGAGCCAGAGGGCCTACATCTGAGTGGGTACCGGACATCCTGAGGCTTCACGTATGGAACTGACCAACATGACCTCACTGGCAGGCATCTGGAAGAAGCTGAATGGGCACAGCTACTCCTCTGGCCTCGTGAGTACTGCTCTGTTGCAAGAGCCCAGTGACTGAGTACTATTGGGATTGCTGGGAGAGATATATGCCAACCAGTTCCCTTTAGTTTTGAGGAAAATTTTTGAGCTAAGTAGTTACTCTCCTGAGAGGTACATACATTAGACTCCTCTAAATTTTTCCTAGGAGGAATGTCCTGGAAAGCTGTGAGGAATGCCTGGGGCAGCATCTCAAAATATATCCCAACCTGGTTGAGAAACCCTATGCATTGAACTGGATCGCCCCCAAATCGCTGGGAAGCAGAGTGGAACCAGACATACCTCTTACAGAGGTAATATTCGAGGCAGGTGCCTGCACAGAGATTGGAGCAGCAGCAGGGATGGCCTGCAACACAGGTTGTACCGGAACAGCCAAAGTGGGAGGATCCAGGTGAGCAGTGTGAATCAGGAGCGTCTAACACTATGGCAAACTGATCCACGTGGTGGCCCTGCTCATTCAACCTAGAAAAAATATTACCACTAGGTGGACTGCCTGCATCTTCTGAAATCATGGCCTTCGCCTACTGTTAGGAACTATGAAACAGACAGAGACAGAAACTGCAGTAAAAATCACACCTTTTAATAAAATGGTAAAAATGGTACAACTGGTAAACGTAGTGAAAACATAGCCAGGGTTCAGTAGCCAAATTGAGTAGTCAGAACAAGCCAGGAAATCAGGAAGCCAGATATCAGTGTAGTGAGAGGCAGTGGACAAGATCAGGAACCAGAAGGGACATGAGCCAGGTAAGTCTTCAACATGAATACAGCAGAGAGTCTCTAGATATGTTGACCAAGGTGAAGGCATTGACAAAATGAACGAGGCAGTTTAAAAAGCCAGAAGGGGCTGGCTGTGGGCTTGACTGACGAGCAGGAGATGATCATCAGGTGAGCCACTGTGGAATTATGAGTACTGGCAATTAACCAACAGCTGAGCAACCTCAGCACAGAGAAGGAAGGGCTGAGAGTCCAGCCCCTGGTTTTGGATGTTATTAAGTTGGTTTTGTTTGCTACTTGCATTTGTTTTTCACAATTATTTTGGTATACCCAATATTTTGGTATATTCATCTCAGTGTGGAGACAGAGCACACAACCCAATCTACACAATAACACCTTAATGTTTATGATGGCATATTTTTAAATATCCCAGCTATGAATAAAGCAAATCTTCTCTTTACTCAGACCAACCTCAACTGAAATGCTACAGAAGACAGATTTTACTGCTGAGAATACCACTTCTCTTCTCCTTAAACCATAAATATAATGGTATTGGCATTGCCGTGCATTTTCTTTGTTCAGTTGTTGCAGCCGTCATAGATTAGGCACACAATTCTAACCTACCAATATCCATTCACCATTTAAGTGTCATCCTTGTGTCCAAGGGCCCTAAAGATCTCCACACTGTACTCCCAAACAGAATTCACAATCACTGGCAACTGTTACATAGTTAATTCCCACATTAAGATGACTACAATGGCATTTGTTTATTTCAATCATCAATGTCACCAGTGAACAATATTAAAAAATATTCAATTGCATATTATTTACCAAACTTACCTAACCCTATATGTTCACAAAAAAACAAAGAATACAATCATCTGCATGCCTACACTGTCAATACCAAAAAGTTGATTTTATCACTATGTGACAATGCCCTCCATTAGGATGAGCTTGATGTTCGACTTGAACATTGGATGTTCGCACATTCGCCGAATATCGAACACTATGGGGCGTTAGTGGGAAATTCGAGCTCCCGCAGAATGCCCAATAATGCACTGCGAGATTGCAGTATGATGATTGGCCAAAGCATGGTTTGGCCAATCCCAGCACCCTCTGCTAAGAGAGCCATAATTGGCCAAAGGCAGGGTGCCTTTGGCCAATCAAGGCTCAGGGGGACTAAGTCCACGCCCCACACTATATAACGCTGCCTGCATGACGGCCCCGTGTAGTGTTGTTTGCGTGGACGGCAACATAGCTCTATTTAGATTAAGCAGGCAATTCAGTTAGTGGTAGTTTAATATATATATATATATATATATATATATATATACACACACACACATACATACATAGATATGTATATATATATATATATATATATATATATATATATATATATATATATATCTCTATCTCAAATACACTGCCTGAAGTAGATTAGAAATAGTACACCATGGAATGCACGGTAGACTGTAGATCTCTAGGCTACACTGACTGGATGCAGAGTATATACTGTATATATATATATATATATATATATATATATATATATATATATACACACACACACACATAAAACTTAAGTAGGGGGATTTGTTTCATCACTGTGTATCACTTAGGGCTATTCAGTCCAGTGGGTTTATGTAAGGATTTACAACCACTTCAACTGTGTGTTTGGCTTATGCCGCGTACACACGGGCGGACTTTGACGGACTTTCTGAATGCACGGACTTGCCTACACACGATCAACCAAAGTCCGACGGATTCGTACGTGATGACGTATGACCGGACTAAAACAAGGAAGTTGATAGCCAGTAGCCAATAGCTGCCCTAGCGTTGGTTTTTGTCCGTCGGACTAGCATACAGACGAGCGGACTTTTTGACCGGACTCGAGTCCGTCAGAAAGATTTGAAACATGTTTCATTTCTAGGTCCGTCGAAATTTTGGGGAAAAAAAGTCCGCTGGAGCCCACACACGATCGAATTATCCGATGGACTCTGGTCCTCCGGACCAAGTCTGCCGTAAAGTCCGCTCGTGTGTACGCGGCATTAGGGATGTACTGGGAAAATGAAAAGGTGAGAGAAGAAGGTGTTTGGTAAAACTGATGATTCATAATCACATGTTATCACTGTTATTTGACTCTATACTTGTAGCCCTCAAATAGATTAATACCTCCAATTCGTAGCACCAAGTTTATATTTATGACCCAGACAAAAATACTTTGTACACTTTACTGATTTACTCATGCAAAACTTTATTAAGACTTTACAACGGTAGTTCTCAATAAAAAGTAAAAAAAAAAAAAAAACCCCAAAAAAAATAAAAACACCACACAGAAAACTCCATCAACCTTATAAAAAAAAAAAAAATTTACAGTTTAGTTTCATTGCTCTTGCAGCCAACTGAGGTTATGGCAGTCTGTCTAAAACAGATGTAAAGATGTGGAGAAAAGTGTATTGTCCACAACTCAAAGAAAATTTTAGATTCTCATCCCAGTCATCTACTTCACCTCTGAGTGTTTACCAGGTGCCAGAGGTCACTGCTATAGGGGAAAGGGCGGTAGAGGACATCACTGTGTGTATGTATACGGGGGGGGGGTTGATGTGAAGGGGGCAGAGGACACTGTTATGGGCAGGGCCACCCTCATAGCCGTGTCCTCTACCACCCTTCACATAACCTCCCCACCCCCCGATTCATGCGTTCTGAGCCTAACGCACTCCTGAGCCATGCGTTCTGAGCCCAACTCACTCCTGATCATAGGCGTACACACAGGGTGTGCCAGGTGTGCCTGGGCACACCCTAATCACCCCGTGTGGTGCATATTTCCAATGTTTAGTCCACTGATATTTCACCAAATAAAAAAAAAAAATCTTTTTTTCTCCAAAAAAATTATTAAAATAATATTGTAACTGCCCTACTGACACCACCAATATCTGCCCTTATGACACCATTCACTGCTCCACTGACACCTTCCGTTTATATACACATGCACACACATATATGTTTGAGATTTGGGGTGCACACCCCAATGCAATAGGCTGCGTACACCTATGCTCCTGATCCATGCATTCTGAGCCTAACTCACCCCTGATCCCTGCATTCTGAGCCTAGCTCACCCCTGATCCCTGCGTTCTGAGCTCAACTCACTCCTGATCCATGCGTTCTGAGCCTAACTCACTCCTGATCCATGCATTCTGAGCCCAACTCACTCCTCATCCATGCATTCTGAGCCCAACTCATTCCTGATCCATGCATTCTGAGCCCAACTCACTCCTGATCCATGCATTTTGAGCCCAACTCACTCCTGATCCATGCATTCTGAGCCTAACTCACGCCTGATTAGGGATGAGCTTCATGTTCGACTCGAACATCACATGTTCGACCGTTCGTCGAATTGCAAACGTTATGGGCCGTTCGCGCCAAATTTGAGTGGTGTGTCACGGCCCATAATTCACCATGGCATTGCAGTGCATTGCTGGCTGATGATTGGCCAAGCATTCACTATGACCTGCATGCTTGGCCAATCACAGCGCCGTCTGTACAGAGAGCTGTAATTGGCCAAAGCCAGGGTGGCTTTGACCAACTATAGCTCAGGGGGGTTAGTACATGCCCCACACTATATAAGGCCACCTGCGTGGCAGCCTTGTGAAGTGTGTTGCGACGGTGGAGAGATAGACAGAGAGACAGTGTCATTTGATTTAAGATAGAGTAGGCAGGCAAGTCAGTTAGCTGTATATATATATATATATGCATCCTAGGTGTTGTGTGTATTATATATATATATATATATATATATATATATATATATATATATATATATATATACACACACACACACACACACACACACACACACACTGTATTCAGTTTAGCTAGATCCGTTCCTGTTATTCTCTTCCTGACAGGCAGACAGGTGTTTTTACAGTATTTACAGCTACCTGAAGAAAATTGCTGGTGTTCTTCTGATCCTATTAACACCACAGGCAGGCAGCTGCAGTATTTACAGTTGGTGTACTCTGTCCTCTGCACAGTGTGCACCTAAAGCTACCTGAAGACAATTGCTGTTCTTCTGATCCTATTAATACCACAGGCAGGCAGCTGCAGTATTTACAGTTAGTGTACTGTGTCCTCTGCACAGTGTGCACCTAAAGCTACCTGAAGAAAATTGGTGGTGTTCTTCTGATCCTATTAGTACCACAGGCAGGCAACTGCAGTATTTACAGTTAGTGTACTGTGTCCTTTGCACAGTGTGTACCTAAAGCTACCTGAAGACAATTGCTGTTGTACTGATCCTATTAATACCACAAGCAGGAAGCTGCAGTATTTACAGTTAGTGTACTATGTCCTCTGCACAGTGTGCACCTAAAGTTACCTGAAGTAAATTGGTGGTGTTCTTCTGATCCTATTAGTACCACAGGCAGGCAGCTGCAGTATTTACAGTTAATGTACTGTGCACTCTGCACAGTGTGCACCTAAAGCTACCTGAAGACAATTGCTGGTGTTCTCATACTGATAATACTACAGGCAGGCAGTTGATTCTGCTAGCTGCAGTATCAGTATATATATATATATATATATATATATATACACACACACACATCCCAGCTTTGTGCAGCTACATCTCACTGCAGGACATTAGTATGTCTGGAAGGCCAACAAAGGAGAGGCAGACAGTCACAAGCCAATAAAAGAGGGCAAGCAGGCTCTGTGTCTAGGGGCAACAGTGCTGGTCGTGGACACGGTGCATACTCATCAGCACGTGGTCGTGGGACACGCTTGTCCTTTTTTTTTGGCAGCTGGTCGTGTTGAGCTGCAACATGCCGAAGACTTGGTAGAGTGGATGACCAAGCTGTCCTCATCCTCTCTCACTCATGCAGTTAGTTGGCAAGCGTACCTAAAAGACCCACACCAAAGAACAAAGAGGACCTCTCCTTGCTCCTCATCAGCTGGTATCTCAGACCCCACTATACCTTCAGTCCTCTCTGAAACCTGCACTGAGAGGAATGAAGGTGTAGAATTAGGTGTGTCACAGCCAAGTACTTGCGAGCAATCTGCTATCGGTACACCGACGTCAGATTGTACCAGGCAAATTTCCTGCACCACTGAAAGAAGTTCGCTCCCAGCCATCCACATGCCCAGCGGTTGAATGTTAGCTTGGCTAAATTGCTAGCACTTCAACTGCTGCCTTTTCAGTTGGTAGACTCTGCCCCCTTCCGTGAGATTGTGGAATGTGCGCTTCCCCAGTGACAGTTCCCAAATGCCACTTTTTCTCACGAAAGGCGATTCCGGCTCTCTACCGGCACATGGAAGGCAATATCTTGGCCTCGCTGGACAGGGCGGTCAGCGGTAAGGTGCATATTACCGCTGACTCATGGTCCAGCAGGCATGGACAGGGACGTTACCCATCTTTCACCGCGCACTGGGTGACTCTTCTGGCAGCTGGGAAGGATGCAGGACAGGGTGCAGTACTGTTGGAGGTTGTTGTGCCACCACGCCTCCAAAATTCTACTAGTGGTGATTCTGCCACACCTCTCTCCTCCACCCCCTCCTACTCTTCTTCCTCCATGGCCTCTTCCTGTGCCGATTTGTCCTCGGAACCAGCGGTGCTCCGTAGGCGTTCAAGGGGCTACGCAAGCATGCAGGCAAAAAGATGCAATGTGGTACTTGAGCTGGTGTGCTTGGGGGACAGGAGCCACACTGGGGCAGAGATGCTGTCAGCTCTGCAGGGGCAGGTTCAGAGGTGGTTGACGACACGCCAGCTTAAGCCAGGTATGATGGTTTGCGACAATGGCACCAACCTCTTCTCCGCCCTCCAACAGGGACAACTGACCCATGTGCCCTGTTTGGCTCACGTCCCTAACTTGGTGGTGCAGTGGTTCTTGGGCAGGTACCCTGGCTTACAGGATGTCCTGAGGCAGGCCAGGAAATTCTGTGTGCATTTCCGCAGGTCATATAATGCCAGTGCTCGGCTGGCTGACCGCCAAAAGGAATTTAACCTGCCCAAGAACCGCCTAATCTGTGACATGCTCACCAGGTGGAACTTAAGGTTAGCCATGCTGCAGCGGCTGCACATGTAGCAGAGGGCCATCAATGAGTACTTATGTGACTATGGCACCAGGACAAGGTCAGGAGACCTTGGATTTTTTTCCCCATGCCAGTGGGCTATGATCAGGGATGCATGCACTGTCCTGTCACCATTTGAGGAGGCCATGAGGATGGTGAGCAGTGACAGTGCATGCATCAGTGACACTGTCCCTCTTGTCCACCTGTTGGAGCACACGCTGCGTAGAATAATGGACAGGGCACTTGGGGCAGAACAGAGGGAGGAAGAGGAGGACTTCCTTACCTCTCAAGGCCCCCTTTATCCAGACAGTGGTCCTGCGTGCCCGCCGATCACACAGAAAGAGGATGAGGAGGATTGTGTCAGCATGGAGGTGGAGCCTGGCACTCAGCAGCAGTCTTCAAGGGATCATTTACAGTCCTAACAAACCCATGGATTTGTATGTGGCTGGGAGGAGGTGGCTGCGGATCATGTCGTCCTTAGTGACCCAGAGGACTCTGGACCAAATGCCTCAGCAAACCTACGCTGCATGGCCTCCCTGATCCTGCAAAGCCTGCGGAAGGATCCTCCTATTTGTGGTATCAAGGGGAGGGATGATTACTGGCTGGCAACCCTCCTTGATCCACAATACAAGGGTAAGGTTGTGGACCTTATCTTGCCATCGCAGAGGGAGCAGAGGATGAAACATCGTCGGGAGGCCTTGCAGAAAGGTTTTTGCGAAGCGTTTTCAGAGCCTGGGAGGTTACAATTTCCTGGTCCTCCTGGACAACGTGTTGCTGAGGCTTCGGTCAGTCACAGCGGTGGAGAAGGTGGCCGTCTGACCGATGCGTTCAGAAAATTTTTTAGTCCGCAGCCCCAAGGTCTGATCGGTTCCAGCAACCATCGCCAGTGTCGGATTCACATGGTGCAGGATTACCTAGGGGCAAGATCAGACTTGGACACCTTTCCCACCGAAAATCCTCTGGGTTACTGGGTCTTGAGGATGGATCACTGGCCAGAGCTTGCACAGTATGCAATTGAGCTACTGGCCTGTCCTGCATCCAGTGTTCTTTTGGAACGCACATTCAGTGCTGCTGGAGGCTTTGTACCCGATCACAGGGTGCGCCTGTCCACCGAATCGGTCGATCGGCTGACCTTCATAAAAATGAATCAGTCTTGGATCACCAGCTACCAAGCACCTGATGCTGATGTAACCGATTGATTTTTTTTTAAATATGAGATCCCTTCAAGACTGCCTATGCTGATGTTGAATGACTATCCTGTTATGCTGAGTGACAATCCTCTTCCTACTCAATTTTCATGCTGATAGCTTGTAAGAACATTTTTGGTTCTGGGCACCGCCACCAGTGGCCAAGGCCCAATTTTTCTGCCCCTGCTTAACAGGGGCGTGTAATTACAATTTTTGATGCAATACTTTGCAACAGGGCTCATTCCTATGCTCCAACTAGAGTATCTGTGAGGGGTTGCAGTGTTGTGGCACCAGCACCAGTGCCCAAGGCCCAAATTTTTAGCACCTGTTTAACTGGGGCATATAATAACAATTTTTGATGCAATACTTTGCAGCAGGGCTCATTCCAGCATCTGTGAGGGGTTGCAGTGTTGTGGCACCAGTGCCTAAGGCCCAATTTTTTTGCCCCTGTTCAACAGGGACATGTAATTATAATACTTGATCTAATATTTCACAGCAGGGCCCATTCCTGCGCCCACCAGGAGTAACTGTGAGGGCTTACAGTGTTGTGGCAACACCACCACCAAAGGCCCAATTTTTCTGCCCCTGTTCAACAGGTGCATGTAATTACAATTCTTGATATATTCCACAGCAGGGCGCGTTCCAGCGCCCACCAAGAGTAACTGTGATGCCCCAATTTCTGCAGAGTATATAGGGCAGGCCCCTACTTTCAAACATCCAACTTACAAACGACTCCTACTTGCAAACGGAAGGAGACAACAGGAAGCGAGATGAAATCTACCCCTAGGAAGGGAAATCCTCTCCTGTAAGAGTTAATATGGGAAAAATGTGCCTCCTCTTCACTGATGCTTTATTACCAATCCTTGTTTCACTAAAAACCCCAAATTGTCAAAAAACATTTGTCATTGGGACAGAATGTGAGGTGAAATCTTATGAAGAGGTGCACAGACAGCAAAACAAATGTTACAGGGGTGATAACCCTTCCCTATGTTTTCCAAAAAGCTTACAGATTTTTTGGCTGGAGCTACACTTTAAAAATGTACCAGTTCATAATTACAAACAGATTCTACTTAACAACAAACCTATAGTCCCTGTCTTGTTTGCACCTCCTGTATACTGGTGTTCAGAGTATATAGGGCCTGAGGGCCCCACGCCTTTCCTTTTTTTAATTTGGGTGCCGGGTTCCCCTTAATATCCATACAAGACCCAAAGGGCCTGGTAATGGACTGGGGGGGTACCCATGCCGTTTGTATCACTGATTTTCATCCGTATTTCCGGGACCCGACATTACATTAAAGCCACAAGCAGTTTTAAAATGACGTATTCCTTTAAAAATGTAATTTTGTGCAGGGACTGTTCTAAGCACGGGAAACACGCGCCACTTTACAGGCATACTATAGACAACCCCAGGTATGATATTTAAAGGAATATTTCACTTTTATTTTTTCACTTTAAGCATCATTAAAATCACTGCTTCTGAAAAAATTGCAGTTTTTAAAACTTTTTTTCATTGATACATGTCCCCTGGGGCAGGACCCGGGTTCCCAAACCCTTTTTAGGACAATAACTTGCATATTAGCCTTTAAAATTAGCACTTTTGATTTCAAATGTTCGAGTCCCATAGACTTTAATGGGGATCTAAAGTTTGTGCAAACTTTCGGTCCATACGCAGGTTCTGGTGCAAACCGAACCGGGGGTGTTTGGCTCATCCCTACTCCTGATCCATGCATTCCGAGCCCAACTCACTCCTGATCCATGCGTTCTGAGCCTAACGCACTACTGAGCCATGCGTTGTGCGCCTAACTCACCCCTAATCCCTGCGTTCTGAGCCTAACTCACTCCTGATCTCTGCGTTCTGAGCCTCACTCCTGATCCATGCGTTCTGAGCCTAACTCACCATTGATTCCTGCGTTCTGAGCCTAATGCACTCCTGATCCATGCGTTCTGAGCCTAACTCACTCCTGATCCCTCTGTTCTGAGCCTAACTCACTCCTGATCCCTGCGTTCTGAGCCTAACTCACTCCTGATCCCTGCGTTCTGAGCCTAACCCACCCCTGATCCCTGTGTTCTGAGCCTAACTCACCACTGATCCCTGCGTTCTGAGCCTAATGCACTCCTGATCCATGCGTTCTGAGCCTAACTCACGCCTGATCCATGCGTTCTGAGCCTCACTCCTGATCCATGCGCTCTGAGCCTAACTCACCATTGATCCCTGCGTTCTGAGCCTAATGCACTCCTGATCCATGCGTTCTGAGCCTAACTCACTCCTGATCCATGCGTTCTGAGTCTAACTCACTCCTGATCTCTGTGTTCTGAGCCTCACTCCTGATCCATGCATTCTGAGCCTAACTCACCATTGATCCCTGCGTTCTGAGCCTAATGCACTCCTGATCCATGCATTCTGAGCCTAACCCACCCCTGATCCATGCGTTCTGAGCCTAACTCACCACTGATCCCTGCGTTCCTAGCCTAATGCACTTCTGATCCATGCATTCTGAGCCTAACTCACTCCTGATCCATGCATTCTGAGCCTAACTCACTCCTGATCCCTGCATTCTCAAGCTAACGCACTCCTAAACCCTGTGTTCTGAGCCCAACTCACTCCTGACCCATGCATTCTTAACTCAACACACTCCTGAACCCTGATTCTGCATAATAAGATATGTGCAGTGTGCACAGGAATGCGTTCATATTTTTTTCAAACTATAGTCTGGCCCCCCAACAGTCTGAGGGACAGTGAACTGGCCCCTTATTTTAAAAGTCTGAGGACCCCTGGTTTACACAGTTTATAGTGATCACAAAGCAGATGACATGTTCATTCTAACATTACACACATACATACAGTGAGGGGAAAAAAGTATTTGATCTCTGCTGATTTTGTATGTTTGCCCACTGACAAAGAAATTATCAGTTTATAATTTTAATGGTAGGTTTATTTTAACAGCGGGAGACAGAATAACAAAAAAATCCAGAAAAACGCATTTCAAAAAAGTTATAAAATTGATTTGCATTTTAATGAGTGAAATTAGTATTTGACCCCTTTGCAAAACATGACTTAGTACTTGGTGACAAAATCCTTGTTGGCAATCACATAGGTCAGACATTTCTTGTAGTTAACTACCAGGTTTGCACACATCTCAGGAGAGATTTTGTCCCAGTCCTCTTTGCAGATCCTCTCCAAGTCATTAAGGTTTCGAGGCTGACATTTGGCAACTTGAAACTTCAGCTCCCTCCACATATTTTCTGTGGGATTTAGGTCTGGAGACTGGCTAGGCCACAGCAGGACCGTAATGCGTGTCTTCCTGAGCCACTTCTTTGTTGACTTGGCCATGCATTTTGGGTCATTGTCATGCTGAAATACCCATTCACGACCCATTTCCAATGCCCTGGCTGAGGGAAGGAGGTTCTCACCCAAGATTTGACGGTACATGGTCTCGTCCATCATCCCTTTTAGACATTCCGAAACGAAATTCGGACAAATTTTTCATTATTCGGGAATTTGGATGCATACGAATTACCATAGTTAAAAATTTTAATGAATCCGAAAATAACGTTCTAAATCGAAAAAAACTGATTAAATTAGTTCTGAATTTGAAAAACTAATTTGAAACGACTTAGAAAACAATTCAAATGGAATTTGAAAACAATTCAAACCGAATTCAGAAACAAATTTGAATCGGACGAAATTCAATTCGAAAACAAATTTGAATCGAAATCGGAAAAATAGAAATCGATTTTCTGAAAAGTAATTAAATAAAATATAAGATTAAAAAAAGGAATAGAATACAAATAAAAGAATAGTAAATAATAGAATTTAATATAATAAAATAAAATAGAACATGACTGTCTTCCAAAAATTTCGAATAGTATAAGTTTAAATTCGAATTGGATAGATTGGAATAGAATCCAACATAATAATAGAAAAGAATAGAACAGAAAACAATTGAATAGAATAGAAAAGCAATAGAATAAAATAGAAAGAATATGACCGTCTTCCGAAATTTGATTTTCAAATAGAATTAATGCAAATAGAATAGATTAGAATAGAATCCAAAACAATGAAATCCAAAATAGAGAATAATAGAATAGAAAATAGAATAAAAAAAAAAAAAAGAACAGAATAGAATGAGATAGAAAGAATATATAACCATTTTCCAAAATTCGAATTTCAAATAGAATGAATTTGAATAGAAAAATGAGAAAAGAATATAATAGAACAATAGAACAGAATAGAATAAACATAAAAATATATAATCATCTTCTAAAATTTGAATTTCAAATAGAATGAACTTTAATAGAAAAGATTAGAATAGAATAGAAAAACACTAGAACAGAATAGGAAAAAAAATACTATATATAACCATCTTCCGAAATTCCAGTTTTTTATAGAATAAATTTGAATAGAAAAGAATTAGAATAGAAAATAAGAGAATACTATAGAATAGAAAAACAATAGAAAATAATAAAATAAAATAGAATATAATATATAACCATCTTTCGCAATTCGAATTTAGAATAGAATGAATTTGAATTTCGAAAATAATAAATTTGAATACAAAATATTATAATAGAATAGAGAAACAATGGAAGAGAATATTATAAAATAGAAAAAATACATCTTCTAAAATTTGACTTTCAAATAGAATGAATTTGAATAGGAAATACAGTAATAGAAAATAGTAGAAAAGAATAGAATAGAAAACGAGAATAGAACAGAATACAAAATAATAGAATAGAAAAACAATAGAACAGAAAAGAATAGCGTAGAATAGATATTATATAACCATCTTCCGAAATTCGAATTTCATATATAATGAATTTGAATTATTATAGAAAAGATTAGAATAGAAGACATTAGAATAAAACAGAAAAGAATAGAATACAAAATAAAAAAAAGAATACAATAGAAAAGAATAGAATAAAATGGAAAGAATATAATATATAACCATCTTCTGAAATTCGAATAGAATTAATTTGAATAGAAAATATTAGAATAGAAAGAATAGAATAGAAAAACAATAGAATAGAATACAATAGAAAAACAATTTTATTCTATTCTTTTCTATCCTATTCTTATTTTCTATACTTTACTGTTATTTTCTATTCTAATCTTTTCAAATCTTTTCTATTCAAATTTGATCTATTCGAAATTCTAATTTTGGAAGATGGTTATATAGTATATTCTTTTTATTTTAATCTATTCTTTCCAATGTTTTTCTATTGTGTTCTTTTCTATTCTAATCTTTTCTATTCGAATTATATTCGAATTTCGGGAGATGGTTATTTTTTATATTATTCCAATTTCTCTTATTCTTTTCTATTGATTTTCCATTGTCTTCTTTATTCTATTCTCTTATTTTCTATTCTAATCTTTTTTTATTCAAATTCGTTCTATTCGGAATTCGAGAGATGGTTATATATGAATATTTTTTTTTTTTTTTAAATCTATTCTTTTCCATTTTTTTTTATTGTATTCTTTCATATTCTTTTATAATCTTTTCTATTCTAATCTTTTCGATTCAAATTCATTCTATTCGAAATTTGAAAGATGGTTATATATATTCTTTTATTTGAATCTATTCTTCTCCATTGTTTTTCTATTGTATTCTTTCCTATTCAAATCTTTTCTATTCAAATTCGTTCTATTCGAAATTAGAATTTCGGAAGATGGTTAAATATTATATATTTTTTTTAACATATTATTTTCCATTATTTGTCTATTGTATTCCTTACTATTCTAATCTTCTCTAATTTACATTTTTTTGAATTTGGGTGATTTTTTAAAAATTCGGACAAATTGTTTTGAATGCCACCGAATTTTATCGAAACCAGACGTTTTTTTTAGAATTTGGTTGAATTTGTTCGAATGCGGTCCAATTTTTTCGAATGCAGCTGACTTTGAATACGAAACGAATTCCAAAAACTAAATAAACAAATGTAACAAATTGAGTTTATGTCAAAGAGCTTAATTTTGGTCTCATCTGACCAAAACACTTTCACTTAGTTCTCCTCTGAATCATTCTGTTTAATAATCTGTTCATTAGCAAACTTCAGACGGGCCTGTACATGTGCTTTCTTAAACAGGGGGACCTTGCGATTGCTGCAGGATTTCAGTCCTTCATGGTGTAGAAAACCAATTGTTTTCTTGGTGACTATGGTCCCAGCTGCTTTGAGATCATTGAAAAGATTCTCCCATGTAGTTCTGTGCTGATTCCTCACCGTTCGTATGATCATTGAAACTCCACGAGGTGAAATCTTGCATGGAGCCCCAGGCTGACAGGGATTGACCGTTATTTTGTGTTTCTTCTTCTGCTTAACTAACTTTTTTTGAAATTCGTTTTTCTGGATATTTTTGTTGTTATTCTATCTCTCACTGACAGAGAGGGAGAGATTGAGCAACAGCAGCACTAGACGCCAATCTTTTGTGTTCTATTACTAACATGGAATGTACTGATGAGCTCAATAGTGAGCCGCTTCTCATTTTACTGCCCAGTCACACCTTGGGGGGGGATGGACAAGACCTCTAATGCCCTGTACACACGATTGGACTTTCCGACGGAAAATGTGCGATCGGAGCTTGTTGTCGGAAATTCTGACCGTGTCTAGGCTCCAGCTGACTTTTTCCATCGGAATTTACGACACACAAAGTTTGGGAGCTGGATCTAAAATTTTACCACAACAAAATCCGTTTGCGTGAATTCCGATCGTGTGTAGACAATTCTGACGCACAAAGTGCCACGCATGCTCAGAATCAAGCAGAAGAGCCGCACTGGCTATTGAACGTCATTTTTCTCAGCTCGTCGTACGTGTTATACATCACCGCATTCTTGATGTTCGGAATTTTCAACCAACTTTGTGTGACCGTGTGTATGCAAGACAAGTTTGAGCCAACATCCGTCGGAAAAAATCAGATTGATCATGTGTACAGGGCATTAGTGTTATTTAACTGTAGTAGAGAAAATCCAGGTCTCCCAAATCTGAGCTGCAATGTGTCACAGGGCTGTGTAAATCTCAGAAGTGAATACAAATTGTTTGGCAAGTAAAACAGCTCCCATATACAGTATGCATTTCATCTTTGTACTTATAGTGCTGTGAAAAAGTATTTACCCCTTCCCGATTTTTCTTTACATATATTTGTCACACCTAAATGTTTCAGATCAAACACATTTTAAAATTACACAACGATATCCATAATATATACAAAATGCAGTTTTTAAATTATTTAATTTATTAAGAGAAAAAAAGCTGTCCAAACCTGCCTAACCCTATGTGAAAAAGTAATTGTTAAATCATGAATGAACTGTGATTAACTAAATTTTCTGGAAAGCTGAGTTAAACGTTATTTGCCACCCCCAGGCGTGATTACTGCCAGACCGGTTGAATCCATTAATCACTTAAATAGAAGTTGTCTGACAAAGTGAAGCATGTTAAAATTTCTAAAAAAGAAAAACATCATGCCACGATCTAAAGAAATTCAAGAACAGATGAGAAACAAAGTAATTGACATGTATCAGTCTGGAAAGGGTTACAAAGCCATTTCTAAGCCTTTTGGACTCCAGTGAAGCACAGTGAGAGCCATTATCCACAAATGGAGAAAACTTGGAACAGTTTAGTGGCTGGCCTACTAAAATTACTCCAAGAGCACGATGAGGACTCACTCAGGAGGTCATAAAAGAACCCAGAACAACATCTAAAAGAACTGTAGGCCTCACTTGCCTCAGATAAGATCAGTGTTCATGATTCAACAATAATGCCCTGTACACATGATCGGACTTTCCGACAACAAAACTGTGGACTTTTGTTCGAAGGGTGTTGACTCCAACTTGTCTTGCATACACACGGCCACACAAATGTTGGCCAACAATTACGAACGTAGTGATGTACAAGACGTATGTGATATCTCCATTACGATCGCTAGTTTTACAAGACTCCTTGCTTCCGAGCATGTGTGTTTGTACTTTGGACTTTTGTCTGACTGACTTGTGTACACACGAATGGAAAGTCCGACAACAAACATTTGTTGGTGGAAAATTTGAGAACATGCTAGCCAACATTTGTTGGCGGAAAGTCCGCCAACAAATGTCCGATGGAGCATACACACGGTCGGACTTTCAGCCAACAAGCTGAATCCAACATTTGTTGTCGGAAAATCCAATTGTGTGTACACGGCATTAGAAAGACTGGGCAAAAATGGCATCCATGGGAGAGTTCCAAGGCGAAAGCCCCTGCTGACCAAAAAGATCACAAAGCCTTGTCTGACATTTGCCCAAAAACATCTTGATTATCCCCAAGACTTTTGGGCAAATATTCTGTGGACTGATGAGAAAAGTGTGAACTTTATGAAAGTTGTGCATCTCGTAACATCTGGCATAAAACAAACACAGCATTACATAAAAAGATCATCATACCAACATTCAAAGATGGTGGTGGTAGTGTGATGGGTCTTGGCAGCTTCAGGACCTGGACGACTTGTCATAATTGATGGAACCATGAATTTTGCAATGTACCAGAAAATCCTGAAGGAGAATATCCAGCCATCAGGTCATGACCTCAAGCGCACTTGGATTATGCAGCAGGAAAATGATCCTTAACACTCCAGCAAGTCCACCTGTGAATGGTTACGTAAGTCCAATTGAGCTGCTGTTGCATGACCTTAAACAGGCCATTCATGCTGGAAAACACCTGTACAACTGTAGCTGTTTGCCTGGAATTCAGCTTTCAAGTTCTACAGTAGTTTAAGGAAATCGCTTCAAACATACAAAAGTATGCAAAAATGGAAATCTTAAGTAATATCAAATTGTGCTGCTCTTGAAAAGTACTATTAAAGGGTTGACAGGTTTTCTTTTATTACAGAAAACCCATTTCATAAAGTAAAAGCATCTCACCTAGAAACAATGTGGTTCCAATTTCAAAATCGTGGTTGCTTTTTTAAATAACCTGGTCTGTAATTTTTTAATAGATGGTGTAGGAGATTGTGGTAAAAGAAGCCAATGATTTAATTGTTCTCTAAGGATCTATACTAAATTATTCTGTGTCAGCAGCTTTTGTAATAATAAAAGAATGTAGACACTGAAGTGTAACTATATTTGGTCCCATGAGGCTGAAATAAACTCAGAATACAGCTTATCTCACTGCACCAGCTTTGCAGATCCTAAATGGATGTTGAATTCCTAGGTACCAATATAACATATGAACAATTCAAATTATTATTTTTTTTATTATATATTTGCAAGGAAATTATGAATCTGAAATTCAAACTCATAGCTTGCTAAACAAAAACATTTCATGAATGATTGAGGCTTGCTGAGCGATAAGAGAATAGTTCTAGCCTGACAGATATTTCATTTTTTTTTAAGTTTGAGCAGATGGAAGGTTTACATCTATATCATAATGGATATTTTAGCCAGACTACTTCAGTATCATAGTAGGTAAGAGGAATGGGAGAGCATGCTCCGCTTGCAATATATCCTAATTCTTCTAATATGTACTGTATTTGAATTGTCTCCATATTAGCTTCCTGTATTCAGTGATTAAGCAATTTTCTTTCCTTCAACCATGGGTACAGTATATACAATACAGTGTTGATGAGGGAAATCGCTCCTGCTGCAATATTGTATTCTGACAGGGGGAGGTTTCCCCACCATCAGAATAGGATTACTGCTGGTGGTTATAGCTGCTGGCAGTGTTCGTATGAAAACAAAAGAAAACCCTGGGCCTCCATCATTTAACTGTACCCCATGCACCCATCACCATGCACCCTCTGGTAGCAGCCGCAATCAACACAATTTAGTTCCCATTTCTATTCTTCCTAAGACCAGACTCTCTGTCTCTTGTGCCCTTTGGAACTCCCGCTCTGTTTGCAAAATACTCACCTCTCTCCATAACCTCTTTATTGTCAACTTATTTAACCTACTCGCGATTACCGAAACCTGACTCCACAAATCCGACACTGCGTCTTCTGCTGCCCTATCCCATGGTGGTCTTCTCTGGACTTACTCCCCCAGATCCAGTGGACGTAAGGGAGGAGGTGTCAGAATCCTTCTTGCCCAACATAGCACCTTTCAGGTACTACACCCACCTCCCTCTCTGTCACTCTCCTCTTTCGAAGCACACTGTATTCGTCTTTTCACTCCAGTTTCTCTAAGGATAGCTGTGATCTACAGGCCCCCTGGACCAGTATCAACCTTTCTTGATGACTTCTCTGCCTGGCTACCCTACTTTCTTTCTTCTGAAATTCCCACAATTATTCTCGGGGACTTCAACATCCCTATTAATACACTTCCAAACTTCTCAGCCTAACATCCACCTTTGACCTGAAGCAGTGGATACATGCTCCTACTCACTCCGAAGGCAATACCCCTGACCTCGTTTTCTCTCACCTTTGCACTCCATGCAACCTCTCTAACTATCCATTCCCTCTCTCTGATCACCACCTTATTAGTTTCACTCTCTCCCTCTCCTCCACCTCCTCTCCCTCCAACCGCCTAAAAGTTACCCGCAGAAACCTACTTTATCTCAACTCTTCTCTTCTCTACTCTATCGACAAGCTCTGACAAAATCTCACCCCTATCCTGCACCAACCTAGCCACTTCTGTCTACAACACCTCACTTCTAGCCTCACTGGACTCAATGGACCCCCTCACTACACACAGAATCAGGTCCCGACCCCTTCAACCTTGGCAAACAAACAGATGATACTAGAAGTCTGAAAAAATGTAGTCGTGCTCACAAGCGCCAGTGGCGTAAGACTAAGTCTCAGAGAGATTTCAACCAATATAAATCTGCCCTCCAAAAATACAATTCCAGCCTCCTCACTGCCAAGCAGACCTACTTTATCACTCTCATTAGCAACTTATCATCCCGTCCCCGTCAACTCTTCTCTGCCTTCAACTCTCTACTTCGTCCTCCACTGCCTCCACCCACCAACTCACTTACTGCCCAGGAGATCGCCTATCACTTCAAACAGAAGATTGATGCAATTTGTGAGGAAATCTCTACTGTTCCGATACCCTCCACACTTCATGCCCACAGGCACAATCATTACTTCCCTCTTTCAACTCCATCACTATAGACGAGGTTGCTAAACTACTTGCTAATGTACACCTTACCACCTGCCCTCTGGATCCTGTTCCCTCACAAATACTACGTACACCCTCTGGCTCTATGATACACTCTCTAACCCACATCTTCAATCTCTCCCTCTCTTCTGGCATCTTCCCCAACTCTCTAAAACATGCACTTGTCAGACCCATACTTAAAAAGCCCTCACTGGACCCATCCAATCTTAACAACCTATGCCCCATCTCCTTGCTCCCCTTCTTATCCAAACTCCTTGAACATCTGGTCTACAACTGACTGAGCGTCCACTTCGCTAATAGCAGCCTTCTTGATCCCCTTCAGTCTGGATTTCGTCCTCAACACTCCACAGAAACGGCTCTCCTAAAACTAACAAACGATCTACTAACGGCCAAAACCAATCAACACTATTCTGTACTCCTACTCCTGGACCTCTCTGCTGCCTTTGATACGGTTGACCACCCCCTCCTCCTCAAAATACTCCACGCCTTTGGTCTCCGTGAGTGTACTCTTCGCTGGTTCTCTTCCTACTTATCCAACCGCACCTTTAGCGTTTCCTACAACTCTACTATTTTCTCCTATTTTATCCTATTTTCTCCTATTTTCAATCTACACCTCCTCCCTGGGTCAGCTAATAGCATCCCATGGCTTCCAATACCACCTCTACGCTGATGACACCCAAATCTATTTCTCTACAACTCAGCCTACTCCCTCGGTCTCCTCACGTATCACTAATTTACTATCAGATATATCAGTCTGGATGTCACACCACTTCCTCAAACTCAATCTATCCAAAACCGAACTTATAATTTTTCCTCCCCATATGCCCCTGCCCCGATCTCTCGGTCAAAATCGATGGCACAACTATAAGCCCATCCCCACATGCCAAGGTTCTAGGTGTCATCCTGGACTCTGAACTTTCCTTCAAGCACCACGTCCAATCACTGTCCAAATCCTGCCGCCTCAACCTCCACAACATCTCCAAAATATGCCCCTTTCTAACCAATGACACAACAAAGCTCTTAATTCACTCGCTGGTCATCTCTCGCCTTAACTACTGCAACTCCCTTCTCATTGGCTTACCTCTACATAGTCAATCACCTCTTCAATCCATCATGAATGCTGCTGCCAGACTCATCCACCTTACCAATCGCTCTGTCTCTGCTACCCCTCTGTCAATCCCTCCACTGGCTTCCGGTCGGCCAAAGAATTTAATTCAAAATACTAACAACTAAGTACAAAACCATCCACAATTTAGCCCCCAGCTACATCACTAGCCTAGTCTCTAAATACCAACCTACTTGTTCTCTTTGTTCCTCTCAAGACCTTCTGCTCTCTAGCTCCCTCATCACCTCCTCCCATGCTCGCCTCCAGGACTTTTCCAAAGCCTCTCCAATCCTAGGGAATGCCTTACCCCAATCTGTCCGCTTATCTCCTACTCTTTTAGCTTTTAGACGATCCCTGAAAACCCTTCTCTTCAGAGAAGCCTACCCTACCCACACCTAACAACTGTTTTTTAATTTTCTCCATCAGCTCACCCCCCACAGTTATTACCTTTTGTTTCCACTTGACCCTCCCTTCTAGATTGTAAGCTCTAACGAGCAGGGCCCTCTGATTCCTCCTGTATTGATTTGTATTGTAAGTGTACGGTCTGCCCTCATGTTGTAAAGCGCTGCGTAAACTGTTGGCGCTATATAAATTCTGTTTAATAATAATAATAAAACAGGCTGGTTGTACTAAAGTTGATCTATCAACCTGCCCATAGAGGGATTGAATTTCAATCCCTCTATGGCAAGATGACAGGAATTAATAAAGAACATGAAGACAGAGTGAGACAAACAGAGGACCTTCTCTGTGTACTGATGCTCCTGTCCTAGAGTTTAAAAGTCCATTCATATGATTAGTTAAAATTTAACATGGGAATTAAGGCTTACCTATGCTTATTTGGGAAATGGTTAAGGTGGTTCCACTAATCTTACAGTTGAACCTCTATAGGCACGAAAATCCCCAAAGTAACTTAAAAAGTAAATCCAGCATTTTACCTAAACCCCCCAAAAAAAGTGTAGGAAAACTGATCTAACTATATTACCAAGATATATCAATATAAACAGAAGAAAAAAAACAGATGTAAAAAAATGAATAAAACCATATGTAGGTAGTGTTTGTTTTTGATGGGAAAATGTATGTGCCACACTGTAGTCAGGGTGGCTGTGGTTTTGGTTGAGTATAGTTCGATTCACTGTACTCAGTGAGCTGCAATTGTTTAGTTAGGCCTGATCTGCATGCTCCGCTGCTAGTCTGCTGGATAGCTTCCTCTGCATCCAGCCAACTTGAGAATATTCTGAATAATAGGTGTGGAGCTATGCAGATATGGCATGAATATGATCCAGCCTCGGTCTATTACACAGAGGCAGGTTCTAAAGGGGGGCTGAGAGACTGTATTTATTCTTGGAGCACACAGAGTTCTGGGTCTTGTCCGAGAGTGGAGGAGTCCAGCCAGAGGGGAGCACACTGACCTCTCAGGCACAGGTTGCCATGTGGAGGCCTCAGGTGGGCTACCTGAAGGAGACCCGACTACTCAGAGGAAGCTGAGGGGGGACTGTCTGCCACAGATCTATTTGGTATCACTGGAAGGCATCACATGGAAGAATGGAAGGAGCCATCCATCTGTCCTTAGGCCTTGTGAGTACAGACAGTGGAACAATCTTGGGTACTTTGTGCTCTAGCTACCCCTAGATGTGGGGTCTATTAGACCCCATATTTCTCCTCTGCCCTCCAAAGCATCTAATCAAACTAAGATTGGTTTGATCAGATGCTTCACAAGCCGGTAACGGCTTGTAAACCAACAAACAAGATGGAAGTGACAAAATCCTTGTTTTTTTGGTTTCTGTCACAGAGGGGGAGGAACAATGAAAGTTGCTCCAGCTCTGTCTGGTGCATTTGATGCGACAGGTAGCATATGTACAGGGCTCCTCAGTGGGACAGGCAGCAACAGGAGGGAGGGGCCCTCTTCTGCACCTGTAAAAGGTAATTGGGTGGCTGTAAAGCCACTTGGATCACTTTTACCTTGTAGAGTACCGACAGAGACTCTTTACCACGTGATCAGCCGTGTCCAATCACGGCTGATCACAGTGTAAACAGGAAGCGCTGTTGATCAGCTTTTCCTCACTCGCGTCTGTCAGAGTAGAGGGGAACCGATCGGCTGCTCCTCTGACAGGGGGGTTTGTGCTGATTATCAGCGCAGCCCCCCGACGGGGCCGGACTGGGAATAAAAACCAGCCCTGGAAATAATTTCATACCAGCTGTCACGTACCTGGTAGGTGGAGCCTGGAGTGCAGAGAACGGCCTCTCGTATACCTCTGACTTAGGAACCCCTGAAGGTGAGAACAGGGGCTCAGAAGTACAGAGGGGCACAAGTGCCTGGCTGGAACATTGGAGAAGAGAGCTGGATCCTGTAGTCAGCAGGGAGGTGCACTGTAGTCCCGCAGCAGGTTGCAGACAGCAGGGAGGTGCACTGTAGTCCAGTAGCAGGTAGCAGACAGCAGGGAGGTGCACTGTAGTCCCGCAGCAGGTTGCAGACAGCAGGGAGGTGCTCTGTAGTCCCGCAGCAGGTTGCAGACAGCAGGGAGGTGCACTGTAGTCCAGTAGCAGGTAGCAGGAAGGTGCAGACAAGCCGGGTCAAGGTACTGGCGGGCAGATCAGGTACAGGAGGGCAAACCAAGAGAATAGTCAGAGTCCAAGCCGAGATCGGGGCAGGCAGCAAACAGGTAAGTCAGGATCAAGCCAAGTAGGTACTGGATGCAGAGAAACTGGTAACAAGGGAGCAGAGGTCTCAGGAAACGCTGTAGACCGGACAGCAAGGCAGCATTGGAACAGTCTCCTTTAAATAGCCCATCTTGGCGCCAAGAGTGTTACAGGGGGCGCGTGCGCGCACCCGCGCGCACCCCCGCACGCCCGTGCGCTGTTATTGGTGCTATTGCGCACGCGCGTTCGCCATTAGCACTACTGGCGCTATTGCGCGCGCGCGAGCGCCGGATGGCGCTTACAGGCATTCTTTTAATCTTCTGTTTGCTGGAATGACTACAAGAGGGCTTTTCCTGACATTGCCCCCCTCCAAAGGGCAGCCTCTGGATGCCCAACTGGGCCATTTTACTGGGATGAGTTCTTTTAAAGGCTAGAATTAGTCTTTTGGCATGGATGTTAGTCTCTGGTTCCCAGGAGTTCTCTTCGGGGCCGTAACCCTTCCATTTCACCAGGTACTGAACCTGATTAAGTCTCCTCCGGCAATCTATGATGGATTCTATCTCGAATTCTTCTTCGCCGTTAATAAGTACAGGCTCAGGAGGACCGGTGTTCCGGTTAAGAAAGGGATCCGGGACTGACGGTTTGAGTAAAGCCACGTGAAAGACTGGATGAATACGGAAAGATTCCGGTAGCTTCAACTCATACGCCACACTGTTAATTTTTCTCAACACTGGGAAGGGACCCACAAACTTAGGGCCCAATTTCTTGGATGGGCATGCCAGTTTCAGGTTCTGTGTGGACAACCAGACTTGATCTCCAGGTTTTAGGTCAAGCTCCCCCTTCTCTTTTTGTCAAACGTTTCCTTGTTATAGTCCTGGGTCCTTGCCATTGTTTCTTGAAGTAGCTTGTTGTTGGTGCTGAAGAAGTTCAAGGTTTCTTGAGCCGCCGGTACTGCACACTCTGGCATGTTATTGGACAGAAACAAGGGATGGAACCCGTAGTTCGCAAAAAACGGGGATTGGTTGGTTGCAGAATGCACAGAATTTTTGTAGGCGAACTCAGCAAGGGGTAGCAGAGGCACCCAGTCATCTTGAGAAAAGCAAGAATAGCATCGCAAATATTGTTCAAGGGTCTGGTTGGTTCGTTCAGTTTGACCATTCGTCTGAGGATGGTAGGCAGAAGAGAAGGAGAGGTCAATCTTCAAGGCCCCACACAGGGCTTTCCAGAATTTGGATGTAAATTGTACCCCCCGATCAGATACAATATTAGCGGGTACACCATGGAGTCTTACAATGTCTTTAATAAAAATCTTCGCAGTCTCTGAAGCAGATGGGGTACCCTTCATAGGCAGGAAGTGAGCCATTTTAGAAAGTCTGCCAACCACTACGAAGATGGTGGTGAAATCTTCTGAAGGTGGTAATTCCACAATGAAATCCATGAAGATCATCCTCCATGGTCTTTCTGGTACGGGTAGAGGCCTCAACAGTCCCCAAGCCCTGGTCTTGCTGCCCTTGTTCTGGATGCAAGTAGTACATGCCTCAATATATTGTCTGCAGTCCTTTTGTAACTGAGGCCACCAAAACATGCGCTGCAGGAGTTCAGAAGTTTTGCGTACCCCGAAGTGGCCAGCTAGTTCATGGTCATGACAAGACTTGAGGATGGCAACCCGTGTCTGTGGTGGCACAAAAATTCTGTCCTTGTACCAAAGTAGATCATCTTTCCACTGTAAAGTGACATCTGTTGGATGGGGAGCCAGTGAAGAAGCTTGTTTAATTTGGGAAAGCAGATCTCCCTGAAGCATGAGAAAATTCCCAGGAGCAAGGATGGTATCAGGAGGAGAAGAAACTTCAGGTTCGCTGAACATCCGGGAAAGCGCGTCTGGTTTAGTATTCTTAGATCCCGGCCTGTAAGTGATGTGAAAGGCAAATCTAGTGAAAAAAAGTGCCCATCTGGCTTGTCGTGGTTTCAATCTCTTGGCAACTTTCAAGTACTCTAATTTCTTGTGATCAGTGTACACCAGAATAGGATGGGCTGCTCCTTCCAAGAGGTAACGCCATTCTTCTAGCGCAGCCTTGATTGCAAGTAGTTCTCTGTCCCCGACATCATAATTTCTTTCAGCTTCGGTTAGCCTGCGAGAGAAGAATGCCACTGGGTGTAACAGAGCCTTGGATCCTTGTCTCTGTGAAAGAACTGCCCCTACTGCTATCTCAGAAGCATCTACTTCCAGTATATAAGGTAAGGCTGGGTCAGGATGTTTTAAGACGGAGGCTGAAACAAACTGTTCTTTCAAGGAAGTAAAGGCTGCTTGAGCTTCAGGAGACCATTGGAAATGGGTGCCTTGCCGGGTAAGACTTGTGATGGGGGAGATGATAGAAGAAAATCCCTTGATGAATTTACGATAAAAATTCGCAAACCCCACAAATCGCTGGACTCCCCTTTTATCAGTCGGAGCTGGCCAATCCAAGATGGCAGAGACCTTCTGTGGATCCATCTTGACACCATCTGTCGAAATGATCAGGCCCAGAAACTGGATGCTTTGGCGTTCAAACTCGCACTTCTCAGGTTTTGCATACAAGCCATGCTGGCGAAGGCGGGTTAGAACTTTTCTGACATGTTCCCGATGAGTAGCCAGTGAGGAGGAAAAGATCAAGATGTCATCCAGGTATACAATGATAAACAAGTCAAGGTAGTCTCTGAAAATATCATTAACAAAATGCTGGAAGTTGGCGGGAGCATTGCATAACCCGAAAGGCATGACAAGATACTCAAAATGTCCGAAGCGGGTACGGAAGGCTGTTTTCCATTCATCTCCGCTTTGGATCCGGACTAAATTGTAGGCTCCACGAAGGTCTAATTTGGTAAAGATGGATGCGGTTCCGAGTCGCTGGAAAAGTTCAGGTACCAAGGGTAGAGGATACCGATTCTTGATTGTGATTTTATTAAGGTCTCGATAATCTACGCAAGGGTGTAGAGAGTGGTCTTTCTTCTCTACAAAGAAAATCCCTGCTCCTGCTGGAGAGGTAGAAGGGCGTATGAACCCTTTCCTCAAGTTGTCATCAATGTATTCTTTAAGGGTTCCAAGTTCAAGTTCGGTCAAGGGAAAAATTCTCCCAAAGGGAATTTCTGCTCCGGGAAGCAACTCAATCGGGCAGTCGCAGGGTCTATGGGGTGGCAGAGTCTCTGCCCCTTTCTTACTGAATACATCCAGAAGATCATGATAAGCCTTAGGAACTGCTTGGCAGGCTTCAGCATCGGTCTCCAGACATAGCAAAGAAGATGGAATGTTGGGAGTCTCCTGTAAACAATGTTGCTGGCAGTAAGAGGAATGAAAACTGATTTTTCCAGTGGACCAGTCTATTTGTGGATTATGTGCCTTGAGCCAGGGCATTCCTAGTATGATGGGAAACAAGGGAGATTCGATGATATCAAGACAGAGTAGTTCTTGGTGATTGCCGGAAATGGTGGTTTTAAGAGGAACTGTTTCTTGTGTTACAGGCCCAGATTTAATAGCCGATCCGTCGGCCAGATGTACGGACAGTCCCTGTGCTCTGGGTCGTAGAGGTATACGGAGTCTACAGGCAAAAGACAAGTCCATGAACCCGCTGCAGGCCCCGGAGTCAATGATGGCGGTTGCCAGCGTATTCCCTTCTGGAAGCTGCAGAGAGATGGGGATAGCCAAATGAGTGGTATTATCTAACACAGCAGGTGAAGAGGTAGAGGAAAGAGAAAAGTGCTTACGAGTCTTTGCGGGACAAGTCCTCACATAATGGCCAGATTCTCCGCAATACAGGCAAAGGTTATTCGCTCGCCGGCGTTGGCGTTCCTCCGGAGTCAGAGAGGGACGGATCAGGCCTAGCTGCATTGGTTCAGTGGAATCAGCAGGAGTGTGGACAGAAGGCTGTGGCACTCGTGGAAGCATCCAGACTGGACGAGTGGACCCAGCAGTCCGTTCAGCTCTTCGCTCTCTTAGGCGCCTGTCGATCTGGATGGCAAGATTGATAAGGGCTTCAAGTGTCGCAGGGATGCCAACCCGGGCCAACTCATCTTTTAGTGGCTCGGAGAGTCCCATGCGGAACTGGTGGCGTAGGGCGGCGTCGTTCCAGCTTGTGTCGGAACTCCAACGCCTGAACTCAGATGCATAGTCCTCCGCCGCCCTACGGCCTTGCTGGAGAGAGAACAGAGCTGCTTCTGCGGTAGCTGCTAGTTGCGGGTCCTCATAGAGAAGGGCCATGGCTTGGAAGAAAGTGTCCAGTTGGTTAAGGCAGCTGTTCTTTTGCTCCAGGAGTCGATGAGCCCATGCCTGGGGTTCCCCCAGCAGGAGGGAGATAACGAACCCCACCTTGGTGGTTTCTAAAGAAAAAGTCCTGGGCTGTAGTGCAAAGAAAAGTTCACAGGCGTTACGGAATGCTCTAAACTTGCTGCAGTCCCCGGAGAACCTTTCTGGTGTGGGAACTTTAGGTTCTGGAGGCAACATTACTACAGAAGGACCCGGGGAAGGACCTGGAGCGGAGGTGGAGAGCCCTTGAACACGTTCTTCCAGACGTTTATAACCATCTTGCAGGTCTTTAACAGCCTGTGTAAGTCCAGCCAGATGATGGCATAAGTCCTCCATAGGCGACGTTATCTGCGTGGGCTCAGACATGGCTGTCCGGTACTGTCACGTACCTGGTAGGTGGAGCCCGGAGTGCCGAGAACGGCCTCTCGTATACCTCTGACTTAGGAACCCCTGAAGGTGAGAACAGGGGCTCAGAAGTACAGAGGGGCACAAGTGCCTGGCTGGAACAGTGGAGAAGAGAGCTGGATCCTGTAGTCAGCAGGGAGGTGCTCTGTAGTCCCGAAGCAGGTTGCAGACAGCAGGGAGGTGCACTGTAGTCCCGCAGCAGGTTGCAGACAGCAGGGAGGTGCACTGTAGTCCAGTAGCAGGTAGAAGACAGCAGGGAGGTGCACTGTAGTCCCGCAGCAGGTTGCAGACAGCAGGGAGGTGCACTGTAGTCCAGTAGCAGGTAGCAGACAGCAGGGAGGTGCACTGTAGTCCCGCAGCAGGTTGCAGACAGCAGGGAGGTGCACTGTAGTCCCGCAGCAGGTTGCAGACAGCAGGGAGGTGCACTGTAGTCCAGTAGCAGGTAGCAGACAGCAGGAAGGTGCAGACAAGCCGGGTCAAGGTACTGGCGGGCAGATCAGGTACAGGAGGGCAAACCAAGAGAATAGTCAGAGTCCAAGCCGAGATCGGGGCAGGCAGCAAACAGGTAAGTCAGGATCAAGCCAAGTAGGTACTGGATGCAGAGAAACTGGTAACAAGGGAGCAGAGGTCTCAGGAAACGCTGTAGACCGGACAGCAAGGCAGCATTGGAACAGTCTCCTTTAAATAGCCCATCTTGGCGCCAAGAGTGTAACAGGGGGCGCGTGCGCGCGCCGTTATTGGCGCTATTGCGCACGCGCGTTCGCCCATTAGCACTATTGGCGCTATTGCGTGTGCCGGATGCCGCTTACAGGCATTCTTTTAATCTTCTGTTTGCTGGAATGACTACAAGAGGGCTTTTCCTGACACCAGCCCAACAGCATAACGTAATTTTTTGTTCATAAAAGGGAAAACCATGCATTTTAAAGCACATTTGAAGAGAGTATTATACATAGATAAGACAGATATGAAAGCACATATGGCTAGGGATATATAGATATATATAAAACCGCAAATTTCAGTTAAAAGTCGTAAAAGTGAAGCAATCTTCAAGGGGGACACCTGGGACTCTGGGAATGCGAGGGGGGGAGGGGGACTCTGGTGACCAGAGACCACCTTCCGCAGAAAATACACCAAGGTAAGAGGGGGGGTACTGATATAAGGGGAAAACCTTTATATCAGTGCCCCCTTACATTATTGTATTCACTCCCCCCTTACATTAGTGACCCCCCCCTCAGACTTGCCTGGCGGCGCTGTCACTGACCTCCTCTCAGGTGCACCATGCAGGGATCAGTCGGCTCTAGCTTGGTGGCTCTGGTTTTCCTATAGTCTCCTCTCCACAGTCCACACATGTCTGACTTCTCCCATGACCCCCATCCCGGCAGCGCTCCCACTCTTGACTGCTCTCCAGACTCCCTCAGAGACTGCAGACATGATATAAGACAAGAGATGGTCAGAGACTGCAGGCATAGTACAGGAGATGGTCAGAGGCTGCGGGCTTAGTACAGGAGATGGTCAGAGGCTGCGGGCATAGTACAGGAGATGGTCAGAGGCTGCGGGCATAGTACAAGAGATGGTCAGAGGCTGCGGGCATAGTACAGGAGATGGTCAGAGGCTGCGGGCATAGTACAGGAGATGGTCAGAGGCTGCGGGCATAGTACAGGAGATGGTCAGAGGCTGCGGGCATAGTACAGGAGATGGTCAGAGGCTGCGGGCATAGTACAGGAGATGGTCAGAGGCTGCGGGCATAGTACAGGAGATGGTCAGAGGCTGCGGGCATAGTACAGGAGATGGTCAGAGGCTGCGGGCATAGTACAGGAGATGGTCAGAGGCTGCGGGCATAGTACAGGAGATGGTCAGAGGCTGCGGGCATAGTACAGGAGATGGTCAGAGGCTGAGGATATGATACTAAAGATGTTAAGAGAATGTAGACATGATACAGGAGATGGTCAGAGACTGCGGACATGATACAAGAGATCAATGCAGCCTCACCAGTGCCCATCAAATGCAGCCTCACTGTGCCAGTACATGCACCTCACTGTGCCCATCATTGCTGCCTTACTGTGCCCATCATTGTCGCCTCACTGTGCCCATCATTGCCGCCTCACCGTGCCCGTCATTGCTGCCTCACCGTGCCCGTCATTGCCGCCTCACCGTGCCCGTCATTGCCGCCTCACCGTGCCCGTCATTGCCGCCTCACCGTGCCCATCATTGCCGCCTCACCGTGCCCATCATTGCCGCCTCACCGTGCCCATCATTGCCGCCTCACCGTGCCCTCATGGCAGCCTCACTGTGCCCTCATGGCAGCCTCACTGTGCCCTCATGGCAGCCTGTGTCCATCATTGCCACCTTACCGTGCCCTCATTGCAGCTTTACCATGCCCATCATTGCAGCCTCACTGTGCCCATCATTGCCACCTTACTGTGCCCTCATTGCAGTGTGCCCATCATTGCCGCCTTACTTTGCCCATCATTGCCTCCTTACCGTGCTCTCATTGCAACCTCACCATCGTTGCAGCCTTACTGTGCCCGTCATTGCAGCCTCACATGCTCATCATTGCAGCCTCACCGTGCTCATCATTGATGCTTTACTGTGCCCATCATTGCCATCTTACCGTGTCCTCATTGCAGCCTTACCATAGTTGCAGCCTTACTGTGCCCTCATTGCAGCCTTACTGTACCCATCATTGCCGCCTTACCATGCTCTCATTGCAGCCTGACCATCATTGCAGCCTTACTGTGCCCGTCATTGCAGCCTCACATGCCCATCATTGCAATCTTACCGTGCCCTCATTGCAGCCTCACCATCGTTGCAGCCTTAGTGCCTGGATTACGCACAGCAGTCAGTAGGCATCTCCTGCGGTGTCACGGAGCTCAGTGTTAAATGGTTGGTCGCACTGTGATAAAAGTCCCGTCCTCCTCCTAGACCAGCTCGTGTGATAGACAGAACACTGCATCTATCACACGAGCTGGTCTATGAGGAGGGCGGGACTTTTATCACAGCATGGCCAAACAATTAACACTGAGCTCCGTGACACAGCGGTCTCCCGCTGTCTGTGACAAGTAGGGAGGAGGGAGGGGAGCGCTGCGCTGCAGCCACAGCATAGATAAAAGCGGCCCCAGGGTAGGCAGCCTACCGGGAAATGTCCCGGTATCCCAGTAGGCCAGTCCGGCCCTGCCCCCCGTGCCGCCTATCAGTGCCTATCCGTGCCACCTATCAGTGCCGCATTTCAGTACCACCGCCTTATTAGTGCTCGTCAGTGTAGACCCATCAGTGAAGGAGAAAACGTACTTATTTACAAAGTTTTGCCACAGAAACAAAAAACTTTTTTTTCGAAATTTTTGTTTTTTCTTATATTTGTTTAGCAGAAAATAAAAATCCCAGAGGTCATCAAATACCACCAAAAGAAAGCTCTATTTGTGGGAACAAAATAATAAAAATTTAGTTTGGGTACAGTGTAGCATGACCGCGCAATTGTCATTCAAAGTGCGACAGCGCTGAAAGATGAAAATTGGTCTGGGCAGGAAGGTGTAAGTGCCCTGTAATGAAATGGTTAAAAGCAGGTGCATCCTAAACCTGAAAAGTAGTTGCCTTGTAAAGGGAAGGCCGAATTAACAGAAGTAATAGACCACTTACTAATGAAATCTCCACTAAATGGATACAAGGCCAGTAAATGCTTAGGGAAGCAAACAAGCTTTCTGGGTTCTTCCAACCTTTGGAAAGGAAAAGGTCTCAAAAGCTGCAAAAAGCACTGGTAGAAGCAAAAGGCTTATTTTCTAGTTTCAGAGTGGCGCACAGTGCTTCAATAGGAGCCAAAAAGGTCTTGGGAGTAATAGTAGTAGACTGAATCCCCAAGGTCAATGCTCATTTGACAGGGATTAGAGCAACTCAGAATAAGAGTTTATGCAGCCAATGGTTCTGAAGCAGTAAAGGCTGGAGCAGTTAGGTAAGAGAGAGCACACTTCTGGCCTATGTAGTGAAAATCCGAAAGGGCAGAGAATCCAGCTGCACCTGACAGAGAAGGAAGTCTCTAAAGTTGGGAGTGATTCCATTCTGCAGTGGGCTTGCTCCAAGCATTTTTTGACCTGTTAGTAGAGTTGAAGTGGTCACCTGACTGCCAGACTGCCCTCCAATTGTCCCAGCCTGTGTCTAAAATCAGACTTGTTGTGATCACAAAGCAGATAGCTAATGTACAGGCTCAGAGTAACTGGCAAGGCCTCAAGTACACATGAAACACGAACAGCTGGTCGCTAGTAGGGGTCAATGACAGAATGGTTGAATTGTTGGAGAGGACAGCAGGAATAGGTTGAAGCTCCACATGACTCTTTGCAACAGGAGCAGCAGCAGAGAGATGCGTCCTCCTATTGGCTGGTTTTAAAGAAACAGAGCAAGGAGCGCATACAATTCACACAGCGAATTATATCAGCACTTAGTCCCATAGCATTAACCCTTTCCTATGGCAAGGCCTGCAGGAAAAAAGAAACAGCGCTCAGCGATCAACAAAAATGAGGAAGCTCTCAATGCTCGGCCCAATCAGCCTAATCAGTCAGTTCTCAGAGACAGAGGGGATGCCAGTAGCTCTGGATCTGAAAAGCCCTCAGTAGCTAACAGAACAGAGTCTTGAAAGATAGCTTTAAAGTAAATAGGAAACCTCCAGTCTATGTGCTATTGATAAACTAACCCAATTGTTTTGTGCAAGAAGGTAAACAGTGCCTTTAGGGTATGTGGGTCTTATTGAAGAAAATTCCACTACAAGCTTTCACCACTCATCTCACTCCTTGCTACTACAGCCGCCAACCTTAATATTTATTTTTTGTTACCTTCATAACCCCAAGGAGGCCAGAAGAGTCCCACTAAGACAATTCTCCTGGCCAGATCAATACATTTAGTATTAGATGGGAAATGGCTGGACACAAATATTTAAGTTTTATGACATATGAGAAAGCAAGATTGACTAAACAATAAGGTGGGAAAGGACACAAGGCCGGGGGAGGCCCTAAGGATAAATCTAGCTTGTTCCAGAATTGTAAATCTTTTTATATCTTCTAATTTACTTGCATATAATGGCCCACTTAACACCTAGGGGTTGCCCTCCTCACACAACAGGTCTAGACTCCAGCTGACATTAGATGTTGATGTCATACCCCTGCCACTTCACAGGATACCGGTAAAGCTTCTCTTCAGCCATTGATGATCTAATTCCCAACATAATCCCTGGCACCACATTCTATTTTTGTCATTCTAAGAGTGAGCCAGAATGTACATTGCAGTATACATAAAAAAAAGACAAAATTGTGGGAAACAGATATTTTGTTTACTGTGGGACTACAGTTTAGGTTTCCCTGCTTTCTATGCGTTAAAATCCTTTATTTGCTGATAATCTTCACTTAGCTGCTTATGAGAAGCCCACAGCTAGTTTTTAAGCCCAACAGTTGGGACGGGTCAACTGGAGGTGGAACAAACATGAGAAACAAACTGATATTTACTAAATATTTGTAAAAATACAGTATATAAAGCTGAGACTGTGGTAGTTACTTCTCATTAAAAAAAAAAAAAAAAAAAAAGTGTACTTTTACAAGCGGTTCCTAAACTTTTTCCATCAACCGTATTTAGGGTAGCAGTAGGTAACACACAGAACTAAATGAAATACCAGTTACCCACATGAATAGGAATACACACACTTTTCCCCTAGCAATTTATAGTTTGTACACTGCCAAATAAATCCGTTCTTAGAAATAGAACACAGAGAGGAAGACTTAGAGGGTCACCTACAGAGGATTTGTTATAATTATAGAACTATATAATTCTCAAGCAATTCAGGGTTTCTGGTTTTATGTGAGCTGGGCAAGATAAGGAAGGGGGTTCAGGGGGATTTTATCAGGATATAGGTCCAGTGTACACATAGCTGTTATGCAATCACAAAAGGTACATAGTCAACAGCAAAATAAATAAAATACATAAAAGCTAGAGTACTTGTAAAGCATCAACTCTATACAATAGGTGTCTTATAATTGGGTCCATCAGTGTTTACAGTGTATACAAAATTATGTATACAACCTCATACATGCACAGTTCATTCATTCATTATAAAACTTAGTATATCCCACCAATGTCCATTAAAGGTTATAAATAAAATTTATAAACAAACTGATCAGCAACAATTTGTTTTAATGGGCCTTCTTAGGACACTGTTTAATGCCAGTTTAAAAAAATAGAATCATTTTTCTAAAAGGTCGAGTGTTTTTGGCCATTGTAATTTTTCTATTAAATGATGGTACTATTTTCTAATTAGGACAGCATTTCTAACTAGGAAAGCATTGCTGTAACAATCCCTGAGAAATCTATTCAATTGTTCTCTAAAATCATAAAAAATATAAAATGAAATATATGTAGATATCTAAATGTTACTTCATTTCTACCTAGCTTGGATACATAAAACAATGTTTTTTGAATAGTGGGAAAAAAACCCCAATACATTCAGAACAAATGACCAAAACATACATCACTTGTTCTAGGTGGTTAAAAAGTTCACTTGTCAAACCTGAAAATCTTTACCTTCCTTCTTTGTAAATAAGGCTCACACTGGCGTTTGAAGGGCGTTAAAAAATGCCCCTAAAACGCCTATGCAAAAGATGCAATGGACAGCACACAGTGCCGTTCACATTATCAAAACATGAAGCGTCAGTGTTGCTTCAAAATTAAAGCCTCGTGTCGAGTCAGGAAGCGTTTGATGCCTCCCTTTCAAGTCTATAGATAACGCAAATGCTCTGGCAGGCGTTTGCGGTGCATTAGAATTCGTTCATTTCCTGTATTGTCCCATTTAAAAATAGGCATTTGTGGAGCCTTAATGCTCATCAAGTGCTTCAAAACTGTGCATAGGGCATTTGGGAAGCGTTTTTTAACTCTTCATTAATGCTTGCAAAATGCCAGTCTACTAAAGCTCACTGACACCAGTCTTACCCCCATACTAAAGCTAATTAACATGAACCTAATGCCTATAACTAACGCTATAGGAGTGTTTGTCAAGCGTTAGAAATTTAGTCAAGTGTGAACGAGTCCCTAAACTTGGGCTTGTGTCCTCTATTCTAAAGTGGAGTACGATAGATCCATAATGGGGCCAGAGATACCAGTATGTTTTTCTTGCAAAGGCTGCAAGGCGTTGGGCAGTGAAGATTGCAGGAACAGGGAGGAAGGTATTTTACCAAGCAGACTGCTCTCAAGTGGATAGGGGTTTACCTAAAGAACAATTAGCAAAAGCAAACTTGTCATTGAAAGTGGTAGATAAAACAAACTAGACACAGTTAACCACATTAGCCCCGGAAGGATTTACCCCCTTCCTGACCAGAGCACTTTTTACAATTTGGCACTGCGTCGCTTTAACTGCTAATTGCGCAGTCATGCAATGCTGTACCCAAACGAAATTTGCGTCCTTTTCTTCCCACAAATAGAGCTTTCTTTTAATGGTATTTGATCACCTCTGCGGTTTTTATTTTTTGCGCTATAAATGGAAATAGACCGAAAATTTTGAAAAAAAAATATTTTCTACTTTTTGTTATAAAAAAAATCCAATAAACTCAATTTTAGTCAAACATTTAGGCCAAAATGTATTCGGCCACATGTCTTTGGTAAAAAAAATGTCAATAAGCGTATATTTATTGGTTTGCGCAAAAGTTATAGCCTCTACAAACTAAGGTACATTTTCTGGAATTTACACAGCTTTCAGTTTATGACTGCCTATGTCATTTCTTGAGGTGCTAAAATGGCAGGGCAGTACAAAACCCCCCCAAATGACCCCATTTTGGAAAGTAGACACCCCAAGGAAATTGCTGAGAGGCATGTTGAGCCCATTGAATATTCATTTTTTTGTCCCAAGTGATTGAATAATAACAACAAAAAATTTACAAAAACTTGTCACTAAATGATATATTGCTCACACAGGCCATGGCCATATGTGGAATTGCACCCCAAAATACATTTAGCTGCTTCTCCTGAGTATGGGGATACCACATGTGTGGGACTTTTTGGGAGCCTAGCCGCGTACGGGGCCCCGAAAACCAATCACCGCCTTCAGGATTTCTAAGGGCGTAAATTTTTTATTTCACTCTTCACTACCTATCACAGTTTTTAAGGCCATAAAATGCCAAGATGGCACAACCCCCCCCCCCCAAATGACCCCATTTTGGAAAGTAGACACCCCAAGCTATTTGCTGAGAGGCATATTGTGTCCATGGAATATTTTATATTTTGACACAAGTTGCAGGAAAATTACAAACTTTTTTTTTTGCACAAAGTTGTCACTAAATGATATATTGCTCAAACATGTCATGGGCATATGTGAAATTACACCCCAAAATAAATACATTCTGCTGCTTCTCCTGAGTATGGGGATACCACATGTGTGGGATTTTTTGGGAGCCTAGCCGCGTACGGGGCCCCGAAAACCAAGCACCGCCTTTAGGATTTCTAAGGGCGTAAAGTTTTGATTTCACTCCTCACTACCTATCACAGTTTTGAAGGCCATAAAATGCTCAGATGGCACAACCCCCCCCAAATGGCCCCATTTTGGAAAGTAGACACCCCAAGCTATTTGCTGAGAGGCATGTCGAGTATTTTGCAGCTCTCATTTGTTTTTGAAAATGAAGAAAGACAAGAAAAAAATTTTTTTTTTCTTTTTTCAATTTTCAAAACTTTGTGACAAAAAGTGAGGTCTGCAAAATTAGCTTGGGGTGTCTACGTTCCAAAATAGGGTCATTTGGCGGGGGGGGGGGGTTGTGCCACCTGGGCATTCCATGGCCTCCGAAACTGTGATAGGCAGTGCAGAGTGAAATCAAAATTTTACACCCTTACAAAGCCTGAAGGCTGTGCTTGGTTTACGGGGTCCCGTACGCGGCTAGGCTCCCAAAAATTCTCACACATGTGGTATCCCCATACTCAGGAAAAGCAACAGAATGTATTTTGGGGTGTAATTTCACATATTCCAATGGCATGTTTGAGCAATATATCATTTAGTGACAACTTTGTGTAAAAAAAAAAAAAAAATTGTCTTTTTCCCGTAACTTGTGTCACAATATCAAATATTCCATGGACTCGACATGCCTCTCAGCAAATAGCTTGGGGTGTCTACTTTCCAAAATGGGGTCATTTGGGGGAGGGTTTGAACTGTCCTGGCATTTTATGCACAACATTTAGAAGCTTATGTCACACATTACCCACTCTTCTAACCACTTGAAGACAAAGCCCTTTCTGACACTTTTTGTTTACATGACAAAATTATTTTTTTTTGCAAGAAAATTACTTTGAACCCCCAAACATTATATATATATTTTTTTAAAGCAAATGCCCTACAGATTAAAGCGGTGGGTGTTTCTTTTTTTTTTTCAGACAGTATTTGCGCAGCGATTTTTCAAATGCATTTTTTGGGGAAAAAACACACTTATTGCCCAAATGTTTGATGAAATAAAAAAGATGATCTTAGGCCGAGTACATGGATACCAAACATGACATGCTTTAAAATTGCGCACAAACGTGCAGTGGCGACAAACTAATTACATTTTTAAAAGCCTTTACAGGTTACCACTTTAGATTTACAAAGGAGGTCTACTGCTAAAATTACTGCCCTCGATCTGACCTTCGCGGTGATACCTCACATGCATGGTACAATTGCTGTTTACATTTGACGCCAGACCGACGCTTGTGTTCGCCTTTGCACGAGAGCAGGAGGGGACAGGGGTGCTTTTTTTTTTCCCTTTTTTTTTTGCTTTTTTATCTTATTTTTAAACTGTTACTTTCATTTTTTTTAAAATCATTTTTATTGTTATCTCAGGGAATGTAAATATCCCCTATGATAGCAATAGGTAGTGACAGGTACTCTTTTTTTAAAAAAATGGGGTCTATTAGACCCTAGATCTCTCCTCTGCCCTCAAAGCATCTGACCACACCAAGATTGGTGTGATAAAATGCTTTTCCCAATTTCCCAATGGCGCTGTTTACATCCGGTGAAATCTAAGTCATGAAATGCTCGTAGCTTCCGGTTTCTTAGGCCATAGAGATGTTTGGAGCCACTCTGGTCAGCTCTATGGTCAGCTGGCTGAATCACGGGCTGCATTCTCAGGTTCCCTTTTGGGACAGGAGAGCCAGAGAAAAACATGGAAGACGGGGGGCATTCCCTCCCACTGCTTGTAAAAGCAGTCAAGAGGCTAATTAGCCGCTAGGATTGCTTTTACATGAAAGCCGACCGCTGACAGAAAAGAATGATACCAAGATGATACCTAAACCTGCAGGCATCATTCTGGTATAACCACTCAAAGTCCAGCAACATATCAGTACGTTGCTGGTCCTTGTTGGGCATATATTGTAAACTTTTTTTTCATGCAGCCTGTGGGCTAAACGAAAAAAAGATTGATCGGTGGGTATGCCCACCATTAGAATACCTCCCTTCATCCACCCACTTCTAATGATGGGCATACATGCACCATATATATGCCGGAGCATGGGGGCATCCTCCCGTAAAAGTTAGGCGCAAATCGCTCCTCCACCCTCTGCTGCCCCCATGCTTCAGCATTTATGCTGAAGTATGTAACTGTGGTGGTGAAATCATGGCCGACAGCGCTGGAGTCACGGCTTTATGTATCGTGGGAGCAAACGCTGTTGCTGTCAAGATAAATAAATCCGCGCTGCAACTGAATGGCGTACCTGCTAAGCAAATGATGGTTAACAATAAAACAAAGTGACATTACAGTATAACAGTAAGACTTACCATACCTGCAAAGCAAATACAAAAAAAAAAATAGTAAAAAATAAAACATTTAACGCAACCTGTGCCTAAAATATATATATGCCGAAGCATGGGGGCATCCTCCCGCAAAAGGTAGGAGCAAATCGCTCCTCCACCCACTGCTGCCCCCATGCTTCGGCATATATGCTGAAGTATGTAACTGTGGTGGTGAAATCACCTCTGACAGCGCTGGAGTCACGGCTTTATTTGTTGTGGGAGCAAACACTGTTGCTGTCAAGATAAATAAATCCGCGCTGCAGCTGAATGGCATACCTGAAAACAAAAAAATGATTAACAATAAAACACAGTAAACAGTAAAGTATAAAATAATTGCATATCTGAAAAGCAAACATGGTAAAATGTAATAACAATAAAACATTGCAGAATAGAATACAGTAAAAAAAGAGCAGAGCAATAGAGAGAGAATAGAGAGAGAGAACAATAAAATGACAACTATTTTTGTTTTTTTTATTTCATATATTTTTTTGTGTTTTTATTTTTTTTTTACACTTTTTTTTTGTAACTGGTACCAGGTTCGGGTCTCTCAAAATGCGATGGCATCTTGGGAGACCCTGTGTTAGTGTGCCTAGTCTGCAGTGCTGTACCCTACGCTAATACTCAACTACTGAATGGTAGAGTTCAAAACATTCACCAATGCAAAGATCAGGATTGTCAGGACAGGAGGGACAATAATACCGGGTGTCACGCCTATAGCCGCGCTTTCTGCAGACAAGATATCTTCTTTGGGGGGCTCGTTGGGCAGGGGTACTCGGGAGGACATACGGAAAATGCCTCATGCAGACGGCTTACTGCATTTGGTTGGGGAAGGTGAGGTGGAGCACCGTCTGGAAACAGAAGGGCTCTGACCATCTGTTCCTGGAATTTTAGGAAGGATCCAGTCCGTCCTGAAGCTCTGTATAGCACATGAGCGTTCAGCAAAGCCAATTGAAATAAATAGACACTTTTTTATACCAGCGTCTGGCATTACGGGCCACTAGGTACGGCGCCAACAACTGGTCGTTGAGGTCCACCCCTCCCATGTTAAGGTTATATTCGTGGACACAGAGGGGTTTCTCCACAACACCAGTCGCCGTAGGAATTTGGACCGTCGTGTCTGCATGAAGGGAGGTAAGAACAAAAACAATCTTATTCCTCCACTTCATGGCGAGCAACTTATTACACTTGAAGCAGGCTCTCTCCCCCAGCCTAAGATGGGAATCTACAAGCCTCTGGTGAAAGCCCCGGCGATTAGATCACACGGTGCCACATGCTCCAATCTGTTGATCAAAAAGGTCACTAAAAAGTGGCACGCTCGTGTAATAATTGTCCACGTACAAGTGGTACCCCTTTCCGAATAAGGGTGACACCAAGTCCCGCACAATCTTGCCAGCGCTTCCTATGTAGTGAGGGCAGTTTGTCGGCTCTACGTGACTATCTTTGCCCTCGTAAACCATAAAACTACATGTATAGCCTGTGGCCCTGTCACAGAGCTTATACATCTTGACCCCGTATCCGGCACGCTTGCTGGGAAGGTACTGTTTGAATGACAAGCGGACAGAAAACTTAATCAGGGACTCATCAACGCAGACAACTTGATGGGGAGTAAACAAGTCTGCAAAACGTTGGTTGAAGTGGTTTACGAGGGGCCGAATTTTGTAGAGCCAATCATATTCAGGGTCTCCACAAGGACGACAGAGTTCATTGTTGTTGAAGTGTATGAACCACAAAATCTGCTCGTATCGTGCCCTGGTCATGGAGGAAGAGAACAAGGGCACAAGGTAAATTGGGTCAGTGGACCAATATGACCGCAACTCACTCTTTTTAGTTATGCCCATGTTGAGGGAAAGGCCCAGAAAGATCTTATATTTGGAAACCGTAATTGGTTTCCAATCTCTGGCAAGGGAGAACTGGGGAATAGTGGCGATGTGTTGACCAGCGTACAAATTGCTTTGGTCCACAATAGCTCAATAGAGATCTTCGGTGAAGTACGGGTGCTGCAGAAGTGGTGGCTTCCCAATTAGGATTGGCGAATGCAGCAGGAAGGGCACTATGGGCACGATGGGCCTCTGTTCGTCTTCTTGGTGGCAGCGGGACACTACTTGTGATTGCCACCTCACCAGATTGAACTGCACTTATGGGACTTGCCGTGTCACCAAGTGTTACTGCAGTGCTGGATGTACGACCAGGGTGTACTAGGCCGCTGGTGCTTGCCAGTTGCCAGTTCGCCAGTTTGCCAGGTACTGCTCTGCTCCATACGAGGGACCTGCGATTCTTGCACCTCAACAACAGCAGAAGTTCGGGGTCTGGTACGCCTTATCTTGGCAGGGACCACAACTCCGTCTTCAGAGCTATCTGTCATGGAGCCGCTGTCCTCTACAGGATCGTATTCTGAGCCTGAATCTGACAGATGAGTGACTTCCTCTTCACTATCTGTCATGCTCAGAAACGTGTAGGCCTCTTCACTAGTGTACTTTCAATTTGCCATTTTGGGCTCTAAATTTAGTGGTACTCGCAGGCAAAAAAGCTTCTGACTGTTAGCGACTGATTCAAAACGCTACCAACAAAAACTGTTAGCGATCGTAGGGATCAGGCCTGACTCTGCGAACACTGCAGTTATGTGTGTTTAGTGTTTTGTAAGTGACAGTGATCGATCAATACTGTACTTAGGTGGGCTGGGCCGGGCCGAGGGGCAAAACGCAGGTGCGTTTTTGGGAACCCTAAACTGCTGGGGTCACTAGTATAGATCTGATCAGATCAGATAGTGATATGTTTAGATACTATACCACTAAGGGAGGTGTATGCTGCGTGCGTGGGTGTTCGCGGTACTGGCGCTAACCTGACGCTGCCTGGGGCGACGCAGACCTTATCTGACCCTAAAAACTTAACTTATATCACCGCCGGGCGATCAGGGGGTTAAACCTTTCTAAGGTAATAAATGGCGGGTGCCCTGAAACTATAAAAAATAAACTAACTAACCAGCGTCACCCGTAACACTTATACGATGATCACTGGTGAAAGGGTTAACTAGGGGCAATCAGGGGGTTAAAACCTTTATTAGGTAGTATATGGGGGTCCCTTTTGCTATAAAACACTGACGGCGAACCTATATACTTACCTCCCTAACTATGGTCACCCGTGACACTAATACAGCGATCAGAAAACGATCGCTTAGTGACACTGGCGATGGGGGGGTGATCAAGGGGTTAACCTTTATTAGGAGGGGTTAGGGGGGTATCCTAGACCTAAAGGGGGCTACCACTAACTTCCCTACCACTTATAACTGTCACAAACTGACACCAATGCAATAATCAGAAAAAAAAAATTGCTATTGGTGTCACTGTGACAGGGGGTACAGGGGGGTGATCAGGGGTGAAAAGTGTGCCTAGTGTGTTCTACTGTTAGTGTAGTGTTGGTGCAACTCACATCAATGTCTACTCTCCTCGGCACCGGAACGAAAAGACCGCCTCGAGGAGAGATGACATCACTTCCTCTGCCGCTGTTTACATTACAGCAGCAGAGGAAGCTTGTCATTGGCTGGGAGTGATCGCGAGGGGGTGGCCACGAATGGATGGCCTCCCCCTCACCTCTTATCGCTCGGGGACCGGAGCCGACTGCCTCGGGCACCGGGGGGGTCCGATAGGACCCCCCGCCCGCAGGAGGCAAGTAACGTACCCATACATTACTTTGCCTGCCCGTGCCATTCTGCCGCAGTATATCTGCGTGAGGCGGACGGCAAGTGGTTAAGTAAAATCAAAGATCTGCATAGCAATCACTTTTTGGAAAGTCAAAGCAGGTAAATATTTTGAAATAGTGAGTAATCTGTCCAAGTCGAAAACAAGTCCAAATTAGGATGAAATTAAAAGAGAAGTATGGGTTTGGGGTTATTTCAGATTTATACTTACCTAGGCGGATGCAGCATCAAACCAATGCTGCATCTGTCCCCCGGTGTCTCTGCACTGAGAACTGAGTGATCGAACATCGCCGATGGCTCGGTTCTCTCGGCTCCCCGAGAAGAGAGCTGCTGCCTGTCAATCAGCAGCTCTCCTGCTCTGTTCCTCCACGCTCACTGGAGCGATGAGCTGGCAGATCCAGACTCCCAGAGTCGGGATGATGCGGTGCCTGGACTGATCTTGGTGACGTCAGCAGAGAGCAGACTTCAGACCACTCTCTGCTGAAAACAAGTCACAGGAGTGCAAAACTAATTGCACTCCTGTGACCCTTAGGAGAAGCCCAGGCCAAACTAGCTCAGCCTGGACTTCTCCTTTAATAGTGGCTGTGGACTCTGTCTGACAATCTCAGCATCATCAGTGATAACAGTGAATGATTTTACCAGGGCATTTCAAATATAAAAAAGCGGTAGCAAGGCAAGTAGAGTCACAGTACCCTGACAAACTTCTGATGGATCCTTAAAGTGTGTGTAAATGCAAAAAATAAAATAACTTTTTTTACTGTAATGTCGTGTACACACGATCCGACATTCCGACAATGAAATCCTGGGATTTTTTTCTGATGGATGTTGGCTCAAGCTTGTCTTGCATACACACGGTCACACAAATGTCGGAAATTCCGATCGTCAAGAACGTGCTGACGTACAACACGTACGATGGCACTATAAACAGGAAGTTCAATAGCCAGTGCCCCACCCTTTGGGCTCCTTCTGCTAATCTCGTGTTTTTCAGCCACGTGCTTTTCAGTTCGTTACTGCTCTTCAGTTTGTGCTTGTGGGTTTGTATCTGGTTTTCAGTGCATATTTTTATATTACGTATTTGATCCTCAGTGCGTTCTTGTCCGCTTGTTTCTGATTTTCAGCTCGTTCTTCTCAGGCCTTTCTGATTTTCAGTTCGTTCTGACCAGCCGACTGTTTTTAAGCCATGTTGCGGGTACGTACTCATCGTAGAGTTGGTGCTGTGCAGGGGCTTGGTGTGGGGTTCTTACTTTGACCCACGTCCAGTCCATGAACAGGGCAAGGAGGAGTTCATGGAAGAATCGGTTGCTCCAGCGTGACCAATTCTCTCATATGCCTTTGTTGCAGGAGATCCATGAGAATAATCCTGATGATTTCAGGAATTATCTCCGGATGACGGACTCCATTTTTCACAGTCTGTTGGCTTTGCTACGAAGCAGGACACCTGCATGTGGAAAGCCATCACTCCCAAGCAGAGGCTAGTCGCCACTTGGTGATGGGGAGAAGTCTACAGGACATCAAGTTCTCAACAGGCATCTCCCCCCAGGCTCTGGGGATCATTATTCCAGAGACCTGTTCTGCCATCATTCAGGTCCTGCAGAAGGACTATATTAGGGTAAGTTTTATCCTTTAACATCACATTATATGTATTTAAATAAATGGATTTTAAACTGAAAAATATTTCCTTTGATTTATTGCTTGTGTTCCTTTTAGCTGTCTCCTAGGTTCTCCAATGTGTTTTGTTTTTGGCCATTTTCTTCACTAGTTCCAGCGTAAGTTCTTTGATACAAGAGGTGTCAATCTCTTCTTCAGCTATTATGTTGTGGGTCTGCCACACACACAACTTTTTTGTTGTTAATGTATGTAATACATTAACGATAATATTCATCATTTTCAGCACCCTGAATTAATTTTTTTTGCACTAAGTGTTATTTACTGAAGGAAAATCCACTTTGCACTGAAAGTGCACTTGTATTGCAAAGTGGATTTGCTTTTAGGAAATAACCCCCATTGTCACTGTAAACACCAACTTAAGCAAAAAAACTGCTATTGAGCATTGAAAGAAGAAGCCACACATTGTTGAGTAGAAATATTTTTACTCTGTGCACAGTCACATGTGCGTTTAGAAAAGGGTTTTTGAACAAACCAACATATATTTTGTTATATATATTTTTTTTGGGACAGTAGAAATGTCCTTTTTTTGTGGTAAACAAGCATGTTTTTCAAAACATAAAACAATACACAACTCGGGAACTTACAAAGTTCAACTTTGATAAATTGAAGGCAATATCAGACATTAGTATGTCCAAACTGTGTTGATATTGCCTCTATCAGATGGGGTGATGTCACCCATGTGAAAGCCAAATTTTGAAGATGCACACAAATTGGCAGTCAAAATGGGGATTTCACTCCTGATCCCATGCTTAAGGTCAACATGTGCGAGGAGTTGCGAGGAAGGGGTTGCACCCACAAACGTGTACTGTGATGGCAGATAGCACATGTTGACACACTGTGTGCATCTTCAAAATTTGTCTTTCAACATTTTTTTTAGAAAAGTTCTAATAAAAATTAAAAAAAAAAATCAAAAATTTTGGTGTGTTTTATATTCTGCCAAAAACATCAATGATGCTTTTGAGTCTTTTTTCAACATCATTGATGTCTTCCTCGATCTTCTGTAAATCCCGATTGCACACCATGATCTCCCCAACGAGGACATGTGCACTTGCACTTGTGAAATGAGATTGTTCTTCCACATCACCTACAATAAAAAAAACACACCATGTATTATAAATATGCAGGCATACATCTATTACCTGAAGCTGTGGACTCAGACACTCACCTGTTGTGGTCACTATTTCAACCACTTCCTGAGGTTGCGGTGTGGTGACTTCATCCTCTTTAGGAGGTTGGGGGTCCCTGGTGTCCGCTGACGTCCCGTTTCTGTTCTCCCCTATGTGAATAAAAAATAGGTATACTTAGCACATAGATATTTGAGGCAAGAAATAGGAATATGAAACATTGCTTGAAGCGACGTACAATTGTCTGTTTTGGCAGAGTTCCAAGCTGAAGACATGATTTTTTCCCTTTCTTCAAGCTTACCTTTTTGGGTAAAGTTTCAAACATGGAGACACCCCTAGTATCCACTGGAGCACCTGTGTGGGACACCCTAAAAAGTTTGTTCTGGTGTCCCACACTAGTGCTCCTGCATCCAGATGTGTAAACAGCTGCTGAGTGTCCTCTCCTTACACTGAATCAAGTTTGCATTTCATTCTAGTTACAAACCCATCTAGACAACAATGTCCTAAGACTTCTTTTAATTCAAATAGGCATGAACAAATGTAGTTGCATTTGCATCTGCCAAAAACATTGGATTAGTGGGCAAACGAAAGATGTTTACTACGAACGATTTACTGTACCCACGAACCTGAAACTTGCCATTTTAAACTGTAAACAGTAAAGAGAAGCACATGGAGCAGCACGAACATAATAAGAATAGGAACACACGACAAAATACTTTTTTGCAGCACTCTTGATTCTTCTGTACTGATCCTGCTCCCTCGATTTGAGGTCTGACTAGCATTTCCTCAGTTGATCCTTGGATCGCAGTACCCCAAAATTCTTCTGCAGACTTTTCACAACTTTAGTCATGATCTTGGCCTCACATTTGGGTTTGGGTAAGGTCCATGCTTCCCATCATAGTCGGCCCTCTTCAAGATGTCCACCATCTCTACAAAGGACATATTTGAAGCCTTTCGTTGTTGCTGCTGTCTTCATGCACTTGTTCTTTCCCAGCCATGTGCTCTCCCACTGCACCGAAAGAGAAGGGGTGGGGAATATACTATAAAGAAGGTCAGGGGGTTTCACGCATGCGCAGTGTATATAAAGCGTAACACGCGTGCGTCGTACGTACGATATGTGAGCGGAGAATGAAGTAGCGGAAGCGCTGATCATGCTAACGAAAGTACAATTTGAACTTGGGGCATCAGTGGCCTATACTGCTTAGGGATTGAGGCCTATATTGGGACAAGATTATGCGAGTTTAGCCTGATATTAGGGTTTGTCTTGTGTTGTGTCTTGCAGATAAAATGGATCGATTCAACTATCATGATTTCCTCCCCCAATTCACTGATTTGCACAGAGATCTACCCTGTCTGTGGTAGACAAAACACCCCTTTTATACAAATCGACTAAAGAGGAAGGCAGCACTGGATAAATTGCTGGAATTTGTGAAGCCGCAGATCCCCACGGCAGACAACTATTTGAAGTGCAAAATTTAGTGGCCTGAGGAGCACTTATAAAAGTGAGCGCAAGAAGGTCCAGGATTCCCAGAGATCAGGAGCAGCAGCAGATGACATTTATGTTCTCAAGCTCTGGTACTACGACAGACTGTGATTTCTGAAATCAGGCCATCACTCTCAACCCTTCCTTCCACCCCAGCTGAGGCTTCTGACGTACAACCTGGGCCTTCCACTCAGAAAGAAGATGTGGAGGAGCCCAGCTTGAGTCAGGTATAGCACTGTTCAACATATTTCTCAAAATTGTGTATGATTGATGAATAAACTAAAACTATGTCCCTTTTTCATACACAGGAAATTCTCAGCCAGGAGGAGGCTGTGGAAAGTGGCAGCCAGGAGGTGGCAGGGGAAAGCGGCAGCCAGGAAGTGGCGGGGTAAGTAGTAGCCAGGAGGTCCAGTAGCCTGACCGAATCCCAGGTCCCTCCCCTCCACCTTCAAAAAAAGGGGAGGAGCATGGAGGAGTCAGCACTTGGGTTAATTTGGCAGGCTTTTGCGGCCCTCAGAACCCCCCCAGTCTTCCTGAGGCCTATGTCTGCACGGCTGCCAACAAAATGCAGGAAATAGAGGTGGGCCAACACCTCTTTTGTGAGGAAGTGATATATATGGCCCTAAATAAGGGGTTGAGAAATCACAAGCAAAACCCACCTGTGTAAGTTGGATCATAGTCCTCCAACTCCTGCCACAACTCCAACACCAGAGCCACAGCCTGGAAGCAAGTGTGGAAGGAAGCGTGTAAGGAAGACAAGAGAGTGATGGCCTGGGCTCAGTCTGGTCTTGCAAAAGACACAGGCTGTAGTAAGCCCACAGTCTGGGGACATATATGTCACCTGCTGCTGTTCCTGATCTCTCGGAGTCCTGGACCGGATTGTGCTCCTATTAAATGGACTCCTCAGCTCCCAATTTTGCCTGTCAAATAGTTGATGTGTGCCCTGGGGTACAAAGGCTTTGCCAATTTCACCAGTTTATCCAGCGTTGCCTTCCTCTTTATTTTGTTATGACTCCTAATAAATGTCTATTTTTTGTCTAAAATCATTGGCTAAGTGTTAAAAAAGGGACAGTTTGTTTATGAATAGGTAGGTACATTTCAAAAAGACAATGTAAAATTTACAAGGGACACCAACACATCTCCTTCAGGTTAAAAAATACAAGATACTAATGGTGTTGTGGTAACTTGACAGACAAAATGAAAAAAAATATTATGGCGATCACCAGAAAAAAAATAAATAAAAAACAGGAGATCTTGATTTGAAAAAAAAAAAAAAAAAAAAGGGAGATTACTATTAATAAAAATTAAAAACATTCTGGGGATCTGGCGGAAAAAAAAATTTTATTCATGAAATCACAAGAAATAATAAAGAAATCAGTTTGTCAGAACTCTGTGTGAGAATGTGCTGCATTGAAAGATTTCAAAATTTGCAGCGTGATGAATGTGCTATCTCCAATACAAATGCGAGTTTTACCAGAACAGCGCTTCTGTCTCGTACTTGATTCAGAGCATGCATTGGATTTTGTGCGTCGGAATTGTGTACACACGCTCGGAATTTACAACGGATTTTGTTGTCGGAAAATTTGAGATCCAGCTCTCAAATTTTTGTTGTTGGAAATTCCGACAAAAAATGTCCGATGGAGCCTACGCACGGTCGGAATTTCCAACAAGCTCCCATCGAACATTTGTTGTCGGAAAATATGATCGTGTGAACGTGGCATAAAACTCATTTGTATCTTTATTATGCCATTTTTTCTTTTTCTTTAAAAGATTTACAAATACCTGCAAGTCTGCTGCATTAGGTCAATTTTTTTCACGGGTTCAGACCCATGGTAGCATTGGCAGACATGCATCCTTTACCTCCAAGGGAGGGTGGGACTTTTGCATGATAAGCCTAGTTTCTTACTCTGCCTTTTCTTTGTCACAGGCTAACATGCCCATAATCCTGCACACTCTACAGGGAGTGACTGTGCCTCCTGTGTCCTGACGTGCTGTATAGTACAACAGTAGTCACACAAGCTGTTAATTATCATAAGTCTTCACTCCCAGCCATCACTGGTCAAAATTTTCGGAAAACCAGTCAGAAAACCATGTGAGTGGCTTTACTTTTTAAGAGTTTTAGTACACTAAAACTGTTGTCAAAACAAAAAATGCTTGCAGCTCATCTGTCCTTCGATGAGATGGCTGCATTACTTTTATTTTTCAGGCTGTCAGTTTTTTTTCTGCCTGAGGAAGCGGTGAATACCGCGAAACCGGTCGAGAAACTAAGTCATATATGTACCCCCTGTTATTATTGGGTGCAATTCGTATGGTTGTATAGATTGCTCTTGCTATGAATTACGACTGTATGTGACACTGTAATAATTTTTAAACATTGTTTTTCATTAAAATATATAAATTTTATTATATTACTTTTTCATTTTCACTTTTCCTCTATCAAATTCTTGACTACCTTCAGTACCGCTATAGTCCCCCCTTGTTTCCCCTCGTGTGTGGAGGGTTGGGACATCCGCTGACAGAAGCAGCTAACTACGGCTGTTCCCTACTCCCTGCCTTTTTCTTTGTACTAGACATTTGGGATGATGGTACTTTTACTTGGTAATTTATTTATTTCAATGTAGGTGCTCTTCTTTATTGTATACATAGGGTGGATAACACACCCAAAACTCCTTTCGGGACCTTTGAGTGAACAGCAACACTCATTGAAATGTCCCCAGCAATAGCGCCTGTATACACTCCTTTGACATTGCTATTAACTGTACCTTATAGTTTTTGTATTGCGTCAGTATAACACATTTTAGGGGTCGCCGCCGACAGCTTGGTACAATATGGATGTCCTAGGCACAGACTGGACGGGCTTTATGTCCAACCTGAAAACAACTTGTCTGAACGAACATAAAATTGATGATGACATTTCAATGTTTTTTGCGCGTATGTTTAAACTTCTTAAACATAAGTCTCACTTACATTGGCACATTGAATACTTTAAATTATACGTTAGCGAAAGAGTTTGCCCCCTGGGGTTGAGAGGCCAGATCTTCCCTACTCTTAAGGATCCCTCAGTGGACTTTAAGAAAACCTGGGAAGATATTCTAACCTAAAATAGCCTTGAACTAATTGGACTACTTACTACCCAATATACCCTCGACATGACTCTTCTTGATAACGATATCGAGCGACTCAATACCGAATACTCCCATTTGACTGACAATACGATTTTCAAAACTAAATGGAAAGAACTTAGGGAACGCTTGGAAATTATGAATAAGGATATTATTGTCAAAAAACAGATTAAATTTGGAAAAGATAAAGCCGCCTTCACTGAGGGCCTGGCCTACCGTTGGCCTGGGAGAGGCCGAGGTAGACGAGGCCCCCCTCGCACCAATAATAGAAATTTCACGACTGATATTGAATCAGATTCATCACTTTCTTCCACGGTATCTTCTTTAAACACCACTCAACCCAACACTTCATCTGCACTTAACGTTTCACGTAAGAGACTTCGCTTTGGGGGTAACACCCCACCCACAAACCCCAAAAAAGACAAAAGAGGCCCTAAAGGCCCTAGATTTACCCAGGTACCACCCACACAAACCACACATGATACCAATACCCCCTTGGAAGGGGCAACTGGTCACTCCACACTGCACGGCACAATTCCAAAAATTCTAAATTCTGGTTTAATGACCAATAAATACACGAAAATTAACGAGGATGCTATTTTTTTAGACCTCAAAAAACAACAGAGCAATTTAGATGCCTACGTTCTCAAACCCCCACCGTCCCAATAAATTCTCCCCCTGCACATCATATGGATCGTAACGTTATTAACCTTACTCCCTATACACTTAATAGCGAGGAAATTTCGGTACTACAATTGGGTCTGGGCTTCTGTCCTCTTGATGCACTTAGGGTCACTGAAACAATTAAGGATTTGTACTTGTTTGCACGAAACTTAACCTTTAGATTCATCTATGACAAGGATCGCATCAACACGGGACTGGAGCGTGAGCTCGCTGAGCGTACCAAAGGTTTCTCTATGGAGGAATTCAGGGCGCTCCGCGACCTGATGCTCCTGTTCGACGAGGGCGATACTGGAGATCCCCCAGCCTCACAGGATGACGAGGATCCTGTTTACTCCTCCTCAAACGAATCTTCCGCAGGGACACCTGTACCTGCCCCCCCTGTACCCAATAGGTCTGGTCCATCTATCGCCCTCAGACACACACCCCTACCCAAATCCTTCCGTTTACGATCCCGCAGGTTCCCCGATCTGAATACCTGCCCTGAGATCTGGGCTTTCCTGCGAGCCACAATTAGTGACCTTAAGAAACAAAAATGGCCTGAATTTTCCCCAAACCTGGACCCCAGTCAAATTCGAGCTCTTCGGTCTTTGCAGCAACGTTCTGATATCGTGATTAAGCAATCAGACAAAGGCGGGAATATTGTCCTTATGACCAACCACCAATACCAATCTATGTGCTTTGCCATTCTGAACAACAAACACTGGTATAGACCCATTTCCACCACACACGTATCTTCCATTGCACAGGAACTCCAGGCTCTTTGCACTGAGGCCTACCTTTCAGGCCTCATAGACAAAGATACCATGGAGTTCCTGGTCCCCAAATTTCCCCGTACCCCCACCTTCTACTCCTTACCCAAGACTCATAAAGATGTGCACCGCCCTCCAGGAAGACCCATCGTTTCGGGGATAGGCTCTTTAACAGACAATGCGAGTAAATTTGTTGACGCTTTTCTAATGCCCCATGTCCGGAGTCTCCCGTCCTATATTAGAGACACTACCGACCTGCTGCAACACCTTGAAGGTATCCAGATCCCTCCGGACGCCCTGCTCGTGGCTGTTGATATTGAGGCCCTTTACTCCAGTATCCCCCACGAGCTGGGCGTACGGACGGCTGGATCCTTCCTAGCTGAACAAGACACAAGGACCTGGCCCCTTAACCAGTTTGTACTGACACTACTGTATTTCATTCTAACTAAGAACTATTTTACTTTTAATGATCAACTATTTTTACAAATACAGGGTGTCGCAATGGGGACGTCCTGTGCCCCAGCATATGCAAACCTATATTTAGGTGGCTGGGAGCGACAGATTTATGCTTATGACCAATACACGGAGTTTCTGAACGATATCCTTTTATGGTATCGCTTTATTGATGACCTGTTTATGGTCTGGTCGGGTACCAGGGACAAACTTCTACAATTCCTACGTCAAATTGACAACAACGATTTAAATCTCAAATTTACCTTCAAAATTGAGACTGAACAAATCCCCTTTTTAGATCTATTAATCATCAAACAACCTGATGGGACTTTAGGAACTGACCTGTATAGAAAACCCACTGCAGGGAATACTTTATTGTTCGCCACAAGTGCTCACCCGAACTCTTTGGTACAGAGCATACCTTATGCCCAATACCTGCGCCTACGCAGGAACTGCACACACGACAGCGATTTCAAACGCCAGGCTAGAGCACTACGCGACCGCCTTTTACAACGAGGTTATTCCTCGACCACCTTGCGCAAAGCATATAATAAATCCTTGTCACGTTCACGAACCTCTCTCCTCTTTAAGGATAGGAAACCGCTTACCCCCACAGAGACTGTACGATTCATTACTACCTACTCTGCACACCATAACGTACTCCAGAATATCTTGGCCAAACATTGGCATCTTTTGACCGAACATCATACACTTACTAAATATGTTAGACAGAGACCGGAGGTGGTCTTCCGTAGAGCTCGATCACTACGTGATAGACTAACCACCAGCCACTACAACCCTACTAAATCTGTGAGGAATGGCCCCAATGGCACCTTTCAATGTGGGGAATGTCCCCGGTGCCCATGGGTCCTTGAAAGCAGATCGGTAACCTTACCCAATGGGGAAATTTTGGTTCCACAGACTTTTGCTAACTGTGCTACAAAAGGGGTTATCTACCTTATGAAGTGTGTGTGCAAAGCCTTCTATGTGGGCAAAACTATTCGGGAACTTAGGCAGAGAATTGGTGACCACCTCTATGACTCAGAAAATGGCAAATTGACTACCATCGGCCGACACATCGGCCTTTATCATAGATTTGACAACTCCGTGGCCAAGTTTCTGGTACTAGAGGTGGTCCAACCCAGGGGTGGCGATTGGGATCGCTCGATACTCCAGAGGGAGTCCCTCTGGATCGAGCGACTCAACGCCACCACTCCGCCCGGCTTAAACGAGTCAGTGTCCTATAGGGCCTTCTTATGAGATCCTGTCCTACTTTTTTTTTTTTTTCTCTTCCCCTTTCCCCTCCCCCCTCCCTCTCTCCCCCCCCCCCTTTTTTTTTTCCCCTCTACCCATCCTCCCGCCACACCACCATCCCCCACCATTCCCCCCCCCCTCCCCTGCTCTTTTTCACCCCCTTTTCATTTTAGTTGTTCCCTTTTATTTTTATTTTATTCATTTATTTTTATATTAATTTTTTATATTAATTTTATTATTTAATATTTTGTTTTCCCCCTCTCCCTCCTTCACCCCCTTCCTTTCCCCCCCCCTCCTCCCCCCCTCTTCTTCTCCTTCCCTCTTTTCCCTGATTCTGCCACTTTAGGTCTCAGTATTAGTACCTGTCTGTCTGAGGTTTATTCCCTGAGTTGTGGCTGACTGACATCTTTACACTTTTAACTATTAATGCATTATATGTGTTTTTCTTTTTTCCTTTTTAATTTACTTCATATTGCCTTGTTATTCAGATTGCTGTTTAAGGTTAGGCTCCTCCCCCCGTTTTCAGACTTTGTGGGCTGTGTTCGTCTCAGTCCTTCTCCTACTCGGCGGACACATGCTCGCCCTGGCAGCCTCCCGGCCGCTTGCGTCTCCTTGTTTGGGAATCCGATTCCCTTTGACAGGAGCGCGCGCTTGCGCAGTAGCACACATTGTGCACCTGCGCAGTGCAGGCGAGCAGACCCGGTTACGTCAGGGACCGCCTCCGCTACGCCGTCCCTGTCTTCCGGGTTGGGGTGCTCATATAGCGGCCGGACGCGGCCGCTGTGTGAGCCTACAGCCTCCAGATGCCGCGCCAGTTGAAGCCCACCATTCTGGGTAAGTTTTGCTCTCCCCCTCCCCTCCCCCCCCCTTCCCCTTCCCCTTCCTGGTTCCTTTCTCCTGCTCCCAGTGGTGTTCTTTTTTCTTGTATGCCTTTCCCCTGGTCCATATCAGTTTTGCTTATTGCTACCTCCCCATGCAGGGTTGTCTATAGTGCTAATTCAGACCTATCTATTGTCACTGGATATTTTAATCTTTTTAGTCAGGATTAATATCCTTCAATTTGATATTGCTTGACACATTATCAATTTACCTTTATGGTCTGGTAATGCTTACTTCAGGGGGTTATCTCTTTCATTTGTAGGCTACCTCCTTGTGCTATCATGGATGTTAATCTCCATTAACTTTAATTACAGCCGCTGCAGTTGATCACTTTCTTCGTTACACATTAATGGCTCCAGCCCTGGTGGGCTCTCATTGTTAACCCAATAGGCGCCTGGCTTGTTTCAACCTCTGTATATCATATAATCTTCACCACATTGTTCTCCTTCATCTTAATTCATCCGCTTTTCAACTGACTAATGCTGTAGGGGTAAGTGTAGCTCCTAACACCTGTGTGCATTTTTCTTACTAGGTTGACCTGCCTTTCACACTATTGAAAGCATCTGGTCCCGCTGTATTATCTGACCTTCAACTCCTTCTCCCTCCCCCTTCCCCCCCCCCCCCCAATTTCCTTCCCCCCAGTTCCTCTTCCTCCCCCTTTCCCCCCCCCCTCCCTCCCCCCTTATTACTTCTGCTCCTGCACACTGGTTTTAATCCTAGAGCTATGTCACTGGTACCCCTTTAATGCACTCCTTTTTTTCTTTTTTTTTTTTTCTTTACCTTGTGGTTTATTGATTTCTATAAATCAATGATTCAATTGTTTTACTTACCAGAGGCTGTTCGCTATCCCCTGTGTTCGCCGCGGGGGGAATTATATGGGACTATACACTCCCACAGAGAATGTCTGAACGGGTGAGCCTGCCCTTTTTGTATCCAATTTGTATGTAAATGTTTTATGCATTATGACTTTGCTGCAACTATATTAAGAAGCTATCATGTATTTGCAGACCTGTTTGTATTCATTATATGCATTTCATGTTACTTTTTAGACTGTAATCTCCTGAGGAAGCGGTGAATACCGCGAAACCGGTCGAGAAACTAAGTCATATATGTACCCCCTGTTATTATTGGGTGCAATTCGTATGGTTGTATAGATTGCTCTTGCTATGAATTACGACTGTATGTGACACTGTAATAATTTTTAAACATTGTTTTTCATTAAAATATATAAATTTTATTATATTACTTTTTCATTTTCACTTTTCCTCTATCAAATTCTTGACTACCTTCAGTACCGCTATAGTCCCCCCTTGTTTCCCCTCGTGTGTGGAGGGTTGGGACATCCGCTGACAGAAGCAGCTAACTACGGCTGTTCCCTACTCCCTGCCTTTTTCTTTGTACTAGACATTTGGGATGATGGTACTTTTACTTGGTAATTTATTTATTTCAATGTAGGTGCTCTTCTTTATTTTTTTCTGCCTGGTAATCTAGCACATGATACACTTCCAGTCCCTTCACGATTACACCTACTTTGCAACTTTAAGGAAAAAGCAATGGTTGCCACACAAACAGGAGTTCCAGGATGCCTTTTGTTGTAACCTCCATTACAAGGTGCATTGATGGTACTAATAGTTTAACACAACAAATAAGGATGTTTGCGCCTTCTTTTCTGTTCACACATGAGACAAAGACACTGAAATACTAGCAAGATCAATGGGTATTTTCTGGACTTGCAAATGTTTTGCAACTGCCACATTTAAGGACTCGTAAGTGCCAATATATTTCATTTTTGTTTTTGGGTTTAAATACATTTTAAGGGTTCACCTACTCATTAAAGGGGTTTTCCTAAGGCGAAATTCAGTAAAACAAATACTGCATCTGTGCGGCTAAAATAAAATAAAGGCTACTATCAAAGTAAAGTTGTGTATGATTCAAAAACCTTGACTTATAGAGCTAATCTAAAAACATAGTTCCAAAAACAGACAGTCTATGACAAGTCCTTCCTTCAAGGAAGATGCTCTGTGAAAACAAGAATTTTAGATTTCCTCAAAAACATGTATGGTTTTTCTATGGATTTAAGATTTAACCCTGGTCCAATCAGCATGGGATCCATGAGCAGATCCCCGGCTGAATAGGAACCGAATATGACAGATGTCAGTTTTTCTTTTTTCACATCTGGGCCAATCAGTTGCTGCCCAGCAGACATGGATGGGCCCATGATAGTTCTAAGGATGGCCAGATGTAAATGGCCTCCGGTATTTGTTTACATCAGGCTAACTCCAATTGATCACGTTTAGGTCTGGAAAAACAGGAAAGGCCCTTTTTCATTTTTTTCCCCGGACCTGGATGGACACAAGTCCGTTTATATCCACTTGTCTGCAGCTTGGAGCTTCTGATCATGTCTGCCTAAAAAACAGACAGGCAAAACCGATCAGAAAGCCTGTGTGAAAGCACCCAAAGGGTAAATGGTAGTTTTTGTGTGTTACAGATGGTCATAACCAGCCTTTCATCAAGAACATCCACTGCAACAAATGTAAAAATATAAACAGGCAATAAATGTGTATTCATTTAATGACAGCTCTTACATTAATCTGTTGATAATGGATTCATTTCACCCACATCAAAATTGCCATTCTTCAGGAAAAATAAAAGTAATAAACCACCTTCTACCTAGAGACAATCTTAGGAGAGGGACAATAGTCTTCACAATTATTTAGATACATATAAAACAGCTTAGTTTTCTTTTTTTCAGAAAAGAATAAAAAGGCACAGATTTGTAGAGTAGTCATGAGACCATTTACAAACGTGTCTGAAATAAGAACTGTCTTTAGACTCACACAGCAACCATTTTTAATTTTCATTCTCCAAGCGTCATCAGAATGACTTCGCTAAACACAAAGGGAATATGGTAGTTTCCTCATCATAGCCGAATTGATCATTTTTACAATTGAATAAGTATGTATTCAAATATTTAATTGAACAGGTAAAGTAACATTCACTGGATATTAAACATCTTTACAGCATTTGTTTTTAAAAAATCATAAAAACTATTGTTCAGGTTATCACACTTAAAAAAACGAACTGGCATAAATTGTGAGGTTCTATAAAGTGTTTGAGACGAATAGAAAAATGGAGCCATTTGAGTCAGAGGTACCATACACTTCATGATAGAAGATGAAATCAGGCAAAATAAAAGGTCCCCCAATGGTAAAATAATGAGGACTGTACCAAAAGTAATGCAAAATGGGCACATTCCCCCCCCCCCCAAAATACATAGGTAGGGCAAATTTAACTTGTGTGTAGAGCAACACTCTTCTTTCGTTTTCTCACTGTAGGCAAAAGCATTGTGCTGTCATTGAGTTCTTGACAAAGGAAGGGAGCAGGCCATCCGACATTCACCGAAGGCTACAGAATGTTTAAAGAGATGACACCAATGAAAGGAGCAATTTCTTGTCATTGGTGCAATCAAGCATTTGCAATAACTGGCAATGAGTCTTTCACATTGCTGTGAAGCAATTTTGGCCCACTCTTCTTTGCAGAATTGTTTTAATCCAGCCGCATTGGAGGGTTTTCCAGCATGAACAGCCTGTGTAAGGTCATGATACAGCATCTCAACTAGGCCACTTCAAAACCTAAATTTTGCTTTGTTTGAACCATTTGGAGGTGGACTTGCTGTTGTGTTTTGGATCATTGTCCTGCTGCATAACCCAAGTGGCACTTGAGCTTGAGGTCGCGAACTGATGGCCGGACATTTTCCTTTAGGATTTTCTGTTAGAGCTTAGAATTCATGGTTCTATCAATTATGGTAAGTCGTCCAGGTCCTGAAGCTGGAAAGCAGCCCCAGACCATCACTCTACCACCACGTCTGACTGTTGGTATAATGTTCTTGTTATGAAATGCATGTAACGGGACGCACACCTTCCAAAAAGTTAAATTTTTGTCTCATCACTCCACAGAATATTTGCCTAAAAGTCTTGGGGATAATCAAGATTTTTTTGGCAAATGTGAGATGAGCTTTTGTGTTCTTTTTGGTCAGCAGTGGCTTTGGTCTTGGAACTCTCCCATGGATGCCATTTATAACCAGTCTCTTTCTTATTGTTGAATCATGAACACTGATCTTACCTGAGGCAAGTGAGGCTTGCAGTTCTTTAGATGCTGTTGTGTGTTCTTTTATGACCTCCTGGATGAGTGGTCTTCGTGGCCTTGGAGTAATTTTTGAAGGCCGGCCACTCCTGGGAAGGTTTACCACTGTTCCAAGTTATCTCCATTTGTGGATAATGGCTCTCCCCATTGTTCACTGGAGTTGCAAAGCTATAAAAATGGCTTTGAAACCCTTCCTAGGCCGATACATGTACATTACGTTGTTTCTAATCTGTTCTTAAATTTTTTTTAGATTGTGGCATGATGTGTGGCTTTTTGTGATCTGTTAGCGTGCTTCACTTTGTCAGACAGCTTCTATTTATGTGATTTCTTGATTCTACAGGTCTGGCAGTAACCAGGCCTGGGTGTGGCAAGTGAAATTTAATTCAGCTTTCCAAAAAATTGTGGTTAATCACAGTTCATTCATGATTCAGCATGGGAAGGGGCAATTACTTTTTCACATAGGGCGAGGCAGGTTTGAACAGCCTTTTTCCCTTAGTAAATGAAATAATTTAAAAACTGCATCTTAGATTTACTCGGGTTATCTTTGTGTAATATTGAAATTTGTTTGATGATCTAAATCATTTAAGTGTGAGAAATATGCAAAGAAATAAAAAAACCAGGAAGGGGCAAATACTTTTTAACAGCACTGTAAGTAAACACTACAGATATATGTGCCTAGGTCAGATTACATGAAACGGGTCTACATCCACTTTAAACCCTCTTCTTTAAACCAACCCATTCAGTTTAAAATAGGAATGAAAGGCAAAACATTTGTAATGCCCTCTGTTCTCAGTTGCATAAGAGCTGGGGAGAGGAGAAGTAACAGTACACTGAGCCATCCCAGTAAATTGATGTGCAGGGGTTTTATGTTATGTCAGCAGAAGAAGACTGATCATTGGAGGAGGGCACACCAAGTTTCTAACACAGCTAGAGAACTGACCTTGATGTGTTCTCCTGCTTAGTGTGGTCAGTTTTTAATAGGAAAGCAGAGGGACTGGCAGGAACACCAGGAATTTCACACGAAGGAAGCAATACAAAGAAAACAGGATACTTTTTCATACACGTATATGGAATAGCAGGCACATATCACAAATATGAAATGTTGGGTTTACATATTCTTTTAAGCCCATATTTGCATTACTTTCAGTACAAATGTGAAAAAAAACCCAAACAATTCCTCACTTGTGAAATATTTATGTATGTGCAATGAACAGTTAAATAGCTCTTACATCTAAGTGAATATAGCCTTTTTTCTTAGTGTGGTCTTAAATCTATTTAGAAACACAGTTGTTACTTCAGACACGAAAAATTGAAGACAGTCCTTTTGCCTTTTTCCCATAGAAAGTAAAGGTAAAGCTGACTTTTGTTCTCTCCAGGATCAGGAAAACCTAAACAGGTAAAAATATGGTCATAATTGTGTAGGCCAAATCTCTAAAAATAGACAGTAGGGCCAGTGTAGGGTCATGTTGCATGAACCCTAATGGCCAGTTTCGTTATGTCAAAGACCCTATTATGACCACTGCACCATTAGTGTAGAACAACAATGTAATAAAAGGCATCCATATTTAGTTTAGTGCCGTTGATACACATTTTTCTACTGAAAATAATGCCAATAAAACTGCTAATGAAATAAGTGGCTGCAGAATGAAATGTATGAAGCAATTGAATTTAGTCACAACGTACATTATAGACAGTGTTAAAGGCAATATTTTATAACACACAGTTTTGTGGTCAGCTAGAACAAATTAAACCTTTAGGGCATGTGACCATCACTTAAGGAGTACAGGTGATTACATTAAGTTAATAAAATGTACAGGCATTCTTTACCTCATTTACCTTACAGGTGGAAGCACAATAAATAATATAAAAGTAGAAGTAGATCTATCATGGCCTGAAATATGTGCACTAAAAAGTACAGAATAGTAAAATAAAATTGTATTTACACAATGAATGTAGTTAGAATTTAAGGTATTATCCTTTAACAATAACAATTTCTCAATGTCTCAAAAAGCAAAAAAGTGATTTTTTTTTATACATGTAGTGCCATGTTTCTAATGTTTACAGTGTTTTGGTAGGGTAAAATTATATGTACATGTGGATAAGAGGAGCTAGGTCTAGGGTTACTTAATTCAAGCATGCAAAATATAGTCTTTCACAACCCCCATTTCAAAAATGATGGGATGCTGTGTAAAATCAACATAAAAAATCCTAATGCAATGATTTGCAAATCTCATAAACCCAAATTGTATTCACAATAGAAAAGAGAGAGAAAATTTAAAATTAAGAAAAAAATAAGGTAATTTTTCAAATTGATGGCAGCAACACGTCTCGAAAAAGTTGGAACAGGACCACGTTTACCACAGTGCAGCATCCCCTCTTTTAACAACACTCTGTAAATTTCTGAGACCAGTTGCTGGAATTTGAGAGGAATGTTATCCCATTCTTGCCTGATATAGGATTCTAAGTGCTCAACAGTCCTGGGTCTTTGTTATATTTTTATTTCAAGATGAGCCAAATATTTTCAATTGGTGAAGCGTCTGAAATGCAGGCTGACCAGTTAAGCACCCCGACTCTTCTACTACAAAGCCATGCGATTATCATAGATGCAATATGCAGTTTAGCACTGTCCTGCTATAATATGCCAGGCCTTCCCTGAAAAAGAGGTCATCTGGATAGGAGCATATGCTGGTCTAAAACCTGGATATATCTTTTAGCATTGATGGTGCTTTTCCAGAAGTCCAAGCTGCCCACTCCATTCACACAAATGCACCCCATACCATCAGAGAGGCAGGCTTTTGAACTGAGCACCGATAACAAGCTGGAAGGTCCCTCTTCTCTTTAGTCCAAAGGTTGCAGTGACAATGGTTGCCAAAAAGAATGTGAAATTTTGATTCGTCTGACCACAGAATCGTTTTTCAATTTGCACAGACCATTTTAAATAAGCTTTGGTCCAGAGAAGACAGACGTTTCTGGATCATGTTCATATAGGGCTGCTTCTTTGCAAGATCGAGCTTTAACTTGCATTATTGGATGGCATGACGAACTGTGTATGACAGTGAATTATGGAAGTATTTCTAAACCTACGCAGTCATGATCCAATATTGCATTTCGGCCTTGTCCCTTGCGCACAGATTTCTGCAGATTTTCTAATCCTTTTGATATTATGCACTGTAAAGTCTTTGCAAGCTTACATTGAAGAAGATTATTCTGAAATTGTTCAACAATTTTTAGACACATCTTTTCACATATTGGTGAACCTCTGCCCGTCTTTACTTACTCAATAAGATGCTCTTTTTATACCCAATCACGTATGGACTTGTTGCCAGTTAACCCAATTATTTGTAAATGTTATTCCAGCACTTTCTTGTTAGTGCAACTTACTTTCTAAGCCTTTTGTTGCCCTGTACCAACTTTGAGCCGTGTTGCTGCCATCAATTTCAAAATTACCTTTTTCTTTTATTAAGATTGTAAATTTTCTCAGTTTAAACATTTGACATGGTTTCTATTGTTAATAAAATATGGATTTATGAAATTTGCAAATCATTGCATTCCGTTTTTATGTAGATTTTACACAGCGCTCCAACTTTTTGGGAAATGGGGTTGTATTAAAGATGGCCCCGGTCAGGCTGCTTTCAAATATGAGTTGACCAATTTGGAGAACTCAGATAAACAAGGAAAGTGATTGAACAAAGCCACACCAATGATATTAGAATCTGAAGGTATTTATTCATTTGCAGATATCCACAGTAACAAGTCAACACATACCCTTGTCATCAGGGCTTACAATACTGTAAAAGTTAAACAAAAATGGATTTTTCTGGAATAATTCCTTTAAGAAAAAAACACTAGCTGCTGAAGGGTTTCCATTAACAAATACATACCCCATCATTTATAGTTCTAACCAAATCTCTTTTCCTCCATCGAGTATTGTAAGCCTTAATGTAAGGAATATACACATTTTACCCATCAGCTTGTTACTTTGTATTTCTTAAATGAAATGAATGCTTTTGGACTCAAACAAATGGAGTGTTGCTATAATCCACATTAAATGTGTCCATCATCTAAGGGTGGCCATAATCGAAATGATAATCAAAACCGATGCTCCAGGCATCACTAGTAATAACCAGGCAGCTTCTAAATATCATTGGCACTCATTTTATTTTATTTTTTATTTCAGGTACTTATATAGCGCCGTCAATTTACACAGCGCATTTTACATATACATTGTACATTCACATCAGTCCCTACCCTCAAGGAGCTTACAATCTAAGGTCCCTAACTCACATTCATACATACTAGGGACAATTTAGACCTAGATCCAATTAACCTACCAGCATGTCTCATTTAAAGCATTTACAACATGTTATGAAATCTCTGTGAGCAATAAGAAAGCTTGAGACATCTAAAAACAGTTTGTCATCCTCTGCTCAACTCCTATATGGCCCAATAGTCCTCTGACTATTGCAATAGATGATTACATTGTACTGTATGTAAAGGAAACATTTTTTCTTTTAGTATTGGAGTGGGACTGTTACACCATTTGTCAAGGTTTAACTGCAGTCCAGGGTCCCCATTGGGGGAATGAATCGCTTAGTTCTGGTGACCACTGTCCCAGAGACAGAAAGGGGAAGTCCTATATATTAGAGTTGTCACTAGTGTGAGAGAAAATCTTACCTACTCTGTGTAGTGGTTTGCATGGAGCAGCCTTGATCCTTCTCTTCTCAGGTGCCCCGCTGGCGGAGAGCTGGAACAGCAGCTGCTCTCGTGCACATCACTGAATCTAGATCGGGCTTGGGTAAGTATTAGGGGGGCTGCGGGGAGCTGCATATTGAAGGTTTTTTTTACCTTCATGCATAGAAACCTTCAGTCTTTACAACCACTTTAACAACTGTCTAAGAGGGGTATTCATTTCACTGTTGTATCTCCAAGACAGGAAGTGAAGGAAAAGCTCCCCAGCAGGACCAAGAAGAAACATAACCTGATAAAGGTTTTAACCATTCCTTCATGCATGCATCCACAACCAAAAACAAATCTTTGGCTGTGCATAGATTTTAAGTTAAATCATAAAACAGTATTTTCTTTAAAATTTTAATGATTTTTCATGGAGCACTAAAAACTGAACTCAATGTCCTCAGAAAACATATAGGCGGGTTAAACAAATATTGGGAACACCAGTCTTACAGAGCTGTAGGATACACTAAAAAAAAAAAAAAAACAAGTGTCGTTATCTTTAGTTTATTTTTGTTGTCTATACTCCAAGTTATATGACTGTGTTACACATTCATTAATCAGCACTTAGCACAAGTGGTTAGTAAAATAGGTGACTTATCCGACCCAAAGAGGACAAACTGTTGGTGCCTATTTAGCTGGAGTGTCTATAACAATAGCCTAGTTTCTTTGTTCTTCTAGGGCAGGCATCCCTAAATGGCGGACCGCGGTCCAGACCTGGACCGAGCGACAGTCTTGTCTGGACCACCATGGCATTTAGCTGCATGTGTGTTCTCTCTCTTCCTCCGCAACTGCTATTATCTTCATGGCAGGGCAGAGGGCGGGAGGAGCGATCGGTATGAATTTGTGGGGGGGAGCTTTTCAAGTTAACAAGTGGCCAATTGGTTACTATGACAGGGGGCTGTCCTAGCAACCATTTAAAAGAAAATAGGAAGCTTCCGCCCTTCATCCAGACCAATCGCTCCCCCTGCCCTCTGCTATGAAAGGTAGTAGGACTGGAAGGGGAGGGGGAGGGATGACCACACTGATGTAAAGGTTAAAGGGGCTGTATTGTTAAGGTGGGCTATGTAAAGAGTGGAATGCTATGGAAAGGGGGACAGAGCTGGAACAAAGGTGCTGCAATGTAAAAGGGGTGCTATATTATAAAAGGGGGGCTGCTATGTAAAGGGGGGACTTTTATGTGAAGGGGGCTGTAATGCAAAGGGTCACCTGTGTTTTAAACAGGGCCTGCGATGTAAAGGGGGGCTGCCAAGTAAAGATGGGGGACTACCATGTGAAGGGAGTGGAACCACAATGTAAAGATGGGGGACTGTGATGTAACAATGGGAGACTGATGTAAAGATGGGGGACTGATGCAAAGGAGGAGACTGCGATCAAAAAGGGGAGAGACTGATGCAAAGGGAGGACTGTGATACATAGGGGGGGAACAATTTTGTAAAGGGAAGCTATGATGCGAAGGAGGCTGTGATGTAAAGAGGGAAGCAATGTCTTTACAGAGGACTGTATTGTAAAATAGAAGATTGCGCTGTGATGTAAATAGGGGGACTGTGATGCGAAATGAGGGGCTGTGTTATGAAGGGGACTGGGTAATAGCACAAAATAGGAGATCGGACCCCTACTGGAAGAATCATTTACTGACCGGACATCGATGAATTTTAATTCAATACCCCTTTTCTAGGGCAACAATCTCCAGGATATTGACTGCATACACAAAGCAAGAACAGTGGCTGAAAACTGAAACTATTTTATCTTTGGTTTAAGCTCTTGCATGGATATTGGCTTTGTAAAGTTCTCTACAGACTGGTTCTGTGAAAAAAGGTTCTTCAAGGTGGTATTTGGGATCAGCAGTTCTTTGATGTTTGGCCACAATCCTTATTCCGAAGGTTCTTGTCATTTGATTTCAGCTTTTGACCACTGTTGCTCTTGAAACACAAAACATTTTGGCTGTTAGCATTACAGAAGCTTAAGCTAAAAAGGCATCAATAATGTGCCCCTAAGCCACCCATTTTAGTTTTTAGTTCAAAATTACACCGCACTAGTATATACTGACATCCATCAGCAACTCATTCGTCCATGTCTGGGTCACCAAATAACTATAATAGTACTCTAGCAGTCGTGCTGTTAGAAAAATATACCCATCAGAACCAGCACTTACCAGAAACATCACACCAACTTTTCTGAAGGCCAGTAAATGCTTGTGTTCTTTTTAATATCAATTTTACAGACCACTTTTTGCCTCTAAGAGGAGTTTAGAGACAGGGGCGTTTAGGAGGCAGAAAAAAAACCCCACTCCCAGCAGCAGCAGTACCGTTTTGGCAGAAAAACGCTTGAAGCACCATAAATGCTTGTTAACACTAGGTGCATTTAGTGTTAATTAAATTCAAAGGACTAGGATAAATTATTCTGGCCAACAAAATGAATAAATGCCCGAGCACTTGACGCGCCTAACCGATTTACACGCGTCTTTTTCTGCCAAAACGCTGCTTTCAGGAGAAAAGGAGTCTAGGAGAGATGGCCAAACATCCAGTGTGCATGAGGCCTAACTGTTATTAAACAAAACATGTAATACAATGGCATCAGCCTATTAGGCACACACAAAGAAAAGGTATTTTTGCAAATGTTACCTAAACAAAATAAAATAATCTCCTCTAATACTGGTGATGCCATTATTTTGTCCACCCCCTTTATGACATATACAGATAAAACTGCTATTTCTTCTGAAGATTTGGATTTTTCTAGAGAAGAGAGCTAAATCCTTCAGAGGTCAATATTATGCAACAAAGGACCAAATTCACATTATATTATAGGCTACAAACATAAAAGAAAGGCCAAAAGATAGGTGTACATATTAAAGTACTCTTTGTGACCAAGGAGAACATTGTTGAAACATTTTTCTACTTAAATAATTGCATGGTCCAAGTGGACAATTTTAGTTCATTTTCACTTAGGTTTTGGAATACTACCACTTAGAAAAGGACGGCTACTTCCCCCATCAACAAGGGCTTCCACACAGTCTATCAAAATTCTATCTTCCACATATGGTAAAAATATGAAAACAGTAATATGTACTTTGCAAATACTTTGTGTAACATTACACAAGTATTTAACGTAGGCAAAATTCATTAGTTCCCAAACAGTTTGAAAACAATAAAAATATATCAATTTGGTATTATTTAATTGTTATCAAAGACAATGAATGCCAAGAACACTTATTTAAGAATCAGCTCAAAGTTTTTGTACAAAAAATAATCCTCCTACAGTAACAAACAACGAATGGCTTTGTTTGTCTGATGGACCATTCATTTTACTAAACAATGAAGAGACGTATTATCAAGGGGACTCCTTTCAGCAAATATTCTTGCGTAAAATAATCGAATTTCATTATGAATCTTGGATAGGAGTAAATCTGGTGTTCAAAATGCACAGCAGTTCATCCTGTGCCCGATTCTCAATGGCAAGTAACTTACTGGTCACAGGCACCTTTTAAAAACTTGCACGCATAAAACATCTTCACACCACTGACTGTCCAACATGGTGGTCCTAAACATTTGTGAGTCACTGTCTGTTATGAACAGGAGGCGAGCATCATGTTCTATGCTCAGCCACAAAGCAGACCCGTGAGTATCCTCAAACTTGTATGTTTATAGATTCTCTTAATAAAAGATCTCTCAACATGGTCAAGGAACAACATGGTTTAAAATTCCCTTCGTCATATTTCATGTGAAACAGCTGCTTTATTCACATATAAATTAAAATGGCAGTTTTGTCTTTGAACAGCTGCAATGGCACATCATTTTCAAGAATAAGTCATCTGCTCCTATTTATTGGCTTCTGGGTAAGTGGGATATTTCACAGTCTCAATTTTTTCCTTAACTTTATAAGAGGGATATAGACCAGTTCTTCCTAGTTTGCGGTTAATGCCTTTTGAATAGCCATCCCAGTGGTTTCCAGCTACTCCGATAATGTCCCCAGGTTCCATAGGGATTTCTTCAGGGTTTCGAGGGTGGTGGGGATATATCGCAATTTGGTTGTGAGCATTCTGTCCTCCAAAATAATAAATATCATCCAAGGAGTGAAAGTTGGCTGAAGCATCTGGATGAAGTGTTTGCATGATTTCATAGGCAACTCGACAGACCTATACAAAAAAGATCACAAAAATAGATGAACGTCAGTACATTCAGAATTAGAAAAATAAATACGCCACCAGCTATTGAATTTTACATTTTTAAAATTCTGTTCTGTAAAACTGCTGTTCTACAGAATTTTCTCAGAAATGTTAATTCTTACAAATATGATTGACTCACTGCTACTCCCAGTTTTTCTCCCATATTAACAATGGATCCATCATATGCCAAAAGCAGGAACACCCTCACACTCAGTAGTTAAGAAGTGGTAACTAGCTTATTTTGCATTCATTCACATATAAAATATTCTTTATGTTAGCCTAATTTATATGTATTCGGCGCCATAGCAGGAAACAATTTTATGTATTTATAAAGAAAATGTACCTGAAAATAATGTGTTTCTTATTGTCATGCTATAGTTCCCTTATTTACCACTAGCATCTTGTTCGAGTCATCCTTTCCCTTACAAGAGAATGAAGATTGATAGATTTTTAACACTTACTTCAAGATGAGATTAAAGTGGTTGTAAACCCTTACATATACCCAGTGAACTGACTGGCCTTTGGTGATACACAGAGATTAAACAAACCCTCCTACATAAGTTGTACCTGTTTATTTGTAGCCATCTTACCTCTACAGCTGTTCAAAGTTCATCATTTATAAAGCTTGTTTGAGCTGTCAGAAAACAGGGGTGGGGAACTGAAATTACACTGTTCAGAGCTCAGTAAGGAGACCTCAGAGCCGAATGGAGGGAAGGCTGTCAGTTACAGGCCATGTGTAGGAAGCTCCCTCACTGTCACCTTTTTCCTCCTGGTGTCAGGAAAACTTATCCGAAGTGACACATGAAGATAGAGGAATAAGGCAGCACTTGACATGATGTAGCATAATGAATATGCTTCTTTTATCTCCATTTCTGAAGAGGTGCAAGTCAACTCTAGTTTCTCAGCTCTTTCACAATATGTGATCAAATGTCAGTACTAGTTAAACAAGTATGACATTTTAGACTTGTCAAAAACGTAGACAGTAAAAGCAAGGTTCTTGGTCATTGGACAAATAGAAAGTGTAAATTGTTTTGTGGTCCTAGTTCCTCTGCCACATGTCTTATATCCAAACTATTTACCTAATTGTTTTTGGGAGTTTCCATCACTTGGTAACATTAAAAGCATCTGTGCGTACAAATACCAACTACTATATGAATGTCCCCTATGAAACTCCCTCAAATATGTGTGCATGGATATGTGAAATTATATATATATATATATATATATATATATATATATATATATATATATATATATATATATATATATATATATATATATATATATATACACATACATATACATACATACATACATACACACACACAAACATATACACGCATATATATATATATACACACACACACACACACAGTGCCTTGCAAAAGTATTCACCCCCAGCTTTTTACCTATTTTGTTACATTACAGCCTTTAGTTCAATGTTTTTTTTAATCTGAATTATATGTGATGGATCAGAACACAATAGTCTGAGTTGGTGAAGTAAAATTAGAATATATACATAAATCTATTTTTCAGAAATAAAAAATTGATAATTGGCATGTGCGTATATATTCACCCCCTTTGTTATGAAGCCAATAAAAAGCTCTGGTGCAACCAATTACCTTCAGAAGTCATATAATTAGTGAAATGATGTCCACCTGTGTGCAATCTAAGTGTCACATGATCTGTCATAACATATACACATCTTTTTGAAAGGCCCCAGAGGCTGCAACACCTAAGCAAGAGGCACCACTAACCAAACACTGTCTTGAAGACCAAGGAACTCTCTAAACAAGTAAGGGACAATGTTGTTGAAAAGTACAAGTCAGGGTTAGGTTATTAAAAAATATCCAAATCTTTGACAATCCCTAGAAGCACCATCAAATCTATCATAACCAAAAGGAAAGAACATGGCACAACAGCAAACCTGCCAAGAGACGTAAGCACACCAAAATTCACGGACCAGCCAAGGAGGGCATTAATCAGAGAGGCAGCACAGAGACCTAAGGTAACCATGGAGGAGCTGCAGAGTTCCACAGCAGAGACTGGAGTATCTGTACATAGGACGACAATAAGCTGGACGCTCTATAAAGTGAGACTTTATTTCAGCTGCAAAATTATTTCCAGGAAGCGTTAATTTTGATGATATGTTTTTCGTATGCGCAAGCAACTATATATGTTGCATTTATTCAGGACAACAAGAGAGGAATTAATTGGCAGCCAAACTTGGAGTATATGTGCAATATCCGGAATTTAGTCAGACAGGCACTTTATTATATGGTAGTTTTATATCTGGTAGACGATCGGATGGCCGGAGTGGCAGAGTGAATTGCGGCAGGTTTGATGCCTATGGAGTCTTAAAGAGCCTGGTGGGAGATCATCTGGTGTCCTAATACTGAGCCCAGGGGTGGCTCCAAAGCGTGTTTGGACACAGCTAAACCCTGTGTCACACGCTCTGAGGTGAGCGCAACTACTTTGGGGGTCACCAAGGCACATCTGGGCACTGTGGTTCTACGATTTGGTTTTCATGTGAAGCACCTCTATGCACTGTAGTTCACCTTTGGAATCTTTCTCCACTACACATCGCTGTGTGATACGGTTTTGGAAGATTTTTTTCACGTTTAAAGGACTATTATTACCTTAAGGATTACATATTATTTATTTATGCTTTTTTACCGCTCATCACTTGTATGATTTATTGCAGTCTTTATGTAATAGTTACTATATTTGTAGTGCATGTTTTTTTCACTTACCATTATTGTTTATAAGAAGGTTTTATTTGCACACTGCACTTTGGATTGAATACATGCATGGCACTTTGATACAATTTTCAGGCACATTTATTAGTTTCTTATTTTATTGATTAGTATGTGAACAATTTATTTATTTTTTGTATGTGAACAATTTATTTATTTTTTGTGTATGAATAAGATCACTTACCACTAAGCACAATACATTTGAAGTGTGATATCCAGTAACACAGTGTATTTAATTATACAGGACTATTTAATATTCGGCACAGTGTGCTCTTGGATGTGGTATATAGTAGCACTATTTTCTGGTTATACGGATTGGTTTGGGATTTGAAGCACAGGCATTGGGCACCTTTATGCTGATAAGGTGAATGCATATATAGATTCATACCTGAGCGCAGCGCATTCCTTTTATTTACACTTAACGCACGGCTATGAATACGTGACCTGCGTTTGCAGCTGGGTATTTTTTATATTTGATTTATTTCTGCAGTAGGGCATAGGGTTATTGTGGCTCGCAAGACTTTTTCTCTCTTACTTTTATTAAACGTTAGGTTTTATACTATGGCGAGTTTTCGTTTATCTGGGTTATCCTTTTGACCATGCCTCTTGCAAAACAACTGGCTCCCTCGGATCTTGGTAAATACTTTTTTGCCCCACTGTACATACACTAGAGCTGCACAATTTTGGCTAATGTTCGGGGGTTCTGAGTAATTTTCTAGCAATAAATATTGATTTTAACTTGTAAGCAGCAAGTGCCAGAAAAAGGTTTAGTCTAAGTGGTTAAACTTCCCTCATCTACAGGCAGAAGTTCATTCCTTTGATCTAAGAAGAAAATGTTACTTTGTTTATACGTATCCATGCTGTTATAAAACTTGGCAGGCTGCCTGGATTTTTTTTTTCAGCTGTGAGAACTCTTTGCATTTGTTAGACAGAATCATGAAATGCTGTTTAAAAGATCGGGAAGTGAAAAGAATTGTGATTTTGATTATTAAATAATCGTGCAGCTCTAACACACACACACAGCCTCTTCTATATCCTCAGACACAGCATCGCCTTTTTAAAGTACACAACAAACATCAGCTGATCTAGTATCAGGAGAGGTAGTCAGAGACATCGTAGAAGACACCAGAAGAGCACGTTGGCGCAGAAATCAAACCTGCAGTGAGTGTAGTGCCCAACTTTTTCTCTGTACAATTAACATCACAAGAGATATCTGTAATAAACAAAGGTTTAGAAAGTTGTCCCACTACAAAATTAAATCCTTTTAAACTGAAAACAAGATTTATACTGCTTCTATCATTCTAGATTTTAAGGACATTGTATGCAATGCGTCCACAGATCTCACTGATGTGGACATACACTGGGTTATCTATAATTTTGAGGGCTTGTTAAAAATGTCGACAAGGTTATAGCTGAACATTTGCAAACCAGATCCGTGGATTATACCAGTAATAATCTTACCAAACAAGACAGGGAGGCATTGACATCCTTGTTGGCTAGACAGGACTTTATTGTCAAGCCTGACAACAAGGGTGGATCAATTTTGTTAATGGATACGTTTTATGAGCATGAGATAGATATACAATGATCAGATTTAAAAACATGTTGCTCTTGATGGATGAATAAATGCGAGTGCTGCAGCTACTTTGTATTGCTTTGTATGTGGAGAACTGTGGACAGGTTCCAGCAGTAGAGCATTTACAGCATGCACTGACTGCAAATCAGCAAGCCTTCTAACCTCTACTGCATACACTCTGGCCACAGGCAAAGGCAACGTACAATAAGCAAAAGGGAAAGGACACTGCAGCAGTGGCGAGAGATCCAAAGACCAAGAGTGAGTTCATAGGCACATTGTCAAATGCCAAGGAGTAAACACCCAGCTACATATATTGCTGTTAGAAATCTTAAGCGAAAAAATAATAAAATGTATCTATATATTATATCTATATTTATATCTATATAGATATAGATATATACACACCAGCAGTATCTCACAAAAGTGAGTACACCCCTCACATTTTTGTAAATATTTTATTATATCTTTTCATGTGATAACACTGAAGAAATGACACTTTGCTACAATGTAAAGTAGTGAGTGTACAGCTTGTATAATAGTGTAAATTTACGGTCTCCTCAAAATAACTCAACACAGCCATTAATGTCTAAACTGCTGGCAAAGTGAGTACACCCCTAAGTGAAAATATCCAAATTGGGCCCAATTAGCCATTTTCCCTCCCCGGTGTCATGTGCCTCAGTGTTACAAGGTCTCAGGTGGGAATAGGGAGCAGGTGTGTTAAATTTGGTGTTATTGCTCTCACTCTCTCATACTGGTCACTGGAAGTTCAACATGGCACCTCATGGCAAAGAACTCTTTGAGGATCTGAAAAAAATAATTCTTGCTCTACATAAAGATGGCCTAGGTTATAGGAAGATTGCCAAGACCCTGGCCAAGACCATACAGCGGTTTATCAGGACAGGTTCCACTCAGAACAGGCCTTGCCGTGATTGACTAAAGAAGTTGAGTGCACGTGCTCAGCATCATATCCAGAGGTTGTCTTTGGGAAATAGACGTATGAGTGCTGCCAGCATTGCTGGAGAGGTTGAAGGGGTGGGGGGTCAGCCTCTCAGTGCTCAGACCATACGCTGCACACTGCAACAAATTGGTCTGCATGGCTGTCATCTCAGAAGGAAGCCTCTTCTAAAGATGATGCACAAGAAAGCCTGCAAAACAGTTTGCTGAAGACTAGCAGACTAAGGACATTGATTACTGGAACCATGTCCTGTGGTCTGATGAGACCAAGATAAACTTATGTGGTTCAGATGGTGTCAAGCATGTGTGGCGGCAACCAGGTGAGGAGTACAAAGACAAGTGTGTCTTGCCTACAGTCAAGCATGGTGGTGGGAGTGTCGTGGTCTGGGGCTGCATGAGTGCTGCCGGCACTGGGGAGCTACAGTTCCTTGAGGGAACCATGATTGCCAAAATGTACTGTGACATACTGAAGCAGAGCATGATCCCCCTCCCTTCGGAGACTGGGCTGCAGGGCAGTATTCCAACATGATAACGACCCCAAACACACCTCCAAGACGAACACTGCCTTGCTAAAGAAGCTGAGGGTAAAAGTGATGGATTGGCCAAGCATATCTCCAGACCTAAACATTATTGAGCATGTGGGGCATCGTCAAACGGAAGGTGGAGGAGCGCAAGGTCTCTAATATCCACCAGCTCTGTGATGGCGTCATGGAGGAGTGGAAGAGGATTCCAGTGGCAACCTGTGAAGCTCTGGTGAACGCCATACCCAAGAGGGTTAAGGCAGTGCTGGAATGGTGGCCACACAAAATATTGAGATTTTGGGTCCAATTTGGACATTTTCACTTAGGGGTGTACTCGCTTTTGTTGCCAGCAGTTTAGACATTAATGGCTGTGTGTTGAGTTATTTTGAGGGGACAGCAAATTTAAACCATTATACAAGCTGTACACTCACTACTTTACATTGTAGCAAAGTGTAATTTCTTCAGTGATGTCACATGAAAAGATATAATAAAATATTTACAAAAAAGTGAGGGGTGTACTCGCTTTTGTGAGATACTGATAGAGATATATATATATACACACACATATATATATACACACACACATATAGATAGATAGATAGATAGATAGATAGATAGATAGATAGATAGATAGATAGATAGATAGATAGATAGATATATGCTAAAGAAGCTGAGGGTAAAAGTGATCTATCTATCTATCTATCTATATATATATATATTATATATTATATATATATAGATAGATATATATAGATATATATATATCTATATATATATATCTATATATATATATATATATATATATATATAGATATATATATATAGATAGAGATATATCTATCTATCTATCTATCCATTGCTAAGGGTTACAGAGAAGAAGGGGAAAACAAAGGGAAGACTTCAAACTATTAAACTATCCATGGTCCTGTTGCCAAGGATAACAGGAGGAGGATTAAATGTATTGGCCACTGCCAAGAGAAGCTGGTAAAGAAAAACAAAAAGAAAACCCCACAACAGTGAAACTTTTATTGAATCAGATAAAATCACAGGCCTTACATTTCTCATTGAGATATGCGGAGAGAGGCCATTTAATTGGAAAATGCAAAATGCTTTTGAAATTATTTGCATAATTTTTTGCTATCTGATAAATGAAGATAAATTGCATCCCAAATACAACCCCAATTCTTAAAAGAAGTTGTGTATAACGCGGTGTAAAATCTACATAAAAACCAAATGTAATGATTTGCTTATTTCATAAACCCATATTTTATTCACAATAGAATATGGAAAAAATATCAAATGTTTAAGTTGGGAAAGTGTACCATTTTAAGAATAAAATAAGGTAATTTTGAAATTGATAGCAGCAACATGTCTCAAAAGTTGGGACAGGGCAACAAAAAGCTGGCAAAGTACAACCAACCACAATAATAAAAAAAAAAAAAAAAATAAAAAAAAGTTGGGACATGGCCATGTTTAGCATGATGTAGCATGCATTTTTCTTTTAAGACCACTTTGATGAAATTTACTAAAACTGGAGCACACAGAATCTGATGCAGCTGTGCATAGTAACCAATCCGCTTCCATCTTCAGCTTGTTCAGTTATGCTTTGAAAATAAAACCTAGCTTACTGTTTACTATGCACAGGTGCACTACACATTGTCTGTGCTCTAGTTTTAGTAAATCTCCCCCTATGTAAACATCTGGGAACTGAGAGGACCAGTTGCTGGATTTTTGGGAGAGGAAAGCTGTCCCATCCATGCCTGAGCATATGTTGCTCTAAAACCTGCATATACTGTAACTTTTAGCATTGATGGTGCCTTTTCAAATGTGCAAGCTGCCCATTCTATATGCACAAATACACCCCATACCACCAGAGATGCAGACTTTTGGTTGTCAAAATTTGATTTGTCTGAACACAGAACAGCTTTCCACTTTGCAACAGACTGGTTTCTGGATCATGTTCAGATATGGCTTCTTTGCATGACAGAGTTTTAACTTGCATTTTTGGATGGTATAGCGAACTGTGTTCACAAACAGGAATTTTTGGAAGTATTCCTGGGCCCATACAGTGATGTCCATCACAGATTCATGCCTGTTTTTAAAGCAGTGCCTTCTGAGGATTTGAAGATCATGGGCATCCAATATTGCATTTTGGCCTTGTTCCTTGCGAACAGATTCCTCCAGATTCTCTGAATCTTTTGAGATTACGTACTGTAGATGATGATATATTTAAAGTATTTGCAATTTTACATGGAGGAACAGGATTCTGAAATTGTTCCTCAATTTTTAGACACGGCTTTTCACAGATTGGTGAACCTCTGCCCATCTTTATTTCTGAGACAATCTGACTCGCCAATATGCCCTCTTTATACCCAATCATATTACTGACCTGTAGCCAATTAACTTAATTAGCTGCAAAATGTTCTTCCAGCTCTTCCTTGATATTACTGCTTACTTAGCAGCCAGCTTTTTGTTGCCCTGTCCAAACTTTGAGACGCGTTGGTGCCATCAATTTCAAAATTACTTTTTTTTTTTTTAATGGTAGATACAGTGCCTTGATAAAGTATTCACACCCCTTGAAATTTTCCACATTTTGTCATGTTACAACCAAAAACGTAAATGTATTTTATTGGGATTTTATGCGATAGACCAGCACAAAGTGGCACATAATTGTGAAGTGGAAGGAAAATGATAAATGGTTCTCCAATTTTTTTTACAAGTAAATATCTGAAGTGTGGCGTGCATTTGTATTCAGCCCCCTTTACTCTGATACCCCTAACTAAAATCTAGTGGAACCAATAGCCTTTAGAAGTCACCTAATTAGTTAATAGAGTCTACCTGTGGGTAATTTAATCTCAGTATAAATACAGCTGTACAAGCCCTCAGAGGTTTGTTAGAGAACCTTAGTAAACAAACAACATTTTGAAGGCCAAGGAACACACCAGACAGGTTAGGGATAAAGTTGTGGAGAAGTTTAAAGCAGAGTTAGGTTATAAAAAATATCCAAAGCTTTGAACATCTCATGGAGCACTGTTCAATCCATCATCTGAAAATATAGAGTATGACACAACTGCAAACCTACCAAGACATGGCCGTCCACCTAAACGGACAGGACATGCAAGGAGAGCATTAATCAGAAAAGCACCCAAGAGGCCCTTGGTAACTCTGGAAGAGCTCCAGAGATCAATAGCTCAGGTGGGAGAATCTGTCCACAGGACAACTATTAGTGGTGCACCCCACAAATCTGGCTTTTATGGAAAAGTGGTAAAAAGAAAGCCATAAGAAGCCCAGTTTGCGATAAGCCATTTGGAGAACACAGCAAACATGTGGAAGAAGGTGCTCTAGTCAGATGAGACCAAAATTTAACTTTTTGGCCTAAAAGCAAAATGCTATGTGTAGCAGAAAACTAGCACTGTGCATAACCCTGAACACACCATCCCCACCGTGAAACATGGTGGTGGCAGCATCATGTTGTGGGACTGCTTTTCTTCAGCAGGGACAGGGAAGCAGGTCAGAGTTGATGGGAAGATGGATGGAGCCAAATACAGGACAATCTTGGAAGAAAACCTGAGAGCATCCTCAAAAGACATGAGACTGAGGTAGAGGTTCACCTTCCAGCAGGACAACGACCCTAAACATACAGCCAGAGCTACAGTGGAATGTTTCAGATCAAAGCATGTGTTAGTTAGAATGGCCCAGTCAAATTCCAGACCTAAATCCAATTGATAATCTGTGGCAAGACTTGAAGATTGCTGTTCACAGACGCTCTCCATCCAACTGGACAGAGCTTGAGCTATTTTGCAAAGAATGGATAAAACGGTCACTCTCTAGATGTGCAAAGCTGGTAGAGACATACCCAAAAACACTTGCAGCTGTAATTGCAGCGAAAGGTGGTTCTACAAAGTATTGACTCAGTGGGGCTAAATACAAATGCATACTACACTTTTCACATATTTATTTGTAAAAAATGCTGAAAACCAATTATCATTTTCCTTCCACTTCGCAATTATGTGCCACTTTGCGTTGGTCTATCACATAAAATCCCAATAAAATACATTTACGTTTTTGGTTGTAACATGACAAAATGTGGACAATTTCAAGGGGTATGAAAACTTTTTCAAGGAACTGCATTTCTCAGTTTAAACATTTGATGTGTTTTCTACTGTTTAAAAAATATAGGTTTATGAGATTTGAAAATCATTGCAAAATGTTTTTTTGTAGATTTTACAGTTTCCCAACTTTGTTTGGCATTGGGGTTGTATACTCCTCAGGGTAGAGCAACATAATTCAAACAGTATGATCCATCTTGTCATGGGTAATGTTATACAGTGAAACACAGTATGTTCAATGTATTTGATTTGACTTTCAACTTGATTCTACACTGCACAAACCTATATTTGGTGTATTTAGCCCCAAAGAAATGGTGATTCCATGGTTTGAATGAGATCTGCTTTTTCCTCTTCGCTGGGAATTTGAAGAGGCTGTTAAATGTGTGGAGGAGGGTGTGCTTTCTCGCCTCAACAGCCCTTGCATGGGAGAAGTGTTTGTCCTACGTGTGAAATCCAGGTTCTATTGGGCTATATTTTTATTTTATATGGTGAATAATCTGAGATTGCCAAGTAAATGAAATATTTACATATTATGATCCAGATCGCCTTGATCTCCTGAAGTGGACAGCAAAATGTGTTGGGAATACACATATTTACTCTGTATATATACACATAAAATGGGCTCTGATAATGAACAATATACAATGGTAAACAATGTACAGTATATGGGTTTTATATGCATGGGATACCTCTATCTAAAGATGGGTATTTGAGAGGCTAGGTGGGGTATACTCACAAAATTACGGTCACTGGTAGACTACATTTTGGTGCAAATTATAAGGAATTGTTTTATGTGGTTTTCAAAAATGTCTTTGTACAAACAATGAAGAATAAGTGTATGCTTTTAAAATACAGTCTTTTACTCTTCATATGGCACTTTTAAAGTCAGACTCCAATTGAGGATATACAGTATCTCACAAAAGTGAGTACACCCCTCACATTTTTGTAAATATTTTATTATATCTTTTCATGTGACAACACTGAAGAAATGACACTTCGCTACAATGTAAGTAGTGAGAGCGTTCAGCTTGTATAACGGTGTAAATTTGCTGTCCCCTCAAAATAACTCAACACACAGCCATTAATGTCTAAACCGCTGGCAACAAAAGTGAGTACACCCCTAAGTGAAAATTTTCAAATTGGGCCCAAAGTGTCAATATTTTGTGTGGCCACCATTATTTTTCAGCACTGCCTTAACCCTCATGGGCATGGAGTTCACCAGAACTTTACAGGTTACCACTCGAGTCCTCTTCTACTCCTCCATGATGACATCATGGAGCTGGCGAATGCTAGAGACCTCGCGCTCCTCCACCTTCCATTGAGGATTCCCCACAGATGCTCAATAGCGTTTAGGTCTGGAGACATGCTTGGCCAGTCCATCACATTTACCTTCAGCTTCTTTAGCAAGGCAAGTCGTCTTGGAGGTGTGTTTGGGGTCGTTATGTTGGAATACTGCTCTGCGGCCTAGTCTCTGATGGGAGGGGGATAATGCTCTGCTTCAGTATGTCACAGTACATGTTGGCATTCATGGTTCCCTCAATAAACTTCAATTTCGTTCAGTGTGCGGCGTGTGGTCTGAGCACTGACAGGCTGACCCCCAGCCCTTCAATCTCTGCAGCAATGCTGGCAGCACTCATACATCTATTTCTCAAAGGCAATCTCTGGATATGACTCTGAGCACGTGCACTCAACTTCTTTGGTTGACCATTGCGAGGCCAGTTTTGAGTGGAACCTGTCCTATTAAACAGCTGTATGGTCTTGACCACCATGCTGCAGCTCACTTTTTCAGGGTCTTGGCATTGTTCTTATAGCCTAGGCCATTTTTATGTAGAGCAACAATTCTTTTTTTTAGATCCTCAGAGAGTTCTTTGCCATGCGGTGCCATGTTGAACTTTCAGTGACCAGTATGAGAGCGCAGGAGTGATAACACCAAATTTAACACACCTGTTCCCCATTCACACCTGAGACCTTGTAACACTAACGGGTTACATGACACCGGGGAGGGAAAACGGCTAATTGGGTCCAATTCGGACGTTTTCACTTAGGGGTGTACTCACTTTTGTTGCTAGCTGTTTAGACATTAACCACTTAAGCCCCAGAAGGATTTGCCCTCTTAATGACCAGGACATTTTTTGCGATACGGCACTGCGTCGCTTTAATTGACAATTGTGCAGTTGTGCGACGTTGTACTCAAAACACAATTTATGTCCTTATTTTCCCACAAATAGAGCTTTTTGGTGGAATCTGATCACCTCTGCGGTTTTTATTTTTTGCGCTATAAACAAAAAAAAAGCGACAATTTTGAAAAAACACAATATTTTGTACATTTTGCTATAATAAATAACCCAAAATTTTTAAAAAGAATAAAAAAATAATTTGTTCATCAGTTTAGGCCGATATATATTCTTTCACATATTTTTGGTAGAAAAAAAAAGAAAAATTGCAATAAGTGTATATTGATTGGTTTGCTAAAAAGTTATAGCGTTTACAAAATAGGGGATAGATTTATGGCATTTTCACTATTATAATTTTTTTTTCACTAGTAATGGCGGGGATCTGCGATTTTTATTAGGACTGCGACATTGATCGGACACTTTTTTGGGACCAGTGACATTTATACAGCGATCAGAGCTAAAAATAGCCACTGATTACTGTATAAATGTCATTGGCAGGAAAGGGGGCGATCAAGGGTTTAAATGTGTTCTCTCAGTGTGTGTTCTAACTGTGGGGGATAGGACTGACTGGGGGAGGAGACTCATCGCTGTTCTTACTTAGTAGGAACACACGAGCTGTCTCTACTCCCCTGACAGAACCGGGATTTGCGGGTGCCCACCAAACATCGTGCATCGGCTCCAGGGACACGCTACGCGCACGCCTGCCATATTGACTTACAATGACAGCGATTCGCACAGCCGTGCCAACCTGCCACAGTACAACTGCAGCAGCTGTTTGGCAAGTAGTTAATGGCTGTTTAGTTATTTTGAGGGGACAGTAAATTTACACGGTTATACAAGCTGTACACTCACTACTTTACATTGTAGCAAAGTGTCATTTCTTCAGTGTTGTCACAAGAAAAGATATATTATAAAATATTTACAAAAATGTGAGGGGTGTACTCACTTTTGTCAGATACTGTATATATTTTTGGAGATCTATACACAGTGGTGGAAATAATTATTTGATCCCGTGCAGATTTTGTACGTTTGCCACTTACAAAGGAATGAAGGGTCTATAATTTTTATCATAGGTGTATTTTAAATGATAAAGACAGAATATCAACCAAAAATCCAGAAAAACACATGATAAAAATGTTATAAATTAAGTTGCAGTTCAGTAAGTAAAATAAGTATTTGATCCCTACCAATCAATAATTCTGCCTCCCACAGACTAGCTACAGTATCTGCTCCTATGGTACACAAATTAGTCCTGTCATTTAAGAAGGTTCTCCTAATTACAACTCTGTGTATAAGAGACACCTGACCACAGAATCTGTTTCCATTCAAACCTCATCATCATGTCAAAGGATATCCAGAACAAGATTGTAGACCTTAAATCGCAGTGTTTGTAGGAAGTAAAATGCTGACTATGACCCTAACAACACCATTCCTACAGTCAAGCAAGGAGGTGGAAACATTATGCTTTGGGGCGGTTTCTCTGCTAAAGGTACAGGCTGACTTTTCCGCATTGAGGGGCCAATGGACAGGGCCATGTATTGTAAAATATTGGATGAGAACCTTTTTCCCTCAGCCAGAACACTGAAGATGGGTCGTGGATGGGTCTTCCAGCATGACAATGACCCAAAACATACCTCCAAGGCAACAAAGGAGTGGCTGAAGAAGAAGCACATTAAGGTCCTGGAGTGGCCTAGTCAGTCTCCAGACCTTAATCCTATAGAAAATTTATGGAGGGAGCGGAAACTTCTAGTTACCAAGTGTCAGTCACAAAACTTTAAGGATTTAGAGAAGATCTGTAAAGAAGAGTGGACCGAAATCCCAGCTGATATGTGTGCAAACCTGGTCACCAACTACAAGAAACGTCTTACCTCTGTGCTTGCCAACAAGGGTTTCTCCACCAAGTACTAAGTCATGTTTTGCTTGGGGATCAAATACTTATTTTACTCACTGAACTGCAACTTAATTTATAGTATTTGGTTTAGGTGTTTATTCTGGATTTTTGGTTGATATTCTGCCTCCATCATTTAAATACACCTATGATAAAAATTATAGACCCTTCATTTCCTTGTAAGTGGGCAAACTGGCAAAATCTGCAGGGGATCACATAATAATTTTCCCCACTGTGTACAGTGCATCCAGAAAGTAGTGACAGCGCTCAACTTTTTCCACATTTTATTATGGTACAGCCTTATTCCAAAAAGGGATTACATTCAATATTTTCCTCCAAATTCTACAAACAATACCCCATAATGACAACGTGAATCAGTTTGTTAGCCATGAATACTTTCAGGATGCACTGGACATCTATTCAAGAGGCTATTCAAGCTCACTTTTATTCAATTTTGATTTTGTCCAGCATCACCGAAGTCTTGTTAATAGCAATTGATGGTGTATCCTTTACACAAACTACTAACCTGGGAAGAAAACGTACACACAAGAAAGTCGGCCTGGGATAAAAAATGGATATCGAGAATGACACCTCGTAAAGAATTTTCAGTGTACCGGTTGTGTAGACCTGCAGACCACGATATGGAGTTGTCGCTAATAAACTCGTACTGTGAATATCTGAAAAAAATATAAAATGACATAATGACATATGTACATTGTAACCTATAAGTTTAATTTGGACCCTATACTTTTTGGAAAAGATCTCGTAAATCATTAAAAGTAGTAAAAACCTGGATAAAAATGAAAACAGAAAAACATGACAGGGGTACAAATGTCTATGTCAACAAATTAGATTTGTTGTAATTCCACTGCAAAAATTGATTTGGTTGCCAGAAAAAGTAAAGTAATGCTGCCACCTCCTCTAAGTACTGGTAAGCTGATACAGAAGTCATCGGTCCATTTATTGGCATGAGATGGGGGCAGAGGCAAGTATATGGAGACCAGTGAAGAATAGAGCACTGAGATGAGATCTGCGGTTTGTGGGAACATGTGTGTTCAAAGGGATGGTCTATGGAGGCTTATGTGCAAGATATGTTTATATATAAAAGAAAAAAAAAAAAAAATACCATGTCAGTCTTGGCCATTTCGGTGCTATGAGAGATGCCAGAATGCCTTCCGTTTCTATCCTCTGTAGCAGAAGAGGAAGGGGTTTTAGAGGAGAAAAAACATACATCGTGAGGTTAATGTACGCCACTGCTGTGACACTGTCTGAATGAATCCAGGTCAGATGACCTTGCAGGACAGAGGTCCAGCATTGAAGGGATAATTGAATCCTTCTAAACACTGGAAAGCTCCAATTTCTGTTGAGTCCAGGACTCCACCCAAGCCTAACAGACTGACATCCATTGTTAGAACCTTCCAGCAGAGGTGCAGTAAAGATGTCCCTGATTCCAGAGCTGCACTGATGACCCCCCCCCCCCCCCCACACCACCAAGACAGGACTGGTTTTAAGGTGCAGATAAACGTTTTGGTACACAGACTGACCACCACCAAGCAGCTTGGTGAGAGGGTGACAACAGTTGGTGCGATTATTCGTAAATGAAAGAAACACAAAATAACTGTCAATCTCCCTTGGCCTGGGGCTCCACGCAAGATCTCACTTCATGGAGTTTCAATGATCATGAGAATTGTGAGGAATCAGCACAGAAATACACAGGAGAATCTCGTCAATGATCTCAAGGCAGCTAGGACCATAGTCACCAAGAAAAAAAATTGGTAGCCCACTATGCCGTGAAGGACTGAAATCCTGCAGTGCCCGCAAGATCCCCTGCTCAAGAAAGCAGCTGCACAGGCCCCGTCTGATGTTTGCTTATGAACATCTGAATGATTCAGAGAACTTGGCAAAAAGTGTTGTGGTCAGATGAGACCAAAATCTAGCTCTTTGACATCAACTCAACTCTGCCCTTTTTGGAGGAGGAGGAATGCTGCCTATGACCCCAAGAACAAAATCCCCACCGTCAAATATGGAGGTGGAAACATTATGATTTGGGGGCATTTTTCTGCTAAAGGGATAGGACGACTTTACCGCATTAAAAGGGACAATGGACGGGGCCACGTACCATCAATCTTGAGTCAGAACCTTCCTCCCTCAGCCAGGGAATTGAAAATGGGTTGTGGATGCGTATTCCAGCATGACAATGACCCAAAACACATGGCCAAGGCAACATAGAAGTGGCTCAAGAAGAAGCACATTAAAAAGGTCCTGGAGTGGCCTAGCCAGTCTCCAGACTTTAATCCCATAGAAAATATGTGGAGTGAGCTGAAGGTTCGAGTTACCAAATGTCAGCCTCGAAACCTTAATGACTTGGAGAGGATCTGCAAATTGAAGTGGGACAAAATCCCTCTCGAGATGTGTGCAAACCTGGTGGCCAACTACAAGAAACATCTGACCTTTGACTGCCAACAAGGGTTTTGCCACCAAGTACTAAGTCATGCTTTGCAAAGGGGTCAAATACTTATTGCACTCATTAAAATGCAAATCAATTTATAACTTTTTGTGAAATGCATTTTATACGGCGTGTGTTCGTTATACATCAGAACTTTGAAGAGGAATATCGTTGTTATGACAGCAGCTAGCTAGCTCAGTGGCGGGAGAGGCCCCCCCCCCGCCGCTCTCCAGTGCACTCCGTCGCTTACCAGAGGTGATCGGATCCTTCTCCCTGTGTGGTATGGAGAATTTGTTCTCTGGATCTGCCGTAAAAGCAACATTTTACATGTCACATAAGTCTGCATTAACTGAAGACATTCTATATATATTTCAGGTACTTGTATAGCGCCGTCAGTTTATGCAGCGCTTTACATATACATTGTACATTAACATAAGTCCCTACCCTCAAGGACCTTACAATCTAAGGTCCCTAGCTCACATTCATACATACACATACTAGGGCCAATTTAGAGACGATCTAATTAACCTACCAGCATGTATTTGGAATGTGTGAGGAAACCAGAGTACCCAGTGGAAACCCAGGCACAGAGAAAACATGCAAACTCCATGCAGGTAGTGTCATGGTTGGGATTTGAACCAGCGACCCTTTTGCTTCTAGACGAAAGTGCTAACCGCTACACCACTGATCTTTATCATCATATAGAATTGGTCTACCTCACTTTCCTGGTTTGTGAATCTTCAGTATCATATAGATTTTCAGAATTGTATGATTAACTGGTACATTTTTAATTGGAAGTGGTTTATAATGAGTTATTTAGCTGTAGAGTAAATGTGTTGGTTGAATCATTGTTTAGGGTGGTGCTCTTGTCGTGTTTGTCGTGGTTTATTTGAGTCTGCTCAGCCTAATAGAGCACAGTCTTCAGAGGAGCCCTTCAAAGCAGGTATCTTAAGTGTTTGAGGGTGATGGCATCATTTTTAACAAGATTTCTTTTTTTAGAAGACATGTGTGGGTGATTGCCTATTCCCACAGATGCACAGCAAAACGTGCTGCCGCTCAGGGGATGTGTGGGGTGTCATTAATCCCAATGGCACCCCCACACACTGGAAACTGCAGTGCGGCTTTTCACACTGGGAACACTGCACTTGTGGTTTCTGTGCAAGTAGAATTTTCAAAAATGGAGCAAGAACCCTTTCCCTGTATTTACAGGAGGCACAGCAGCCCATCCACAAGATGTGGCTCACAGAAACGCACAAGTGTGAACCTAGCCTAATAGGAACAAAAAAAAAAATTAAGCATTTATAACCGCTTTAACTGGATTCTGTGCTTTACTACACACCAATGTTGCCTGCACTGTTGCTGCTTTGAAACAGTAAATCTAAGGCCTTGTTCTCATTATCTGAAGAGATGTGAGGTTTTCTGTACCAGTCTCTGCAAGGCACAAAGAAAACAATTGTTTTCTATGTGCCCTGTTCACACTACAACAATGGTATCATGTGCACATTTTTTCTGTGCAGAAATCTGCAATATGTACCTTCACTACCTCCCTAGCCTTCTTACCTACGTCTTACTTACTATGCTGGTCTCTTAGCTTTCTCTCTCTTCTCCTACTCTTTTCATCACCGCAGCACCATCAGGTTTTATGTTCCAAGTAGCTTGGATACCCAAGCATTGGGCAAGTATTCTCCAAACCCCCCCCCCTTTTTTTTTTCTTGAAGGCCATTGTCATTTCCCCCTTTTCCCGACACACTTCCTTGATACGTAAAACCAATTCACTAGCTATATCTAGGATTGAATTTGCTTTTTGTGATACCCTCTTCAGGCATATGGTAAAATGCTGCATTTCACAAGATCATTACTTCATCTTGATCTCTTTGTGTACTTCAGCTTTGATTGCACTGTATTTCCTTGTTAGAATTTCTAATAAGACATTTGTAAAATAAAACCGAAATCTGTAACACGTATGCATTTTTCGGCGCAGAAAAAAATATCACAGAACATCAACATTGTAGTGTGAACTAGACACATAGAAAACAATTATTATCTTTGTGCCTTTAAAAATTTATGTTGTACATTTCTGCACAGAAAACAAAAAACTCATATGACTGCTGTATTATGGTGTGAAAAGGACACACAGAAACAACTGTTTTCTCCATGACCTCTTACAGATACCTATGCAAGAAAATCACACGTCTCTGCACATGGTGTGAACAAGCCCAAAAGGTCCCATTCACACTATGTGCCGTTACCCGTGTGTTTCCACATGCTGCAGGTACCTTTTTATGTGCATTGTAGTGTGAATGGGCCCTTAGGCCTCATTCACACCATGCATACATGAAAACTAACAGAATAAATGTAGACTTACAAACTTGCACAGAATTAAAACTTTTTTCTCATCTCCAAATTACTCTAATGAAAAGATTTTATCACTGCTAAACGACAGAGGTAGTAGCCACAAAAGAAAAATTTAATCCGCTTTCATACATAAAATCTGTACCATGAAACTTACTTTGACTTTGCCTCTTGGAGCAATCCTGGATCATCGGTTGCCAGGTAAACTCGTTTCTTGTCTATGTGCATCTTTCTAGCGAGAAGCTGAAAGTGCTCCTCAACATGTGTCATGTATTCTTCAATTGGGTGGAATGCTGCCTCTGTCCCAACTTTATCGGTCCTCCTAACGTGGACTCTAGGTGAAAGGAATCAAAGCGACTATGAAAAAGGTTACATAGTTAGTGGTTGAAAAAAAAAAGACAAGTCCATCTGATACAACCAATAAATGGGGGGAAAGAAAAAAAAAAAATCATACAATGTTATATACACAATTCTATATCCACATTTGATCCAGAGGAAGGGGAAAAAAAACCCCAAAGCATGGTCCAATTTGCTCCAGCGGGGGGGATCCTTCCCAATCCCCCAAGAGGTTACTGCACTAGTTATTACTAATTGCAATTTGCATAGGCTTCTGTTAAATAAAGTTGCAAGTCACAATGAAGTCAGCAGTGCAAATCGCACCGATCTGTGGCTTTAAAAGCTGCTAAAGTAGGGCAATTTCAAAGCTGCACCATTGTGAGTCAGGGCTTTGAGACAGAAAAAACAAGTTTTATTATTGGTGTTTGGCCTCTCAGATAAATGAGTGAGCATAACCAAATATCTGCATATGTAAGGTATACCAAGTGCCAGTATCCAGAGACAGCAGGGGTGATCAGCTTACTGTAGCTGTACTTAGGAAACTGAAACCAGACTGTGTAAGATTAGAGTAAGATTTATTAATAATGAAGCAAAAACCCACCACCCAAACAACAAACAAAATTCACAGCAAAACAAAATATACTGTACTTGAAACATAGACCAAGTGACAAAATACCTAACTAGCAACCTAACTATAATACAATATCTACAAAAGGGGAACATGGATAAACCAGGTAAGACAGGATATGCAAGGAGAATGATCAAGAAGGAGACCAGAACTGGGATCAGTAACAAGGGTAGCAGAACTGAAAAAACAGGGTGCAGGATGCAGGTAATAGAATCTAAGCAGGAATCACGATCAAGGTCAGAAGCCGCACATCAATGGGCTTAAAGCTCATTAACAACTCCAAACATTGAGATGGAAACAAGCTTAGGATACAACAGATAGTGTCTCACATCTAACTAGAGAGTGGTATGAGCCAGCAACTGTCCTTTGATGATCAATTATATTAAGTCTGAAATTCAACTTTTTGATTGCAAAGCTACAGGAATTCAGAAGTCAGAATGACCCTGTTTCTGTACATGTCTGCAATAGCCCTGCAGGTAGAAGTGTCTGTTTTTAGAAAGCAGACTTTGTGTATTTCAAAAACCTAGGTACCAGCCCATTATCTGCTAGAGAATCCTGTCCAGATCAGCATGAGTAATAACACTGCAACGTCTGTATATGAGACCCATAGCCATCATAGTAGCAGTGTTGGAGGTATAGCAAGAGCTATACTATATGGCCTGAAGAAATTAACCTGATACTTAGAAAAGAATTCCAGGATAAACCTAAGTAATCCTAAAAATGTTCCCTCCACCCTTGTGTACTTAGTTATTTTCAGCCCACTTCGGTCTGGTCATATGATCTCCCATGTCTCAGCCAGAGCTGGCTGCAGGAGGCAGGAGAGAACTCAACAATGGCGATCACAGTGCCTGGGGGTGGTGACGTCACCCATAGGCTCACTATGGCCCATCTGCTGTCTGCTCTTCTCCCCTGCAGCTGCCACTGGCTGATAAAGGAGAGCTGGATCACATAACCGACTAGAGCTGCCTAAAAATGGGTAAGTATATAGATCTTTCTTACAAAGGTTAGTCAGCATAGGTGTTAGGAGGGAGCATTTTTATGATTAGTTGGGTTTTTCCCAGAATTCTACTTTAAATTAGCATACACCTGAAACATTATTTTTTACACTGCAGCTAAAAAAAAAAAAATACTTGGCGTTATGCTTTAAGTGGCTTTTTACTAACAATAAAATAAGTTACTTGAATAGCTGGGCTTCCAAAACATGCAGTGGAGAAAATCTAGAATCTAAAAAAACAAATAAATCTGTTTTACTAGATTATTCCCCTGGTGCCTTGCTCACAGATCCTATTAATATAAAATCACTGTTAATTTATAAGCAGCAAGACAAGATGCTAATGTAGCATAGCACACATTTCTAAACTTAAAAGCATAAAAGTATTTGTTAATTATAAATTCAAATAAAGATAAAAATGTAGCAACAAGCAAACTGATGTCAAAATGAATTAGGCTATTCCAGGTATAAATGGCACTGAGGTAGGTTTCAGAATTGGTTCTCCAATATCCAGTATGTACTTGCTGACTGAGCCATAGAGGGAAAATAGGAAAAATACAATAATTTAGCTTATCAGCGATATGAACAAATGGTGGATTAAAAGAGCAACAATACACTTGTTTATTTTAGTGATACGACGGTCGAATAATTGTGTTTCAGCAGCGCCCTAAACAATGATTTTATATCAGACAATTGGCTGAGCTTCATATGCTTACCCAATTACTGGATGCTTAAATCCCAGTTTTTTCGTGGCATCTTCAATTTCCTTTTCCAGCCAAGGCTGAGGCCTGATCAAATACTTGACAAACTGCGACACCCACCAAACAGCTGGGTCGCCATGTAAACGCATCAATCTATCTGCAAGGTCTTCCGGTACTCCAAGTGGCAGGTAAGGAGGCCTCGGATGGAGACTGTCAACAATTGGCAACTCCACAACTTGAACATCTTTGTCATTTGCTTCACCTGTATCAGAGAAAAATGAATTTCCTTCAACAAGATATAAAAAGAAGACACAAGGGAAAACTTTGCCCACTGCACTTGAGTTTCCCCAATGTCCTATTCTGTTTAGTCACATCTTGTGTGATACTTGAACAACTAGTAAAATTTTCTTTGGTATACAGAAGAGTATATGAAAAGGAGATACAACAAGGGGGACATATGAGTTCCAACTATTTGTTTTTGTAAAAGGTTCAGGGTTCAAAAGTATTTTTTAAAAGAGAAGTATGTTTATGTTTTTTTCCCCATATTCATACTTACCTAGGTGGATGCAGCATCGGTCCGATGCTGCACCTGTCCCCTGGAGCCCCTGCACTGAGAACCAAGCGATCGAACATCACCTATTGTTCGGTGCTCGCAGAGCAGAGATCTGCTGACTGTCAGTAAGCAGCTCTCCACTTTGCCCCCCCCCCACGCTCACTGGAGTGCTGAGCTGTGGAGGGGTGGGGGGTGGCAGTCTCAGCCGCTCAGAGGCCCGCTGAAAAGCGGAGACGGGCATCAGTCCAGGCACCTGGAGGATCCAGACTTCATTGTGATGACGCAGTGCCTGGACTGATTTCTGTGACATCAGAGAGCGGACTGGAGTCCACTCTCTGCTGAAAACGGGTCACAGGAGTGCAAAACAAATTGCACTAATGTGACCCATAGGAGAAGCCTAGCCAAACAAGCTTAGGCTGGACTTCTCCAAAGTGCCAAATGATAACATTGTGGATAAAAAAAAAAAAAAAAATCAAAGCCTATAGACTGTGCACACCAGATCTGCTAAAATCATAACGGGACCTATCAGTGGCTAAGACAAAAAACATTGGATAGATATCTTCAAATCTAAAACTAAAGGAAACAATCACTGCCAAATTTAGGAGGTTCAACATTTCTTTATATGAATGCATGGCTTGTACATAACTTTAGTGCTTTAACATCTTCATTTATTGCCGTCCCATTTGAAGAAATACTGTGAGTCAACAGGTGGCTTGTAGTTGCAAAAGAGCAGAGAAAAATGCCGATTCCCCCTCTTCTCTCTATGAGATTGTAGGTTGAGCTTGCATTATCTGCAGAATCATGGTAAATAGGCCCAGTAGCTGTATTTTAACCACTTGCTTACTGGGCACTTAAACCCCACTCTTGCCCAGACTAATTTTCAGCTTTCAGAGCTGACGCACTTTGAATGACAATTGCGTGGTCATACAACACTGTACCCAAATGAAATTTTTAGCATTTCTTTCCCACAAATAGAGCTTTCTTTTGGTGGTATTTAATCACAGCTGGGATTTTTATTTTTTGCTAAACAAAAAAAGATGGAAAATTTTGAAAAAAAAAAATCATGTTTCATAGTTTGTTATAAAATTTTGCAAACAGGTAATTTCTCTCCTTCGTTGATATGCGCTGATGAGGCGACACTGGTGGGCACTGATGGGCATGGATAGGCACAGATAAGGCAGCACTGATGGCCACTGATGGATGGCACTGATAGGTACCACTAATTGGCAGCACTGATAGGTGGCACTGATAGGTGGCACTGATAGGTGGCACTGATGTGCAGCACTGTTGAGGCACTGATTGTGGGCACTTATAGGTGGCACTGCTGCCTATTGCTAGGTGGCGCTGGCAGGGGGCACAGGTGGGCACTGAGGATCGGCAGCAGCTCACTGTGAGCAGGACTCACGGCCGCCGGTGATCGGCTTTTTTTCCTCCTCACACTGTCAGCGCGAGAAGAAAAAATAGGCGATTACCGGCTCTGTTGACATCACATGATCAGCTGTCATTGACTGACAGCTGATCATGTGGTAAGGGGTCGGGATCAACCCCTTACTCTAATCTGTGATCAGGCGAGTCTCAGACTCGCTGATCACAGAGCGTGCGTCCTGCAGGGGGCGCGCAGGCCGCTTGTGCGCGGGATGACTTCAATAGACGTAGTCCCGGCAAAGCAGGTCAAAGCTGTAGCCGTCATTCGGCTATAGCTCGGATCTGAAGTGGTTAATATTTATTGCCCCAAACCCTGTCCCACTAGTTGATATTGGCAAAAGGTAATCATTAAAAAAAAAAAAAAAAAAAAAAAAAAAAAAACACAGTATTTTTCCTCTACATTTATTCCACTGAAACTGGCAACTGTGTTCTCCACTCCATGTAGTGGCATACATGGGGAAACTCTGGTCAAATGTGTTCGCTAAATCTTGAAGAAAACCTGCATAGAAAAAAAATAAGGATGTTGCCATTGCAGAACAGTACAAATTGCCTGGCTTTCTCTGGCTTCAGTAATTGTACTCCTGTAACCCACAAGAGAAGTATGGCCAAAAATGCATTTGTCAGTCATCAGAATGAAAGCAATGCTCAAACAAGCTTAAAATCTCAAAAAAACGCAGGAGACTTCAAACTTATCATTAGAAACAATGCCAAATTACAAAAAAATATGAACTCACACGCGATTTTCGTCGACAGAATGGCACAGGCAGGCAAAAAGGCGTACCCATATGTCCCTTTGAATTTGCTGCCTAGCGTGCGCGCCTGGTGCTGCAGGAGCGTGCCCGCGCACTTGGTGTTCGCCGGCAGCCCGCGATTGCGGCGAGGAGAGGCAGAACGGGGAGATGTAAACAAGGCATTTCTCTGTTCTGCCTAGTGACAAGACAGGGATCTACTGCTCCCTGTCATCGGAATAAGTGATCTCTGTCATGTTGTAGTGAGCCCACTCCCCCTACAGTTAGAACACATCCAGAGAACACACTTGACCCCTTGATCGCCCCCTAGTTTTTAACCCCTTCCTTGTCAGTGTCATTTATACAGTAATCAGTGGCTATTTGTAGCTCTGATCGCTGTATAAATGTCAATGGTCCCAAAAAAGTGTCAAAAGTGTCCGATCTGTCTGCCTTAAAGCGGAGTTCCAATCAAAAATGGAACTTCCGCTTTTCGGAACCCTCCCCCCCTCCGGTGTCACATTTGGCACCTTTCAGGGGGGAGGGGGGTGCAGATACCTGTCTAAGACAGGTATTTGCACCCACTTCGGGCATACACTCCCATGGGAGTCTACGCCACTTCCCGTCCCCACCGCGCTGTCTCCTGGGAAACACACAGCTCCCAGGAGAGAGCGGGGACTACTTACGATGTGCAGCGCGACTCCCGCATGCGCAGTAGGGAACCGGGAAGTGAAGCCGCAATGCTTCACTTCCTGATTCCCTCACCTAGGATGGCGGCAGCAGCTGCCGAGAACCGAGCGGGTTCTTGGCGTCGCCTGCCGACATCGCTGGACCCTGGGACAGGTAAGTGGCCATGTATTAAAAGTCAGCAGCTGCAGTATTTGTAGCTGCTGGCTTTTAATATTTTTTTTTTTTGGCGGTGTGGGTGGACCCCCGCTTTAATGTCGCAGTCCCGATAAAAGTTGCAGATCGCCACCATTACTAATAAAAAAAAAAAAAATTAATAAAAATGCCATAAATCTATCCCCTATTTTGTAGACACCATAACTTTTGCACAAACCAATCAATATAGACATATTGATTTTTTTTTTTACCAAAAATATGTAGAAGAATACATATCGGCCTAAACTGTGGAAGAAATTTGTTTTTATATTTTTTGGGGATATTTATTTTAGCAAAAAGTAAAAAATGTTTTTTTTCAAAATTGTCATTTTTTTTGTTTATAGAGCAAAAAATAAAAACTGCAGAAGTGATCAAATACCACCAAAAGAAAGCTCTATTTGTGGGAATAAAAAGACGTCAAATTTTTTTGGGTACAACGTCGCACGACCGCGCAA